>NW_028322252.1:4892793-5504393 GCF_059928025.1 Delphinapterus leucas | reverse complement strand
ATAAACTACGGTCACCAAGGGGCTTGGACCACCGCCACATCTGGCCAAGATACTGGCAGTATCTGATAACCTGGAAATCAGCAGCCCAAAAGGCCACCTCCCTCCTAAGGAAAAAGGAACCCTCGTGGTGATCCTAACCCCCAGCCATGCCCTGAAGTTGCAGGGTTTGCTCCGTGGGCACACTGATCTTGAGTGAGGAGGCCTTCCAACTCCAACCTCCATAGAGATAACCGGGGCAAAGGGGCACCATGACGACTCATGTGAAGGTGTCTGAACATGGAAATTTAACGCTCATTTCCCACCAGGAAGAGGAATTAACCAAAGGCTCAGCATGCCATGCCGGAACCATATTAGGGCCTGAAGCAATACTGCGGGTTTGCGGCCAGCTCACAAGAAAGCGAGTTGAAGAAAGGAGCTCAGGGGCACTGTAATTCACAAAATTGCAGAGTAATGAATGACAGCTATCGTCCAAAAATGTTTTGAAGTAAGTCTTCGAAGAGGACGTGAAATCGGGGCAGAATTTCAGGAAAACGATTTCAGGGGGTAGACTGGAATTGCACTTAAAGAATAAGATTAGAGGCAGAATGTCGACAATGATGCACTTGGCCAAAAAGGGCGTATGCGTTTTTTCCTGAATATATTCAGGAAAAAACGCATACGCCCTTTTTGGCCAACCAAGCAACCGTGTAAAGGAAATGTGTACTACAATGAAGTCTCACTGCCCCCCGGTCAAAAGGGCCATCTGAAAAATGTGGAAATTCCAGAAAGGCACGACAGGTCATGGAGAACAGGGAGCCTTGTTATGCTGATGGGCGGGATGTAAATTGCCAACAGCCACTCTGGAGAAGTGTATGGTGTTTCCAGAAACACGTAGGAAACAAAGCAACACAGCCTATGGCACTTCCACTTATGGTCCTATAGCATAGAGAAATTAAAATCAAAAACACACAGCCACCCCAAAATTTGGGATGGCTCTGTTTACAAGAACCTCGTCTACGGTACAAGTTAAATATCCGAGAAAGCAAAAAATGGATAAAGAAGTTGTGGTACGCACGTACAATGGAATATCAATCAGCAATGAAACCTACGTCATCAGGCCCGTAGCGGCATAATGAGTGGATTCAGGTACGATGATTCTACGAGAAATAAGTCACACAGAAAAAGAAACATCATAAGATATCACTAATACACGGAATGTAAACTTGGCCACACATGAACTGAATTACAAAACAGAACAGGGTCTGAAATTTAGAAAACCAACTTATGCTTGCTTATGGGGAAAGGTGAGTTGGGGTGCTGCATAAAACCAGAGATTGAAATTAGCACAGATACCGTTCCATAAGCCAAATATATAATAGACAAGCCCTACTCCTTGCTCAACGAAATGGACTCAACACCCCATATTCAACGCCTGGCAAGATACCTGACAAGTAAGAATCTTAAAACCCATGGATTTATATGTCTCCATAAGGAAATCAAGCGTGTGTACAGCGGCCTAAACGCAGCAGTGAAAATCCGATAAATCCCATTATCAAAATAAATTTCAAAAACAAAACAAAATGACAGTGAAATAGAGAGCAATTCTTAAATAATTCATTCAGGGTTTGTGATGCAACCTGGATTTACCACATCTACACCCAGAGCTGGGTGAGACATAAGGCTGGACACTTCGGGCTGATAGCATTTGTGAGGTTCGGTGAGCAAACGCAGACCCTTTGAAGTCATACTGCATGGTAACCATTCCATGGGTCCCAACTCTCCAGGATTAAGGAATTCTTCCTTCAGCTAAAACATGCATGGGAAACCCACAGTACTGTGCACTGTGTGACCGGGAAACGTTTTCAAATGCATCTCAGTTATCGTCCCCTGGTACTCGGGTTCACCATTCCAGACGCTTTACTAACACTCTCCCCACTTGGAGAGTCAGTGCCATTAACCTCCTGTTTGGCACAGTTTGCAATTTCTGTGTAAGATGTACAGGAATAGGGAGAACCAATGAGAGACTAGCTGTAGGTGCCTGCACGGGCAAAAGGAACACTCATTTCCGACCAGGAAGAGGAATTAAACAAAGGCTCAGCATGCCCTGCCGGAAAGAGATTATGGCCTGAAGCAATCCTGCGGTTTTGCGGCCAGCTCACAAGAAAGCGAGTTGAAGACATGAGCTCAGGGGCACTGTAATTCAAAAACCTGCATTGTTATGAAGGACAGCTATCGTCCAAAAATGTATTGAAATAAGTCTTCGAAGAGGACTTGTAAGCGGGGCAGAATTTCAGGAAAACGACTTCAGGGGGTAGACAGGAATTGTACTAAAAGCATAGGAAAAGAGGCAAAATGTCGACAACGATGCACTTGGCCAAAAAGGGCGTATGCGTTTTTTCCTGAATATATTCAGAAAAAAACGCATACGCCCTTTTTGGCAAACCAAGCAACCGTGTAAAGGAAATCTGCACTACAATGAAGTCTCACTGCCCCCCCGGTCAAAAGGGCCATCTGAAAAAAGTGTAAAATCCAGAAAGGCAGGACAGGTCATGGAGAACAGGGAGCCTTGTCATGCTGATGGGCGGGATGTAAATTGCCAACAACCACTCTGGAGAAGTGTATGGTGTTTCCAGAAACACGTAGGAAACAAAGCAACACAGCCTATGGCACTTCCACTTATGGTCCTATAGCTTAGGGAAATAAAAATCAAAAACACACAGCCAGCCCAAAGTTTGGGATGGCTCTGTTTACAAGAACCTCATCTATGGTAGCAGTTAAATATCACAGAAAGCATAAAATGGATAAAGAAGTTGTGGTACGCACATACAATGGAATATCACTCAGCAATGAAATCTACGTCATCAGGACCGTAGCGGCATAATGAGTGGATTCAGGTACGATGATTCTATGAGAAATAAGTCAGACAGAAAAAGAAACATCATAAGTTATCACTAATACACGGAATGTAAACTTGGCTACCCATGAACTGAATTACAAAACAGAACAGGGTCTCAAATTTAGCAAACCAACTTATGCTTGCTTATGGGGAAAGGTCAGTTGGGATGCTGCATAAAACCAGAGATTGAAATTAGCACAGATACCGTTCCATAAGCCAAATATATAATAGACAAAACCTACTCCTTGCTCAACGAAATGGACTCAACACCCTATATTCAACGCCTGGGAAGATACCTGACAAGTAAGAATCTTAAAACCCATGGATTTATATGTCTCCATAAGGAAATCAAGCGTGTGTACAGTGGCCTAAAAGCAGCAGTGAAAATCCGATAAATCCCATTATCAAAATGAATTTCAAAAACAAAACACAATGACAGTGAAATAGAGAGCAATTCTTAAATAATTCATTCAGGGCTTGTGATGCAACCTGTATTTACCACATCTACACCCAGAGCTGGATGAGACATAAGGCTGGACACTTCAGCCTGATAGCATTGGTGAGGTTCGGTGAGCAAACGCAGACCCTTTGAAGTCATACTGCATGGTACCCATTCCATGGGTCCCAACTCTCCAGGTTTAAGGGATTCTTCCTTCAGCTAAAACATGCATGGGAAACCCAGAGTATGGTCCACCGTGTGATTGGGAAACGTTTTCAAATGCATCTCAGTTTTCGTCCCCTGGTACTCGGGTTCAACATTTGAACGCTTTAATAACACTCTCCCCACTTGGAGAGTCAGTGCCATTAACCTCCTGTTTGGCACAGTTTGCAATTTCTGCGCAAGATGAACAGGAATAGGGAGAAGCAATGAGAGACTAGCTGTAGGTGTCTGCACGGGCAAATGGAATGCTCATTTCCCACCAGGAAGAGGAATTAACGAAAGGCTCAGCGTGCCCTGCCGGAAACAGATTAGGGCCTGAAGCAATCCTGCGGTTTTGCGGCCAGCTCACAAGAAAGCGAGTTGAAGAAAGGAGCTCAGGGGCAGTGTAATTCAGAAACCTGCAGAGTTATGAATGACAGCTATCGTCCAAAAATGTATTGAAGTAAGTCTTCGAAGAGGACTTGAAAGCGGGGCAGAATTTCAGGAACACGATTTCAGGGGGTAGACTGGAATTGCACTTAAAGCATAGGAAAAGAGGCAGAATGTCGACAACGATGCACTTGGACAAAAAGGGCGTATGCGTTTTTTCCTGAATATATTCAGGAAAAAACGCATACGCTTGGCCAACCAAGCAAGCGTGTAAAGGAAATCTGCACTACAATGAAGTCTCACTGCCCCCCGGTCAAAAGGGCCATCTGAAAAAAGTGTAAAATCCAGAAAGGCAGGAGAGGTCATGGAGAACGGGAGCCTTGTTATGCTGATGGGCGGGATGTAAATAGCCAACAGCCACTCTGGAGTGTGTATGGTGTTTCCTGAAACACTAGGAAACAAGCAACACAGCCTATGGCACTTCCACTTATGGCCCTATAGCTTAGGGAAATTAAAATCAAAACACACAGCTACCCCAAATTTGGGACGGCTCTGTTTACAAGAACTTTGTCTACGGTACAAGTTAAATATCGAGAAAGCAAAAAATGGATAAAGAAGTTGTGGTATGTACGTACAATGGAATATCCTTAGCATGTAATCTACGTCATCAGGCCCGTAGCGGCATAATGAGTGGATTCAGGTACGATGATTCTACGAGAAATAGTCCCAGAAAAAGAAACTCTAAGTTCACTAATACACGGAATGTAAACTTGGCTACACATGAACTGATTACAACGAACGGGTTCTTTAGACCTTGCTGCTTATGAGGTGTTGCGTGCTGCATAAAACCGGTTGATTAGCCTCCTTCCATAAGCCAATTTTGCATCTTTGCTCAAGATGCTCAACACCGCTATTCAATGCCTGGCAAGATACTGACAGTAACCTTTATTGTCTCCATAAGGAAATCAAGCGTGTGTACAGCGGCCTAAACGCAGCAGTGATCCGTTCCTTATCAAATAATTTCAAAAACAAACCATGACAGTGAAATAGAGAGCAATTCTTAAATAATTCATTCAGGGCTTGTGATGCAACCTGTATTTACCACATCTACACCCAGAGCTGGATGAGACATAAGACTGGACACTTCAGCCTGATAGCATTGGTGAGGTTCGGTGAGCAAACGCAGACCCTTTGAAGTCATACTGCATGGTACCCTTCCTGTCAAATGGAACCCCGTGCCCTGCCGGAACGCCTGAGCTCCTGCGGTTTTGCGGCCAGCTCACAAGAAAGCGAGTTGAAGAAATGAGCTCAGGGGCACTGTAATTCACAAACCTGCAGAGTTATGAATGACAGCTATCGTCCAAAAATGTATTGAAATAAGTCTTCGAAGAGGACTTGAAAGCGGGGCAGAATTTCAGAAAAACGATTTCAGGGGGTAGACTGGAATTGTACTAAAAGCATAGGAAAAGAGGCAGAATGTCGACAATGATGCACTTGGCCAAAAAGGGCGTATGCGTTTTTTCCTGAATATATTCAGGAAAAAACGCATACGCCCTTTTTGGCCAACCAAGCAAGCGTGTAAAGGAAATCTGCACTACAATGAAGTCTCACTGCCCCCCGGTCAAAAGGCCCATCTGAAAAAAATGTAAAATCCAGAAAGTCAGGACAGGTCATGGAGAACAGGGAGCCTTGTCATGCTGATGGGCGGGATGTAAATTGCCAACAACCACTCTGGAGAAGTGTATGGTGTTTCCAGAAACACGTAGGAAACAAAGCAACACAGCCTATGGCACTTCCACTTATGGTCCTATAGCTTAGGGAAATTAAAATCAAAAACACACAGCCACCCCAGAGTTTGGGACGGCTCTGTTTACAAGAACCTCGTCTACGGTACAAGTAAAATATCCCAGAAAGCAAAAAATGGATAAAGAAGTTGTGGTACGCACGAACAATGGAATATCAATCAGCAATGAAACCTACGTCATCAGGCCCGTAGCGGCATAATGAGTGGATTCAGGTACGATGATTCTACGAGAAATAAGTCACACAGAAAAAGAAACATCATAAGATATCACTAATACACGGAATGTAAACTTGGCCACACATGAACTGAATTACAAAACAGAACAGGGTCTGAAATTTAGAAAACCAACTTATGCTTGCTTATGGGGAAAGGTGAGTTGGGGTGCTGCATAAAACCAGAGATTGAAATTAGCACAGATACCGTTCCATAAGCCAAATATATAATAGACAAGCCCTACTCCTTGCTCAACGAAATGGACTCAACACCCCATATTCAACGCCTGGCAAGATACCTGACAAGTAAGAATCTTAAAACCCATGGATTTATATGTCTCCATAAGGAAATCAAGCGTGTGTACAGCGGCCTAAACGCAGCAGTGAAAATCCGATAAATCCCATTATCAAAATAAATTTCAAAAACAAAACAAAATGACAGTGAAATAGAGAGCAATTCTTAAATAATTCATTCAGGGTTTGTGATGCAACCTGGATTTACCACATCTACACCCAGAGCTGGGTGAGACATAAGGCTGGACACTTCGGGCTGATAGCATTTGTGAGGTTCGGTGAGCAAACGCAGACCCTTTGAAGTCATACTGCATGGTAACCATTCCATGGGTCCCAACTCTCCAGGTTTAAGGAATTCTTCCTTCAGCTAAAACATGCATGGGAAACCCACAGTACTGTGCACTGTGTGACCGGGAAACGTTTTCAAATGCATCTCAGTTATCGTCCCCTGGTACTCGGGTTCACCATTCCAGACGCTTTACTAACACTCTCCCCACTTGGAGAGTCAGTGCCATTAACCTGCTGTTTGGCACAGTTTGCAATTTCTGTGTAAGATGTACAGGAATAGGGAGAACCAATGAGAGACTAGCTGTAGGTGCCTGCACGGGCAAAAGGAACACTCATTTCCGACCAGGAAGAGGAATTAAACAAAGGCTCAGCATGCCCTGCCGGAAAGAGATTATGGCCTGAAGCAATCCTGCGGTTTTGCGGCCAGCTCACAAGAAAGCGAGTTGAAGACATGAGCTCAGGGGCACTGTAATTCAAAAACCTGCATTGTTATGAAGGACAGCTATCGTCCAAAAATGTATTGAAATAAGTCTTCGAAGAGGACTTGTAAGCGGGGCAGAATTTCAGGAAAACGACTTCAGGGGGTAGACAGGAATTGTACTAAAAGCATAGGAAAAGAGGCAAAATGTCGACAACGATGCACTTGGCCAAAAAGGGCGTATGCGTTTTTTCCTGAATATATTCAGAAAAAAACGCATACGCCCTTTTTGGCAAACCAAGCAACCGTGTAAAGGAAATCTGCACTACAATGAAGTCTCACTGCCCCCCCGGTCAAAAGGGCCATCTGAAAAAAGTGTAAAATCCAGAAAGGCAGGACAGGTCATGGAGAACAGGGAGCCTTGTCATGCTGATGGGCGGGATGTAAATTGCCAACAACCACTCTGGAGAAGTGTATGGTGTTTCCAGAAACACGTAGGAAACAAAGCAACACAGCCTATGGCACTTCCACTTATGGTCCTATAGCTTAGGGAAATAAAAATCAAAAACACACAGCCAGCCCAAAGTTTGGGATGGCTCTGTTTACAAGAACCTCATCTATGGTAGCAGTTAAATATCACAGAAAGCATAAAATGGATAAAGAAGTTGTGGTACGCACATACAATGGAATATCACTCAGCAATGAAATCTACGTCATCAGGACCGTAGCGGCATAATGAGTGGATTCAGGTACGATGATTCTATGAGAAATAAGTCAGACAGAAAAAGAAACATCATAAGTTATCACTAATACACGGAATGTAAACTTGGCTACCCATGAACTGAATTACAAAACAGAACAGGGTCTCAAATTTAGCAAACCAACTTATGCTTGCTTATGGGGAAAGGTCAGTTGGGATGCTGCATAAAACCAGAGATTGAAATTAGCACAGATACCGTTCCATAAGCCAAATATATAATAGACAAAACCTACTCCTTGCTCAACGAAATGGACTCAACACCCTATATTCAACGCCTGGGAAGATACCTGACAAGTAAGAATCTTAAAACCCATGGATTTATATGTCTCCATAAGGAAATCAAGCGTGTGTACAGTGGCCTAAAAGCAGCAGTGAAAATCCGATAAATCCCATTATCAAAATGAATTTCAAAAACAAAACACAATGACAGTGAAATAGAGAGCAATTCTTAAATAATTCATTCAGGGCTTGTGATGCAACCTGTATTTACCACATCTACACCCAGAGCTGGATGAGACATAAGGCTGGACACTTCAGCCTGATAGCATTGGTGAGGTTCGGTGAGCAAACGCAGACCCTTTGAAGTCATACTGCATGGTACCCATTCCATGGGTCCCAACTCTCCAGGTTTAAGGGATTCTTCCTTCAGCTAAAACATGCATGGGAAACCCAGAGTATGGTCCACCGTGTGATTGGGAAACGTTTTCAAATGCATCTCAGTTTTCGTCCCCTGGTACTCGGGTTCAACATTTGAACGCTTTAATAACACTCTCCCCACTTGGAGAGTCAGTGCCATTAACCTCCTGTTTGGCACAGTTTGCAATTTCTGCGCAAGATGAACAGGAATAGGGAGAAGCAATGAGAGACTAGCTGTAGGTGTCTGCACGGGCAAATGGAACGCTCATTTCCCACCAGGAAGAGGAATTAACGAAAGGCTCAGCGTGCCCTGCCGGAAACAGATTAGGGCCTGAAGCAATCCTGCGGTTTTGCGGCCAGGTCACAAGAAAGCGAGTTGAAGAAATGAGCTCAGGGGCACTGTAATTCACAAACCTGCAGAGTTATGAATGACAGCTATCGTCCAAAAATGTATTGAAATAAGTCTTCGAAGAGGACTTGAAAGCGGGGCAGAATTTCAGAAAAACGATTTCAGGGGGTAGACTGGAATTGTACTAAAAGCATAGGAAAAGAGGCAGAATGTCGACAATGATGCACTTGGCCAAAAAGGGCGTATGCGTTTTTTCCTGAATATATTCAGGAAAAAACGCATACGCCCTTTTTGGCCAACCAAGCAAGCGTGTAATGGAAATCTGCACTACAATGAAGTCTCACTGCCCCCCGGTCAAAAGGCCCATCTGAAAAAAATGTAAAATCCAGAAAGTCAGGACAGGTCATGGAGAACAGGGAGCCTTGTCATGCTGATGGGCGGGATGTAAATTGCCAACAACCACTCTGGAGAAGTGTATGGTGTTTCCAGAAACACGTAGGAAACAAAGCAACACAGCCTATGGCACTTCCACTTATGGTCCTATAGCTTAGGGAAATTAAAATCAAAAACACACAGCCACCCCAGAGTTTGGGACGGCTCTGTTTACAAGAACCTCGTCTACGGTACAAGTAAAATATCCCAGAAAGCAAAAAATGGATAAAGAAGTTGTGGTACGCACGTACAATGGAATATCACTCAGCAATGAAATCTACGTCATCAGGCCCGTAGCGGCCTAATGAGTGGATTCAGGTACGATGATTCTACGAGAAATAAGTCACACAGAAAAAGAAACATCATAAGATATCACTAATACACGGAATGTAAAGTTGGCTACACAGGAACTGAATTACAAAACAGAACAGGGTCTCAAATTTAGAAAACCAACTTATGCTTGCTTATGGGGAAAGGTGAGTTGGGGTGCTGCATAAAACCAGAGATTGAAATTAGCACAGATACCGTTCCATAAGCCAAATATATAATAGACAAGACCTACTCCTTGCTCAACGAAATGGACTCAACACCCCATATTCAACGCCTGGCAAGATACCTGACAAGTAAGAATCTTAAAACCCATGGATTTATATGTCTCCATAAGGAAATCAAGCGTGTGTACAGCGGCCTAAACGCAGCAGTGAAAATCCGATAAATCCCATTATCAAAATAAATTTCAAAAACAAAACACAATGACAGTGAAATAGAGAGCAATTCTTAAATAATTCATTCAGGGCTTGTGATGCAACCTGGATTTACCACATCTACACCCAGAGCTGGGTGAGACATAAGGCTGGGCACTTCGGGCTGATAGCATTGGTGAGGTTCGGTGAGCAAACGCAGACCCTTTGAAGTCATACTGCATGGTACCCATTCCATGGGTCCCAACTCTCAAGGTTTAAGGGATTCTTCCTTCAGCTAAAACATGAATGGGAAACCCAGACTATCGTCCGCCGTGTGATTGGGAAACGTTTTCAAATGCATCTCAGTTTTCGTCCCCTGGTACTCGGGTTCACCATTCCAGACGCTTTACTAACACTCTCCCCACTTGGAGAGTCAGTGCCTTTAACCTCCTGTTTGGCACAGTTTGCAATTTCTGCGCAAGATGAACAGGAATAGGGAGAAGCAATGAGAGACTAGCTGTTGGTGTCTGCACGGGCAAATTGAATGATCATTTCCCACCAGGAAGTGGAATTAACCAAAGGCTCAGCGTGCCCGGCCGGAAACATATTACGGCCTGAAGCAATCCTGCGGTTTTGCGGGCAGCTCACAAGAAAAGGAGTTGAAGAAAGGAGCTCAGGGGCACTGTAATTCACAAACCTGCAGAGTTATGAATGACAGCTATCGTCCAAAAATGTACTGAAGTAAGTCTTCAAAGAGGACTTGAAAGCGGGGCAGAATTTCAGGAAAACGATTTCAGGGGGTAGACTGGAATTGCACTTAAAGCATAGGAAAAGAGGCAGAATGTCGACAATGATGCACTTGGCCAAAAAGGGCCTATGCGTTTTTTCCTGAATATATTCAGGAAAAAACGCATACGCACTTTTTGGCCACCCAAGCAAGCGTGTAAAGGAAATCTGCACTACAATGAAGTCTCACTGCCCCCAGTCAAAAGGGCCATCTGAAAAAAGTGTAAAATCCAGAAAGGCAGGACAGGTCTTGGAGAACAGGGAGCCTTGTTATGCTGATGGGCGGGATGTAAATTGCCAACAGCCACTCTGGAGAAATGTATGGTGTATCCTGAAACACGTAGGAAACAAAGCAAGACAGCCTATGTCACTTCCACTATGGTCCTATAGCTTAGGGTTATTAAAATCACAAACACACAGCCACCCTAAAGTTTGGGATGGCTCTGTTTACAAGAACCTTGTCTACGGTACAAGTTAAATATCCGAGAAAGGAAAAAATGGATAAAGAAGTTCTGGTACGCACGTACAATGGAATATCACTCAGCAATGAAATCTACGTCTTCAGGCCCGTAGCGGCATAATGAGTGGATTCAAGTATGATGATTTTACGAGAAAAAGTCACACAGAAAATGAAACATCATAAGATATGACTAATACACGGAATGTAAACTTGGCTACCCATGAACTGAATTACAAAACAGAACAGGGTCTCAAATTTAGAAAACCAACTTATGCTTGCTTATGGGGAAAGGTGAGTTGGGGTGCTGCATAAAACCAGAGATTGAAATTAGCACAGATACCGTTCCATAAGCCAAATATATAATAGACAAGACCTACTCCTTGCTCAACGAAACGGACTCAAAGCCTGGGAATATACCTGAAAAGTAAGAATCTTAAAACCCATGGATTTATATGTCTCCATAAGGAAATCATGCGTGTGTACAGCAGCCTAAACGCAGCAGTGAAAATCCGATAAATCCCATTATCAAAATAAAGTTCAAAACCAAAACACATTGACAGTGTAATAGAGAGCAATTCTTAAATAATTCATTCAGGGCTTGTGATGCAACCTGGATTTACCACATCTACACCCAGAGCTGGGTGAGATATACGGCTGGACACTTCGGGCTGATAGCATTTGTGAGGTTCGGTGAGCAAACGCAGACCCTTTGTAGTCATACTGCATGGTACCCATTCCATGGTTCCCAGCTCTCCAGGTTTAAGGGATTTTTCCTTCAGCTAAGACATGCATGGGAAACCCAGAGTATTGTCCACCGTCTGATTGGGAAACGTTTTCAAATATATCTCAGTTTTCGAACCCTGGTACTCGGGTTCACCATTCCAGACACTTTACTAACATTCTCCCCACTTGGAGAGTCAGTGCCTTTAACCTCCTGTTTGGCACAGTTTGCAATTTCTATGCAAGATTAACAGGAAGAGGGAGAAACAATGAGAGACTAGCTGTAGGTGTCTGCACGGGCAAATGGAACGCTCATTTCCCACCAGGAAGAGGAATTCACCAAAGGCTCAGTGTGCCCTGACGGAAACAGATTAGGGCCTGAAGCAATCCTGCGGTTTTGCGGCCAGCTCACAAGAAAGCGAGTTGAGGAAACGAGCTCAGGGGCACTGTAATTCACAAACCTGCAGAGTTATGAATGACAGCTATCGTCCAAAAATGTATTGAAGTAAGTCTTCGAAGAGGACTTGAAAGCGGGGCAGAATTTCAGGAAAACGATTTCAGGGGGTAGACTGGAATTGCACTTAAAGCATAGGAATAGAGGCAGAATGTCGACAATGATGCACTGGCCAAAAAGTGCGTATGCGTTTTTTCCTGAATATATTCAGGAAAAAAAGCATACGCCATTTTTGGCCAAGCAAGCAAGCAGGTAAATGAAATCTGCACTACAATGAAGTCTCACTGCCCCCCGGTCAAAAGGGGCATCTGAAAAAGTGTAAAATCCAGAAAGGCAGGACAGGTCATGGAGAACAGGGAGACTTGTTATGCTGATGGGGGGGATGTAAATTGCAAACAGCCACTCTGGAGAAGTTTATGGGGTTTCCTGAAACACGTAGGAAACAAAGCAACAGAGCCTATGTCACTTCCACTTATGGTCCTATAGCTTACGGAAATTAAAATCAAAAACACACAGCCACCCCAAAATTTGGGACAGCTCTGTTTACAAGAACGTCGTCTACGGTCCAAGTTAAATATCCCAGAATGTGAAAAATGGTTAAAGAAGTTGTGGTACGCACGTACAATGGAATATCACTCACCAATGAAATCTATGTCATCAGGCCCGTCGCGGCATATTGAGTGGATCCAGGTACGATGATTCTAAGTGAAATAAGTCACACAGAAAATGAAACATCATAAGATATCACTAATACACGGAATGTAAACTTGGCTACACATGAACTGAATTACAAAACAGAACAGGGTCTCAAATTTAGAACACCAACTTATGCTTGCTTATGGGGAAAGGTGAGGTGGGGTGCTGCATAAAACCAGAGATAGAAATTAGCACACATACCTTTCCATAAGCCAAATATGTAATAGTCAAGACTTACACCTTGCTCAACGAAATGGACTAAACACACCATATTCAACTCCTAGGATTACACATGACTAGTAAGAATCTTCAAACCCATGGATTTATATGTCTCCGTAAGAGAATCAAGTGTGTGTACAGCTGCATGAAGGCAGCAGAGAAAATCCGTTAAATCCCATTATCAAAATAAACTACAAAAACAAACACAATGACAGTGAAATAGAGAGCAATTCTTAAATAATTCATTCAGGGCTTGTGATGCAACCTGGATTTACCACATCTACACCTAGAGCTGAGTGAGACATAAGGTTCGACACTTTGGGCTGATAGCATTGGTGAGGTTCGGTGAGAAAATGCAGGCCATTTGAAGTCATACTGCATGGTACCCATTGCATGGGTCCCACCTCTCCAGGTTTAAGGGATTCTTCCTTCAGGTAAAACACGCATGGGAAACCCAGAATATGGTCCACCGTGTGACCGGGAAACCTTTTTAAATGCATCTCAGTTTTCTTCCCCTCATACTCGGTTTTACCATTCCAGACGCTTTACTAACTCTTTCCCCAATTGGAGAGTCAGTGCCTTTAACCTCCTGTTTGGCACAGTTTGGAATTTCTGAGCAAGATGAACAGGAATAGGGAGAACCAATGAGAGATTAGCTGTAGGTGTCTGCACGAGCAAATTTAACGCTCATTTCCCATCAGGAAGAGGAATTAGCCAAAGGCTCAACATGCCGTGCCGGAACCAGATTAGGGCCTGAAGCAATCCTGCGGTTTTGCGGCCAGCTCACAAGAAAGCGAGTTGAAGAATGGAGCTCAGGGGCACTGTAATTCACAAACCTGCAGAGTTATAAATGACAGCTATCGTCCAAAAATATATTGAAGTAAGGCTGCAAAGAGGACTTGAACGCGGGGCAGAATTCCAGGAATACGATTTCAGGAGGTAGATGGGAAGTCCTCTGAAAGTATAGGAGAAGAGGCAGAACTTCGACAATGATGCACTTGGTCAAAAAGGGCATATGCGTTTCTTCCAGGGCCCTCATTAAAGAGGGTAGGAGGCTCCCAGCATGCTTCAGTGGCCAACAGAGGGCCTACGTCGCCAAGGCGACGTGAGCCATCCAGGCAGGAGTGACCTCACATCAGAGCGCCCACCTCACAGAAGGGTAAGGAACCCAGTCATGATCAGACTCTCACCAGAGTGCCCACATAAGCAAGGGGCTGGGAATCAGGCACGAGTGTCCTCACACCCGTGGGGCCACATCATCGAAAGTTGAGGTACCCAGCACATGTGGCCTCAAACCAGAAGACCCACATCACCATGGGTCTCAGAGCGAGGCAGGCAGGATTAACCTCAAAACACATGGCCCATTGTATAAAAAGGTGAGGAATCCAGCAGTTGGAACATCCCAGCAGGCGGCCCAGAGCACCGAGGCTATGGGATCCAGGCAGTGATGAACTCACAACAGAGGGCCCTCATCGTGATACTGTAAGCAACCCAGCCGTTGTGACCTCAGAGCACAAGGCCCACATCCCCATGGGGAAGGGAACCAAGCAGGAGTGTCATCGCACCAGTGGGCACACAACAGAAAATGTGGGGAGCCCAGCAGTTAGGGCCGGACGCCAGAGGGCCCTCATCACTGAGGAGAGGAGGCTCCCAGCAAGCTCCAACTGCTACCAGAGGGCCGACGTCGCCAATGCGGGGTGTGCCAGCCAGGCAGGAGTGACCTCAGAGCAGAGGGCCAACCACACAAAAGTGTGAGGAACCCAAAGAGGATCAGACTCTCACCAGAGGGCCCACATCACCAAGGGAATGGAAACCAGGCAGGAGTGTCCTCACACCAGTGGGGCCACATCACCGAAATGTGACGGACCCAGCACACGTGGCCTCAAACTACAGGACACACATCACCAAGGGGCTGGGAGTGAGGCAGGCAGGAGGAGCCTCAAAACAGAGGGCCCATTGCGTAAAAAAGGTGAGGAATCCCGCAGTTGGAACCTCCCAGCAGGTGGCCAGGAGCAGCGAGGCTATGGGATCCAGGCCTGACTGAACTCAAAACAGAGGGCCCACATTCTGACACTGTGAGCAACCCAGCCGTTGGGACCACAGAGCAGAAAGCCCACATCCCCTAGGGAAGGGACCCTGGCTGGAGTGTACTCACACGACAGGGCGCACATCAGAAAATTTTGGGAGCCCATGAGTTAGGGCCTGACGCCAGAGGGCCCTCATTACCGAGGGGAGGAGACTCCCAGCAGGCACCAACTCCCAACTGAGGGCCCACATCGCCAACGTGACGTGTGCCAGCCAGGCAGGAGTGACCTCACAGCAGAGGGCCCACCTCCCAGAAGTGTGAGGAATCCAGACAGGATCAGACTCTCACAAGAGGGCCCCAATCACCAAGGGGATGGGAACCAGGCAGGAGTGTCCTCACACCAGTGGGGCCACATCAATAAAGGTGAGGAAACCGGTACATGTGGCCTTAAACCAGAGGACCTACATCACAAAGGGGCTGGGAGTGAGTCAGGAAGTAGGAGCATAAAAACACAGGACCCAAAGAATAAAAAAGGTAAGGAATCCAGCAGTAGGAACCTCCCAGCAGTCGGCTCAGAGCACAGAGTCTATGGGATCTAGGCCTGAGTGAACTAACACCAGAGAGACAACATCATGAAACGGTGAACAACACAGGTGTTGGGACCTTAGAGCAGAAGGCCCACATGCCCATGGGGATGGGAACCTCGCAGGAGTGTCCTCGCACCACTTAGCACGTATCAGAAAATGTGGGTACCCAGCAGTTAGGGCCTGACGCTAGAGGGCCCCCATCACCGAGGGGAGGAGGCTCCCAGCAGGCTCCAAGTGCCACAAGAGGGCCGATGTTGCCCAGGTGGGGTGTGCCAGCCAGGCAGGAGTGACCTCACAGCAGAGGGCCCACCTCACAGAAGGGTGAGGAACCCAGCCAGGATCAGACTCTCACCAGAGGGCCCACATCATCAAGGGGATAGGAAGCAGGCAGGAGTGTCCTCACACCAGTGTGGCCACATCATCCAAAGGCGAGGGACCCAGCACACGTGGCCTCACACCAGAGGACACACATCACCAAGGGACTGGGAGTGAGGCAGGCAGGAGGAGTCTCAAAACAGAGGGTCCATAGAAGAAAAAAGGTGAGGAATCCCGCAGTTGGAACCTCCCAGCAGGTGGCCAGGAGCAGCGAGGCTATGGGATCCAGGCCGGAGAGAACTCGCAGCAGAGGGCCCTCATCATGAAACTGAGCAACCCACGGTTGGGACCTCAGAGCAGAAGGCCCACATTCCCATGGGGTTGGGAACCTGGCAGGAGTGTACTCGAACCACAGGGCGCATATCAGAAAATATTGGGAGCCCAGGAATTAGGGCCTGACGCCAGAGGGCCCTCATTACCGAGGGCAGGAGACACCCAGCAGGCACCAAATCCCACCAGAGGGCCGACTTCGCCAAGGCGGGGTGTGCCAGCCAGGCAGGAGTGACCTCACATCAGAGCGCCCACCTCACAGAAGGGTAAGGAACCCAGTCATGATCAGACTCTCACCAGAGTGCCCACATAAGCAAGGGGCTGGGAATCAGGCACGAGTGTCCTCACACCCGTGGGGCCACATCATCGAAAGTTGAGGTACCCAGCACATTTGGCCTCAATCCAGAAGACCCACATCACCATGGGTCTCAGAGCGAGGCAGGCAGGATTAACCTCAAAACACATGGCCCATTGTATAAAAAGGTGAGGAATCCAGCAGTTGGAACATCCCAGCAGGCGGCCCAGAGCACCGAGGCTATGGGATCCAGGCAGTGATGAACTCACAACAGAGGGCCCTCATCGTGATACTGTAAGCAACCCAGCCGTTGTGACCTCAGAGCACAAGGCCCACATCCCCATGGGGAAGGGAACCAAGCAGGAGTGTCATCGCACCAGTGGGCACACAACAGAAAATGTGGGGAGCCCAGCAGTTAGGGCCGGACGCCAGAGGGCCCTCATCACTGAGGAGAGGAGGCTCCCAGCAAGCTCCAACTGCTACCAGAGGGCCGACGTCGCCAATGCGGGGTGTGCCAGCCAGGCAGGAGTGACCTCAGAGCAGAGGGCCAACCACACAAAAGTGTGAGGAACCCAAAGAGGATCAGACTCTCACCAGAGGGCCCACATCACCAAGGGAATGGAAACCAGGCAGGAGTGTCCTCACACCAGTGGGGCCACATCCCCGAAATGTGACGGACCCAGCACACGTGGCCTCAAACTACAGGACACACATCACCAAGGGGCTGGGAGTGAGGCAGGCAGGAGGAGCCTCAAAACAGAGGGCCCATTGCGTAAAAAAGGTGAGGAATCCCGCAGTTGGAACCTCCCAGCAGGCGGCCAGGAGCAGCGAGGCTATGGGATCCAGGCCTGACTGAACTCAAAACAGAGGGCCCACATTCTGACACTGTGAGCAACCCAGCCGTTGGGACCAGAGCAGAAAGCCCACATCCCCTAGGGAAGGGACCCTGGCTGGAGTGTACTCACACGACAGGGCGCACATCAGAAAATTTTGGGAGCCCATGAGTTAGGGCCTGACGCCAGAGGGCCCTCATTACCGAGGGGAGGAGACTCCCAGCAGGCACCAACTCCCAACTGAGGGCCCACATCGCCAACGTGACGTGTGCCAGCCAGGCAGGAGTGACCTCACAGCAGAGGGCCCACCTCCCAGAAGTGTGAGGAATCCAGACAGGATCAGACTCTCACAAAAGGGTCCCAATCACCAAGGGGATGGGAACCAGGCAGGAGTGTCCTCACACCAGTGGGGCCACATCAATAAAGGTGAGGAAACCGGTACATGTGGCCTTAAACCAGAGGACCTACATCACAAAGGGGCTGGGAGTGAGTCAGGAAGTAGGAGCATAAAAACACAGGACCCAAAGAATAAAAAAGGTAAGGAATCCAGCAGTAGGAACCTCCCAGCAGTCGGCTCAGAGCACAGAGTCTATGGGATCTAGGCCTGAGTGAACTAACACCAGAGAGACAACATCATGAAACGGTGAACAACACAGGTGTTGGGACCTTAGAGCAGAAGGCCCACATGCCCATGGGGATGGGAACCTCGCAGGAGTGTCCTCGCACCACTTAGCACGTATCAGAAAATGTGGGTACCCAGCAGTTAGGGCCTGACGCTAGAGGGCCCCCATCACCGAGGGGAGGAGGCTCCCAGCAGGCTCCAAGTGCCACAAGAGGGCCGATGTTGCCCAGGTGGGGTGTGCCAGCCAGGCAGGAGTGACCTCACAGCAGAGGGCCCACCTCACAGAAGGGTGAGGAACCCAGCCAGGATCAGACTCTCACCAGAGGGCCCACATCATCAAGGGGATAGGAAGCAGGCAGGAGTGTCCTCACACCAGTGTGGCCACATCATCCAAAGGCGAGGGACCCAGCACACGTGGCCTCACACCAGAGGACACACATCACCAAGGGACTGGGAGTGAGGCAGGCAGGAGGAGTTTCAAAACAGAGGGTCCATAGAAGAAAAAAGGTGAGGAATCCCGCAGTTGGAACCTCCCAGCAGGTGGCCAGGAGCAGCGAGGCTATGGGATCCAGGCCGGAGAGAACTCACAGCAGAGGGCCCTCATCATGAAACTGAGCAACCCACGGTTGGGACCTCAGAGCAGAAGGCCCACATTCCCATGGGGTTGGGAACCTGGCACGAGTGTACTCGAACCACAGGGCGCATATCAGAAAATATTGGGAGCCCAGGAATTAGGGCCTGACGCCAGAGGGCCCTCATTACCGAGGGCAGGAGACCCCCAGCAGGCACCAAATCCCACCAGAGGGCCGACTTCGCCAAGGCGGGGTGTGCCAGCCAGGCAGGAGTGACGTCAGAGAAGAGGGCCCACCTCACAGAAGTGTGAGGAACCCAACCAGGATCAGACTCTCACCGGATGGCCCACATCACCAAGGGGATGGGAACCAGGCAGGAGTGTCCTCACACCAGTGGGGCCACATCAGCCAAAGGTGAGGAACCCAGCACATGTGGCCTCAAACCACAGGACACACATCACCAAGGGGCTGGGAGTGAGGCAGGTGTCCGGAGGGGCACATTTAACTGTAATTTCCCACCAGGAAGAGGAATTAACCAAAGGCTCAGAGTGCCGTGCCAGACCCTGATTATGGCCTAAAGCAAACCTGCAGTTCTGTGGCCAGCTTTCAAGGAAACGAGTTACAAAGGAAATCACAGGCACTGTAATTCACAAACCTGCAGAGTTATAAATGACAGCTATTGGCAAAAATATACTGAAGTAAGTCTGCAAAGAGGACTTCAAAACGAGGCAGAATTGCAGGAATCATATTTCAGGAGGTAGATTGGAATTGCGTTTAAAGCATGTGAAAAGCGGCAGATCTTTGACAGTGATGCACTTGGACAAATGTGCGTAAACATTTTTTCCTGAATATATTCAGGAAAAAACACATATGCCCTTTTTGGCCAACCAAGCACTCGAGCAATGGAAATCCGCACTACAATGAAGTCTCATTTCCCATTCGTCAAAAGGGCCATCTGAAAAATGTGTAAAAACCAGAAACACAGGACAGGCCATGGAGAACAGGGAGCCTTGTTATGCTGATGGGCGGGATGTAAATTGCCAACAGACACTCTGGAGATGTTTATGGTGTATCCTGAAACATCTGAAAAACAAAGCTACAGACCCTAGGGCACTTCCACTTTTGGCCCTATAGCTTAGGAAAATTAAAATCAACAAGACACAGCCAACACCAAATTTAGGGCTGCTGTGTTTACAAGAACCTTGAGTCCAGTACAAATTAAATATCCCAGAAAGAAAAATGTGGATAAAGGAGTTGTGCTACTTACGTACAATGGAATATCACTCAGCAATGAAATCAATGTCATCAGGCCTGTAGCAGCAAATTGAGTGGATTTAAGTATGATGATTCTAAGAGAAATATGTCACACAGAGAAAGGTAATTATCATAAGATATCACTAATAGAGAGAGTGTAAACTTGGCTACACATAAACTGAATTCCAAAACCGAACAGAGTCTCACATTTAGATAAAAACTTATGCTTGCTTAAGGGGAAAGTTGAGTTGCGGTGCTGTATAAAACCAGAGATTGAAATTAGCACACATACCGTTCCATAAGCCAAATATGTAATAGACAAGACCTACTCTTTGCTCAACGAAATAGACTCATCCATGGTGTATCACCTCACACCTGTTAGAATGGGCATCATCAGAAAATCTACAAACAACAAATGCTGGAAAGGGTGTGGAGATAAGGAACCCTCTTCCGCTATTGTTGGGAATGAAATTGATACAGTCACTGTGGAGAAAGTTATGGAGTTTCTTATAAAACTAAGAATAGAATTACCATATGATACAGCAGTCCCACTACTGGGCATATACCCAGACAAAACCATAAATCAAAAAGAGACATTCACCGCAATGTTCATTGCATCACTATTTACAATATCCAGGTAATGGAAGCAACCTAAATGCCCACAGACAGACGAATGCATAAAGAAGTGGTACATATATAAAATGGAATATTACTAAGCCATAAAAAGGAATGAAATTGGGTCATTTGTAGAGACGTTGATGGATCTAGAGACTGTCATACAGAGTGAAGTAAGTCAGAAAGAGAAAAAGAAATCTTGTCTATTAATGGCTATATGTGGAACCTAGACAAATTGTACAGATGAACCGTTTTGCAAGGCAGAAATAGAGCAACAGATGTAGACAACAAACGTATGGACACCAAGGGGGGAAAGCTGTTGGGGGGTGGTGGTGGGAGGAGTTGAGAGATTGGGATTGGCATGTATACATTTATATGTATAAAATAGATAACCAAAAAGAACCTGCTGTATAAAAAAATAAAATAAAATTCAAATTACAAAAAGTAAAACAGAAAAAATATTCTTCCCTTCACATACATGTATTTATATGAATAAATTATTTCCATGCTTATATCTGTAAATACAAAAAAGAGGAATAAAATCTACCTTGAACCAAAAAAGAAAAAAAAACAGAACCCACCAGCTACACAGAGGAAAACCGTATCAGGGCACTTGCTCCAGTTGTAAACAATTCTGAAGTTGGTCGGTGGTGGGGAATCATCTCCCATTCAGCCAGCAGGCCCCACGCAACAAGCGTCCTCATTGCAAAGCTGGGGGACCGTGCCGAGGCATCTGTGAGTAAACGTGGGCTGAGCCCCAGGCCAGCTGCTGCTGAAATGTTCCCACCCTTCCCAGGTAAAACACCTGAATATGTACAAGGACTTGAAAGCCTAGAGGAAGGGCCATGGAGCCACATGAGCGACAGCATGCCAGCCGACTTGGTGCCTGCAGGCCAGCCAGGATGGTCCTGGTCCTGGGTGCTCTTCTGGAAGCTTTCCATTTCCCTGCCTGAGATACCCCTGCTGTCCCGGCCCCCACTGCTTTCTTCCTCACTCACCTCTGCCCAGGGAGAAATTCCAGCGGCAGGTATGGGTGACACATCCTCTTCTTTAGCAGGTGGCATCTTGGCAACTGCTGCAGAAAGTCCAGCAGAGCCCCACTCACACTGGGCCACCCACAAAGCCGTGGCCTCTCACTCCCTCCCACCAGTCCAGCCCCAAGACTGCTGACAGGGCAGAGAAAATGGCGTCAGGCACAGCTGAAGGGGCTCTTGCTGCCTGGAGCAGTGTTTATATTGATCTGAACCCAGGCACACCTGGGGAGGGCTGGCCGGCACGGTCAGGCTTCCCAGGCCAGCCAATAATCACCCCTCAGGGGCTCACAGTTGCAGAAACTGGAACTTGCTGAATCGGCCAGGTCCAAGGAACAGGTGTGGGCTCCTGAGAGTCAGGATAGACAAGGGGCTGCAGCTCTGGCTTGTTTTCTAATTATATTATCTGGCCCATGAGTGGGAGACAACTTCAAGAAAACCCTCTCCTAATGAGAGGAACCCAGGAGTCAGGGAGAGGAGGGGTGGCTGGTGGGTGGAGACAGAGGCCTGGTGCCCCGGGTGCAGTGGAAGTCTCTGGAAGACCAGGTGGAGGGAGGCCACACAGAGTGATGCCCAGGGTCACAGACCTGTCGGAGCTGCTGTTTGTTAGTTCAAGTCCTGCTCTGAGGTGCTCTGTGTCAGATCTGAGTGACAGGTGAGCTGGGAGTGCTCTGCAATGAGGGCGATATGCACGGTTCCTGTGTTCCCAGCCCTGCCATGGTACCTGCAAGGGTAGCTCTGTATCCTGGGAGGGGCCTGACCACGAGAGCCCCGTGGGCTGGGGTGGGGTACCTGCCCAGGTGAGCTCCATATCCTGGGATTGGCCTGACCTCGAGAGCCCCATGGGCTGCTGGAGTCCTGGTAAAGGATGTCAGGACAGTCAGTGAAGCCACCGAGGATATACCTCCAGTAGTTCCTAAATCCTACACCCTGCTGGTCATTCTACCAACCACCAGGACATGGTATTCTGTATTAGTCTTCAATGATGCCTTCTTTTGTATTCTATTAGTCCCAGAGTCACAAGAAATTTTGGCTTGTGAGTGGCAGGACTCAACATACAACTAAAACAATACTTCCGGGCCGTGTTGCCCCAAGGGTTCAAAAATTCCCACACCATCTTTGGGGAAAGCCCAGCTAAAGACCTAAAAGTTCTACCTCTGGAAAAGGAAACACTCCTTCAATATGCAGACGACATTCTGATCGCCAGCCCTACTAAGGAGACCTCTGAACTACGAAGCCAATAAAGGATACAAGTTGTCCAAGAAAAAGCTCAAATATCACAGACTACGGTGACCTGCCTGGGCTTCATTCTCACCGAAGGTCGGAGAAGCCCATCCCAGGAAAGGGAAGAAACAATTTACAGCCTTACCCATTTCTAAAACTAGAAGACAGCTTAGGGGTTCCTGGGGAGGCCAGGGTTTGCTGCTTCTGGATCCCTAACTACAGTCTACTAGCTCGGCCTCTATATGAAACACTGAAAGGAAAAGGTGATGATCCTTTTGAATAGAATGCAGAAGTGGCCTTTCAAGAATGGAAAGAGCAGTCAATTCAGACCCTTGCCCTGGAACTCCCTAATTTAGCTAAACCCTTTGACCTTTACATTCCTGGTGAACAGTGAATCGCCACTGGAGTATTAGTGCAAAACCTGGGACCACTTGAAATGGAACAATGCAAGAATGCGATCCAGGTAGGATAAAATACGGTCACCAAGGGGCTTGGCCCACCGCCACATCTGGCCAAGATACTGGCAGTATCTGATAACCTGGAAATCAGCAGCCCAAAAGGCCACCTGCCTCCTAAGGGAAAAGGAACCCTCGTGGTGATCCTAACCCCCAACCATGCCCTGAAGTTGCAGGGTTGGCTCCGTGGGCACACTGATCTTGAGGGAGGAGGCCCTCCAACTCCAACCTCCATAGAGATAACCGGGGCAAAGGGGCACCATGACGACTCATGTGAAGGTGTCTGCACATGCAAATTTAACGCTCATTTCCCACAAGGAAGAGGAATTAACCAAAGGCTCAGCATGCCATGCCGGAACTATATTAGGGCCTGAAGCAATCCTTCGGGTTTGTGGCCAGCTCTCAAGAAAGCGAGTTGAAGAAAGGAGCTCAGGGGCACTGTAAATCACAAACCTGCAGAGTAATGAATGACAGCTATCGTCCAAAAATGTTTTGAAGTAAGTCTTCGAAGAGGACTTGAAATCGGGGCAGAATTTCAGGAAAACGATTTCAGGGGGTAGAATGGAATTGCACTTAAAGAATAAGATTAGAGGCAGAATGTCGACAATGATGCACTTGGCCAAAAAGGGCGTATGCGTTTTTTCCTGAATATATTCAGGAAAAAACGCATACGCCCTTTTTGGCCAACCAAGCAACCGTGTAAAGGAAATGTGCACTACAATGAAGTCTCACTGCCCCCCAGTCAAAAGGGCCATCTGAAAAATGTGTAAATTCCAGAAAGGCACGACAGGTCATGGAGAACAGGGAGCCTTGTTATGCTGATGGGCGGGATGTAAATTGCCAACAGCCACTCTGGAGAAGTGTATGGTGTTTCCTGAAACACGTAGGAAAAAAAGCAACACAGCCTATGGCACTTCCACTTATGGTCCTATAGCATAGAGAAATTAAAATCAAAATCACACAGCCACCCCAAAATTTGGGATGGCTCTGTTTACAAAACCTCGTCTACGGTACAAGTTAAATATGCGAGAAAGCAAAAAATGGATAAAGAAGTTGTGGTACGCACGTACAATGGAATATCACTCAGCAATGAAACCTACGTCATCAGGCCCGTAGCGGCATAATGAGTGGATTCAGGTACGATGATTCTACGAGAAATAAGTCACACAGAAAATGAAACATCATAAGATATCACTAATACACGGAATGTAAACTTGGCCACACATGAACTGAATTACAAAACAGAACAGGGTCTCAAATTTAGAAAACCAACTTATGCTTGCTTATGGGGAAAGGTGAGTTGGGGTGCTGCATAAAAGTAGAGATTGAAATTAGCACAGATACCATTCCATAAGCAAAATATATAATAGACAATACCTACTCCTTGCTCAACGAAATGGACTCAACACCCCATATTCAACGCCTGGCAAGATACCTGACAAGTAAGAATCTTAAAACCCATGGATTTATATGTCTCCATAAGGAAATAAAGCGTGTGTACAGCGGCCTAAATGCAGCAGTGAAAATCCGATAAATCCCATTATCAAAATAAATTTCAAAAACAAAACACAATGACAGTGAAATAGAGAGCAATTCTTAACTAATTCATTCAGGGCTTGTGATGCAACCTGGATTTACCACATCTACACCCAGAGCTGGGTGAGACATAAGGCTGCACACTTCGGGCTGATAGCATTGGTGAGGTTCGGTGAGCAAACGCAGACCCTTTGAAGTCATACTGCATGGTACCCATTCCATGGGTCCCAACTCTCCACGTTTAAGGGATTCTTCCTTCAGCTAAAACATGCATGGGAAACCCAGAGTATGGTCCACCGTGTGATTGGGAAACGTTTTCAAATGCATCTCAGTTTTCGAACCCTGGTACTCGGGATCACCATTCCAGATGCTTTACTAACATTCTCCCCACTTGGAGAGTCAGTGCCTTTAACGTCCTGTTTGGCACAGTTTGCAATTTCTGCGCAAGATGAACAGGAATAGGGAGAACCAATGAGAGACTAGCTGTAGGTGTCTGCACGGGCAAATGGAACGCTCATTTCCCACCAGGAAGAGGAATTAACCAAAGGCTCAGCGTGCCCTGCCGGAAACAGATTAGGGCCTGAAGCAATCCTGCGGTTTTGCGGCCAGCTCACAAGAAAACGAGTTGAAGAAAGGGGCTCAGGGGCACTGTAATTCACAAACCTGCAGAGTTATGAATGACAGCTATCGTCCAAAAATGTACTGAAGTAAGTCTTCAAAGAGGACTTGAAAGCGGGGCAGAATTTCAGTAAAAAGATTTCAGGGGGTAGACTGGAATTGCACTTAAAGAATAGGAAAAGAGGCAGAATGTCGACAATGATGCACTTGGCCAAAAAGTGCGTATGCGTTTTTTCCTGAATATATTTTCCTGAATATATTTTCCTGAATATATTCAGGAAAAAACGCATACGCCCTTTTTGGCCAACCAAGCAAGCGTGTAAAGGAAATCTGCACTACAATGAAGTCTCACTGCCCCCCCGGTCAAAAGGGCCATCTGAAAAAAGTGTAAAATCCAGAAAGGCAGGACAGGTCATGGAGAACAGGGAGCCTTGTCATGCTGATGGGCGGGATGTAAATTGCCAACAACCACTCTGGAGAAGTGTATGGTGTTTCCAGAAACACGTAGGAAACAAAGCAACACAGCCTATGGCACTTCCACTTATGGTCCTATAGCTTAGAGAAATTAAAATCAAAAACACACAGCCACCCCAGAGTTTGGGATGGCTCTGTTTACAAGAACCTCGTCTACGGTACAAGTAAAATATCCCAGAAAGTAAAAAATGGATAAAGAAGTTGTGGTACGCACGTACAATGGAATATCACTCAGCAATGAAATCTACGTCATCAGGCCCGTAGCGGCATAATGAGTGGATTCAGGTATGATGATTCTACGAGAAATAAGTCACACAGAAAAAGAAACATCATAAGATATCACTAATACACGGAATGTAAACTTGGCTACCCATGAACTGAATTACAAAACAGAACAGGGTCTCAAATTTAGAAAACCAACTTATGCTTGCTTATGGGGAAAGGTGAGTTGGGGTGCTGCATAAAACCAGAGATTGAAATTAGCACAGATACCGTTCCATAAGCCAAATATATAATAGACAAGACCTACTCCTTGCTCAACGAAATGGACTCAACAACCCATATTCAACGCCTGGCAAGATACCTGACAAGTAAGAATCTTAAAACCCATGGATTTATATGTCTCCATAAGGAAATCAAGCGTGTGTACAGCGGCCTAAAGGCAGCAGTGAAAATCCGATAAATCCCATTATCAAAATAAATTTCAAAAACAAAACACAATGACAGTGAAATAGAAAGCAATTCTTAAATTATTCATTCAGGGCTTGTGATGCAACCTGGATTTCCCACATCTACACCCAGAGCTGGGTGAGAGATAAGGCTGGACACTTCGGGCTGATAGCATTGGTGAGGTTCGGTGAGCAAACGCAGACCCTTTGAAGTCATACTGCATGGTACCCATTCCATGGGTTCCAAATTTCCAGGTTTAAGGGATTCTTCCTTCAGCTAAAACATGCATGGGAAACCCATAGTATGGTCCACCGTGTGATTGGGAAACGTTTTCAAATGCATCTCAGTTTTCGTCCCCTGGTACTCGGGTTCACCATTCCAGACGCTTTACTAACACTCTCCCCACTTGGAGAGTCAGTGCATTTAACCTCCTGTTTGGCACACTTTGCAATTTCTGCGCAAGATGAACAGGAATAGGGAGAAGCAATGAGAGACTAGCTGTAGGTGTCTGCACGGGCAAATGGAACGCTCATTTCCGACTAGGAAGAGGAATTAAACAAAGGCTCAGCATGCCCTGCTGGAAAGAGACTTTGGCCTGAAGCAATCCTGCGGTTTTGCGGCCAGCTCACAAGAAAGCGAGTTGAAGTCATGAGCTCAGGGGCACTGTAATTCACAAACCTGCAGAGTTATGAATGACAGCTATCGTCCAAAAATGTATTGAAGTAAGTCTTCCAAGAGGACTTGAAAGCGGGGCAGAATTTCAGGAAAACGATTTCAGGGGGTAGACTGGAATTGTACCAAAAGCATAGGAAAAGAGGCAGAATGTCGACAACGATGCACTTGGCCAAAAAGGGCGTATGCGTTTTTTCCTGAATATATTCAGGAAAAAACGCATACGCCCTTTTTGGCCAACCAAGCAAGCGTGTAAAGGAAATCTGCACTACAATGAAGTCTCACTGCCCCCCCGTCAAAAGAGCCATCTGAAAAAAGTGTAAAATCCAGAAAGGCAGGACAGGTCATGGAGAACAGGGAGCCTTGTCATGCTGATGGGCGGGATGTAAATTGCCAACAACCACTCTGGAGAAGTGTATGGTGTTTCCAGAAACACGTAGGAAACAAAGCAACACAGCCTATGGCACTTCCACTTATGGTCCTATAGCTTAGGGAAATTAAAATCACAAACACACAGCCACCCCAGAGTTTGGGACGGCTCTGTTTACAAGAACCTCGTCTACGGTACAAGTAAAATATCCCAGAAAGTAAAAAATGGATAAAGAAGTTGTGGTACGCACGTACAATGGAATATCACTCAGCAATGAAATCTACGTCATCAGGCCTGTAGCGGCATAATGAGTGGATTCAGGTATGATGATTCTACGAGAAATAAGTCACACAGAAAAAGAAACATCATAAGATATCACTAATACACGGAATGTAAACTTGGCTACCCATGAACTGAATTACAAAACAGAACAGGGTCTCAAATTTAGAAAACCAACTTATGCTTGCTTATGGGGAAAGGTGAGTTGGGGTGCTGCATAAAACCAGAGATTGAAATTAGCACAGATACCGTTCCATAAGCCAAATATATAATAGACAAGACCTACTCCTTGCTCAACGAAATGGACTCAACACCCCATATTCAACGCCTGGCAAGATACCTGACAAGTAAGAATCTTAAAACCCATGGATTTATATGTCTCCATAAGGAAATCAAGCGTGTGTACAGCGGCCTAAACGCAGCAGTGAAAATCCGATAAATCCCATTATCAAAATAAATTTCAAAAACAAAACAAAATGACAGTGAAATAGAGAGCAATTCTTAAATAATTCATTCAGGGCTTGTGATGCAACCTGGATTTCCCACATCTACACCCAGAGCTGGGTGAGTCATAAGGCTGGACACTTCGGGCTGATAGCACTGGTGAGGTTCGGTGAGCAAACGCAGACCCTTTGAAGTCATACTGCATGGTACCCATTCCATGGGTTCCAAATTTCCAGGTTTAAGGGATTCTTCCTTCAGCTAAAACATGCATGGGAAACCCATAGTATGGTCCACCGTGTGATTGGGAAACGTTTTCAAATGCATCTCAGTTTTCGTCCCCTGGTACTCGGGTTCACCATTCCAGACGCTTTACTAACACTCTCCCCACTTGGAGAGTCAGTGCATTTAACCTCCTGTTTGGCACACTTTGCAATTTCTGCGCAAGATAAACAGGAATAGGGAGAAGCAATGAGAGACCAGCTGTAGGTGTCTGCACGGGCAAATGGAACGCTCATTTCCCACCAGGAAGAGGAATTAACCAAAGGCTCAGCGTGCCCTGCCGGAAAGAGATTAGGGCCTGAAGCAATCCTGCGGATTTGCGGCCAGCTCACAAGAAAGCGAGTTGAAGGAAGCAGCTCAGGGGCACTGTAATTCACAAACCTGCAGAGTTATGAATGACAGCTATCGCCCAAAAATGTATTGAAGTAAGTCTTCCAAGAGGACTTGAAAGCGGGGCAGAATTTCCGGAAAACGATTTCAGGGGGTAGACTGGAATTGTACTAAAAGCATAGGAAAAGAGGCAGAATGTCGACAACGATGCACTTGGCCAAAAAGGGCGTATGCGTTTTTTCCTGAATATATTTTCCTGAATATATTTTCCTGAATATATTCAGGAATAAACGCATACGCCCTTTTTGGCCAACCAAGCAAGCGTGTAAAGGAAATCTGCACTACAATGAAGTCTCACTGCCCCCCGGTCAAAAGGGCCATCTGAAAAAAGTGTAAAATCCAGAAAGGCAGGACAGGTCATGGAGAACAGGGAGCCTTGTTATGCTGATGGGCGGATTTAAATTGCCAACAGCCACTCTGGAAAAGTGTATGGTGTTTCCTGAAACACGTAGAAAACAAAGCAACACAGCCTATGGCACTTCCACTTATGGTCCTATAGCTTAGGGAAATTAAAATCAAAAACACACAGCCACCCCAAAGTTTGGGATGGCTCTGTTTACAAGAACCTCATCTACGGTAGAAGTTAAATATCTGAGAAAGCATAAAATGGATAAAGAAGTTGTGGTACGCACGTACAATGGAATATCTCTCAGCAATGAAATCTACGACATCAGGACCGTAGCGGCATAATGAGTGGATTCAGGTACGATGATTCTATGAGAAATAAGTCAGACAGAAAAAGAAACATCATAAGTTATCACTAATACACGGAATGTAAACTTGGCTACCCATGAACTGAATTACAAAACAGAACAGGGTCTCAAATTTAGCAAACCAACTTATGCTTGCTTATGGGGAAAGGTCAGTTGGGATGCTGCATAAAACCAGAGATTGAAATTAGCACAGATACCGTTCCATAAGCCAAATATATAATAGACAAAACCTACTCCTTGCTCAACGAAATGGACTCAACACCCTATATTCAACGCCTGGGAAGATACCTGACAAGTAAGAATCTTAAAACCCATGGATTTATATGTCTCCATAAGGAAATCAAGCGTGTGTACAGTGGCCTAAAAGCAGCAGTGAAAATCCGATAAATCCCATTATCAAAATGAATTTCAAAAACAAAACACAATGACAGTGAAATAGAGAGCAATTCTTAAATAATTCATTCAGGGCTTGTGATGCAACCTGTATTTACCACATCTACACCCAGAGCTGGATGAGACATAAGGCTGGACACTTCGGGCTGATAGCATTGGTGAGGTTCGGTGAGCAAACGCAGACCCTTTGAAGTCATACTGCATGGTACCCATTCCATGGTTCCCAACTCTCCAGGTTTAAGGGATTCTTCCTTCAGCTAAAACATGCATGGGAAACCCAGAGTATGGTCCACCATGTGATTAGGAAACGTTTTCAAATGCATCTCAGTTTTCGTCCCCTGGTACTCGGGTTCAACATTTGAACGCTTTACTAACACTCTCCCCACTTGGAGAGTCAGTGCCATTAACCTCCTGTTTGGCACACTTTGCAATTTCTGCGCAAGATGAACAGGAATAGGGAGAAGCAATGAGAGACTAGCTGTTGGTGTCTACACGGGCAAATTGAACGCTCATTTCCCACCAGGAAGAGGAATTAACCAAAGGCTCAGCGTGCCCGGCCGGAAACAGATTAGGGCCTGAAGCAATCCTGCGGTTTTGCGGCCAGCTCACAAGAAAACGAGTTGAAGAAAGGAGCTCAGGGGCACTGTAATTCACAAACCTGCAGAGTTATGAATGACAGCTATCGTCCAAAAATGTACTGAAGTAAGTCTTCAAAGAGGACTTGAAAGCGGGGCAGAATTTCAGGAAAACGATTTCAGGGGGTAGACTGAAATTGCACTTAAAGCGTAGAAAAAGAGGCAGAATGTCAACAATGATGCACTTGGCCAAAAAGGGCGTATGCGTTTTTTCCTGAATATATTCAGGAAAAAACGCATACGCCCTTTTTGGCCAACCAAGCAAGCGTGTAAAGGAAATCTGCACTACAATGAAGTCTCACTGCCCCCCGGTCAAAAGGGCCATCTGAAAAAAGTGTAAAATCCAGAAAGACAGGACAGGTCATGGAGAACAGGGAGCCTTGTCATGCTGATGGGCGAGATGTAAATTGCCAACAACCACTCTGGAGAAGTGTATGGTGTTTCCAGAAACACGTAGGAAACAAAGCAACACAGCCTATGGCACTTCCACTTATGGTCCTATAGCTTAGAGAAATTAAAATGAAAAACACACAGCCACCCCAGAGTTTGGGACGGCTCTGTTTACAAGAACCTCGTCTACGGTACAAGTAAAATATCCCAGAAAGTAAAAAATGGATAAAGAAGTTGTGGTACGCACGTACAATGGAATATCACTCAGCAATGAAATCTACGTCATCAGGCCCGTAGCGGCATAATGAGTGGATTCAGGTATGATGATTCTACGAGAAATAAGTCACACAGAAAAAGAAACATCATAAGATATCACTAATACACGGAATGTAAACTTGGCTACCCATGAACTGAATTACAAAACAGAACAGGGTCTCAAATTTAGAAAACCAACTTATGCTTGCTTATGGGGAAAGGTGAGTTGGGGTGCTGCATAAAACCAGAGATTGAAATTAGCACAGATACCGTTCCATAAGCCAAATATATAATAGACAAGACCTACTCCTTGCTCAACGAAATGGACTCAACAACCCATATTCAACGCCTGGCAAGATACCTGACAAGTAAGAATCTTAAAACCCATGGATTTATATGTCTCAATAAGGAAATCAAGCGTGTGTACAGCGGCCTAAAGGCAGCAGTGAAAATCCGATAAATCCCATTATCAAAATAAATTTCAAAAACAAAACAAAATGACAGTGAAATAGAGAGCAATTCTTAAATAATTCATTCAGGGCTTGTGATGCAACCTGGATTTACCACATCTACACCCAGAGCTGGGTGAGATATAAGGCTGGACACTTCGGGCTGATAGCATTGGTGAGGTTCGGTGAGCAAACGCAGACCCTTTGAAGTCATACTGCATGGTACCCATTCCATGGGTTCCAAATTTCCAGGTTTAAGGGATTCTTCCTTCAACTAAAACATGCATGGGAAACCCATAGTATGGTCCACCGTGTGATTGGGAAACGTTTTCAAATGCATCTCAGTTTTCGTCCCCTGGTACTCGGGTTCACCATTCCAGACGCTTTACTAACACTCTCCCCACTTGGAGAGTCAGTGCATTTAACCTCCTGTTTGGCACACTTTGCAATTTCTGCGCAAGATGAACAGGAATAGGGAGAAGCAATGAGAGACTAGCTGTAGGTGTCTACACGGGCAAATGGAACGCTCATTTCCGACTAGGAAGAGGAATTAAACAAAGGCTCAGCATGCCCTGCTGGAAAGAGACTTTGGCCTGAAGCAATCCTGCGGTTTTGCGGCCAGCTCACAAGAAAGCGAGTTGAAGACATGAGCTCAGGGGCACTGTAATTCACAAACCTGCAGAGTTATGAATGACAGCTATCGTCCAAAAATGTATTGAAGTAAGTCTTCGAAGAGGACTTGAAAGCGGGGCAGAATTTCAGGAAAACGATTTCAGGGGGTAGACTGGAATTGTACCAAAAGCATAGGAAAAGAGGCAGAATGTCGACAACGATGCACTTGGCCAAAAAGGGCGTATGCGTTTTTTCCTGAATATATTCAGGAAAAAACGCATACGCCCTTTTTGGCCAACCAAGCAAGCGTGTAAAGGAAATCTGCACTACAATGAAGTCTCACTGCCCCCACGGTCAAAAGAGCCATCTGAAAAAAGTGTAAAATCCAGAAAGGCAGGACAGGTCATGGAGAACAGGGAGCCTTGTCATGCTGATGGGCGGGATGTAAATTGCCAACAACCACTCTGGAGAAGTGTATGGTGTTTCCAGAAACACGTAGGAAACAAAGCAACACAGCCTATGGCACTTCCACTTATGGTCCTAGAGCTTAGGGAAATTAAAATCAAAAACACACAGCCACCCCAGAGTTTGGGACGGCTCTGTTTACAAGAACCTCGTCTACGGTACAAGTAAAATATCCCAGAAAGTAAAAAATGGATAAAGAAGTTGTGGTACGCACGTACAATGGAATATCACTCAGCAATGAAATCTACGTCATCAGGCCCGTAGCGGCATAATGAGTGGATTCAGGTATGATGATTCTACGAGAAATAAGTCACACAGAAAAAGAAACATCATAAGATATCACTAATACACGGAATGTAAACTTGGCTACCCATGAACTGAATTACAAAACAGAACAGGGTCTCAAATTTAGAAAACCAACTTATGCTTGCTTATGGGGAAAGGTGAGTTGGGGTGCTGCATAAAACCAGAGATTGAAATTAGCACAGATACCGTTCCATAAGCCAAATATATAATAGACAAGACCTACTCCTTGCTCAACGAAATGGACTCAACACCCCATATTCAACGCCTGGCAAGATAACTGACAAGTAAGAATCTTAAAACCCATGGATTTATATGTCTCCATAAGGAAATCAGGCGTGTGTACAGCGGCCTAAACGCAGCAGTGAAAATCCGATAAATCCCATTATCAAAATAAATTTCAAAAACAAAACACAATGACAGTGAAATAGAGAGCAATTCTTATATAATTCATTCAGGGCTTGTGATGCAACCTGGATTTTCCACATCTACACCCAGAGCTGGGTGAGACATAAGGCTGGACACTTCGGGCTGATAGCATTGGTGAGGTTCGGTGAGCAAACGCAGACCCTTTGAAGTCATACTGCATGGTACCCATTCCATGCGTCCCAAATTTCCAGGTTTAAGGGATTCTTCCTTCAGCTAAAACATGCATGGGAAACCCAGACTATCGTCCGCTGTGTGATTGGGAAACGTTTTCAAATGCATCTCAGTTTTCGTCCCCTGGTACTCGGGTTCACCATTTGAACGCTTTACTAACACTCTCCCCACTTGGAGAGTCAGTGCCTTTAACCTCCTGTTTGGCACACTTGGCAATTTCTGCCCAAGATGAACAGGCATAGGGAGAAGCAATGAGAGACTAGCTGTAGGTGTCTGCACGGGCAAATGGAACGCTCATTTCCCACCAGGAAGAGGAATTAACCAAAGGCTCAGCGTGCCCTGCCGGAAACAGATTAGGGCCTGAAGCAATCTTGCGGTTTTGCGGCCAGCTCACAAGAAAGCGAGTTGAAGAAAGGAGCTCAGGGGCACTGTAATTCAGAAACCTGCAGAGTTATGAATGACACCTATCGTCCAAAAATGTATAGAAGTAAGTCTTCGAAGAGGACTTGAAAGTGGGGCAGAATTTCAGGAAAACGATTTCAGGGGGTAGACTGGAATTGCACTTAAAGCATAGGAAAAGAGGCAGAATGTTGACAATGATGCACTTGGCCAAAAAGGGCGTATGCTTTTTTTCCTGAATATATTCAGGAAAAAACGCATACGCCCTTTTTGGCCAACCAAGCAAGCGTGTAAAGGAAATCTGCACTAAAATGAAGTCTCACTGCCCCCCAGTCAAAAGGGCCATCTGAAAAAAGTGTAAAATCCAGAAAGGCAGGACAGGTCATGGAGAACAGGGAGCCTTGTTATGCTGATGGGCGGATTTAAATTGCCAACAGCCACTCTGGAAAAGTGTATGGTGTTTCCTGAAACACGTAGGAAACAAAGCAACACAGCCTATGGCACTTCCACTTATGGTCCTATAGCTTAGGGAAATTCAAATCACAAACACACAGACACCCCAAAGTTTGGGATGGCTCTGTTTACAAGAACCTCATCTACGGTAGCAGTTAAATATCCGAGAAAGGAAAAAATGGATAAAGAAGTTGTGGTACGCACGTACAATGGAATATCACTCAGCAATGAAATCTACGTCTTCAGGCCCATAGCGGCATAATGAGTGGATTCAGGTACGATGATTCTACGAGAAATAAGTCACACAGAAAAAGAAACATCATAAGATATCACTAATACACGGAATGTAAACTTGGCTACACATAAACTGAATTACAAAACAGAACAGGGTCTCAAATTTAGAAAACCGACTTATGCTTGCTTATGGGGAAAGGTGAGTTGGGGTGCTGCATAAAACCAGAGATTGAAATTAGCACAGATACCGTTCCATAAGCCAAATATATAATAGACAAGACCTACTCCTTGCTCAACGAAATGGACTCAACACCCCATATTCAACGCCTGGCAAGATACCTGACAAGTAAGAATCTTAAAACCCATGGATTTATATGTCTCCATAAGGAAATCAAGCGTGTGTACAGTGGCCTAAAGGCAGCAGTGAAAATCCGATAAATCCCATTATCAAAATAAATTTCAAAAACAAAACAAAATGACAGTGAAATAGAGAGCAATTCTTAAATAATTCATTCAGGGTTTGTGATGCAACCTGGATTTACCACATCTACACCCAGAGCTGGATGAGACATAAGGCTGGACACTTCGGGCTGATAGCATTGGTGAGGTTCGGTGAGCAAACGCAGACCCTTTGAAGTCATACTGCATGGTAACCTTTCCATGGGTCCCAACTCTCCAGGTTTAAGGAATTCTTCCTTCAGCTAAAACATGCATGGGAAACCCACAGTACAGTGCACTGTGTGACCGGGAAACCTTTTCAAATGCATTTTAGTTATCGTCCCCTGGTACTCGGGTTCACCATTCCAGACGCTTTACTAACACTCTCCCCACTTGGAGAGTCAGTGCCATTAACCTCCTGTTTGGCACAGTTTGCAATTTCTGCGCAAGATGTACAGGAATAGGGAGAACCAATGAGAGACTAGCTGTAGGTGCCTGCACGGGCAAAAGGAACACTCATTTCCGACCAGGAAGAGGAACTAAACAAAGGCTCAGCATGCCCTGCCGGAAAGAGATTATGGCCTGAAGCAATCCTGCGGTTTTGCGGCCAGCTCACAAGAAAGCGAGTTGAAGACATGAGCTCAGGGGCACTGTAATTCACAAACCTGCAGAGTTATGAATGACAGCTATCGTCCAAAAATGTATTGAAGTAAGTCTTCGAAGAGGACTTGTAAGCGAGGCAGAATTTCAGGAAAACGATTTCAGGGGGTAGACTGGAATTGTACTAAAAGCATAGGAAAAGAGGCAGAATGTCGACAACGATGCACTTGGCCAAAAAGGGCGTATGCGTTTTTTCCTGAATATATTCAGAAAAAAAAGGCATACGCCCTTTTTGGCCAACCAAGCAAGCGTGTAAAGGAACTCTGCACTACAAGGAAGTCTCACTGCCCCCCCGGTCAAAAGGGCCATCTGAAAAAAGGGTAAAATCCAGAAAGGCAGGACAGGTCATGGAGAACAGGGAGCCTTGTCATCCTGATGGGCGGGATGTAAATTGCCAACAACCATTCTGGAGAAGTGTATGGTGTTTCCAGAAACACGTAGGAAACAAAGCAACACAGCCTATGGCACTTCCACTTATGGTCCTATAGCTTAGGGAAATTAAAATCAAAAACACACAGCCACCCCAGAGTTTGGGACGGCTCTGTTTACAAGAACCTCGTCTACGGTACAAGTAAAATATCCCAGAAAGTAAAAAATGGATAAAGAAGTTGTGGTACGCACGTACAATGGAATATCACTCAGCAATGAAATCTACGTCATCAGGCCCATAGCGGCATAATGAGTGGATTCAGGTACGATGATTCTACGAGAAATAAGTCACACAGAAAAAGAAACATCATAAGATATCACTAATACACGGAATGTAAACTTGACTACACATGAACTGAATTACAAAACAGAACAGGGTCTCAAATTTAGAAAACCAACTTATGCTTGCTTATGGGGAAAGGTGAGTTGGGGTGCTGCATAAAACCAGAGATTGAAATTAGCACAGATACCGTTCCATAAGCCAAATATATAATAGACAAGACCTACTCCTTGCTCAACGTAATGGACTCAACACCCCATATTCAACGCCTGGCAAGATACCTGACAAGTAAGAATCTTAAAACCCATGGATTTATATGTCTCCATAAGGAAATCAAGCGTGTGTACAGCGGCCTAAACGCAGCAGTGAACATCCGATAAATCCCATTATCAAAATAAATTTCAAAAACAAAACAAAATGACAGTGAAATAGAGAGCAATTCTTAAATAATTCATTCAGGGCTTGTGATGCAACCTGGATTTACCACATCTACACCCAGAGCTGGGTGAGACATAAGGCTGGACACTTCGGGCTGATAGCATTGGTGAGGTTCGGTGAGCAAACGCAGACCCTTTGAAGTCATACTGCATGGTACCCATTCCATGCGTCCCAAATTTCCAGGTTTAAGGGATTCTTCCTTCAGCTAAAACATGCATGGGAAACCCATAGTGTGGTCCACCGTGTGATTGGGAAACGTTTTCAAATGCATCTCAGTTTTCGTCCCCTAGTACTCGGGTTCACCATTCCAGACGCTTTACTAACACTCTCCCCACTTGGAGAGTCAGTGCATTTAACCTCCTGTTTGGCACACTTGGCAATTTCTGCGCAAGATGAACAGGCATAGGGAGAAGCAATGAGAGACTAGCTGTAGGTGTCTGCACGGGCAAATGGAACGCTCATTTCCCACCAGGAAGAGGAATTAACAAAAGGCTCAGCGTGCCCTGCTGGAAACAGATTAGGGCCTGAAGCAATCTTGCGGTTTTGCGGCCAGCTCACAAGAAAGCGAGTTGAAGAAAGGAGCTCAGGGGCACTGTAATTCACAAATCTGCAGAGTTATGAATGACACCTATCGTCCAAAAATGTATAGAAGTAAGTCTTCGAAGAGGACTTGAAAGCGGGGCAGAATTTCAGGAAAACGATTTCAGGGGGTAGACTGGAATTGCACTTAAAACATAGGAAAAGAGGCAGAATGTTGACAATGATGCACTTGGCCAAAAAGGGCGTATGCGTTTTTTCCTGAATATATTCAGGAAAAAACGCATACGCCCTTTTTGGCCAACCAAGCAAGCGTGTAAAGGAAATCTGCACTACAATGAAGTCTCACTGCCCCCCGGTCAAAAGGGCCATCTGAAAAAAGTGTAAAATCCAGAAAGGCAGGACAGGTCATGGAGAACAGGGAGCCTTGTTATGCTGATGGGCGGATTTAAATTGCCAACAGCCACTCTGGAAAAGTGTATGGTGTTTCCTGAAACACGTAGCAAACAAAGCAACACAGCCTATAGCACTTCCACTTATGGTCCTATAGCTTAGGGAAATTAAAATCAAAAACACACAGCCACCCCAAAGTTTGGGATGGCTCTGTTTACAAGAACCTCATCTACGGTACAAGTAAAATATCCCAGAAAGTAAAAAATGGATAAAGAAGTTGTGGTACGCACGTACAATGGAATATCACTCAGCAATGAAATCTACGTCATCAGGCCCGTAGCGGCATAATGAGTGGATTCAGGTACGATGATTCTACGAGAAATAAGTCACACAGAAAAAGAAACATCATAAGATATCACTAATACACGGAATGTAAACTTGACTACACATGAACTGAATTACAAAACAGAACAGGGTCTCAAATTTAGAAAACCAACTTATGCTTGCTTATGGGGAAAGGTGAGTTGGGGTGCTGCATAAAACCAGAGATTGAAATTAGCACAGATACCGTTCCATAAGCCAAATATATAATAGACAAGACCTACTCCTTGCTCAACGTAATGGACTCAACACCCCATATTCAACGCCTGGCAAGATACCTGACAAGTAAGAATCTTAAAACCCATGGATTTATATGTCTCCATAAGGAAATCAAGCGTGTGTACAGCGGCCTAAACGCAGCAGTGAACATCCGATAAATCCCATTATCAAAATAAATTTCAAAAACAAAACAAAATGACAGTGAAATAGAGAGCAATTCTTAAATAATTCATTCAGGGCTTGTGATGCAACCTGGATTTACCACATCTACACCCAGAGCTGGGTGAGACATAAGGCTGGACACTTCGGGCTGATAGCATTGGTGAGGTTCGGTGAGCAAACGCAGACCCTTTGAAGTCATACTGCATGGTACCCATTCCATGCGTCCCAAATTTCCGGGTTTAAGGGATTCTTCCTTCAGCTAAAACATGCATGGGAAACCCATAGTGTGGTGCACCGTGTGATTGGCAAACGTTTTCAAATGCATCTCAGTTTTCGTCCCCTAGTACTCGGGTTCACCATTCCAGACGCTTTACTAACACTCTCCCCACTTGGAGAGTCAGTGCATTTAACCTCCTGTTTGGCACACTTGGCAATTTCTGCGCAAGATGAACAGGCATAGGGAGAAGCAATGAGAGACTAGCTGTAGGTGTCTGCACGGGCAAATGGAACGCTCATTTCCCACCAGGAAGAGGAATTAACAAAAGGCTCAGCGTGCCCTGCTGGAAACAGATTAGGGCCTGAAGCAATCTTGCGGTTTTGCGGCCAGCTCACAAGAAAGCGAGTTGAAGACATGAGCTCAGGGGCACTGTAATTCACAAATCTGCAGAGTTATGAATGACACCTATCATCCAAAAATGTATAGAAGTAAGTCTTCGAAGAGGACTTGAAAGCGGGGCAGAATTTCAGGAAAACGATTTCAGGGGGTAGACTGGAATTGCACTTAAAACATAGGAAAAGAGGCAGAATGTTGACAATGATGCACTTGGCCAAAAAGGGCGTATGCGTTTTTTCCTGAATATATTCAGGAAAAAACGCATACGCCCTTTTTGGCCAACCAAGCAAGCGTGTAAAGGAAATCTGCACTACAATGAAGTCTCACTGCCCCCCGGTCAAAAGGGCCATCTGAAAAAAGTGTAAAATCCAGAAAGGCAGGACAGGTCATGGAGAACAGGGAGCCTTGTTATGCTGATGGGCGGATTTAAATTGCCAACAGCCACTCTGGAAAAGTGTATGGTGTTTCCTGAAACACGTAGCAAACAAAGCAACACAGCCTATAGCACTTCCACTTATGGTCCTATAGCTTAGGGAAATTAAAATCAAAAACACACAGCCACCCCAAAGTTTGGGATGTCTCTGTTTACAAGAACCTCATCTACGGTAGCAGTTAAATATCCCAGAAAGCATAAAATGGATAAAGAAGTTGTGGTACGCACGTACAATGGAATATCACTCAGCAATGAAATCTACGTCATCAGGCCCGTGGCGGCATAATGAGTGGATTCAGGTACGATGATTTTACGAGAAATAAGTCACACAGAAAAAGAAATATCATAGGATATCACTAATACACGGAATGTAAACTTGCCTACACATGAACTGAATTACAAAACAGAACAGGGTCTCAAATTTAGAAAACCAACTTATGCTTGCATATGGGGAAAGGTGAGTTGGGGTGCTGCATAAAACCAGAGAGTGAAATTAGCACAGATACCTTTCCATAAGCTCAATATATAATAGACAAGACCTACTCCTTGCTCAACGAAACAGACGCAACGCCTGGGACTATACCTGACAAGTAAGAATCTTAAAATCCATGGATTTATATGTCTCCATAAGGAAGTCAAGCGTGTGTACAGCGGCCTAAATGCAGCAGTGAAAATCCGATAAATCCCATTATCAAAATAAATTTCAAAAACAAAACACAATGACAGTGAAATAGAGAGCAATTCTTAAATAATTCATACAGGGATTGTGATGCAACCTGGAATTACCACATCTACACCCAGAGCTGGGTGAGACATAAGGCTGGACCCTTCGGGCTGAAAGCATTGGTGAGGTTCGGTGAGCAAACGCAGACCTCTTGAAGTCATACTGCATGGTACCCATTCCAAGGGTCCCAACTCTCCAGGTTTAAGGGATTCTTCCTTGAGCTAAAACATGCATGGGAAACCCAGAGTATGGTCCACCATGTGATTGGGAAACGTTTTCAAATGCATCTCAGTTTTCGTCCTCTGGTACTCGGGTTCACCATTCCAGACGCTTTACTAACACTCTCCCCACTTGGAGAGTCAGTGCCTTTAACCTCCTGTTTGGCACAGTATGCAATTTCTGCGCAAGATGAACAGGCATAGGGAGAACCAATGAGAGACTAGCTGTTACTGTCTGCACGGGCAAATTGAACGATCATTTCCCACCAGGAAGAGGAATTAACCAAAGGCTCAGCATGCCCGGCTGGAAACATATTAGGGCCTGAAGCAATCCTGCGGTTTTGCGGCCAGCTCACAAGAAAAGGAGTTGTAGAAAGGAGCTCAGGGGCACTGTAATTCACAAACCTGCAGAGTTATGAATGACAGCTATCGTCCAAAAATGTACTGAAGTAAGTCTTCAAAGAGGACTTGAAAGCGGGGCAGAATTTCAGGAAAACTATTTCAGGGGGTAGACTGGAATTGCACTTAAAGCATAGGAAAAGAGGCAGAATGTCAACAATGATGCACTTGGCCAAAAAGGGCGTATGCGTTTTTTCCTGAATATATTCAGGAAAAAACGCATACGCCCTTTTTGGCCAACCAAGCAAGCGTGTAAATGAAATCTGCACTACAATGAAGTCTCACTGCCCCCCAGTCAAACGGGCCATCTGAAAAAAGTGTAAAATCCAGAAAGGCAGGACAGGTCTTGGAGAACAGGGAGTCTTGTTATGCTGATGGGCGGGATGTAAATTGCCAACAGCCACTCTGGGGAAATGTATGGTGTATCCTGAAACACGTAGGAAACAAAGCAAAACAGCCTATGTCACTTCCACTTATGGTCCTATAGCTTAGGGAAATTAAAATCACAAACACAGAGCCACCCCAAAGTTTGGGATGGCTCTGTTTACAAGAACGTTGTCTACGGAACAAGTTAAATATCCGAGAAAGGAAAAAATTGATAAAGAAGTTCTGGTACGCACGTACATTGGAATATCACTTAGCAATGAAATCTACGTCTTCACTCCCATAGCGGCATAACGAGTGGATTCAGGTATGATGATTCTACGAGAAATAAGTCACACAGAAAAAGAAACATCATAATATATCAGTAATACACGGAATGTAAACTTGGCTACACATAAACTGAATTACAAAACAGAACAGGGTCTCAAATTTAGGAAACCAACTTATGCTTGCTTATGGGGAAAGGTGAGTTGGGGTGCTGCATAAAACCAGAGATTGAAATTAGCACAGATACCGTTCCATAAGCCAAATATATAATAGACAAGCCCTACTCCTTGCTCAACAAAATGGCCTCAACACCCCATATTCAACGGCTGGCAAGATACCTGACAAGTAAGAATCTTAAAACCCATGGATTTATATGTCTCCATAAGGAAATCAAGCATGTGTACAGCGGCCTAAATGCAGCAGTGAAAATCCGATAAATCCCATTATCAAAATAAATTTCAAAAACAAAACACAATGACAGTGAAATAGAGAGCAATTCTTAAATAATTCATTCAGGGCTTGTGATGCCACCTGGATTTCCCACATCTACACCCAGAGCTGGGTGAGACATAAGGCTGGGCACTTCGGGCTGATAGCATTGGTGAGGTTCGGTGAGCAAACGCAGACCCTTTGAAGTCATACTGCATGGTACCCATTCCATGTGTCCCAACTCTCCAGGTTTAAGGGATTCTTCCTTCAGCTAAAACATGAATGGGAAACCCAGACTATCGTCCGCCGTGTGATTGGGAAACGTTTTCAAATGCATCTCAGTTTTCGTCCCCTGGTACTCGGGTTCACCATTCCAGACGCTTTACTAACACTCTCCCCACTTGGAGAGTCAGTGCCTTTAACCTCCTGTTTGGCACAGTTTGCAATTTCTGCGCAAGATGAACAGGCATAGGGAGAACCAATGAGAGACTAGCTGTTGGTGTCTTCACGGGCAAATTGAACGCTCATTTCCCACCAGGAAGAGGAATTAACCAAAGGCTCAGCGTGCCATGCCGGAAACAGATTAGGGCCTGAAGCAATCCTGCGGTTTTGCGGCCAGCTCACAAGAAAACGAGTTGAAGAAAGGAGCTCAGGGGCACTGTAATTCACAAACCTGCAGAGTTATGAATGACAGCTATCGTCCAAAAATGTACTGAAGTAAGTCTTCAAAGAGGACTTAAAAGCGGGGCAGGATTTCAGGAAACGATTTCAGGGGGTAGACTGGAATTGCACTTAAAGCGTAGGAAAAGAGGCAGAATGTCAACAATGATGCACTTGGCCAAAAAGGGCGTATGCGTTTTTTCCTGAATATATTCAGGAAAAAAATAGGCAAAAGCAAGCGTGTAAAGGAATCTGCACTACAATGAAGTCACTGCCGGTCAAAAGGGCCATCTGAAAAAACTGTAAAATCCAGAAAGACAGGACAGGTCATGGAGTACAGGAGCCTGTATGCTGATGGGCGGATGTAAATTGCCAACAGCCACTCTGGAGAAATGTATGGTGTATCCTGAAAACGTAAAAGCAAACAGCCTATGGCACTCACTTATGGTCCATAGCTTAGGAAATTAAAATAAAAAAGAAAGAAAAGCTACGGTACAAGTTAAATATCGAGAAAATGGATAAAGAAGTTCTGGTACGCACGTACAATGGAATATCACTCAGCAATGAAATCTACGTCTCAGGCCATAGCGGCATAATGAGTGGATTCAGGTACGATGATTCTACGAGAAATAAGTCAACAGAAAAGAAACATCATAAGATATCACTAATAACGGAAAAGGCTACACATAAACTGAATTACAAAACAGAACAGGGTCTCAAATTTAGAAAACAACTATGCTGCTATGGAAATGGAGTTGGTGCTGCATAAAACCAGAGATGAAAAGAAGAATACTGTTCATAAGCCAAATATATAATAGACAAGCTACTCTGCTAACGAAATGGACTAACAATATAACGCTGGAAAAAAATAAAACAATGGATTTATATGTCTCATAAGGAAATCAAGCGTGTGTACAGTGGCCTAAACGCAGCAGTGAAAATCGATAAATATTATCAAAATAAATTTCAAAACAACAAATGACAGTGAAATAGAGAGCAATTCTAAATAATTCATTCAGGCTGTGATGAAGAAATACACACTAGAGCTGGATAAAAAGGCTGGACACTTCGGGCTGATAGCATTGGTGAGGTTCGGTGAACAAACGAGATGAAGTATACTGCATGGTACATTCATGGTCAACTCTCAGGTTTAAGGATCCTCAGCTAAAACATGCATGGAAAAAGAGTATGGTCCACATGTGATTGGGAAACGTCAAATGCAAGACGGAACATGAACGCTACTAAACTTACTTGGAGAGTCAGTGCCATTAACTCTGTGGCACAGTTGCAATCTGCGCAAGATGAACAGGAATAGGAGAAGCAATGAGAGACTAGCTGTATGCTGCACGGGCAAATGGAACGCTCATTTCACAGGAAGAGGAATTAACAAAGGCTCAGCGTGCCTGCCGGAAACAGATAAGGGCCTGAAGCAATCCTGCGGTTGCGACCAGCTCAAAGAAAGCGAGTTGAAGAAATGAGCTCAGGCACTGTAATTCAAAACCTGCAGAGTTATGAATGACAGCTATCGTCCAAAAATGTATTGAAGTAAGTCTCGAAGAGGACTTGAAAGCGGGCAGAATTTCAGGAAAACGATTCAGTAGAGGAATTGTACTAATAGCCTAGGAAAAGAGGCAGAATGTCGACAATGATGCACTGGCCAAAAAGGGCGTATGCGTCCTGAATATATTCAGGAAAAACGCATACGCTGGCCAACAAGCAAGTGTGTAATGGAAATCTGCACTACAATGAAGTCTACTGCCGGTCAAAAGGGCCATCTGAAAAAATGTAAAATCCAGAAAGTCAAGACAGGTCATGGAGAACAGGAGCCTGTCATGCTGATGGGCGGATGTAAATTGCCAACAACAATCTGGAGAAGTGTATGGTGTCCAGAAACACGTAGGAAACAAAGCAAACAGCCTATGGCACTTCAACTATGGTCCATAGCTTAGGAAATTAAATCAAAAAGCAAAGAGTTGGGACGGCTCTGTACAAGAACCTCGTCAATGGTAGAAGTAAAATATCAGAAAGCAAAAAATGGATAAAGAAATTGTGGTACGACGTACAATGGAATATCACTCAGCAATGAAATCTACGTCATCAGACCCGTAGCGGCATGAGTGGATTCAGGTACGATGATTCTACGAGAAATAAGTCAACAGAAAGAAACATCATAATATATCAGTAATAACGAATGAAACTGGCTACACATAAACTGAATTACAAAACAGAACAGGGTCTCAAATTTAGAAAACCAACTATGCTGCTTATGAAAGGTGAGTTGGTGCTGCATAAAACAGAGATTGAAATTAGCAAGAAGAAAAAATAGCAAGACCTACTCTGCTAACGTGATGGACTAACAATATTCAATGCCTGGCAAGATATGAAAAAAAATGGATTATATGCTCATAAGGAAATCAAGCGTGTGTACAGCGGCCTAAAGGCAGAAGTGAAAATCCGATAAATCATTATCAAAATAAATTTCAAAACAACACAATGACAGTGAAATAGAGAGCAATTCTAAATAATTCATTCAGGGCTGTGATGCAACTGGATTAATCTACAAGAGCTGGTGAGACATAAGGCTGGACACTTCGGGCTGATAGCATTGGTGAGGTTCGGTGAGCAAACGCAGAGAAGAACTGCATGGTAATTCATGTTCCAAATCCAGGTTAAGGATTCTACTTCAGCTAAAACATGCATGGAAAATAGTATGGTCCACCGTGTGATTGGGAAACGTCAAATGCATCAGCGTCTGGTACTCGGTTCAACATTTGAACGCACTAAATACTTGAGAGTCAGTGCCATTACGCATACGCCCTTTTTGGCCAACCAAGCAAGCGTGTAAAAGAAATCTGCACTACAATGAAGTCTCACTGCCCCCCCGGTCAAAAGAGCCATCTGAATAAAGTGTAAAATTCAGAAAGGCAGGACAGGTCATGGAGAACAGGGAGCCTTGTCATGCTGATGGGCGGGATGTAAATTGCCAACAACCACTCTGTAGAAGTGTATGGTGTTTCCAGAAACACGTAGGAAACAAAGCAACACAGCCTATGGCACTTCCACTTATGGTCCTATAGCTTAGGGAAATTAAAATCAAAAACACACAGCCACCCCAGAGTTTGGGACGGCTCTGTTTACAAGAACCTCGTCTACGGTACAAGTAAAATATCCGAGAAAGGAAAAAATGGATAAAGAAGTTGTGGTACGCACGTACAATGGAATATCACTCAGCAATGAAATCTACGTCATCAGGCCCGTAGCGGCATAATGAGTGGATTCAGGTATGATGATTCTACGAGAAATAAGTCACACAAAAAAGAAACATCATAAGATATCACTAATACACGGAATGTAAACTTGGCTACCCATGAACTGAATTACAAAACAGAACAGGGTCTCAAATTTAGAAAACCAACTTATGCTTGCTTATGGGGAAAGGTGAGTTGGGGTGCTGCATAAAACCAGAGATTGAAATTAGCACAGATACCGTTCCATAAGCCAAATATATAATAGACAAGACCTACTCCTTGCTCAACGAAATGGACTCAACAACCCATATTCAATGCCTGGCAAGATACCTGACAAGTAAGAATCTTAAAACCCATGGATTTATATGTCTCCATAAGGAAATCAAGCGTGTGTACAGCGGCCTAAACGCAGCAGTGAAAATCCGATAAATCCCATTATCAAAATAAATTTCAAAAACAAAACAAAATGACAGTGAAATAGAGAGCAATTCTTAAATAATTCATTCAGGGCTTGTGATGCAACCTGGATTTCCCACATCTACACCCAGAGCTGGGTGAGACATAAGGCTGGACACTTCGGGCTGATAGCATTGGTGAGGTTCGGTGAGCAAACGCAGACCCTTTGAAGTCATACTGCATGGTACCCATTCCATGGGTTCCAAATTTCCAGGTTTAAGGGATTCTTCCTTCAGCTAAAACATGCATGGGAAACCCATAGTATGGTCCACCGTGTGATTGGGAAACGTTTTCAAATGCATCTCAGTTTTCGTCCCCTGGTACTCGGGTTCACCATTCCAGACGCTTTACTAACACTCTCCCCACTTGGAGAGTCAGTGCATTTAACCTCCTGTTTGGCACACTTTGCAATTTCTGCGCAAGATGAACAGGAATAGGGAGAAGCAATGAGAGGCTAGCTGTAGGTGTCTGCACGGGCAAAAGGAACGCTCATTTCCCACCAGGAAGAGGAATTAACCAAAGGCTCAGCGTGCCCTGCCGGGAAGAGATTAGGGCCTGAAGCAATCCTGCGGATTTGCGGCCAGCTCACAAGAAAGCGAGTTGAAGGAAGGAGCTCAGGGGCACTGTAATTCACAAAACTGCAGAGTTATGAATGACAGCTATCGTCCAAAAATGTATAGAAGTAAGTCTTCGAAGAGGACTTGAAAGCGGGGCAGAATTTCAGGAAAACGATTTCAGGGGGTAGACTGGAATTGCACTTAAAGCATAGGAAAAGAGGCAGAATGTTGACAATGATGCACTTGGCCAAAAAGGGCGTATGCGTTTTTTCCTTAGGAAAAAACGCATACGCCCTTTTTGGCCAACCACGCAAGCGTGTAAAGGAAATCTGCACTACAATGAAGTCTCACTGCCCCCCGGTCAAAAGGGCCATCTGAAAAAAGTGTAAAATCCAGAAAGGCAGGACAGGTCATGGAGAACAGGAGCCTTGTTATGCTGATGGGGGGATTTAAATTGCCAACAGCCACTCTGGAAAAGTGTATGGTGTTTCCTGAAACACGTAGGAAACAAAGCAACACAGCCTATGGCACTTCCACTTATGGTCCTATAGCTTAGGGAAATTAAAATCAAAAACACACAGCCACCCCAAAGTTTGGGATGGCTCTGTTTACAAGAACCTCATTTACGGTAGAAGTTAAATATCCGAGAAAGCATAAAATGGATAAAGAAGTTGTGGTACGCACGTACAATGGAATATCTCTCAGCAATGAAATCTACGTCATCAGGACCGTAGCGGCATAATGAGTGGACTCAGGTACGATGATTCTATGAGAAATAAGTCAGACAGAAAAAGAAACATCATAAGTTATCACTAATACACGGAATGTAAACTTGGCTACCCATGAACTGAATTACAAAACAGAACAGGGTCTCAAATTTAGCAAACCAACTTATGCTTGCTTATGGGGAAAGGTCAGTTGGGATGCTGCATAAAACCAGAGATTGAAATTAGCACAAATACCGTTCCATAAGCCAAATATATAATAGACAAGCCCTACTCCTTGCTCAACGAAATGGACTCAACACCCTATATTCAACGCCTGGGAAGATACCTGACAAGTAAGAATCTTAAAACCCATGGATTTATATGTCTCCATAAGGAAATCAAGCGTGTGTACAGTGGCCTAAAAGCAGCAGTGAAAATCCGATAAATCCCATTATCAAAATGAATTTCAAAAACAAAACACAATGACAGTGAAATAGAGAGCAATTCTTAAATAATTCATTCAGGGCTTGTGATGCAACCTGTATTTACCACATCTACACCCAGAGCTGGATGAGACATAAGGCTGGACACTTCGGGCTGATAGCATTGGTGAGGTTCGGTGAGCAAACGCAGACCCTTTGAAGTCATACTGCATGGTACCCATTCCATGGGTCCCAACTCTCGAGGTTTCAGGGATTCTTCCTTCAGCTAAAACATGCATGGGAAACCCAGAGTATGGTCCACCATGTGATTGGGAAACGTTTTCAAATGCATCTCAGTTTTCGTCCCCTGGTACTCGGGTTCAACATTTGAACGCTTTACTAACACTCTCCCCACTTGGAGAGTCAGTGCCATTAACCTCCTGTTTGGCACAGTTTGCAATTTCTGCGCAAGATGAACAGGAATAGGGAGAAGCAATGAGAGACTAGCTGTTGGTGTCTGCACGGGCAAATTGAACGCTCATTTCCCACCAGGAAGAGGAATTAACCAAAGGCTCAGCGTGCCCGGCGGGAAACATATTAGGGCCTGAAGCAATCCTGCGGTTTTGCGGCCAGCTCACAAGAAAACGAGTTGAAGAAAGGAGCTCAGGGGCACTGTAATTCACAAACCTGCAGAGTTATGAATGACAGCTATCATCCAAAAATGTACTGAAGTAAGTCTTCAAAGAGGACTTGAAAGCGGGGCAGAATTTCAGGAAAACGATTTCAGGGGGTAGACTGGAATTGCACTTAAAGCGTAGAAAAAGAGGCAGAATGTCAACAATGATGCACTTGGCCAAAAAGGGCGAATGCGTTTTTTTCCTGAATATATTCAGGAAAAAACGCATACGCCCTTTTTGGCCAACCAAGCAAGCGTGTAAAGGAAATCTGCACTACAATGAAGTCTCACTGCCCCCCGGTCAAAAGGGCCATCTGAAAAAAGAGTAAAATCCAGAAAGACAGGACAGGTCATGGAGAACAGGGAGCCTTGTTATGCTGATGGGCGGGATGTAAATTGCCAACAGCCACTCTGGAGAAATGTATGGTGTATCCTGAAACACGTAGGAAACAAAGCAACACAGCCTATGTCACTTCCACTTATGGTCCTATAGCTTAGGGAAATTAAAATCAAAAACACACAGCCACCCCAAAGTTTGGGATGGCTCTGTTTACAAGAACCTTGTCTACGGTACAAGTTAAATATCCGAGAAAGGAAAAAATGGATAAAGAAGTTCTGGTACGCACGTACAATGGAATATCAGTCAGCAATGAAATCTACGTCTTCAGGCCCATAGCGGCATAATGAGTGGATTCAGGTACGATGATTCTACGAGAAATAAGTCACACAGAAAAAGAAACATCATAATATATCAGTAATACACGGAATGTAAACTTGGCTACACATAAACTGAATTACAAAACAGAACAGGGTCTCAAATTTAGAAAACCAACTTATGCTTGCTTATGGGGAAAGGTGAGTTGGGGTGCTGCATAAAACCAGAGATTGAAATTAGCACAGATACCGTTCCATAAGCCAAATATATAATAGACAAGACCTACTCCTTGCTCAACGTGATGGACTCAACACCCCATATTCAATGCCTGGCAAGATACCTGACAAGTAAGAATCTTAAAACCCATGGATTTATATGTCTCCATAAGGAAATCAAGCGTGTGTACAGCGGCCTAAAGGCAGAAGTGAAAATCCGATAAATCCCATTATCAAAATAAATTTCAAAAACAAAACACAATGACAGTGAAATAGAGAGCAATTCTTAAATAATTCATTCAGGGCTTGTGATGCAACCTGGATTTCCCACATCTACACCCAGAGCTGGGTGAGACATAAGGCTGGACACTTCGGGCTGATAGCATTGGTGAGGTTCGGTGAGCAAACGCAGACCCTTTGAAGTCATACTGCATGGTACCCATTCCATGGGTTCCAAATTTCCAGGTTTAAGGGATTCTTCCTTCAGCTAAAACATGCATGGGAAACCCATAGTATGGTCCACCGTGTGATTGGGAAACGTTTTCAAATGCATCTCAGTTTTCGTCCCCTGGTACTCGGGTTCACCATTCCAGACGCTTTACTAACACTCTCCCCACTTGGAGAGTCAGTGCATTTAACCTCCTGTTTGGCACACTTTGCAATTTCTGCGCAAGATGAACAGGAATAGGGAGAAGCAATGAGAGACTAGCTGTTGGTGTCTGCACGGGCAAATTGAACGCTCATTTCCCACCAGGAAGAGGAATTAACCAAAGGCTCAGCGTGCCCGGCCGGAAACATATTAGGGCCTGAAGCAATCCTGCGGTTTTGCAGCCAGCTCACAAGAAAGCGAGTTGAAGACATGAGCTCAGGGGCACTGTAATTCACAAACCTGCAGAGTTATGAATGACAGCTATCGTCCAAAAATGTATTGAAGTAAGTCTTCGAAGAGGACTTGTAAGCGGGGCAGAATTTCAGGAAAACGATTTCAGGGGGTAGACTGGAATTGTACTAAAAGCATAGGAAAAGAGGCAGAATGTCGACAATGATGCACTTGGCCAAAAAGGGCGTATGCGTTTTTTCCTGAATATATTCAGGAAAAAACGCATACGCCCTTTTTGGCCAACCAAGCAAGCGTGTAAAGGAAATCTGCACTACAATGAAGTCTCACTGCCCACCGGTCAAAAGGGCCATCTGAAAAAAGTGTAAAATCCAGAAAGACAGGACAGGTCATGGAGTACAGGGAGCCTTGTTATGCTGATGGGCGGGATGTAAATTGCCAACAGCCACTCTGGAGAAATGTATGGTGTATCCTGAAACACGTAGGAAACAAAGCAACACAGCCTATGTCACTTCCACTTATGGTCCTATAGCTTAGGGAAATTAAAATCAAAAACACACAGCCACCCCAGAGTTTGGGATGGCTCTGTTTACAAGAACCTTGTCTACGGTACAAGTTAAATATCCGAGAAAGGAAAAAATGGATAAAGAAATTCTGGTACGCACGTACAATGGAATATCTCTCAGCAATGAAATCTACGTCTTCAGGCCAATAGCGGCATAATGAGTGGATTCAGGTACGATGATTCTACGAGAAATAAGTCACACAGAAAAAGAAACATCATAAGATATCACTAATACACGGAATGTAAAGTTGGCTACACATAAACTGAATTACAAAACAGAACAGGGTCTCAAATTTAGAAAACCAACTTATGCTTGCTTATGGGGAAATGTGAGTTGGGGTGCTGCATAAAACCAGAGATTGAAATTAGCACAGATACCGTTCCATAAGCCAAATATATAATAGACAAGCCCTACTCCTTGCTCAACGAAATGGACTCAACACCCCATATTCAACGCCTGGCAAGATACCTGACAAGTAAGAATCTTAAAACCAATGGATTTATATGTCTCCATAAGGAAATCAAGCATGTGTACAGCGGCCTAAACGCAGCAGTGAAAATCCGATAAATCCCATTATCAAAATAAATTTCAAAAACAAAACACAATGACAGTGAAATAGAGAGCAATTCTTAAATAATTCATTCAGGGCTTGTGATGCAACCTGTATTTACCATATCTACACCCAGAGCTGGATGAGATATAAGGCTGGACACTTCGGGCTGATAGCATTGGTGAGGTTCGGTGAACAAACGCAGACCCTTTGAAATCATACTGCATGGTACCCATTCCATGTGTCCCAACTCTCCAGGTTTAAGGGATTCTTCCTTCAGCTAAAACATGCATGGAAAACCCAGAGTATGGTCCACCATGTGATTGGGAAACGTTTTCAAATGCATCTCAGTTTTCGTCCCCTGGTACTCGGGTTCAACATTTGAACGCTTTACTAACACTCTCCCCACTTGGAGAGTCAGTGCCATTAACCTCCTGTTTGGCACAGTTTGCAATTTCTGCGCAAGATGAACAGGAATAGGGAGAAGCAATGAGAGACTAGCTGTAGGTGTCTGCACGGGCAAATGGAACGCTCATTTCCCACCAGGAAGAGGAATTAACCAAAGGCTCAGCGTGCCCTGCCGGAAACAGATAAGGGCCTGAAGCAATCCTGCGGTTTTGCGACCAGCTCACAAGAAAGCGAGTTGAAGACATGAGCTCAGGGTCACTGTAATTCACAAACCTGCAGAGTTATGAATGACAGCTATCGTCCAAAAATGTATTGAAGTAAGTCTTCGAAGAGGACTTGAAAGCGGGGCAGAATTTCAGGAAAACGATTTCAGGGGGTAGACTGGAATTGTACTAACAGCATAGGAAAATAGGCAGAATGTCGACAATGATGCACTTGGCCAAAAAGGGCGTATGCGTTTTTTCCTGAATATATTCAGGAAAAAACGCATACGCCCTTTTTGGCCAACCAAGCAAGTGTGTAATGGAAATCTGCACTACAATGAAGTCTCACTGCCCCACGGTCAAAAGGGCCATCTGAAAAAAATGTAAAATCCAGAAAGTCAAGACAGGTCATGGAGAACAGGGAGCCTTGTCATGCTGATGGGCGGGATGTAAATTGCCAACAACCAATCTGGAGAAGTGTATGGTGTTTCCAGAAACACGTAGGAAAAAAAGCAACACAGCCTATGGCACTTCCACTTATGGTCCTATAGCTTAGGGAAATTAAAATCAAAAACACACAGCCACCCCAGAGTTTGGGACGGCTCTGTTTACAAGAACCTCGTCTATGGTACAAGTAAAATATCCCAGAAAGCAAAAAATGGATAAAGAAGTTGTGGTACGCACGTACAATGGAATATCACTCAGCAATGAAATCTACGTCATCAGGCCCGTAGCGGCATGAGTGGATTCAGGTACGATGATTCTACGAGAAATAAGCCACACAGAAAAAGAAACATCATAAGATATCACTAATACACGGAATGTAAAGTTGGATACACATGAACTGAATTACAAAACAGAACAGGGTCTCAAATTTAGAAAACCAACTTATGCTTGCTTATGGGGAAAGGTGAGTTGGGGTGCTGCATCAAACCAGAGATTGAAATTAGCACAGATACCGTTCCATAAGCCAAATATATAATAGACAAGACCTACTCCTTGCTCAACGAAATGGACTCAACACCCCATATTCAACGCCTGGCAAGATACCTGACAAGTAAGAATCTTAAAACCCATGGATTTATATGTCTCCATAAGGAAATCAAGCGTGTGTACAGCGGCCTAAAGGCAGCCGTGAAAATCCGATAAATCCCATTATCAAAATAAATTTCAAAAACAAAACACAATGACAGTGAAATAGAGAGCAATTCTTAAATAATTCATTCAGGGCTTGTGATGCAACCTGGATTTCCCACATCTACACCCAGAGCTGGGTGAGACATAAGGCTGGGCACTTCGGGCTGATAGCATTGTTGAGGTTCGGTGAGCAAACGCAGACCCTTTGAAGTCATACTTCATGGTACCCATGCCATGGGTCCAAACTCTCCAGGTTTAAGGGATTCTTCCTTCAGCTAAAACATGCATGGGAAACCCATAGTATGGTCCACCGTGTGATTGGGAAACGTTTTCAAATGCATCTCAGTTTTCGTCCCCTGGTACTCGGGTTCACCATTCCAGACGCTTTACTAACACTCTCCCCACTTGGAGAGTCAGTGCATTTAACCTCCTGTTTGGCACACTTTGCAATTTCTGTGCAAGATGAACAGGAATAGGGAGAAGCAATGAGAGACTAGCTGTAGGTGTCTGCACGGGCAAATGGAACGCTCATTTCCGACCAGGAAGAGGAATTAAACAAAGGCTCAGCGTGCCCTGCCAGAAAGAGACTTTGGCCTGAAGCAATCCTGCGGTTTTGCGGCCAGCTCACAAGAAAGCGAGTTGAAGACATGAGCTCAGGGGCACTGTAATTCACAAACCTGCAGAGTTATGAATGACAGCTATCGTCCAAAAATGTATTGAAGTAAGTCTTCCAAGAGGACTTGAAAGCGGGGCAGAATTTCAGGAAAACGATTTCAGGGGGTAGACTGGAATTGTACTAAAAGCATAGGAAAAGAGGCAGAATGTCGACAACGATGCACTTGGCTAAAAAGGGCGTATGCGTTTTTTCCTGAATATATTCAGGAAAAAACGCATACGCCCTTTTTGGCCAACCAAGCAAGCGTGTAAAAGAAATCTGCACTACAATGAAGTCTCACTGCCCCCCCGGTCAAAAGAGCCATCTGAATAAAGTGTAAAATTCAGAAAGGCAGGACAGGTCATGGAGAACAGGGAGCCTTGTCATGCTGATGGGTGGGATGTAAATTGCCAACAACCACACTGTAGAAGTGTATGGTGTTTCCAGAAACACGTAGGAAACAAAGCAACACAGCCTATGGCTCTTCCACTTATGGTCCTATAGCTTAGGGAAATTAAAATCAAAAACACACAGCCAGCCCAGAGTTTGGGACGGCTCTGTTTACAAGAACCTCGTCTACGGTACAAGTAAAATATCCCAGAAAGTTAAAAATGGATAAAGAAGTTGTGGTACGCACGTACAATGGAATATCACTCAGCAATGAAATCTACGTCATCAGGCCCGTAGCGGCATAAGGAGTGGATTCAGGTATGATGATTCTACGAGAAATAAGTCACACAAAAAAGAAACATCATAAGATATCACTAATACACGGAATGTAAACTTGGCTACCCATGAACTGATTTACAAAACAGAACAGGGTCTCAAATTTAGAAAACCAACTTATGCTTGCTTATGGGGAAAGGTGAGTTGGGGTGCTGCATAAAACCAGAGATTGAAATTAGCACAGATACCGTTCCATAAGCCAAATATATAATAGACAAGTCCTACTCCTTGCTCAACGAAATGGACTCAACACCCCATATTCAACGCCTGGCAAGATACCTGACAAGTAAGAATCTTAAAACCCATGGATTTATATGTCTCCATAAGGAAATCAAGCGTGTGTACAGCGGCCTAAACGCAGCAGTGAAAATCCGATAAATCCCATTATCAAAATAAATTTCAAAAACAAAACAAAATGACAGTGAAATAGAGAGCAATTCTTAAATAATTCATTCAGGGCTTGTGATGCAACCTGGATTTACCACATCTACACCCAGAGCTGGGTGAGACATAAGGCTGGACACTTCGGGCTGATAGCATTTGTGAGGTTCGGTGAGCAAACGCAGACCCTTTGAAGTCATACTGCATGGTACCCATTCCATGGGTTCCAAATTTCCAGGTTTAAGGGATTCTTCCTTCAGCTAAAACATGCATGGGAAACCCATAGTATGGTCCACCGTGTGATTGAGAAACGTTTTCAAATGCATCTCAGTTTTCGTCCCCTGGTACTCGGGTTCACCATTCCAGACGCTTTACTAACACTCTCCCCACTTGGAGAGTCAGTGCATTTAACCTCCTGTTTGGCACACTTTGCAATTTCTGCGCAAGATGAACAGGAATAGGGAGAAGCAATGAGAGGCTAGCTGTAGGTGTCTGCACGGGCAAAAGGAACGCTCATTTCCCACCAGGAAGAGGAATTAACCAAAGGCTCAGCGTGCCCTGCCGGAAAGAGATTAGGGCCTGAAGCAATCCTGCGGATTTGCGGCCAGCTCACAAGAAAGCGAGTTGAAGGAAGGAGCTCAGGGGCACTGTAATTCACAAACCTGCAGAGTTATGAATGACAGCTATCGTCCAAAAATGTATAGAAGTAAGTCTTCGAAGAGGACTTGAAAGCGGGGCAGAATTTCAGGAAAACGATTTCAGGGGGTAGACTGGAATTGTACTAAAAGCATAGGAAAAGAGGGAGAATGTCGACAATGATGCACTTGGCCAAAAAGGGCGTATGCGTTTTTTCCTGAATATATTCAGGAAATAACGCATACGCCCTTTTTGGCCAACCAAGCAAGCGTGTAAAGGAATTCTGCACTACAGTGAAGTCTCACTGCCCCCCGGTCAAAAGGGCCATCTGAAAAAAATGTAAAATCCAGAAAGTCAGGACAGGTCATGGAGAACAGGGAGCCTTGTCATGCTGATGGGCGGGATGTAAATTGCCAGCAACCACTCTGGAGAAGTGTATGGTGTTTCCAGAAACACGTAGGAAACAAAGCAACACCGCCTATGGCACTTCCACTTATGGTCCTATAGTTTAGGGAAATTAAAATCAAAAACACACAGCCACCCCAGAGTTTGGGACGGCTCTGTTTACAAGAACCTCGTCTACGGTACAAGTAAAATATCCCAGAAAGCAAAAAATGGATAAAGAAGTTGTGGTACGCACGTACAATGGAATATCACTCAGCAATGAAATCTACGTCATCAGGCCCGTAACGGCATAATGAGTGGATTCAGGTACGATGATTCTACGAGAAATAAGTCACACAGAAAAAGAAACATCGTAAGATATCACTAATACACGGAATGTAAAGTTGGATACACATGAACTGAATTACAAAACAGAACAGGGTCTCAAATTTAGAAAACCAACTTATGCTTGCTTATGGGGAAAGGTGAGTTGGGGTGCTGCATAAAACCAGAGATTGAAATTAGCACAGATACCGTTCCATAAGCCAAATATATAATAGACAAGCCCTACTCCTTGCTCAACGAAATGGACTCAACACCCCATATTCAACGCCTGGCAAGATACCTGACGAGTAAGAATCTTAAAACCCATGGACTTATATGTCTCCATAAGGAAATCAAGCGTGTGTACAGCGGCCTAAACGCAGCAGTGAAAATCCGATAAATCCCATTATCAAAATAAGTTTCAAAAACAAAACACAATGACAGTGAAATAGAGAGCAATTCTTAAATAATTCATTCAGGGCTTGTGATGCAACCTGGATTTCCCACATCTACACCCAGAGCTGGGTGAGACATAAGGCTGGACACTTCGGGCTGATAGCATTGGTGAGGTTCGGTGAGCAAACGCAGACCCTTTGAAGTCATACTGCATGGTACCCATTCCATGGGTCCCAACTCTCCAGGTTTAAGGGATTCTTCCTTCAGCTAAAACATGCATGGGAAACCCAGACTATCGTCCGCCGTGTGATTGGGAAACGTTTTCAAATGCATCTCAGTTTTCGTCCCCTGGTACTCGGGTTCACCATTCCAGACGCTTTACTAACACTCTCCCCACTTGGAGAGTCAGTGCCTTTAACCTCCTGTTTGGAACAGTTTGCAATTTCTGCGCAAGATGAACAGGCATAGGGAGAACCAATGAGAGACTAGCTGTTGGTGTCTGCACGGGCAAAAGGAATGCTCATTTCCGACCAGGAAGAGGAATTAAACAAAGGCTCAGCAAGCCCTGCCGGAAAGAGATTACGGCCTGAAGCAATCCTGCGGTTTTGCGGCCAGCTCACAAGAAAACGAGTTGAAGACATGAGCTCAGGGGCACTGTAATTCACAAACCTGCAGAGTTATGAATGACAGCTATCGTCCAAAAATATATTGAAGTAAGTCTTCGAAGAGGACTTGAATGCGGGGCAGAATTTCAGGAAAACGATTTCAGGGGGTAGACTGGAATTGTACTAAAAGCATAGGAAAAGAGGCAGGATGTCGACAACGATGCACTTGGCCAAAAAGGGCGTATGCGTTTTTTCCTGAATATATTCAGGAAAAAACGCATACGCCATTTTTGGCCAACCAAGCAAGCGTGTAAAGGAAATCTGCACTACAATGAAGTCTCACTGCCCCCCCGTTCAAAAGGGCCATCTGAAAAAAGTGTAAAATCCAGAAAGGCAGGACAGGTCATGGAGAACAGGGAGCCTTGTCATGCTGATGGGCGGGATGTAAATTGCCAACAACCACTCTGGAGAAGTGTATGGTGTTTCCAGAAACACGTAGGAAACAAAGCAACACAGCCTATGTCACTTCCACTTATGGTCCTATAGCTTAGGGAAATTAAAATCAAAAACACACAGCCACCCCAGAGTTTGGGACGGCTCTGTTTACAAGAACCTCGTCTACGGTACAAGTAAAATATCCCAGAAAGTAAAAAATGGATAAAGAAGTTGTGGTACGCACGTACAATGGAATATCACTCAGCAATGAAATCTACTTCATCAGGCCAGTAGCGGCATAATGAGTGGATTCAGGTATGATGATTCTACGAGAAATAAGTCACACAGAAAAAGAAACCTCATAAGATATGACTAATACACGGAATGTAAACTTGGCTACCCATGAACTGAATTACAAAACAGAACAGGGTCTCAAATTTAGAAAACCAACTTATGCTTGCTTATGGGGAAAGGTGAGTTGGGGTGCTGCATAAAACCAGAGATTGAAATTAGCACAGATACCGTTCCATAAGCCAAATATATAATAGACAAGACCTACTCCTTGCTCAACGTAACGGACTCAAAGCCTGGGAATATACCTGACAAGTAAGAATCTTAAAACCCATGGATTTATATGTCTCCATAAGGAAATCAAGCGTGTGTACAGCAGCCTAAACGCAGCAGTGAAAATCCGATAAATTTCATTATCAAAATAAATTTCAAAACCAAAACACATTGACAGTAAAATAGAGAGCAATTCTTAAATAATTCATTCAGGGCTTGTGATGCAACCTGGATTTACCACATCTACACCCAGAGCTGGGTGAGATGTACGGCTGGACACTTCGGGCTGATAGCATTTGTGAGGTTCGGTGAGCAAACGCAGACCCTTTGTAGTCATACTGCATGGTACCCATTCCATGGTTCCCAGCTCTCCAGGTTTAAGGGATTCTTCCTTCAGCTAAGACATGCATGGGAAACCCAGAGTATTGTCCACCGTGTGATTGGGAAACGTTTTCAAATATATCTCAGTTTTCGAACCCTGGTACTCGGGTTCACCATTCCAGACACTTTGGTAACATTGTCCCCACTTGGAGAGTCAGTGCCTTTAACCTCCTGTTTGGCACAGTTTGCAATTTCTACGCAAGATTAACAGGAATAGGGAGAAACAATGAGAGACTAGCTGTAGGTTTCTGCACGGGCAAATGGAACGCTGATTTCCCACCAGGAAGAGGAATTCACCAAACGCTCAGTGTGCCCTGACGGAAACAGATTAGGGCCTGCAGCAATCCTGCGGTTTTGCGGCCAGCTCACAAGAAAGCGAGTTGAGGAAACGAGCTCAGGGGCACTGTAATTCACAAACCTGCAGAGTTATGAATGACAGCTATCGTCCAAAAATGTATTGAAGTAAGTCTTCGAATAGGACTTGAAACCGGGGCAGAATTTCAGGAAAACGATTTCAGGGGGTAGACTGGAATTGCACTTAAAGCATAGGAATAGAGGCAGAATGTCGACAATGATGCACTGGCCAAAAAGTGCGTATGCGTTTTTTCCTGAATATATTCAGGAAAAAACGCATACGCCATTTTTGGCCAAGCAAGCAAGCAGGTAAATGAAATCTGCACTACAATGAAGTCTCACTGCCCCCCGGTCAAAAGGGCCATCTGAAAAAGTGTAAAATCCAGAAAGGCAGGACCGGTCATGGAGAACAGGGAGACTTGTTATGCTGATGGGGGGGATGTAAATTGCAAACAGCCACTCTGGAGAAGTGTATGGGGTTTCCTGAAACACGTAGGAAACAAAGCAACAGAGCCTATGTCACTTCCACTTATGGTCCTATAGCTTAGTGAAATTAAAATCAAAAACACACAGCCACCCCAAAGTTTGGGACATCTCTGTTTACAAGAACATCGTCTACGGTACAAGTTAAATATCCCAGAATATGAAAAATGGTTAAAGAAGTTGTGGTACGCACGTACAATGGAATATCACTCACCAATGAAATCTATGTCATCAGGCCCGTCGCGGCATATTGAGTGGATCCAGGTACGATGATTCTAAGTGAAATAAGTCACACAGAAAATGAAACATCATAAGATATCACTAATACACGGAATGTAAACTTGGCTACACATGAACTGAAGTACAAAACAGAACAGGGTCTCAAATTTAGAACACCAACTTATGCTTGCTTATGGGGAAAGGTGAGGTGGGGTGCTGCATAAAACCAGAGATAGAAATTAGCACACATACCTTTCCATAAGCCAAATATGTAATAGTCAAGACTTACACCTTGCTCAACGAAATGGACTAAACACACCATATTCAACTCCTAGGATTACACATGACTAGTAAGAATCTTCAAACCCATGGATTTATATGTCTCCGTAAGAGAATCAAGTGTGTGTACAGCTGCATGAAGGCAGCAGAGAAAATCCGATAAATCCCATTATCAAAATAAACTACAAAAACAAACACAATGACAGTGAAATAGAGAGCAATTCTTAAATAATTCATTCAGGGCTTGTGATGCAACCTGGATTTACCACATCTACACCTAGAGCTGAGTGAGACATAAGGTTCGACACTTTGGGCTGATAGCATTGGTGAGGTTCGGTGAGAAAATGCAGGCCATTTGACGTCATACTGCATGGTACCCATTGCATGGGTCCCACCTCTCCAGGTTTAAGGGATTCTTCCTTCAGGTAAAACACGCATGGGAAACCCAGAATATGGTCCACCGTGTGACCGGGAAACCTTTTTAAATGCATCTCAGTTTTCTTCCCCTCATACTCGGTTTTACCATTCCAGACGCTTTACTAACTCTTTCCCCAATTGGAGAGTCAGTGCCTTTAACCTCCTGTTTGGCACAGTTTGGAATTTCTGAGCAAGATGAACAGGAATAGGGAGAACCAATGAGAGATTAGCTGTAGGTGTCTGCACGAGCAAATTTAACGCTCATTTCCCATCAGGAAGAGGAATTAGCCAAAGGCTCAACATGCCGTGCCGGAATCAGATTAGGGCCTGAAGCAATCCTGCGGTTTTGCGGCCAGCTCACAAGAAAGTGAGTTGAAGAATGGAGCTCAGGGGCACTGTAATTCACAAACCTGCAGAGTTATAAATGACAGCTATCGTCCAAAAATATATTGAAGTAAGGCTGCAAAGAGGACTTGAACGCGGGGCAGAATTCCAGGAATACGATTTCAGGAGGTAAATGGGAAGTCCTCTGAAAGTATAGGAGAAGAGGCAGAACTTCGACAATGATGCACTTGGTCAAAAAGGGCATATGTGTTTCTTCCAGGGCCCTCATTAAAGAGGGTAGGAGGCTCCCAGCATGCTTCAGTGGCCAACAGAGGGCCTATGTCGCCAAGGCGACGTGAGCCATCCAGGCAGGAGTGACCTCACATCAGAGCGCCCACATCACAGAAGGGTAAGGAACCCAGTCATGATCAGACTCTCACCAGAGTGCCCACATAAGCAAGGGGCTGGGAATCAGGCACGAGTGTCCTCACACCCGTGGGGCCACATCATCGAAAGTTGAGGTACCCAGCACATGTGGCCTCAAACCAGAAGACCCACATCACCATGGGTCTCAGAGCGAGGCAGGCAGGATTAACCTCAAAACACATGGCCCATTGTATAAAAAGGTGAGGAATCCAGCAGTTGGAACATCCCAGCAGGCGGCCCAGAGCACCGAGGCTATGGGATCCAGGCAGTGATGAACTCACAACAGAGGGCCCTCATCGTGATACTGTAAGCAACCCAGCCGTTGTGACCTCAGAGCACAAGGCCCACATCCCCATGGGGAAGGGAACCAAGCAGGAGTGTCATCGCACCAGTGGACACACAACAGAAAATGTGGGGAGCCCAGCAGTTAGGGCCGGACGCCAGAGGGCCCTCATCACTGAGGAGAGGTGGCTCCCAGCAAGCTCCAACTGCTACCAGAGGGCCGACGTCGCCAATGCGGGGTGTGCCAGCCAGGCAGGAGTGACCTCAGAGCAGAGGGCCAACCACACAAAAGTGTGAGGAACCCAAAGAGGATCAGACTCTCACCAGAGGGCCCACATCACCAAGGGAATGGAAACCAGGCAGGAGTGTCCTCACACCAGTGGGGCCACATCACCGAAATGTGACGGACCCAGCACACGTGGCCTCAAACTACAGGACACACATCACCAAGGGGCTGGGAGTGAGGCAGGCAGGAGGAGCCTCAAAACAGAGGGCCCATTGCGTAAAAAAGGTGAGGAATCCCGCAGTTGGAACCTCCCAGCAGGCGGCCAGGAGCAGCGAGGCTATGGGATCCAGGCCTGACTGAACTCAAAACAGAGGGCCCACATTCTGACACTGTGAGCAACCCAGCCGTTGGGACCACAGAGCAGAAAGCCCACATCCCCTAGGGAAGGGACCCTGGCTGGAGTGTACTCACACGACAGGGCGCACATCAGAAAATTTTGGGAGCCCATGAGTTAGGGCCTGACGCCAGAGGGCCCTCATTACCGAGGGGAGGAGACTCCCAGCAGGCACCAACTCCCAACTGAGGGCCCACATCGCCAACGTGACGTGTGCCAGCCAGGCAGGAGTGACCTCACAGCAGAGGGCCCACCTCCCAGAAGTGTGAGGAATCCAGACAGGATCAGACTCTCACAAGAGGGCCCCAATCACCAAGGGGATGGGAACCAGGCAGGAGTGTCCTCACACCAGTGGGGCCACATCAATAAAGGTGAGGAAACCGGTACATGTGGCCTTAAACCAGAGGACCTACATCACAAAGGGGCTGGGAGTGAGTCAGGAAGTAGGAGCATAAAAACACAGGACCCAAAGAATAAAAAAGGTAAGGAATCCAGCAGTAGGAACCTCCCAGCAGTCGGCTCAGAGCACAGAGTCTATGGGATCTAGGCCTGAGTGAACTAACACCAGAGAGACAACATCATGAAACGGTGAACAACACAGGTGTTGGGACCTTAGAGCAGAAGGCCCACATGCCCATGGGGATGGGAACCTCGCAGGAGTGTCCTCGCACCACTTAGCACGTATCAGAAAATGTGGGTACCCAGCAGTTAGGGCCTGACGCTAGAGGGCCCCCATCACCGAGGGGAGGAGGCTCCCAGCAGGCTCCAAGTGCCACAAGAGGGCAGATGTTGCCCAGGTGGGGTGTGCCAGCCAGGCAGGAGTGACCTCACAGCAGAGGGCCCACCTCACAGAAGGGTGAGGAACCCAGCCAGGATCAGACTCTCACCAGAGGGCCCACATCATCAAGGGGATAGGAAGCAGGCAGGAGTGTCCTCACACCAGTGTGGCCACATCATCCAAAGGCGAGGGACCCAGCACACGTGGCCTCACACCAGAGGACACACATCACCAAGGGACTGGGAGTGAGGCAGGCAGGAGGAGTCTCAAAACAGAGGGTCCATAGAAGAAAAAAGGTGAGGAATCCCGCAGTTGGAACCTCCCAGCAGGTGGCCAGGAGCAGCGAGGCTATGGGATCCAGGCCGGAGAGAACTCACAGCAGAGGGCCCTCATCATGAAACTGAGCAACCCACGGTTGGGACCTCAGAGCAGAAGGCCCACATTCCCATGGGGTTGGGAACCTGGCACGAGTGTACTCGAACCACAGGGCACATATCAGAAAATATTGGGAGCCCAGGAATTAGGGCCTGACGCCAGAGGGCCCTCATTACCGAGGGCAGGAGACCCCCAGCAGGCACCAAATCCCACCAGAGGGCCGACTTTGCCAAGGCGGGGTGTGCCAGCCAGGCAGGAGTGACGTCAGAGAAGAGGGCCCACCTCACAGAAGTGTGAGGAACCCAACCAGGATCAGACTCTCAGCGGATGGCCCACATCACCAAGGGGATGGGAACCAGGCAGGAGTGTCCTCACACCAGTGGGGCCACATCAGCCAAAGGTGAGGAACCCAGCACATGTGGCCTCAAACCACAGGACACACATCACCAAGGGGCTGGGAGTGAGGCAGGTGTCCGGAGGGGCACATTTAACTCTAATTTCCCACCAGGAAGAGGAATTAACCAAAGGCTCAGAGTGCCGTGCCAGACCCTGATTATGGCCTAAAGCAAACCTGCGGTTCTGTGGCCAGCTTTCAAGGAAACGAGTTAAGAAAGGAAATCACAGGCACTGTAATTCACAAACCTGCAGAGTTATAAATGACAGCTATTGGCAAAAATATACTGAAGTAAGTCTGCAAAGAGGACTTCAAAACGAGGCAGAATTGCAGGAATCATATTTCAGGAGGTAGATTGGAATTGCGTTTAAAGCATGTGAAAAGCGGCAGATCTTTGACAGTGATGCACTTGGACAAAAGTGCGTAAACATTTTTTCCTGAATATATTCAGGAAAAAACACATATGCCCTTTTTGGCCAACCAAGCACTCGAGCAATGGAAATCCGCACTACAATGAAGTCTCATTTCCCATTCGTCAAAAGGGCCATCTGAAAAAAGTGTAAAAACCAGAAACACAGGACAGGCCATGGAGAACAGGGAGCCTTGTTATGCTGATGGGCGGGATGTAAATTGCCAACAGACACTCTGGAGATGTTTATGGTGTATCCTGAAACATCTGAAAAACAAAGCTACAGACCCTAGGGCACTTCCACTTTTGGCCCTATAGCTTAGGAAAATTAAAATCAACAAGACACAGCCAACACCAAATTTAGGGCTGCTGTGTTTACAAGAACCTTGAGTCCAGTACAAATTAAATATCCCAGAAAGAAAAATATGGATAAAGGAGTTGTGCTACTTACGTACAATGGAATATCACTCAGCAATGAAATCAATGTCATCAGGCCTGTAGCAGCAAATTGAGTGGATTTAAGTATGATGATTCTAAGAGAAATATGTCACACAGAGAAAGGTAATTATCATAAGATATCACTAATAGAGAGAGTGTAAACTTGGCTACACATAAACTGAATTCCAAAACCGAACAGAGTCTCACATTTAGATAAAAACTTATGCTTGCTTAAGGGGAAAGTTGAGTTGCGGTGCTGTATAAAACCAGAGATTGAAATTAGCACACATACCGTTCCATAAGCCAAATATGTAATAGACAAGACCTACTCTTTGCTCAACGAAATAGACTCATCCATGGTGTATCACCTCACACCTGTTAGAATGGGCATCATCAGAAAATCTACAAACAACAAATGCTGGAAAGGGTGTGGAGATAAGGAACCCTCTTCCGCTATTGTTGGGAATGAAATTGATACAGTCACTGTGGAGAAAGTTATGGAGTTTCTTATAAAACTAAGAATAGAATTACCATATGATACAGCAGTCCCACTACTGGGCATATACCCAGACAAAACCATAAATCAAAAAGAGACATTCACCGCAATGTTCATTGCATCACTATTTACAATATCCAGGTAATGGAAGCAACCTAAATGCCCACAGACAGACGAATGCATAAAGATGTGGTACATATATAAAATGGAATATTACTAAGCCATAAAAAGGAATGAAATTGGGTCATTTGTAGAGACGTTGATGGATCTAGAGACTGTCATACAGAGTGAAGTAAGTCAGAAAGAGAAAAAGAAATCTTGTCTATTAATGGCTATATGTGGAACCTAGACAAATTGTACAGATGAACCGTTTTGCAAGGCAGAAATAGAGCAACAGATGTAGACAACAAACGTATGGACACCAAGGGGGGAAAGCTGTTGGGGGGTGGTGGTGGGAGGAGTTGAGAGATTGGGATTGGCATGTATACATTTATATGTATAAAATAGATAACCAAAAAGAACCTGCTGTATAAAAAAATAAAATAAAATTCAAATTACAAAAAGTAAAACAGAAAAAATATTCTTCCCTTCACATACATGTATTTATATGAATAAATTATTTCCATGCTTATATCTGTAAATACAAAAAAGAGGAATAAAATCTACCTTGAACCAAAAAAGAAAAAAAAACAGAACCCACCAGCTACACAGAGGAAAACCGTATCAGGGCACTTGCTCCAGTTGTAAACAATTCTGAAGTTGGTCGGTGGTGGGGAATCATCTCCCATTCAGCCAGCAGGCCCCACGCAACAAGCGTCCTCATTGCAAAGCTGGGGGACCGTGCCGAGGCATCTGTGAGTAAACGTGGGCTGAGCCCCAGGCCAGCTGCTGCTGAAATGTTCCCACCCTTCCCAGGTAAAACACCTGAATATGTACAAGGACTTGAAAGCCTAGAGGAAGGGCCATGGAGCCACATGAGCGACAGCATGCCAGCCGACTTGGTGCCTGCAGGCCAGCCAGGATGGTCCTGGTCCTGGGTGCTCTTCTGGAAGCTTTCCATTTCCCTGCCTGAGATACCCCTGCTGTCCCGGCCCCCACTGCTTTCTTCCTCACTCACCTCTGCCCAGGGAGAAATTCCAGCGGCAGGTATGGGTGACACATCCTCTTCTTTAGCAGGTGGCATCTTGGCAACTGCTGCAGAAAGTCCAGCAGAGCCCCACTCACACTGGGCCACCCACAAAGCCGTGGCCTCTCACTCCCTCCCACCAGTCCAGCCCCAAGACTGCTGACAGGGCAGAGAAAATGGCGTCAGGCACAGCTGCAGGGGCTCTTGCTGCCTGGAGCGGTGTTTATATTGATCTGAACCCAGGCACACCTGGGGAGGGCTGGCCGGCACGGTCAGGCTTCCCAGGCCAGCCAATAATCACCCCTCAGGGGCTCACAGTTGCAGAAACTGGAACTTGCTGAATCGGCCAGGTCCAAGGAACAGGTGTGGGCTCCTGAGAGTCAGGATAGACAAGGGGCTGCAGCTCTGGCTTGTTTTCTAATTATATTATCTGGCCCATGAGTGGGAGACAACTTCAAGAAAACCCTCTCCTAATGAGAGGAACCCAGGAGTCAGGGAGAGGAGGGGTGGCTGGTGGGTGGAGACAGAGGCCTGGTGCCCCGGGTGCAGTGGAAGTCTCTGGAACACCAGGTGGAGGGAGGCCACACAGAGTGATGCCCAGCGTCACAGACCTGTCGGAGCTGCTGTTTGTTAGTTCAAGTCCTGCTCTGAGGTGCTCTGTGTCAGATCTGAGTGACAGGTGAGCTGGGAGTGCTCTGCAATGAGGGCGATATGCACGGTTCCTGTGTTCCCAGCCCTGCCATGGTACCTGCAAGGGTAGCTCTGTATCCTGGGAGGGGCCTGACCACGAGAGCCCCGTGGGCTGGGGTGGGGTACCTGCCCAGGTGAGCTCCATATCCTGGGATTGGCCTGACCTCGAGAGCCCCATGGGCTGCTGGAGTCCTGGTAAAGGATGTCAGGACAGTCAGTGAAGCCACCGAGGATATACCTCCAGTAGTTCCTAAATCCTACACCCTGCTGGTCATTCTACCAACCACCAGGACATGGTATTCTGTATTAGTCTTCAATGATGCCTTCTTTTGTATTCTATTAGTCCCAGAGTCACAAGAAATTTTGGCTTGTGAGTGGCAGGACTCAACATACAGCTAAAACAATACTTCCGGGCCGTGTTGCCCCAAGGGTTCAAAAATTCCCACACCATCTTTGGGGAAAGCTCAGCTAAAGACCTAAAAGTTCTACCTCTGGAAAAGGAAACACTCCTTCAATATGCAGACGACATTCTGATCGCCAGCCCTACTAAGGATACCTCTGAACTACGAAGCCAATAAAGGATACAAGTTGTCCAAGAAAAAGCTCAAATATCACAGACTACGGTGACCTGCCTGGGCTTCATTCTCACAGAAGGTCGGAGAAGCCCATCCCAGGAAAGGGAAGAAACAATTTACAGCCTTACCCATTTCTAAAACTAGAAGACAGCTTAGGGGTTCCTGGGGAGGCCAGGGTTTGCTGCTTCTGGATCCCTAACTACAGTCTACTAGCTCGGCCTCTATATGAAACACTGAAAGGAAAAGGTGATGATCCTTTTGAATAGAATGCAGAAGTGGCCTTTCAAGAATGGAAAGAGCAGTCAATTCAGACCCTTGCCCTGGAACTCCCTAATTTAGCTAAACCCTTTGACCTTTACATTCCTGGTGAACGGTGAATCGCCACTGGAGTATTAGTGCAAAACCTGGGACCACTTGAAATGGAACAATGCAAGAATGCGATCCAGGTAGGATAAAATACGGTCACCAAGGGGCTTGGCCCACCGCCACATCTGGCCAAGATACTGGCAGTATCTGATAACCTGGAAATCAGCAGCCCAAAAGGCCACCTCCCTCCTAAGGGAAAAGGAACCCTCGTGGTGATCCTAACCCCCAACCATGCCCTGAAGTTGCAGGGTTGGCTCCGTGGGCACACTGATGTTGAGTGAGGAGGCCCTCCAACTCCAACCTCCATAGAGATAACCGGGGCAAAGGGGCACCATGACGACTCATGTGAAGGTGTCTGCACATGCAAATTTAACGCTCATTTCCCACAAGGAAGAGGAATTAACCAAAGGCTCAGCATGCCATGCCGGAACTATATTAGGGCCTGAAGCAATCCTTCGGGTTTGCGGCAAGCTCACAAGAAAGCGAGTTGAAGAAAGGAGCTCAGGGGCACTGTAATTCACAAACCTGCAGAGTAATGAATGACAGCTATCGTCCAAAAATGTTTTGAAGTAAGTCTTCGAAGAGGACTTGAAATCGGGGCAGAATTTCAGGAAAACGATTTCAGGGGGTAGAATGGAATTGCACTTAAAGAATAAGATTAGAGGCAGAATGTCGACAATGATGCACTTGGCCAAAAAGGGCGTATGCGTTTTTTCCTGAATATATTCAGGAAAAAACGCATACGCCCTTTTTGGCCAACCAAGCAACCGTGTAAAGGAAATGTGCACTACAATGAAGTCTCACTGCCCCCCGGTCAAAAGGGCCATCTGAAAAATGTGTAAATTCCAGAAAGGCAGGACAGGTCATGGAGAACAGGGAGCCTTGTTATGCTGATGGGCGGGATGTAAATTGCCAACAGCCACTCAGGAGAAGTGTATGGTGTTTCCTGAAACACGTAGGAAAAAAAGCAACACAGCCTATGGCACTTCCACTTATGGTCCTATAGCATAGAGAAATTAAAATCAAAATCACACAGCCACCCCAAAATTTGGGATGGCTCTGTTTACAAGAACCTCGTCTACGGTACAAGTTAAATATCCGAGAAAGCAAAAAATGGATAAAGAAGTTGTGGTACGCACGTACAATGGAATATCACTCAGCAATGAAACCTACGTCATCAGGCCCGTAGCGGCATAATGAGTGGATTCAGGTACGATGATTCTACGAGAAATAAGTCACACAGAAAAAGAAACATCATAAGATATCACTAATACACGGAATGTAAACTTGGCCACACATGAACTGAATTACAAAACAGAACAGGGTCTCAAATTTAGAAAACCAACTTATGCTTGCTTATGGGGAAAGGTGCGTTGGGGTGCTGCATAAAAGCAGAGATTGAAATTAGCACAGATACCATTGCATAAGCCAAATATATAATAGACAATACCTACTACTTGCTCAACGAAATGGACTCAAGACCACATATTCAACGCCTGGCAAGATACCTGACAATTAAGAATCTTAAAACCCATGGATTTATATGTCTCCATAAGGAAATAAAGCGTGTGTACAGCGGCCTAAATGCAGCAGTGAAAATCCGATAAATCCCATTATCAAAATAAATTTCAAAAACAAAACACAATGACAGTGAAATAGAGAGCAATTCTTAAATAATTCATTCAGGGCTTGTGATGCAACCTGGATTTACCACATCTACACCCAGAGCTGGGTGAGACATAAGGCTGCACACTTCGGGCTGATAGCATTGGTGAGCTTCGGTGACCAAACGCAGACCCTTTGAAGTCATACGGCATGGTACCCATTCCATGGGTCCCAACTCTCCACGTTTAAGGGATTCTTCCTTCAGCTAAAACATTCATGGGAAACCCAGAATATGGACCACCGTGTGATTGGGAGACGTTTTCAAATGCATCTCAGTTTTCGAACCCTGTTACTCGGGTTCACCATTCCAGACGCTTTACTAACATTCTCCCCACTTGGAGAGTCAGTGCCTTTAATGTCCTGTTTGGCACAGTTTGCAATTTCTGCGCAAGATGAACAGGAATAGGGAGAAGCAATGAGAGACTAGCTGTAGGTGTGTACACGGGCAAATGGAACGCTCATTTCCCACCAGGAAGAGGAATTAACCAAAGGCTCAGCATGCCATGCCGGAACCATATTAGGGCCTGAAGCAATACTGCGGGTTTGCGGCCAGCTCACAAGAAAGCGAGTTGAAGAAAGGAGCTCAGGGGCACTGTAATTCACAAAATTGCAGAGTAATGAATGACAGCTATCGTCCAAAAATGTTTTGAAGTAAGTCTTCGAAGAGGACGTGAAATCGGGGCAGAATTTCAGGAAAACGATTTCAGGGGGTAGACTGGAATTGCACTTAAAGAATAAGATTAGAGGCAGAATGTCGACAATGATGCACTTGGCCAAAAAGGGCGTATGCGTTTTTTCCTGAATATATTCAGGAAAAAACGCATACGCCCTTTTTGGCCAACCAAGCAACCGTGTAAAGGAAATGTGTACTACAATGAAGTCTCACTGCCCCCCGGTCAAAAGGGCCATCTGAAAAATGTGGAAATTCCAGAAAGGCACGACAGGTCATGGAGAACAGGGAGCCTTGTTATGCTGATGGGCGGGATGTAAATTGCCAACAGCCACTCTGGAGAAGTGTATGGTGTTTCCAGAAACACGTAGGAAACAAAGCAACACAGCCTATGGCACTTCCACTTATGGTCCTATAGCATAGAGAAATTAAAATCAAAAACACACAGCCACCCCAAAATTTGGGATGGCTCTGTTTACAAGAACCTCGTCTACGGTACAAGTTAAATATCCGAGAAAGCAAAAAATGGATAAAGAAGTTGTGGTACGCACGTACAATGGAATATCAATCAGCAATGAAACCTACGTCATCAGGCCCGTAGCGGCATAATGAGTGGATTCAGGTACGATGATTCTACGAGAAATAAGTCACACAGAAAAAGAAACATCATAAGATATCACTAATACACGGAATGTAAACTTGGCCACACATGAACTGAATTACAAAACAGAACAGGGTCTCAAATTTAGAAAACCAACTTATGCTTGCTTATGGGGAAAGGTGAGTTGGGGTGCTGCATAAAACCAGAGATTGAAATTAGCACAGATACCGTTCCATAAGCCAAATATATAATAGACAAGCCCTACTCCTTGCTCAACGAAATGGACTCAACACCCCATATTCAACGCCTGGCAAGATACCTGACAAGTAAGAATCTTAAAACCCATGGATTTATATGTCTCCATAAGGAAATCAAGCGTGTGTACAGCGGCCTAAACGCAGCAGTGAAAATCCGATAAATCCCATTATCAAAATAAATTTCAAAAACAAAACACAATGACAGTGAAATAGAGAGCAATTCTTAAATAATTCATTCAGGGCTTGTGATGCAACCTGGATTTCCCGCATGTACACCCAGAGCTGGGTGAGACATTAGGCTGGACACTTCGGGCTGATAGCATGGGTGAGGTTCGGTGAGCAAACGCAGAGCCTTTGAAGTCATACTGCATGGTACCCATTCCATGGGTCCCAAATCTCCAGGTTTAAGGGATTCTTCCTTCAGCTAAAACATGCAAGGGAAAACCACAGTACAGTGCACTGTGTGACGGGTAAATGTTTTCAAATGCATCTCAGGTTTCGTCCCCTGGTACTCGGGTTCACCATTCCAGACGCTTTACTAACACTCTCCCCACTTGGAGAGTCAGTGCCATTAACCTCCTGTTTGGCACAGTTTGCAATTTCTGCGCAAGATGTACAGGAATAGGGAGAACCAATGAGAGACTAGCTGTAGGTGCCTGCACGGGCAAACGGAACGCTCATTTCCGACCAGGAAGAGGAATTAAACAAAGGCTCAGCATGCCCTGCCGGAAAGAGACTTTGGCCTGAAGCAATCCTGCGGTTTTGCGGCCAGCTCACAAGAAAGCGAGTTGAAGACATGAGCTCAGGGCACTGTAATTCACAAACCTGCAGAGTTATGAATGACAGCTATCGTCCAAAAATGTATTGAAGTAAGTCTTCCAAGAGGACTTGTAAGCGGGGCAGAATTTCAGGAAAACGATTTCAGGGGGTAGACTGGAATTGTACTAAAAGCATAGGAAAAGAGGCAAAATGTCGACAACGATGCACTTGGCCAAAAAGGGCGTATGCGTTTTTTCCTGAATACATTCAGGAAAAAACGCATACGCCCTTTTTGGCCAACCAAGGAAGCGTGTAAAGGAAATCTGCACTACAATGAAGTCTCACTGCCCCCCAGGTCAAAAGGGCCATCTGAAAAAAGTGTAAAATGCAGAAAGGCAGGACAGGTCATGGAGAACAGGGAGCCTTGTCATGCTGATGGGCGGGATGTAAATTGCCAACAACCACTCTGGAGAAGTGTATGGTGTTTCCAGAAACACGTAGGAAACAAAGCAACACAGCCTATGGCACTTCCACTTATGTTCCTATAGCTTAGGGAAATTAAAATCAAAAACACACAGCCACCCCAGAGTTTGGGACGGCTCTGTTTACAACAACCTCGTCTACGGTACAAGTAAAATATCCCAGAAAGTAAGAAATGGATAAAGAAGTTGTGGTACGCACGTACAATGGAATATCACTCAGCAATGAAATCTACGTCATCAGGCCCGTAGCGGCATAATGAGTGGATTCAGGTATGATGATTCTACGAGAAATAAGTCACACAGAAAAAGAAACATTATAAGATATCACTAATACACGGAATGTAAACTTGGCTACCCATGAACTGAATTACAAAACATAACAGGGTCTCAAATTTAGCAAACCAACTTATGCTTGCTTATGGGGAAAGGTCAGTTGGGATGCTGCATAAAACCAGAGATTGAAATTAGCACAGATACCGTTCCATAAGCCAAATATATAATAGACAAAACCTACTCCTTGCTCAACGAAATGGACTCAACACCCTATATTCAATGCCTGGGAAGATACCTGACAAGTAAGAATCTTAAAACCCATGGATTTATATGTCTCCATAAGGAAATCAAGCGTGTGTACAGTGGCCTAAAAGCAGCAGTGAAAATCCGATAAATCCCATTATCAAAATGAATTTCAAAAACAAAACACAATGACAGTGAAATAGAGAGCAATTCTTAAATAATTCATTCAGGGCTTGTGATGCAACCTGGATTTACCACATCTACACCCAGAGCTGGATGAGACATAAGGCTGGACACTTCGGGCTGATAGCATTGGTGAGGTTCGGTGAGCAAACGCAGACCTTTTGAAGTCACACTGCATGGTACCCATTCCATGGGTCCCAACTCTCCAGGTTTAAGGGATTCTTCCTTCAGCTAAAACCTGCATGGGAAACCCAGAGTATGGTCCACCATGTGATTGGGATACGTTTTCAAATGCATCTCAGTTTTCGTCCCCTGGTACTCGGGTTCAACATTTGAACGCTTTACTAACACTCTCCCCACTTGGAGAGTCAGTGCCATTAACCTCCTGTTTGGCACAGTTTGCAATTTCTGCGCAAGATGAACAGGAATAGGGAGAAGCAATGAGAGACTAGCTGTAGGTGTCTGCACGGGCAAATGGAACGCTCATTTCCCACCAGGAAGAGGAATTAACCAAAGGCTCAGCGTGCCCGGCCGGAAACAGATTAGGGCCTGAAGCAATCCTGCGGTTTTGCGGCCAGCTCACAAGAAAGCGGGTTGAAGAAATGAGCTCAGGGGCACTGTAATTCACAAACCTGCAGAGTTATGAATGACAGCTATCGTCCGAAAATGTATTGAAGTAAGTCTTCGAAGAGGACTTGAAAGCGGGGCAGAATTTCAGGAAAACGATTTCAGGGGGTAGACTGGAATTGTACTAAAAACATAGGAAAAGAGGGAGAATGTCGACAATGATGCACTTGGCCAAAAAGGGCGTATGCGTTTTTTCCTGAATATATTCAGGAAAAAACGCATACGCCCTTTTTGGCCAACCAATCAAGCGTGTAAAGGAAATCTGCACTACAATGAAGTCTCACTGCCCCCCGGTCAAAAGGGCCATCTGAAAAAAGTGTAAAATCCAGAAAGGCAGGACAGGTCTTGGAGAACAGGGAGCCTTGTTATGCTGATGGGTGGGATGGAAAGTGCCAACAGCCACTCTGGAGAAATGTATGGTGTATCCTGAAACACGTAGGAAACAAAGCAACACAGCCTATGGCACTTCCACTTATGGTCCTATAGCTTAGGGAAATTAAAATCAAAAACACACAGCCACCCCAGAGTTTGGGACGGCTCTGTTTACAAGAACCTCGTCTATGGTACAAGTAAAATATCCCAGAAAGTAAAAAATGGATAAAGAAGTTGTGGTACGCACGTACAATGGAATATCACTCAGCAATGAAATCTACGTCTTCAGGCCAATAGCGGCATAATGAGTGGATTCAGGTATGATGATTCTACGAGAAATAAGTCACACAGAAAAAGAAACATCATAAGATATCACTAATACACGGAATGTAAACTTGGCTACCCATGAACTGAATTACAAAACAGAACAGGGTCTCAAATTTAGAAAACCAACTTATGCTTGCTTATGGGGAAAGGTGAGTTGGGGTGCTGCATAAAACCAGAGATTGAAATTAGCACAGATACCGTTCCATAAGCCAAATATATAATAGAGAAGCCCTACTCCTTGCTCAACGAAATGGACTCAACACCCCATATTCAACGCCTGGCAAGATACCTGACAAGTAAGAATCTTAAAACCCATGGATTTATATGTCTCTATAAGGAAATCAAGCGTGTGTACAGTGGCCTAAAAGCAGCAGTGAAAATCCGATAAATCCCATTATCAAAATGATTTTCAAAAACAAAACACAATGACAGTGAAATAGAAAGCAATTCTTAAATAATTCATTCAGGGCTTGTGATGCAACCTGGATTTACCACATCTACACCCAGAGCTGGATGAGACATAAGGCTGGACACTTCGGGCTGATAGCATTGGTGAGGTTCGGTGAGCAAACGCAGACCCTTTGAAGTCACACTGCATGGGACCCATTCCATGGGTCCCAACTCTCCAGGTTTAAGGGATTCTTCCTTCAGCTAAAACATGCATGGGAAACCCATAGTATGGTCCACCGTGTGATTGGGAAACGTTTTCAAATGCATCTCAGTTTTCGTCCCCTGGTACTCGGGTTCAACATTTGAACGCTTTACTAACACTCTCCCCACTTGGAGAGTCAGTGCCATTAACCTCCTGTTTGGCACAGTTTGCAATTTCTGCGCAAGATGAACAGGAATAGGGAGAAGCAATGAGAGACTAGCTGTAGGTGTCTGCACAGGCAAATGGAACGCTCATTTCCCACCAGGAAGAGGAATTAACCAAAGGCTCAGTGTGCCCTGCCGGAAACGGATTAGGGCCTGAAGCAATCCTGCGGTTTTGCGGCCAGCTCACAAGAAAGCGAGTTGAAGAAATGAGCTCAGGGGCACTGTAATTCAAAAACCTGCAGAGTTATGAATGACAGCTATCGTCCAAAAATGTATTGAAGTAAGTCTTCGAAGAGGACTTGAAAGCGGGGCAGAATTTCAGGAAAACGATTTCAGGGGGTAGACTGGAATTGTACTAAAAGCATAGGAAAAGAGGGAGAATGTCGACAATGATGCACTTGGCCAAAAAGGGCGTATGCGTTTTTTCCTGAATATATTCAGGAAATAACGCATACGCCCTTTTTGGCCAACCAAGCAAGCGTGTAAAGGAATTCTGCACTACAGTGAAGTCTCACTGCCCCCCGGTCAAAAGGGCCATCTGAAAAAAATGTAAAATCCAGAAAGTCAGGACAGGTCATGGAGAACAGGGAGCCTTGTCATGCTGATGGGCGGGATGTAAATTGCCAGCAACCACTCTGGAGAAGTGTATGGTGTTTCCAGAAACACGTAGGAAACAAAGCAACACCGCCTATGGCACTTCCACTTATGGTCCTATAGTTTAGGGAAATTAAAATCAAAAACACACAGCCACCCCAGAGTTTGGGACGGCTCTGTTTACAAGAACCTCGTCTACGGTACAAGTAAAATATCCCAGAAAGCAAAAAATGGATAAAGAAGTTGTGGTACGCACGTACAATGGAATATCACTCAGCAATGAAATCTACGTCATCAGGCCCGTAACGGCATAATGAGTGGATTCAGGTACGATGATTCTACGAGAAATAAGTCACACAGAAAAAGAAACATCGTAAGATATCACTAATACACGGAATGTAAAGTTGGATACACATGAACTGAATTACAAAACAGAACAGGGTCTCAAATTTAGAAAACCAACTTATGCTTGCTTATGGGGAAAGGTGAGTTGGGGTGCTGCATAAAACCAGAGATTGAAATTAGCACAGATACCGTTCCATAAGCCAAATATATAATAGACAAGCCCTACTCCTTGCTCAACGAAATGGACTCAACACCCCATATTCAACGCCTGGCAAGATACCTGACGAGTAAGAATCTTAAAACCCATGGACTTATATGTCTCCATAAGGAAATCAAGCGTGTGTACAGCGGCCTAAACGCAGCAGTGAAAATCCGATAAATCCCATTATCAAAATAAATTTCAAAAACAAAACACAATGACAGTGAAATAGAGAGCAATTCTTAAATAATTCATTCAGGGCTTGTGATGCAACCTGGATTTCCCACATCTACACCCAGAGCTGGGTGAGACATAAGGCTGGACACTTCGGGCTGATAGCATTGGTGAGGTTCGGTGAGCAAACGCAGACCCTTTGAAGTCATACTGCATGGTACCCATTCCATGGGTCCCAACTCTCCAGGTTTAAGGGATTCTTCCTTCAGCTAAAACATGCATGGGAAACCCAGACTATCGTCCGCCGTGTGATTGGGAAACGTTTTCAAATGCATCTCAGTTTTCGTCCCCTGGTACTCGGGTTCACCATTCCAGACGCTTTACTAACACTCTCCCCACTTGGAGAGTCAGTGCCTTTAACCTCCTGTTTGGAACAGTTTGCAATTTCTGCGCAAGATGAACAGGCATAGGGAGAACCAATGAGAGACTAGCTGTTGGTGTCTGCACGGGCAAAAGGAATGCTCATTTCCGACCAGGAAGAGGAATTAAACAAAGGCTCAGCAAGCCCTGCCGGAAAGAGATTACGGCCTGAAGCAATCCTGCGGTTTTGCGGCCAGCTCACAAGAAAACGAGTTGAAGACATGAGCTCAGGGGCACTGTAATTCACAAACCTGCAGAGTTATGAATGACAGCTATCGTCCAAAAATATATTGAAGTAAGTCTTCGAAGAGGACTTGAATGCGGGGCAGAATTTCAGGAAAACGATTTCAGGGGGTAGACTGGAATTGTACTAAAAGCATAGGAAAAGAGGCAGGATGTCGACAACGATGCACTTGGCCAAAAAGGGCGTATGCGTTTTTTCCTGAATATATTCAGGAAAAAACGCATACGCCATTTTTGGCCAACCAAGCAAGCGTGTAAAGGAAATCTGCACTACAATGAAGTCTCACTGCCCCCCCGTTCAAAAGGGCCATCTGAAAAAAGTGTAAAATCCAGAAAGGCAGGACAGGTCATGGAGAACAGGGAGCCTTGTCATGCTGATGGGCGGGATGTAAATTGCCAACAACCACTCTGGAGAAGTGTATGGTGTTTCCAGAAACACGTAGGAAACAAAGCAACACAGCCTATGTCACTTCCACTTATGGTCCTATAGCTTAGGGAAATTAAAATCAAAAACACACAGCCACCCCAGAGTTTGGGACGGCTCTGTTTACAAGAACCTCGTCTACGGTACAAGTAAAATATCCCAGAAAGCAAAAAATGGATAAAGAAGTTGTGGTACGCACGTACAATGGAATATCACTCAGCAATGAAATCTACTTCATCAGGCCAGTAGCGGCATAATGAGTGGATTCAGGTATGATGATTCTACGAGAAATAAGTCACACAGAAAAAGAAACCTCATAAGATATGACTAATACACGGAATGTAAACTTGGCTACCCATGAACTGAATTACAAAACAGAACAGGGTCTCAAATTTAGAAAACCAACTTATGCTTGCTTATGGGGAAAGGTGAGTTGGGGTGCTGCATAAAACCAGAGATTGAAATTAGCACAGATACCGTTCCATAAGCCAAATATATAATAGACAAGACCTACTCCTTGCTCAACGTAACGGACTCAAAGCCTGGGAATATACCTGACAAGTAAGAATCTTAAAACCCATGGATTTATATGTCTCCATAAGGAAATCAAGCGTGTGTACAGCAGCCTAAACGCAGCAGTGAAAATCCGATAAATTTCATTATCAAAATAAATTTCAAAACCAAAACACATTGACAGTAAAATAGAGAGCAATTCTTAAATAATTCATTCAGGGCTTGTGATGCAACCTGGATTTACCACATCTACACCCAGAGCTGGGTGAGATGTACGGCTGGACACTTCGGGCTGATAGCATTTGTGAGGTTCGGTGAGCAAACGCAGACCCTTTGTAGTCATACTGCATGGTACCCATTCCATGGTTCCCAGCTCTCCAGGTTTAAGGGATTCTTCCTTCAGCTAAGACATGCATGGGAAACCCAGAGTATTGTCCACCGTGTGATTGGGAAACGTTTTCAAATATATCTCAGTTTTCGAACCCTGGTACTCGGGTTCACCATTCCAGACACTTTGGTAACATTGTCCCCACTTGGAGAGTCAGTGCCTTTAACCTCCTGTTTGGCACAGTTTGCAATTTCTACGCAAGATTAACAGGAATAGGGAGAAACAATGAGAGACTAGCTGTAGGTTTCTGCACGGGCAAATGGAACGCTGATTTCCCACCAGGAAGAGGAATTCACCAAACGCTCAGTGTGCCCTGACGGAAACAGATTAGGGCCTGCAGCAATCCTGCGGTTTTGCGGCCAGCTCACAAGAAAGCGAGTTGAGGAAACGAGCTCAGGGGCACTGTAATTCACAAACCTGCAGAGTTATGAATGACAGCTATCGTCCAAAAATGTATTGAAGTAAGTCTTCGAATAGGACTTGAAACCGGGGCAGAATTTCAGGAAAACGATTTCAGGGGGTAGACTGGAATTGCACTTAAAGCATAGGAATAGAGGCAGAATGTCGACAATGATGCACTGGCCAAAAAGTGCGTATGCGTTTTTTCCTGAATATATTCAGGAAAAAACGCATACGCCATTTTTGGCCAAGCAAGCAAGCAGGTAAATGAAATCTGCACTACAATGAAGTCTCACTGCCCCCCGGTCAAAAGGGCCATCTGAAAAAGTGTAAAATCCAGAAAGGCAGGACCGGTCATGGAGAACAGGGAGACTTGTTATGCTGATGGGGGGGATGTAAATTGCAAACAGCCACTCTGGAGAAGTGTATGGGGTTTCCTGAAACACGTAGGAAACAAAGCAACAGAGCCTATGTCACTTCCACTTATGGTCCTATAGCTTAGTGAAATTAAAATCAAAAACACACAGCCACCCCAAAGTTTGGGACATCTCTGTTTACAAGAACATCGTCTACGGTACAAGTTAAATATCCCAGAATATGAAAAATGGTTAAAGAAGTTGTGGTACGCACGTACAATGGAATATCACTCACCAATGAAATCTATGTCATCAGGCCCGTCGCGGCATATTGAGTGGATCCAGGTACGATGATTCTAAGTGAAATAAGTCACACAGAAAATGAAACATCATAAGATATCACTAATACACGGAATGTAAACTTGGCTACACATGAACTGAAGTACAAAACAGAACAGGGTCTCAAATTTAGAACACCAACTTATGCTTGCTTATGGGGAAAGGTGAGGTGGGGTGCTGCATAAAACCAGAGATAGAAATTAGCACACATACCTTTCCATAAGCCAAATATGTAATAGTCAAGACTTACACCTTGCTCAACGAAATGGACTAAACACACCATATTCAACTCCTAGGATTACACATGACTAGTAAGAATCTTCAAACCCATGGATTTATATGTCTCCGTAAGAGAATCAAGTGTGTGTACAGCTGCATGAAGGCAGCAGAGAAAATCCGATAAATCCCATTATCAAAATAAACTACAAAAACAAACACAATGACAGTGAAATAGAGAGCAATTCTTAAATAATTCATTCAGGGCTTGTGATGCAACCTGGATTTACCACATCTACACCTAGAGCTGAGTGAGACATAAGGTTCGACACTTTGGGCTGATAGCATTGGTGAGGTTCGGTGAGAAAATGCAGGCCATTTGACGTCATACTGCATGGTACCCATTGCATGGGTCCCACCTCTCCAGGTTTAAGGGATTCTTCCTTCAGGTAAAACACGCATGGGAAACCCAGAATATGGTCCACCGTGTGACCGGGAAACCTTTTTAAATGCATCTCAGTTTTCTTCCCCTCATACTCGGTTTTACCATTCCAGACGCTTTACTAACTCTTTCCCCAATTGGAGAGTCAGTGCCTTTAACCTCCTGTTTGGCACAGTTTGGAATTTCTGAGCAAGATGAACAGGAATAGGGAGAACCAATGAGAGATTAGCTGTAGGTGTCTGCACGAGCAAATTTAACGCTCATTTCCCATCAGGAAGAGGAATTAGCCAAAGGCTCAACATGCCGTGCCGGAATCAGATTAGGGCCTGAAGCAATCCTGCGGTTTTGCGGCCAGCTCACAAGAAAGTGAGTTGAAGAATGGAGCTCAGGGGCACTGTAATTCACAAACCTGCAGAGTTATAAATGACAGCTATCGTCCAAAAATATATTGAAGTAAGGCTGCAAAGAGGACTTGAACGCGGGGCAGAATTCCAGGAATACGATTTCAGGAGGTAAATGGGAAGTCCTCTGAAAGTATAGGAGAAGAGGCAGAACTTCGACAATGATGCACTTGGTCAAAAAGGGCATATGTGTTTCTTCCAGGGCCCTCATTAAAGAGGGTAGGAGGCTCCCAGCATGCTTCAGTGGCCAACAGAGGGCCTATGTCGCCAAGGCGACGTGAGCCATCCAGGCAGGAGTGACCTCACATCAGAGCGCCCACATCACAGAAGGGTAAGGAACCCAGTCATGATCAGACTCTCACCAGAGTGCCCACATAAGCAAGGGGCTGGGAATCAGGCACGAGTGTCCTCACACCCGTGGGGCCACATCATCGAAAGTTGAGGTACCCAGCACATGTGGCCTCAAACCAGAAGACCCACATCACCATGGGTCTCAGAGCGAGGCAGGCAGGATTAACCTCAAAACACATGGCCCATTGTATAAAAAGGTGAGGAATCCAGCAGTTGGAACATCCCAGCAGGCGGCCCAGAGCACCGAGGCTATGGGATCCAGGCAGTGATGAACTCACAACAGAGGGCCCTCATCGTGATACTGTAAGCAACCCAGCCGTTGTGACCTCAGAGCACAAGGCCCACATCCCCATGGGGAAGGGAACCAAGCAGGAGTGTCATCGCACCAGTGGACACACAACAGAAAATGTGGGGAGCCCAGCAGTTAGGGCCGGACGCCAGAGGGCCCTCATCACTGAGGAGAGGTGGCTCCCAGCAAGCTCCAACTGCTACCAGAGGGCCGACGTCGCCAATGCGGGGTGTGCCAGCCAGGCAGGAGTGACCTCAGAGCAGAGGGCCAACCACACAAAAGTGTGAGGAACCCAAAGAGGATCAGACTCTCACCAGAGGGCCCACATCACCAAGGGAATGGAAACCAGGCAGGAGTGTCCTCACACCAGTGGGGCCACATCACCGAAATGTGACGGACCCAGCACACGTGGCCTCAAACTACAGGACACACATCACCAAGGGGCTGGGAGTGAGGCAGGCAGGAGGAGCCTCAAAACAGAGGGCCCATTGCGTAAAAAAGGTGAGGAATCCCGCAGTTGGAACCTCCCAGCAGGCGGCCAGGAGCAGCGAGGCTATGGGATCCAGGCCTGACTGAACTCAAAACAGAGGGCCCACATTCTGACACTGTGAGCAACCCAGCCGTTGGGACCACAGAGCAGAAAGCCCACATCCCCTAGGGAAGGGACCCTGGCTGGAGTGTACTCACACGACAGGGCGCACATCAGAAAATTTTGGGAGCCCATGAGTTAGGGCCTGACGCCAGAGGGCCCTCATTACCGAGGGGAGGAGACTCCCAGCAGGCACCAACTCCCAACTGAGGGCCCACATCGCCAACGTGACGTGTGCCAGCCAGGCAGGAGTGACCTCACAGCAGAGGGCCCACCTCCCAGAAGTGTGAGGAATCCAGACAGGATCAGACTCTCACAAGAGGGCCCCAATCACCAAGGGGATGGGAACCAGGCAGGAGTGTCCTCACACCAGTGGGGCCACATCAATAAAGGTGAGGAAACCGGTACATGTGGCCTTAAACCAGAGGACCTACATCACAAAGGGGCTGGGAGTGAGTCAGGAAGTAGGAGCATAAAAACACAGGACCCAAAGAATAAAAAAGGTAAGGAATCCAGCAGTAGGAACCTCCCAGCAGTCGGCTCAGAGCACAGAGTCTATGGGATCTAGGCCTGAGTGAACTAACACCAGAGAGACAACATCATGAAACGGTGAACAACACAGGTGTTGGGACCTTAGAGCAGAAGGCCCACATGCCCATGGGGATGGGAACCTCGCAGGAGTGTCCTCGCACCACTTAGCACGTATCAGAAAATGTGGGTACCCAGCAGTTAGGGCCTGACGCTAGAGGGCCCCCATCACCGAGGGGAGGAGGCTCCCAGCAGGCTCCAAGTGCCACAAGAGGGCAGATGTTGCCCAGGTGGGGTGTGCCAGCCAGGCAGGAGTGACCTCACAGCAGAGGGCCCACCTCACAGAAGGGTGAGGAACCCAGCCAGGATCAGACTCTCACCAGAGGGCCCACATCATCAAGGGGATAGGAAGCAGGCAGGAGTGTCCTCACACCAGTGTGGCCACATCATCCAAAGGCGAGGGACCCAGCACACGTGGCCTCACACCAGAGGACACACATCACCAAGGGACTGGGAGTGAGGCAGGCAGGAGGAGTCTCAAAACAGAGGGTCCATAGAAGAAAAAAGGTGAGGAATCCCGCAGTTGGAACCTCCCAGCAGGTGGCCAGGAGCAGCGAGGCTATGGGATCCAGGCCGGAGAGAACTCACAGCAGAGGGCCCTCATCATGAAACTGAGCAACCCACGGTTGGGACCTCAGAGCAGAAGGCCCACATTCCCATGGGGTTGGGAACCTGGCACGAGTGTACTCGAACCACAGGGCACATATCAGAAAATATTGGGAGCCCAGGAATTAGGGCCTGACGCCAGAGGGCCCTCATTACCGAGGGCAGGAGACCCCCAGCAGGCACCAAATCCCACCAGAGGGCCGACTTCGCCAAGGCGGGGTGTGCCAGCCAGGCAGGAGTGACGTCAGAGAAGAGGGCCCACCTCACAGAAGTGTGAGGAACCCAACCAGGATCAGACTCTCAGCGGATGGCCCACATCACCAAGGGGATGGGAACCAGGCAGGAGTGTCCTCACACCAGTGGGGCCACATCAGCCAAAGGTGAGGAACCCAGCACATGTGGCCTCAAACCACAGGACACACATCACCAAGGGGCTGGGAGTGAGGCAGGTGTCCGGAGGGGCACATTTAACTCTAATTTCCCACCAGGAAGAGGAATTAACCAAAGGCTCAGAGTGCCGTGCCAGACCCTGATTATGGCCTAAAGCAAACCTGCGGTTCTGTGGCCAGCTTTCAAGGAAACGAGTTAAGAAAGGAAATCACAGGCACTGTAATTCACAAACCTGCAGAGTTATAAATGACAGCTATTGGCAAAAATATACTGAAGTAAGTCTGCAAAGAGGACTTCAAAACGAGGCAGAATTGCAGGAATCATATTTCAGGAGGTAGATTGGAATTGCGTTTAAAGCATGTGAAAAGCGGCAGATCTTTGACAGTGATGCACTTGGACAAAAGTGCGTAAACATTTTTTCCTGAATATATTCAGGAAAAAACACATATGCCCTTTTTGGCCAACCAAGCACTCGAGCAATGGAAATCCGCACTACAATGAAGTCTCATTTCCCATTCGTCAAAAGGGCCATCTGAAAAAAGTGTAAAAACCAGAAACACAGGACAGGCCATGGAGAACAGGGAGCCTTGTTATGCTGATGGGCGGGATGTAAATTGCCAACAGACACTCTGGAGATGTTTATGGTGTATCCTGAAACATCTGAAAAACAAAGCTACAGACCCTAGGGCACTTCCACTTTTGGCCCTATAGCTTAGGAAAATTAAAATCAACAAGACACAGCCAACACCAAATTTAGGGCTGCTGTGTTTACAAGAACCTTGAGTCCAGTACAAATTAAATATCCCAGAAAGAAAAATATGGATAAAGGAGTTGTGCTACTTACGTACAATGGAATATCACTCAGCAATGAAATCAATGTCATCAGGCCTGTAGCAGCAAATTGAGTGGATTTAAGTATGATGATTCTAAGAGAAATATGTCACACAGAGAAAGGTAATTATCATAAGATATCACTAATAGAGAGAGTGTAAACTTGGCTACACATAAACTGAATTCCAAAACCGAACAGAGTCTCACATTTAGATAAAAACTTATGCTTGCTTAAGGGGAAAGTTGAGTTGCGGTGCTGTATAAAACCAGAGATTGAAATTAGCACACATACCGTTCCATAAGCCAAATATGTAATAGACAAGACCTACTCTTTGCTCAACGAAATAGACTCATCCATGGTGTATCACCTCACACCTGTTAGAATGGGCATCATCAGAAAATCTACAAACAACAAATGCTGGAAAGGGTGTGGAGATAAGGAACCCTCTTCCGCTATTGTTGGGAATGAAATTGATACAGTCACTGTGGAGAAAGTTATGGAGTTTCTTATAAAACTAAGAATAGAATTACCATATGATACAGCAGTCCCACTACTGGGCATATACCCAGACAAAACCATAAATCAAAAAGAGACATTCACCGCAATGTTCATTGCATCACTATTTACAATATCCAGGTAATGGAAGCAACCTAAATGCCCACAGACAGACGAATGCATAAAGACGTGGTACATATATAAAATGGAATATTACTAAGCCATAAAAAGGAATGAAATTGGGTCATTTGTAGAGACGTTGATGGATCTAGAGACTGTCATACAGAGTGAAGTAAGTCAGAAAGAGAAAAAGAAATCTTGTCTATTAATGGCTATATGTGGAACCTAGACAAATTGTACAGATGAACCGTTTTGCAAGGCAGAAATAGAGCAACAGATGTAGACAACAAACGTATGGACACCAAGGGGGGAAAGCTGTTGGGGGGTGGTGGTGGGAGGAGTTGAGAGATTGGGATTGGCATGTATACATTTATATGTATAAAATAGATAACCAAAAAGAACCTGCTGTATAAAAAAATAAAATAAAATTCAAATTACAAAAAGTAAAACAGAAAAAATATTCTTCCCTTCACATACATGTATTTATATGAATAAATTATTTCCATGCTTATATCTGTAAATACAAAAAAGAGGAATAAAATCTACCTTGAACCAAAAAAGAAAAAAAAACAGAACCCACCAGCTACACAGAGGAAAACCGTATCAGGGCACTTGCTCCAGTTGTAAACAATTCTGAAGTTGGTCGGTGGTGGGGAATCATCTCCCATTCAGCCAGCAGGCCCCACGCAACAAGCGTCCTCATTGCAAAGCTGGGGGACCGTGCCGAGGCATCTGTGAGTAAACGTGGGCTGAGCCCCAGGCCAGCTGCTGCTGAAATGTTCCCACCCTTCCCAGGTAAAACACCTGAATATGTACAAGGACTTGAAAGCCTAGAGGAAGGGCCATGGAGCCACATGAGCGACAGCATGCCAGCCGACTTGGTGCCTGCAGGCCAGCCAGGATGGTCCTGGTCCTGGGTGCTCTTCTGGAAGCTTTCCATTTCCCTGCCTGAGATACCCCTGCTGTCCCGGCCCCCACTGCTTTCTTCCTCACTCACCTCTGCCCAGGGAGAAATTCCAGCGGCAGGTATGGGTGACACATCCTCTTCTTTAGCAGGTGGCATCTTGGCAACTGCTGCAGAAAGTCCAGCAGAGCCCCACTCACACTGGGCCACCCACAAAGCCGTGGCCTCTCACTCCCTCCCACCAGTCCAGCCCCAAGACTGCTGACAGGGCAGAGAAAATGGCGTCAGGCACAGCTGCAGGGGCTCTTGCTGCCTGGAGCGGTGTTTATATTGATCTGAACCCAGGCACACCTGGGGAGGGCTGGCCGGCACGGTCAGGCTTCCCAGGCCAGCCAATAATCACCCCTCAGGGGCTCACAGTTGCAGAAACTGGAACTTGCTGAATCGGCCAGGTCCAAGGAACAGGTGTGGGCTCCTGAGAGTCAGGATAGACAAGGGGCTGCAGCTCTGGCTTGTTTTCTAATTATATTATCTGGCCCATGAGTGGGAGACAACTTCAAGAAAACCCTCTCCTAATGAGAGGAACCCAGGAGTCAGGGAGAGGAGGGGTGGCTGGTGGGTGGAGACAGAGGCCTGGTGCCCCGGGTGCAGTGGAAGTCTCTGGAACACCAGGTGGAGGGAGGCCACACAGAGTGATGCCCAGCGTCACAGACCTGTCGGAGCTGCTGTTTGTTAGTTCAAGTCCTGCTCTGAGGTGCTCTGTGTCAGATCTGAGTGACAGGTGAGCTGGGAGTGCTCTGCAATGAGGGCGATATGCACGGTTCCTGTGTTCCCAGCCCTGCCATGGTACCTGCAAGGGTAGCTCTGTATCCTGGGAGGGGCCTGACCACGAGAGCCCCGTGGGCTGGGGTGGGGTACCTGCCCAGGTGAGCTCCATATCCTGGGATTGGCCTGACCTCGAGAGCCCCATGGGCTGCTGGAGTCCTGGTAAAGGATGTCAGGACAGTCAGTGAAGCCACCGAGGATATACCTCCAGTAGTTCCTAAATCCTACACCCTGCTGGTCATTCTACCAACCACCAGGACATGGTATTCTGTATTAGTCTTCAATGATGCCTTCTTTTGTATTCTATTAGTCCCAGAGTCACAAGAAATTTTGGCTTGTGAGTGGCAGGACTCAACATACAGCTAAAACAATACTTCCGGGCCGTGTTGCCCCAAGGGTTCAAAAATTCCCACACCATCTTTGGGGAAAGCTCAGCTAAAGACCTAAAAGTTCTACCTCTGGAAAAGGAAACACTCCTTCAATATGCAGACGACATTCTGATCGCCAGCCCTACTAAGGATACCTCTGAACTACGAAGCCAATAAAGGATACAAGTTGTCCAAGAAAAAGCTCAAATATCACAGACTACGGTGACCTGCCTGGGCTTCATTCTCACAGAAGGTCGGAGAAGCCCATCCCAGGAAAGGGAAGAAACAATTTACAGCCTTACCCATTTCTAAAACTAGAAGACAGCTTAGGGGTTCCTGGGGAGGCCAGGGTTTGCTGCTTCTGGATCCCTAACTACAGTCTACTAGCTCGGCCTCTATATGAAACACTGAAAGGAAAAGGTGATGATCCTTTTGAATAGAATGCAGAAGTGGCCTTTCAAGAATGGAAAGAGCAGTCAATTCAGACCCTTGCCCTGGAACTCCCTAATTTAGCTAAACCCTTTGACCTTTACATTCCTGGTGAACGGTGAATCGCCACTGGAGTATTAGTGCAAAACCTGGGACCACTTGAAATGGAACAATGCAAGAATGCGATCCAGGTAGGATAAAATACGGTCACCAAGGGGCTTGGCCCACCGCCACATCTGGCCAAGATACTGGCAGTATCTGATAACCTGGAAATCAGCAGCCCAAAAGGCCACCTCCCTCCTAAGGGAAAAGGAACCCTCGTGGTGATCCTAACCCCCAACCATGCCCTGAAGTTGCAGGGTTGGCTCCGTGGGCACACTGATCTTGAGTGAGGAGGCCCTCCAACTCCAACCTCCATAGAGATAACCGGGGCAAAGGGGCACCATGACGACTCATGTGAAGGTGTCTGCACATGCAAATTTAACGCTCATTTCCCACAAGGAAGAGGAATTAACCAAAGGCTCAGCATGCCATGCCGGAACTATATTAGGGCCTGAAGCAATCCTTCGGGTTTGCGGCAAGCTCACAAGAAAGCGAGTTGAAGAAAGGAGCTCAGGGGCACTGTAATTCACAAACCTGCAGAGTAATGAATGACAGCTATCGTCCAAAAATGTTTTGAAGTAAGTCTTCGAAGAGGACTTGAAATCGGGGCAGAATTTCAGGAAAACGATTTCAGGGGGTAGAATGGAATTGCACTTAAAGAATAAGATTAGAGGCAGAATGTCGACAATGATGCACTTGGCCAAAAAGGGCGTATGCGTTTTTTCCTGAATATATTCAGGAAAAAACGCATACGCCCTTTTTGGCCAACCAAGCAACCGTGTAAAGGAAATGTGCACTACAATGAAGTCTCACTGCCCCCCGGTCAAAAGGGCCATCTGAAAAATGTGTAAATTCCAGAAAGGCAGGACAGGTCATGGAGAACAGGGAGCCTTGTTATGCTGATGGGCGGGATGTAAATTGCCAACAGCCACTCAGGAGAAGTGTATGGTGTTTCCTGAAACACGTAGGAAAAAAAGCAACACAGCCTATGGCACTTCCACTTATGGTCCTATAGCATAGAGAAATTAAAATCAAAATCACACAGCCACCCCAAAATTTGGGATGGCTCTGTTTACAAGAACCTCGTCTACGGTACAAGTTAAATATCCGAGAAAGCAAAAAATGGATAAAGAAGTTGTGGTACGCACGTACAATGGAATATCACTCAGCAATGAAACCTACGTCATCAGGCCCGTAGCGGCATAATGAGTGGATTCAGGTACGATGATTCTACGAGAAATAAGTCACACAGAAAAAGAAACATCATAAGATATCACTAATACACGGAATGTAAACTTGGCCACACATGAACTGAATTACAAAACAGAACAGGGTCTCAAATTTAGAAAACCAACTTATGCTTGCTTATGGGGAAAGGTGCGTTGGGGTGCTGCATAAAAGCAGAGATTGAAATTAGCACAGATACCATTGCATAAGCCAAATATATAATAGACAATACCTACTACTTGCTCAACGAAATGGACTCAAGACCACATATTCAACGCCTGGCAAGATACCTGACAATTAAGAATCTTAAAACCCATGGATTTATATGTCTCCATAAGGAAATAAAGCGTGTGTACAGCGGCCTAAATGCAGCAGTGAAAATCCGATAAATCCCATTATCAAAATAAATTTCAAAAACAAAACACAATGACAGTGAAATAGAGAGCAATTCTTAAATAATTCATTCAGGGCTTGTGATGCAACCTGGATTTACCACATCTACACCCAGAGCTGGGTGAGACATAAGGCTGCACACTTCGGGCTGATAGCATTGGTGAGCTTCGGTGACCAAACGCAGACCCTTTGAAGTCATACGGCATGGTACCCATTCCATGGGTCCCAACTCTCCACGTTTAAGGGATTCTTCCTTCAGCTAAAACATTCATGGGAAACCCAGAATATGGTCCACCGTGTGATTGGGAGACGTTTTCAAATGCATCTCAGTTTTCGAACCCTGTTACTCGGGTTCACCATTCCAGACGCTTTACTAACATTCTCCCCACTTGGAGAGTCAGTGCCTTTAACGTCCTGTTTGGCACAGTTTGCAATTTCTGCGCAAGATGAACAGGAATAGGGAGAACCAATGAGAGACTAGCTGTAGGTGTGTACACGGGCAAATGGAACGCTCATTTCCCACCAGGAAGAGGAATTAACCAAAGGCTCAGCATGCCATGCCGGAACCATATTAGGGCCTGAAGCAATACTGCGGGTTTGCGGCCAGCTCACAAGAAAGCGAGTTGAAGAAAGGAGCTCAGGGGCACTGTAATTCACAAAATTGCAGAGTAATGAATGACAGCTATCGTCCAAAAATGTTTTGAAGTAAGTCTTCGAAGAGGACGTGAAATCGGGGCAGAATTTCAGGAAAACGATTTCAGGGGGTAGACTGGAATTGCACTTAAAGAATAAGATTAGAGGCAGAATGTCGACAATGATGCACTTGGCCAAAAAGGGCGTATGCGTTTTTTCCTGAATATATTCAGGAAAAAACGCATACGCCCTTTTTGGCCAACCAAGCAACCGTGTAAAGGAAATGTGTACTACAATGAAGTCTCACTGCCCCCCGGTCAAAAGGGCCATCTGAAAAATGTGGAAATTCCAGAAAGGCACGACAGGTCATGGAGAACAGGGAGCCTTGTTATGCTGATGGGCGGGATGTAAATTGCCAACAGCCACTCTGGAGAAGTGTATGGTGTTTCCAGAAACACGTAGGAAACAAAGCAACACAGCCTATGGCACTTCCACTTATGGTCCTATAGCATAGAGAAATTAAAATCAAAAACACACAGCCACCCCAAAATTTGGGATGGCTCTGTTTACAAGAACCTCGTCTACGGTACAAGTTAAATATCCGAGAAAGCAAAAAATGGATAAAGAAGTTGTGGTACGCACGTACAATGGAATATCAATCAGCAATGAAACCTACGTCATCAGGCCCGTAGCGGCATAATGAGTGGATTCAGGTACGATGATTCTACGAGAAATAAGTCACACAGAAAAAGAAACATCATAAGATATCACTAATACACGGAATGTAAACTTGGCCACACATGAACTGAATTACAAAACAGAACAGGGTCTGAAATTTAGAAAACCAACTTATGCTTGCTAATGGGGAAAGGTGAGTTGGGGTGCTGCATAAAACCAGAGATTGAAATTAGCACAGATACCGTTCCATAAGCCAAATATATAATAGACAAGCCCTACTCCTTGCTCAACGAAATGGACTCAACACCCCATATTCAACGCCTGGCAAGATACCTGACAAGTAAGAATCTTAAAACCCATGGATTTATATGTCTCCATAAGGAAATCAAGCGTGTGTACAGCGGCCTAAACGCAGCAGTGAAAATCCGATAAATCCCATTATCAAAATAAATTTCAAAAACAAAACAAAATGACAGTGAAATAGAGAGCAATTCTTAAATAATTCATTCAGGGTTTGTGATGCAACCTGGATTTACCACATCTACACCCAGAGCTGGGTGAGACATAAGGCTGGACACTTCGGGCTGATAGCATTTGTGAGGTTCGGTGAGCAAACGCAGACCCTTTGAAGTCATACTGCATGGTAACCATTCCATGGGTCCCAACTCTCCAGGTTTAAGGAATTCTTCCTTCAGCTAAAACATGCATGGGAAACCCACAGTACTGTGCACTGTGTGACCGGGAAACGTTTTCAAATGCATCTCAGTTATCGTCCCCTGGTACTCGGGTTCACCATTCCAGACGCTTTACTAACACTCTCCCCACTTGGAGAGTCAGTGCCATTAACCTCCTGTTTGGCACAGTTTGCAATTTCTGTGTAAGATGTACAGGAATAGGGAGAACCAATGAGAGACTAGCTGTAGGTGCCTGCACGGGCAAAAGGAACACTCATTTCCGACCAGGAAGAGGAATTAAACAAAGGCTCAGCATGCCCTGCCGGAAAGAGATTATGGCCTGAAGCAATCCTGCGGTTTTGCGGCCAGCTCACAAGAAAGCGAGTTGAAGACATGAGCTCAGGGGCACTGTAATTCAAAAACCTGCATTGTTATGAAGGACAGCTATCGTCCAAAAATGTATTGAAATAAGTCTTCGAAGAGGACTTGTAAGCGGGGCAGAATTTCAGGAAAACGACTTCAGGGGGTAGACAGGAATTGTACTAAAAGCATAGGAAAAGAGGCAAAATGTCGACAACGATGCACTTGGCCAAAAAGGGCGTATGCGTTTTTTCCTGAATATATTCAGAAAAAAACGCATACGCCCTTTTTGGCAAACCAAGCAACCGTGTAAAGGAAATCTGCACTACAATGAAGTCTCACTGCCCCCCCGGTCAAAAGGGCCATCTGAAAAAAGTGTAAAATCCAGAAAGGCAGGACAGGTCATGGAGAACAGGGAGCCTTGTCATGCTGATGGGCGGGATGTAAATTGCCAACAACCACTCTGGAGAAGTGTATGGTGTTTCCAGAAACACGTAGGAAACAAAGCAACACAGCCTATGGCACTTCCACTTATGGTCCTATAGCTTAGGGAAATAAAAATCAAAAACACACAGCCAGCCCAAAGTTTGGGATGGCTCTGTTTACAAGAACCTCATCTATGGTAGCAGTTAAATATCACAGAAAGCATAAAATGGATAAAGAAGTTGTGGTACGCACATACAATGGAATATCACTCAGCAATGAAATCTACGTCATCAGGACCGTAGCGGCATAATGAGTGGATTCAGGTACGATGATTCTATGAGAAATAAGTCAGACAGAAAAAGAAACATCATAAGTTATCACTAATACACGGAATGTAAACTTGGCTACCCATGAACTGAATTACAAAACAGAACAGGGTCTCAAATTTAGCAAACCAACTTATGCTTGCTTATGGGGAAAGGTCAGTTGGGATGCTGCATAAAACCAGAGATTGAAATTAGCACAGATACCGTTCCATAAGCCAAATATATAATAGACAAAACCTACTCCTTGCTCAACGAAATGGACTCAACACCCTATATTCAACGCCTGGGAAGATACCTGACAAGTAAGAATCTTAAAACCCATGGATTTATATGTCTCCATAAGGAAATCAAGCGTGTGTACAGTGGCCTAAAAGCAGCAGTGAAAATCCGATAAATCCCATTATCAAAATGAATTTCAAAAACAAAACACAATGACAGTGAAATAGAGAGCAATTCTTAAATAATTCATTCAGGGCTTGTGATGCAACCTGTATTTACCACATCTACACCCAGAGCTGGATGAGACATAAGGCTGGACACTTCAGCCTGATAGCATTGGTGAGGTTCGGTGAGCAAACGCAGACCCTTTGAAGTCATACTGCATGGTACCCATTCCATGGGTCCCAACTCTCCAGGTTTAAGGGATTCTTCCTTCAGCTAAAACATGCATGGGAAACCCAGAGTATGGTCCACAGTGTGATTGGGAAACGTTTTCAAATGCATCTCAGTTTTCGTCCCCTGGTACTCGGGTTCAACATTTGAACGCTTTACTAACACTCTCCCCACTTGGAGAGTCAGTGCCATTAACCTCCTGTTTGGCACAGTTTGCAATTTCTGCGCAAGATGAACAGGAATAGGGAGAAGCAATGAGAGACTAGCTGTAGGTGTCTGCACGGGCAAATGGAACGCTCATTTCCCACCAGGAAGAGGAATTAACGAAAGGCTCAGCGTGCCCTGCCGGAAACAGATTAGGGCCTGAAGCAATACTGCGGTTTTGCGGCCAGGTCACAAGAAAGCGAGTTGAAGAAATGAGCTCAGGGGCACTGTAATTCACAAACCTGCAGAGTTATGAATGACAGCTATCGTCCAAAAATGTATTGAAATAAGTCTTCGAAGAGGACTTGAAAGCGGGGCAGAATTTCAGAAAAACGATTTCAGGGGGTAGACTGGAATTGTACTAAAAGCATAGGAAAAGAGGCAGAATGTCGACAATGATGCACTTGGCCAAAAAGGGCGTATGCGTTTTTTCCTGAATATATTCAGGAAAAAACGCATACGCCCTTTTTGGCCAACCAAGCAAGCGTGTAATGGAAATCTGCACTACAATGAAGTCTCACTGCCCCCCGGTCAAAAGGCCCATCTGAAAAAAATGTAAAATCCAGAAAGTCAGGACAGGTCATGGAGAACAGGGAGCCTTGTCATGCTGATGGGCGGGATGTAAATTGCCAACAACCACTCTGGAGAAGTGTATGGTGTTTCCAGAAACACGTAGGAAACAAAGCAACACAGCCTATGGCACTTCCACTTATGGTCCTATAGCTTAGGGAAATTAAAATCAAAAACACACAGCCACCCCAGAGTTTGGGACGGCTCTGTTTACAAGAACCTCGTCTACGGTACAAGTAAAATATCCCAGAAAGCAAAAAATGGATAAAGAAGTTGTGGTACGCACGTACAATGGAATATCACTCAGCAATGAAATCTACGTCATCAGGCCCGTAGCGGCCTAATGAGTGGATTCAGGTATGATGATTCTACGAGAAATAAGTCACACAGAAAAAGAAACATCATAAGATATCACTAATACACGGAATGTAAAGTTGGTTACACAGGAACTGAATTACAAAACAGAACAGGGTCTCAAATTTAGAAAACCAACTTATGCTTGCTTATGGGGAAAGGTGAGTTGGGGTGCTGCATAAAACCAGAGATTGAAATTAGCACAGATACCGTTCCATAAGCCAAATATATAATAGACAAGACCTACTCCTTGCTCAACGAAATGGACTCAACACCCCATATTCAACGCCTGGCAAGATACCTGACAAGTAAGAATCTTAAAACCCATGGATTTATATGTCTCCATAAGGAAATCAAGCGTGTGTACAGCGGCCTAAACGCAGCAGTGAAAATCCGATAAATCCCATTATCAAAATAAATTTCAAAAACAAAACACAATGACAGTGAAATAGAGAGCAATTCTTAAATAATTCATTCAGGGCTTGTGATGCAACCTGGATTTACCACATCTACACCCAGAGCTGGGTGAGACATAAGGCTGGGCACTTCGGGCTGATAGCATTGGTGAGGTTCGGTGAGCAAACGCAGACCCTTTGAAGTCATACTGCATGGTACCCATTCCATGGGTCCCAACTCTCCAGGTTTAAGGGATTCTTCCTTCAGCTAAAACATGAATGGGAAACCCAGACTATCGTCCGCCGTGTGATTGGGAAACGTTTTCAAATGCATCTCAGTTTTCGTCCCCTGGTACTCGGGTTCACCATTCCAGACGCTTTACTAACACTCTCCCCACTTGGAGAGTCAGTGCCTTTAACCTCCTGTTTGGCACAGTTTGCAATTTCTGCGCAAGATGAACAGGAATAGGGAGAAGCAATGAGAGACTAGCTGTTGGTGTCTGCACGGGCAAATTGAATGATCATTTCCCACCAGGAAGTGGAATTAACCAAAGGCTCAGCGTGCCCGGCCGGAAACATATTACGGCCTGAAGCAATCCTGCGGTTTTGCGGGCAGCTCACAAGAAAAGGAGTTGAAGAAAGGAGCTCAGGGGCACTGTAATTCACAAACCTGCAGAGTTATGAATGACAGCTATCGTCCAAAAATGTACTGAAGTAAGTCTTCAAAGAGGACTTGAAAGCGGGGCAGAATTTCAGGAAAACGATTTCAGGGGGTAGACTGGAATTGCACTTAAAGCATAGGAAAAGAGGCAGAATGTCGACAATGATGCACTTGGCCAAAAAGGGCCTATGCGTTTTTTCCTGAATATATTCAGGAAAAAACGCATACGCACTTTTTGGCCACCCAAGCAAGCGTGTAAAGGAAATCTGCACTACAATGAAGTCTCACTGCCCCCCAGTCAAAAGGGCCATCTGAAAAAAGTGTAAAATCCAGAAAGGCAGGACAGGTCTTGGAGAACAGGGAGCCTTGTTATGCTGATGGGCGGGATGTAAATTGCCAACAGCCACTCTGGAGAAATGTATGGTGTATCCTGAAACACGTAGGAAACAAAGCAAGACAGCCTATGTCACTTCCACTATGGTCCTATAGCTTAGGGTTATTAAAATCACAAACACACAGCCACCCTAAAGTTTGGGATGGCTCTGTTTACAAGAACCTTGTCTACGGTACAAGTTAAATATCCGAGAAAGGAAAAAATGGATAAAGAAGTTCTGGTACGCACGTACAATGGAATATCACTCAGCAATGAAATCTACGTCTTCAGGCCCGTAGCGGCATAATGAGTGGATTCAAGTATGATGATTTTACGAGAAAAAGTCACACAGAAAATGAAACATCATAAGATATGACTAATACACGGAATGTAAACTTGGCTACCCATGAACTGAATTACAAAACAGAACAGGGTCTCAAATTTAGAAAACCAACTTATGCTTGCTTATGGGGAAAGGTGAGTTGGGGTGCTGCATAAAACCAGAGATTGAAATTAGCACAGATACCGTTCCATAAGCCAAATATATAATAGACAAGACCTACTCCTTGCTCAACGAAACGGACTCAAAGCCTGGGAATATACCTGAAAAGTAAGAATCTTAAAACCCATGGATTTATATGTCTCCATAAGGAAATCATGCGTGTGTACAGCAGCCTAAACGCAGCAGTGAAAATCCGATAAATCCCATTATCAAAATAAAGTTCAAAACCAAAACACATTGACAGTGTAATAGAGAGCAATTCTTAAATAATTCATTCAGGGCTTGTGATGCAACCTGGATTTACCACATCTACACCCAGAGCTGGGTGAGATATACGGCTGGACACTTCGGGCTGATAGCATTTGTGAGGTTCGGTGAGCAAACGCAGACCCTTTGTAGTCATACTGCATGGTACCCATTCCATGGTTCCCAGCTCTCCAGGTTTAAGGGATTTTTCCTTCAGCTAAGACATGCATGGGAAACCCAGAGTATTGTCCACCGTCTGATTGGGAAACGTTTTCAAATATATCTCAGTTTTCGAACCCTGGTACTCGGGTTCACCATTCCAGACACTTTACTAACATTCTCCCCACTTGGAGAGTCAGTGCCTTTAACCTCCTGTTTGGCACAGTTTGCAATTTCTATGCAAGATTAACAGGAAGAGGGAGAAACAATGAGAGACTAGCTGTAGGTGTCTGCACGGGCAAATGGAACGCTCATTTCCCACCAGGAAGAGGAATTCACCAAAGGCTCAGTGTGCCCTGACGGAAACAGATTACGGCCTGAAGCAATCCTGCGGTTTTGCGGCCAGCTCACAAGAAAGCGAGTTGAGGAAACGAGCTCAGGAGCACTGTAATTCAAAAACCTGCAGAGTTATGAATGACAGCTATCGTCCAAAAATGTATTGAAGTAAGTCTTCGAAGAGGACTTGAAAGCGGGGCAGAATTTCAGGAAAACGATTTCAGGGGGTAGACTGGAATTGCACTTAAAGCATAGGAATAGAGGCAGAATGTCGACAATGATGCACTGGCCAAAAAGTGCGTATGCGTTTTTTCCTGAATATATTCAGGAAAAAACGCATACGCCATTTTTGGCCAAGCAAGCAAGCAGGTAAATGAAATCTGCACTACAATGAAGTCTCACTGCCCCCCGGTCAAAAGGGGCATCTGAAAAAGTGTAAAATCCAGAAAGGCAGGACAGGTCATGGAGAACAGGGAGACTTGTTATGCTGATGGGGGGGATGTAAATTGCAAACAGCCACTCTGGAGAAGTTTATGGGGTTTCCTGAAACACGTAGGAAACAAAGCAACAGAGCCTATGTCACTTCCACTTATGGTCCTATAGCTTACGGAAATTAAAATCAAAAACACACAGCCACCCCAAAATTTGGGACAGCTCTGTTTACAAGAACGTCGTCTACGGTCCAAGTTAAATATCCCAGAATGTGAAAAATGGTTAAAGAAGTTGTGGTACGCACGTACAATGGAATATCACTCACCAATGAAATCTATGTCATCAGGCCCGTCGCGGCATATTGAGTGGATCCAGGTACGATGATTCTAAGTGAAATAAGTCACACAGAAAATGAAACATCATAAGATATCACTAATACATGGAATGTAAACTTGGCTACACATGAACTGAATTACAAAACAGAACAGGGTCTCAAATTTAGAACACCAACTTATGCTTGCTTATGGGGAAAGGTGAGGTGGGGTGCTGCATAAAACCAGAGATAGAAATTAGCACACATACCTTTCCATAAGCCAAATATGTAATAGTCAAGACTTACACCTTGCTCAACGAAATGGACTAAACACACCATATTCAACTCCTAGGATTACACATGACTAGTAAGAATCTTCAAACCCATGGATTTATATGTCTCCGTAAGAGAATCAAGTGTGTGTACAGCTGCATGAAGGCAGCAGAGAAAATCCGTTAAATCCCATTATCAAAATAAACTACAAAAACAAACACAATGACAGTGAAATAGAGAGCAATTCTTAAATAATTCATTCAGGGCTTGTGATGCAACCTGGATTTACCACATCTACACCTAGAGCTGAGTGAGACATAAGGTTCGACACTTTGGGCTGATAGCATTGGTGAGGTTCGGTGAGAAAATGCAGGCCATTTGAAGTCATACTGCATGGTACCCATTGCATGGGTCCCACCTCTCCAGGTTTAAGGGATTCTTCCTTCAGGTAAAACACGCATGGGAAACCCAGAATATGGTCCACCGTGTGACCGGGAAACCTTTTTAAATGCATCTCAGTTTTCTTCCCCTCATACTCGGTTTTACCATTCCAGACGCTTTACTAACTCTTTCCCCAATTGGAGAGTCAGTGCCTTTAACCTCCTGTTTGGCACAGTTTGGAATTTCTGAACAAGATGAACAGGAATAGGGAGAACCAATGAGAGATTAGCTGTAGGTGTCTGCACGAGCAAATTTAACGCTCATTTCCCATCAGGAAGAGGAATTAGCCAAAGGCTCAACATGCCGTGCCGGAATCAGATTAGGGCCTGAAGCAATCCTGCGGTTTTGCGGCCAGCTCACAAGAAAGTGAGTTGAAGAATGGAGCTCAGGGGCACTGTAATTCACAAACCTGCAGAGTTATAAATGACAGCTATCGTCCAAAAATATATTGAAGTAAGGCTGCAAAGAGGACTTGAACGCGGGGCAGAATTCCAGGAATACGATTTCAGGAGGTAAATGGGAAGTCCTCTGAAAGTATAGGAGAAGAGGCAGAACTTCGACAATGATGCACTTGGTCAAAAAGGGCATATGTGTTTCTTCCAGGGCCCTCATTAAAGAGGGTAGGAGGCTCCCAGCATGCTTCAGTGGCCAACAGAGGGCCTATGTCGCCAAGGCGACGTGAGCCATCCAGGCAGGAGTGACCTCACATCAGAGCGCCCACATCACAGAAGGGTAAGGAACCCAGTCATGATCAGACTCTCACCAGAGTGCCCACATAAGCAAGGGGCTGGGAATCAGGCACGAGTGTCCTCACACCCGTGGGGCCACATCATCGAAAGTTGAGGTACCCAGCACATGTGGCCTCAAACCAGAAGACCCACATCACCATGGGTCTCAGAGCGAGGCAGGCAGGATTAACCTCAAAACACATGGCCCATTGTATAAAAAGGTGAGGAATCCAGCAGTTGGAACATCCCAGCAGGCGGCCCAGAGCACCGAGGCTATGGGATCCAGGCAGTGATGAACTCACAACAGAGGGCCCTCATCGTGATACTGTAAGCAACCCAGCCGTTGTGACCTCAGAGCACAAGGCCCACATCCCCATGGGGAAGGGAACCAAGCAGGAGTGTCATCGCACCAGTGGACACACAACAGAAAATGTGGGGAGCCCAGCAGTTAGGGCCGGACGCCAGAGGGCCCTCATCACTGAGGAGAGGTGGCTCCCAGCAAGCTCCAACTGCTACCAGAGGGCCGACGTCGCCAATGCGGGGTGTGCCAGCCAGGCAGGAGTGACCTCAGAGCAGAGGGCCAACCACACAAAAGTGTGAGGAACCCAAAGAGGATCAGACTCTCACCAGAGGGCCCACATCACCAAGGGAATGGAAACCAGGCAGGAGTGTCCTCACACCAGTGGGGCCACATCACCGAAATGTGACGGACCCAGCACACGTGGCCTCAAACTACAGGACACACATCACCAAGGGGCTGGGAGTGAGGCAGGCAGGAGGAGCCTCAAAACAGAGGGCCCATTGCGTAAAAAAGGTGAGGAATCCCGCAGTTGGAACCTCCCAGCAGGCGGCCAGGAGCAGCGAGGCTATGGGATCCAGGCCTGACTGAACTCAAAACAGAGGGCCCACATTCTGACACTGTGAGCAACCCAGCCGTTGGGACCACAGAGCAGAAAGCCCACATCCCCTAGGGAAGGGACCCTGGCTGGAGTGTACTCACACGACAGGGCGCACATCAGAAAATTTTGGGAGCCCATGAGTTAGGGCCTGACGCCAGAGGGCCCTCATTACCGAGGGGAGGAGACTCCCAGCAGGCACCAACTCCCAACTGAGGGCCCACATCGCCAACGTGACGTGTGCCAGCCAGGCAGGAGTGACCTCACAGCAGAGGGCCCACCTCCCAGAAGTGTGAGGAATCCAGACAGGATCAGACTCTCACAAGAGGGCCCCAATCACCAAGGGGATGGGAACCAGGCAGGAGTGTCCTCACACCAGTGGGGCCACATCAATAAAGGTGAGGAAACCGGTACATGTGGCCTTAAACCAGAGGACCTACATCACAAAGGGGCTGGGAGTGAGTCAGGAAGTAGGAGCATAAAAACACAGGACCCAAAGAATAAAAAAGGTAAGGAATCCAGCAGTAGGAACCTCCCAGCAGTCGGCTCAGAGCACAGAGTCTATGGGATCTAGGCCTGAGTGAACTAACACCAGAGAGACAACATCATGAAACGGTGAACAACACAGGTGTTGGGACCTTAGAGCAGAAGGCCCACATGCCCATGGGGATGGGAACCTCGCAGGAGTGTCCTCGCACCACTTAGCACGTATCAGAAAATGTGGGTACCCAGCAGTTAGGGCCTGACGCTAGAGGGCCCCCATCACCGAGGGGAGGAGGCTCCCAGCAGGCTCCAAGTGCCACAAGAGGGCCGATGTTGCCCAGGTGGGGTGTGCCAGCCAGGCAGGAGTGACCTCACAGCAGAGGGCCCACCTCACAGAAGGGTGAGGAACCCAGCCAGGATCAGACTCTCACCAGAGGGCCCACATCATCAAGGGGATAGGAAGCAGGCAGGAGTGTCCTCACACCAGTGTGGCCACATCATCCAAAGGCGAGGGACCCAGCACACGTGGCCTCACACCAGAGGACACACATCACCAAGGGACTGGGAGTGAGGCAGGCAGGAGGAGTCTCAAAACAGAGGGTCCATAGAAGAAAAAAGGTGAGGAATCCCGCAGTTGGAACCTCCCAGCAGGTGGCCAGGAGCAGCGAGGCTATGGGATCCAGGCCGGAGAGAACTCACAGCAGAGGGCCCTCATCATGAAACTGAGCAACCCACGGTTGGGACCTCAGAGCAGAAGGCCCACATTCCCATGGGGTTGGGAACCTGGCACGAGTGTACTCGAACCACAGGGCACATATCAGAAAATATTGGGAGCCCAGGAATTAGGGCCTGACGCCAGAGGGCCCTCATTACCGAGGGCAGGAGACCCCCAGCAGGCACCAAATCCCACCAGAGGGCCGACTTCGCCAAGGCGGGGTGTGCCAGCCAGGCAGGAGTGACGTCAGAGAAGAGGGCCCACCTCACAGAAGTGTGAGGAACCCAACCAGGATCAGACTCTCAGCGGATGGCCCACATCACCAAGGGGATGGGAACCAGGCAGGAGTGTCCTCACACCAGTGGGGCCACATCAGCCAAAGGTGAGGAACCCAGCACATGTGGCCTCAAACCACAGGACACACATCACCAAGGGGCTGGGAGTGAGGCAGGTGTCCGGAGGGGCACATTTAACTCTAATTTCCCACCAGGAAGAGGAATTAACCAAAGGCTCAGAGTGCCGTGCCAGACCCTGATTATGGCCTAAAGCAAACCTGCGGTTCTGTGGCCAGCTTTCAAGGAAACGAGTTAAGAAAGGAAATCACAGGCACTGTAATTCACAAACCTGCAGAGTTATAAATGACAGCTATTGGCAAAAATATACTGAAGTAAGTCTGCAAAGAGGACTTCAAAACGAGGCAGAATTGCAGGAATCATATTTCAGGAGGTAGATTGGAATTGCGTTTAAAGCATGTGAAAAGCGGCAGATCTTTGACAGTGATGCACTTGGACAAAAGTGCGTAAACATTTTTTCCTGAATATATTCAGGAAAAAACACATATGCCCTTTTTGGCCAACCAAGCACTCGAGCAATGGAAATCCGCACTACAATGAAGTCTCATTTCCCATTCGTCAAAAGGGCCATCTGAAAAAAGTGTAAAAACCAGAAACACAGGACAGGCCATGGAGAACAGGGAGCCTTGTTATGCTGATGGGCGGGATGTAAATTGCCAACAGACACTCTGGAGATGTTTATGGTGTATCCTGAAACATCTGAAAAACAAAGCTACAGACCCTAGGGCACTTCCACTTTTGGCCCTATAGCTTAGGAAAATTAAAATCAACAAGACACAGCCAACACCAAATTTAGGGCTGCTGTGTTTACAAGAACCTTGAGTCCAGTACAAATTAAATATCCCAGAAAGAAAAATATGGATAAAGGAGTTGTGCTACTTACGTACAATGGAATATCACTCAGCAATGAAATCAATGTCATCAGGCCTGTAGCAGCAAATTGAGTGGATTTAAGTATGATGATTCTAAGAGAAATATGTCACACAGAGAAAGGTAATTATCATAAGATATCACTAATAGAGAGAGTGTAAACTTGGCTACACATAAACTGAATTCCAAAACCGAACAGAGTCTCACATTTAGATAAAAACTTATGCTTGCTTAAGGGGAAAGTTGAGTTGCGGTGCTGTATAAAACCAGAGATTGAAATTAGCACACATACCGTTCCATAAGCCAAATATGTAATAGACAAGACCTACTCTTTGCTCAACGAAATAGACTCATCCATGGTGTATCACCTCACACCTGTTAGAATGGGCATCATCAGAAAATCTACAAACAACAAATGCTGGAAAGGGTGTGGAGATAAGGAACCCTCTTCCGCTATTGTTGGGAATGAAATTGATACAGTCACTGTGGAGAAAGTTATGGAGTTTCTTATAAAACTAAGAATAGAATTACCATATGATACAGCAGTCCCACTACTGGGCATATACCCAGACAAAACCATAAATCAAAAAGAGACATTCACCGCAATGTTCATTGCATCACTATTTACAATATCCAGGTAATGGAAGCAACCTAAATGCCCACAGACAGACGAATGCATAAAGACGTGGTACATATATAAAATGGAATATTACTAAGCCATAAAAAGGAATGAAATTGGGTCATTTGTAGAGACGTTGATGGATCTAGAGACTGTCATACAGAGTGAAGTAAGTCAGAAAGAGAAAAAGAAATCTTGTCTATTAATGGCTATATGTGGAACCTAGACAAATTGTACAGATGAACCGTTTTGCAAGGCAGAAATAGAGCAACAGATGTAGACAACAAACGTATGGACACCAAGGGGGGAAAGCTGTTGGGGGGTGGTGGTGGGAGGAGTTGAGAGATTGGGATTGGCATGTATACATTTATATGTATAAAATAGATAACCAAAAAGAACCTGCTGTATAAAAAAATAAAATAAAATTCAAATTACAAAAAGTAAAACAGAAAAAATATTCTTCCCTTCACATACATGTATTTATATGAATAAATTATTTCCATGCTTATATCTGTAAATACAAAAAAGAGGAATAAAATCTACCTTGAACCAAAAAAGAAAAAAAAACAGAACCCACCAGCTACACAGAGGAAAACCGTATCAGGGCACTTGCTCCAGTTGTAAACAATTCTGAAGTTGGTCGGTGGTGGGGAATCATCTCCCATTCAGCCAGCAGGCCCCACGCAACAAGCGTCCTCATTGCAAAGCTGGGGGACCGTGCCGAGGCATCTGTGAGTAAACGTGGGCTGAGCCCCAGGCCAGCTGCTGCTGAAATGTTCCCACCCTTCCCAGGTAAAACACCTGAATATGTACAAGGACTTGAAAGCCTAGAGGAAGGGCCATGGAGCCACATGAGCGACAGCATGCCAGCCGACTTGGTGCCTGCAGGCCAGCCAGGATGGTCCTGGTCCTGGGTGCTCTTCTGGAAGCTTTCCATTTCCCTGCCTGAGATACCCCTGCTGTCCCGGCCCCCACTGCTTTCTTCCTCACTCACCTCTGCCCAGGGAGAAATTCCAGCGGCAGGTATGGGTGACACATCCTCTTCTTTAGCAGGTGGCATCTTGGCAACTGCTGCAGAAAGTCCAGCAGAGCCCCACTCACACTGGGCCACCCACAAAGCCGTGGCCTCTCACTCCCTCCCACCAGTCCAGCCCCAAGACTGCTGACAGGGCAGAGAAAATGGCGTCAGGCACAGCTGAAGGGGCTCTTGCTGCCTGGAGCGGTGTTTATATTGATCTGAACCCAGGCACACCTGGGGAGGGCTGGCCGGCACGGTCAGGCTTCCCAGGCCAGCCAATAATCACCCCTCAGGGGCTCACAGTTGCAGAAACTGGAACTTGCTGAATCGGCCAGGTCCAAGGAACAGGTGTGGGCTCCTGAGAGTCAGGATAGACAAGGGGCTGCAGCTCTGGCTTGTTTTCTAATTATATTATCTGGCCCATGAGTGGGAGACAACTTCAAGAAAACCCTCTCCTAATGAGAGGAACCCAGGAGTCAGGGAGAGGAGGGGTGGCTGGTGGGTGGAGACAGAGGCCTGGTGCCCCGGGTGCAGTGGAAGTCTCTGGAACACCAGGTGGAGGGAGGCCACACAGAGTGATGCCCAGCGTCACAGACCTGTCGGAGCTGCTGTTTGTTAGTTCAAGTCCTGCTCTGAGGTGCTCTGTGTCAGATCTGAGTGACAGGTGAGCTGGGAGTGCTCTGCAATGAGGGCGATATGCACGGTTCCTGTGTTCCCAGCCCTGCCATGGTACCTGCAAGGGTAGCTCTGTATCCTGGGAGGGGCCTGACCACGAGAGCCCCGTGGGCTGGGGTGGGGTACCTGCCCAGGTGAGCTCCATATCCTGGGATTGGCCTGACCTCGAGAGCCCCATGGGCTGCTGGAGTCCTGGTAAAGGATGTCAGGACAGTCAGTGAAGCCACCGAGGATATACCTCCAGTAGTTCCTAAATCCTACACCCTGCTGGTCATTCTACCAACCACCAGGACATGGTATTCTGTATTAGTCTTCAATGATGCCTTCTTTTGTATTCTATTAGTCCCAGAGTCACAAGAAATTTTGGCTTGTGAGTGGCAGGACTCAACATACAGCTAAAACAATACTTCCGGGCCGTGTTGCCCCAAGGGTTCAAAAATTCCCACACCATCTTTGGGGAAAGCTCAGCTAAAGACCTAAAAGTTCTACCTCTGGAAAAGGAAACACTCCTTCAATATGCAGACGACATTCTGATCGCCAGCCCTACTAAGGATACCTCTGAACTACGAAGCCAATAAAGGATACAAGTTGTCCAAGAAAAAGCTCAAATATCACAGACTACGGTGACCTGCCTGGGCTTCATTCTCACAGAAGGTCGGAGAAGCCCATCCCAGGAAAGGGAAGAAACAATTTACAGCCTTACCCATTTCTAAAACTAGAAGACAGCTTAGGGGTTCCTGGGGAGGCCAGGGTTTGCTGCTTCTGGATCCCTAACTACAGTCTACTAGCTCGGCCTCTATATGAAACACTGAAAGGAAAAGGTGATGATCCTTTTGAATAGAATGCAGAAGTGGCCTTTCAAGAATGGAAAGAGCAGTCAATTCAGACCCTTGCCCTGGAACTCCCTAATTTAGCTAAACCCTTTGACCTTTACATTCCTGGTGAACGGTGAATCGCCACTGGAGTATTAGTGCAAAACCTGGGACCACTTGAAATGGAACAATGCAAGAATGCGATCCAGGTAGGATAAAATACGGTCACCAAGGGGCTTGGCCCACCGCCACATCTGGCCAAGATACTGGCAGTATCTGATAACCTGGAAATCAGCAGCCCAAAAGGCCACCTCCCTCCTAAGGGAAAAGGAACCCTCGTGGTGATCCTAACCCCCAACCATGCCCTGAAGTTGCAGGGTTGGCTCCGTGGGCACACTGATGTTGAGTGAGGAGGCCCTCCAACTCCAACCTCCATAGAGATAACCGGGGCAAAGGGGCACCATGACGACTCATGTGAAGGTGTCTGCACATGCAAATTTAACGCTCATTTCCCACAAGGAAGAGGAATTAACCAAAGGCTCAGCATGCCATGCCGGAACTATATTAGGGCCTGAAGCAATCCTTCGGGTTTGCGGCAAGCTCACAAGAAAGCGAGTTGAAGAAAGGAGCTCAGGGGCACTGTAATTCACAAACCTGCAGAGTAATGAATGACAGCTATCGTCCAAAAATGTTTTGAAGTAAGTCTTCGAAGAGGACGTGAAATCGGGGCAGAATTTCAGGAAAACGATTTCAGGGGGTAGAATGGAATTGCACTTAAAGAATAAGATTAGAGGCAGAATGTCGACAATGATGCACTTGGCCAAAAAGGGCGTATGCGTTTTTTCCTGAATATATTCAGGAAAAAACGCATACGCCCTTTTTGGCCAACCAAGCAACCGTGTAAAGGAAATGTGCACTACAATGAAGTCTCACTGCCCCCAGGTCAAAAGGGCCATCTGAAAAATGTGTAAATTCCAGAAAGGCAGGACAGGTCATGGAGAACAGGGAGCCTTGTTATGCTGATGGGCGGGATGTAAATTGCCAACAGCCACTCAGGAGAAGTGTATGGTGTTTCCTGAAACACGTAGGAAAAAAAGCAACACAGCCTATGGCACTTCCACTTATGGTCCTATAGCATAGAGAAATTAAAATCAAAATCACACAGCCACCCCAAAATTTGGGATGGCTCTGTTTACAAGAACCTCGTCTACGGTACAAGTTAAATATCCGAGAAAGCAAAAAATGGATAAAGAAGTTGTGGTACGCACGTACAATGGAATATCACTCAGCAATGAAACCTACGTCATCAGGCCCGTAGCGGCATAATGAGTGGATTCAGGTACGATGATTCTACGAGAAATAAGTCACACAGAAAAAGAAACATCATAAGATATCACTAATACACGGAATGTAAACTTGGCCACACATGAACTGAATTACAAAACAGAACAGGGTCTCAAATTTAGAAAACCAACTTATGCTTGCTTATGGGGAAAGGTGCGTTGGGGTGCTGCATAAAAGCAGAGATTGAAATTAGCACAGATACCATTGCATAAGCCAAATATATAATAGACAATACCTACTACTTGCTCAACGAAATGGACTCAAGACCACATATTCAACGCCTGGCAAGATACCTGACAATTAAGAATCTTAAAACCCATGGATTTATATGTCTCCATAAGGAAATAAAGCGTGTGTACAGCGGCCTAAATGCAGCAGTGAAAATCCGATAAATCCCATTATCAAAATAAATTTCAAAAACAAAACACAATGACAGTGAAATAGAGAGCAATTCTTAAATAATTCATTCAGGGCTTGTGATGCAACCTGGATTTACCACATCTACACCCAGAGCTGGGTGAGACATAAGGCTGCACACTTCGGGCTGATAGCATTGGTGAGCTTCGGTGACCAAACGCAGACCCTTTGAAGTCATACGGCATGGTACCCATTCCATGGGTCCCAACTCTCCACGTTTAAGGGATTCTTCCTTCAGCTAAAACATTCATGGGAAACCCAGAATATGGTCCACCGTGTGATTGGGAGACGTTTTCAAATGCATCTCAGTTTTCGAACCCTGTTACTCGGGTTCACCATTCCAGACGCTTTACTAACATTCTCCCCACTTGGAGAGTCAGTGCCTTTAACGTCCTGTTTGGCACAGTTTGCAATTTCTGCGCAAGATGAACAGGAATAGGGAGAACCAATGAGAGACTAGCTGTAGGTGTGTACACGGGCAAATGGAACGCTCATTTCCCACCAGGAAGAGGAATTAACCAAAGGCTCAGCATGCCATGCCGGAACCATATTAGGGCCTGAAGCAATACTGCGGGTTTGCGGCCAGCTCACAAGAAAGCGAGTTGAAGAAAGGAGCTCAGGGGCACTGTAATTCACAAAATTGCAGAGTAATGAATGACAGCTATCGTCCAAAAATGTTTTGAAGTAAGTCTTCGAAGAGGACGTGAAATCGGGGCAGAATTTCAGGAAAACGATTTCAGGGGGTAGACTGGAATTGCACTTAAAGAATAAGATTAGAGGCAGAATGTCGACAATGATGCACTTGGCCAAAAAGGGCGTATGCGTTTTTTCCTGAATATATTCAGGAAAAAACGCATACGCCCTTTTTGGCCAACCAAGCAACCGTGTAAAGGAAATGTGTACTACAATGAAGTCTCACTGCCCCCCGGTCAAAAGGGCCATCTGAAAAATGTGGAAATTCCAGAAAGGCACGACAGGTCATGGAGAACAGGGAGCCTTGTTATGCTGATGGGCGGGATGTAAATTGCCAACAGCCACTCTGGAGAAGTGTATGGTGTTTCCAGAAACACGTAGGAAGCAAAGCAACACAGCCTATGGCACTTCCACTTATGGTCCTATAGCATAGAGAAATTAAAATCAAAAACACACAGCCACCCCAAAATTTGGGATGGCTCTGTTTACAAGAACCTCGTCTACGGTACAAGTTAAATATCCAAGAAAGCAAAAAATGGATAAAGAAGTTGTGGTACGCACGTACAATGGAATATCAATCAGCAATGAAACCTACGTCATCAGGCCCGTAGCGGCATAATGAGTGGATTCAGGTACGATGATTCTACGAGAAATATGTCACACAGAAAAAGAAACATCATAAGATATCACTAATACACGGAATGTAAACTTGGCCACACATGAACTGAATTACAAAACAGAACAGGGTCTGAAATTTAGAAAACCAACTTATGCTTGCTAATGGGGAAAGGTGAGTTGGGGTGCTGCATAAAACCAGAGATTGAAATTAGCACAGATACCGTTCCATAAGCCAAATATATAATAGACAAGCCCTACTCCTTGCTCAACGAAATGGACTCAACACCCCATATTCAACGCCTGGCAAGATACCTGACAAGTAAGAATCTTAAAACCCATGGATTTATATGTCTCCATAAGGAAATCAAGCGTGTGTACAGCGGCCTAAACGCAGCAGTGAAAATCCGATAAATCCCATTATCAAAATAAATTTCAAAAACAAAACAAAATGACAGTGAAATAGAGAGCAATTCTTAAATAATTCATTCAGGGTTTGTGATGCAACCTGGATTTACCACATCTACACCCAGAGCTGGGTGAGACATAAGGCTGGACACTTCGGGCTGATAGCATTTGTGAGGTTCGGTGAGCAAACGCAGACCCTTTGAAGTCATACTGCATGGTAACCATTCCATGGGTCCCAACTCTCCAGGTTTAAGGAATTCTTCCTTCAGCTAAAACATGCATGGGAAACCCACAGTACTGTGCACTGTGTGACCGGGAAACGTTTTCAAATGCATCTCAGTTATCGTCCCCTGGTACTCGGGTTCACCATTCCAGACGCTTTACTAACACTCTCCCCACTTGGAGAGTCAGTGCCATTAACCTCCTGTTTGGCACAGTTTGCAATTTCTGTGTAAGATGTACAGGAATAGGGAGAACCAATGAGAGACTAGCTGTAGGTGCCTGCACGGGCAAAAGGAACACTCATTTCCGACCAGGAAGAGGAATTAAACAAAGGCTCAGCATGCCCTGCCGGAAAGAGATTATGGCCTGAAGCAATCCTGCGGTTTTGCGGCCAGCTCACAAGAAAGCGAGTTGAAGACATGAGCTCAGGGGCACTGTAATTCAAAAACCTGCATTGTTATGAAGGACAGCTATCGTCCAAAAATGTATTGAAATAAGTCTTCGAAGAGGACTTGTAAGCGGGGCAGAATTTCAGGAAAACGACTTCAGGGGGTAGACAGGAATTGTACTAAAAGCATAGGAAAAGAGGCAAAATGTCGACAACGATGCACTTGGCCAAAAAGGGCGTATGCGTTTTTTCCTGAATATATTCAGAAAAAAACGCATACGCCCTTTTTGGCAAACCAAGCAACCGTGTAAAGGAAATCTGCACTACAATGAAGTCTCACTGCCCCCCCGGTCAAAAGGGCCATCTGAAAAAAGTGTAAAATCCAGAAAGGCAGGACAGGTCATGGAGAACAGGGAGCCTTGTCATGCTGATGGGCGGGATGTAAATTGCCAACAACCACTCTGGAGAAGTGTATGGTGTTTCCAGAAACACGTAGGAAACAAAGCAACACAGCCTATGGCACTTCCACTTATGGTCCTATAGCTTAGGGAAATAAAAATCAAAAACACACAGCCAGCCCAAAGTTTGGGATGGCTCTGTTTACAAGAACCTCATCTATGGTAGCAGTTAAATATCACAGAAAGCATAAAATGGATAAAGAAGTTGTGGTACGCACATACAATGGAATATCACTCAGCAATGAAATCTACGTCATCAGGACCGTAGCGGCATAATGAGTGGATTCAGGTACGATGATTCTATGAGAAATAAGTCAGACAGAAAAAGAAACATCATAAGTTATCACTAATACACGGAATGTAAACTTGGCTACCCATGAACTGAATTACAAAACAGAACAGGGTCTCAAATTTAGCAAACCAACTTATGCTTGCTTATGGGGAAAGGTCAGTTGGGATGCTGCATAAAACCAGAGATTGAAATTAGCACAGATACCGTTCCATAAGCCAAATATATAATAGACAAAACCTACTCCTTGCTCAACGAAATGGACTCAACACCCTATATTCAACGCCTGGGAAGATACCTGACAAGTAAGAATCTTAAAACCCATGGATTTATATGTCTCCATAAGGAAATCAAGCGTGTGTACAGTGGCCTAAAAGCAGCAGTGAAAATCCGATAAATCCCATTATCAAAATGAATTTCAAAAACAAAACACAATGACAGTGAAATAGAGAGCAATTCTTAAATAATTCATTCAGGGCTTGTGATGCAACCTGTATTTACCACATCTACACCCAGAGCTGGATGAGACATAAGGCTGGACACTTCAGCCTGATAGCATTGGTGAGGTTCGGTGAGCAAACGCAGACCCTTTGAAGTCATACTGCATGGTACCCATTCCATGGGTCCCAACTCTCCAGGTTTAAGGGATTCTTCCTTCAGCTAAAACATGCATGGGAAACCCAGAGTATGGTCCACAGTGTGATTGGGAAACGTTTTCAAATGCATCTCAGTTTTCGTCCCCTGGTACTCGGGTTCAACATTTGAACGCTTTACTAACACTCTCCCCACTTGGAGAGTCAGTGCCATTAACCTCCTGTTTGGCACAGTTTGCAATTTCTGCGCAAGATGAACAGGAATAGGGAGAAGCAATGAGAGACTAGCTGTAGGTGTCTGCACGGGCAAATGGAACGCTCATTTCCCACCAGGAAGAGGAATTAACGAAAGGCTCAGCGTGCCCTGCCGGAAACAGATTAGGGCCTGAAGCAATACTGCGGTTTTGCGGCCAGGTCACAAGAAAGCGAGTTGAAGAAATGAGCTCAGGGGCACTGTAATTCACAAACCTGCAGAGTTATGAATGACAGCTATCGTCCAAAAATGTATTGAAATAAGTCTTCGAAGAGGACTTGAAAGCGGGGCAGAATTTCAGAAAAACGATTTCAGGGGGTAGACTGGAATTGTACTAAAAGCATAGGAAAAGAGGCAGAATGTCGACAATGATGCACTTGGCCAAAAAGGGCGTATGCGTTTTTTCCTGAATATATTCAGGAAAAAACGCATACGCCCTTTTTGGCCAACCAAGCAAGCGTGTAATGGAAATCTGCACTACAATGAAGTCTCACTGCCCCCCGGTCAAAAGGCCCATCTGAAAAAAATGTAAAATCCAGAAAGTCAGGACAGGTCATGGAGAACAGGAAGCCTTGTCATGCTGATGGGCGGGATGTAAATTGCCAACAACCACTCTGGAGAAGTGTATGGTGTTTCCAGAAACACGTAGGAAACAAAGCAACACAGCCTATGGCACTTCCACTTATGGTCCTATAGCTTAGGGAAATTAAAATCAAAAACACACAGCCACCCCAGAGTTTGGGACGGCTCTGTTTACAAGAACCTCGTCTACGGTACAAGTAAAATATCCCAGAAAGCAAAAAATGGATAAAGAAGTTGTGGTACGCACGTACAATGGAATATCACTCAGCAATGAAATCTACGTCATCAGGCCCGTAGCGGCCTAATGAGTGGATTCAGGTACGATGATTCTACGAGAAATAAGTCACACAGAAAAAGAAACATCATAAGATATCACTAATACACGGAATGTAAAGTTGGCTACACAGGAACTGAATTACAAAACAGAACAGGGTCTCAAATTTAGAAAACCAACTTATGCTTGCTTATGGGGAAAGGTGAGTTGGGGTGCTGCATAAAACCAGAGATTGAAATTAGCACAGATACCGTTCCATAAGCCAAATATATAATAGACAAGACCTACTCCTTGCTCAACGAAACGGACTCAAAGCCTGGGAATATACCTGAAAAGTAAGAATCTTAAAACCCATGGATTTATATGTCTCCATAAGGAAATCATGCGTGTGTACAGCAGCCTAAACGCAGCAGTGAAAATCCGATAAATCCCATTATCAAAATAAAGTTCAAAACCAAAACACATTGACAGTGTAATAGAGAGCAATTCTTAAATAATTCATTCAGGGCTTGTGATGCAACCTGGATTTACCACATCTACACCCAGAGCTGGGTGAGATATACGGCTGGACACTTCGGGCTGATAGCATTTGTGAGGTTCGGTGAGCAAACGCAGACCCTTTGTAGTCATACTGCATGGTACGCATTCCATGGTTCCCAGCTCTCCAGGTTTAAGGGATTTTTCCTTCAGCTAAGACATGCATGGGAAACCCAGAGTATTGTCCACCGTCTGATTGGGAAACGTTTTCAAATATATCTCAGTTTTCGTACCCTGGTACTCGGGTTCACCATTCCAGACACTTTACTAACATTCTCCCCACTTGGAGAGTCAGTGCCTTTAACCTCCTGTTTGGCACAGTTTGCAATTTCTATGCAAGATTAACAGGAAGAGGGAGAAACAATGAGAGACTAGCTGTAGGTGTCTGCACGGGCAAATGGAACGCTCATTTCCCACCAGGAAGAGGAATTCACCAAAGGCTCAGTGTGCCCTGACGGAAACAGATTAGGGCCTGAAGCAATCCTGCGGTTTTGCGGCCAGCTCACAAGAAAGCGAGTTGAGGAAACGAGCTCAGGAGCACTGTAATTCACAAACCTGCAGAGTTATGAATGACAGCTATCGTCCAAAAATGTATTGAAGTAAGTCTTCGAAGAGGACTTGAAAGCGGGGCAGAATTTCAGGAAAACGATTTCAGGGGGTAGACTGGAATTGCACTTAAAGCATAGGAATAGAGGCAGAATGTCGACAATGATGCACTGGCCAAAAAGTGCGTATGCGTTTTTTCCTGAATATATTCAGGAAAAAACGCATACGCCATTTTTGGCCAAGCAAGCAAGCAGGTAAATGAAATCTGCACTACAATGAAGTCTCACTGCCCCCCGGTCAAAAGGGGCATCTGAAAAAGTGTAAAATCCAGAAAGGCAGGACAGGTCATGGAGAACAGGGAGACTTGTTATGCTGATGGGGGGGATGTAAATTGCAAACAGCCACTCTGGAGAAGTTTATGGGGTTTCCTGAAACACGTAGGAAACAAAGCAACAGAGCCTATGTCACTTCCACTTATGGTCCTATAGCTTACGGAAATTAAAATCAAAAACACACAGCCACCCCAAAATTTGGGACAGCTCTGTTTACAAGAACGTCGTCTACGGTCCAAGTTAAATATCCCAGAATGTGAAAAATGGTTAAAGAAGTTGTGGTACGCACGTACAATGGAATATCACTCACCAATGAAATCTATGTCATCAGGCCCGTCGCGGCATATTGAGTGGATCCAGGTACGATGATTCTAAGTGAAATAAGTCACACAGAAAATGAAACATCATAAGATATCACTAATACATGGAATGTAAACTTGGCTACACATGAACTGAATTACAAAACAGAACAGGGTCTCAAATTTAGAACACCAACTTATGCTTGCTTATGGGGAAAGGTGAGGTGGGGTGCTGCATAAAACCAGAGATAGAAATTAGCACACATACCTTTCCATAAGCCAAATATGTAATAGTCAAGACTTACACCTTGCTCAACGAAATGGACTAAACACACCATATTCAACTCCTAGGATTACACATGACTAGTAAGAATCTTCAAACCCATGGATTTATATGTCTCCGTAAGAGAATCAAGTGTGTGTACAGCTGCATGAAGGCAGCAGAGAAAATCCGTTAAATCCCATTATCAAAATAAACTACAAAAACAAACACAATGACAGTGAAATAGAGAGCAATTCTTAAATAATTCATTCAGGGCTTGTGATGCAACCTGGATTTACCACATCTACACCTAGAGCTGAGTGAGACATAAGGTTCGACACTTTGGGCTGATAGCATTGGTGAGGTTCGGTGAGAAAATGCAGGCCATTTGAAGTCATACTGCATGGTACCCATTGCATGGGTCCCACCTCTCCAGGTTTAAGGGATTCTTCCTTCAGGTAAAACACGCATGGGAAACCCAGAATATGGTCCACCGTGTGACCGGGAAACCTTTTTAAATGCATCTCAGTTTTCTTCCCCTCATACTCGGTTTTACCATTCCAGACGCTTTACTAACTCTTTCCCCAATTGGAGAGTCAGTGCCTTTAACCTCCTGTTTGGCACAGTTTGGAATTTCTGAACAAGATGAACAGGAATAGGGAGAACCAATGAGAGATTAGCTGTAGGTGTCTGCACGAGCAAATTTAACGCTCATTTCCCATCAGGAAGAGGAATTAGCCAAAGGCTCAACATGCCGTGCTGGAACCAGATTAGGGCCTGAAGCAATCCTGCGGTTTTGCGGCCAGCTCACAAGAAAGCGAGTTGAAGAATGGAGCTCAGGGGCACTGTAATTCACAAACCTGCAGAGTTATAAATGACAGCTATCGTCCAAAAATATATTGAAGTAAGGCTGCAAAGAGGACTTGAACGCGGGGCAGAATTCCAGGAATACGATTTCAGGAGGTAGATGGGAAGTCCTCTGAAAGTATAGGAGAAGAGGCAGAACTTCGACAATGATGCACTTGGTCAAAAAGGGCATATGCGTTTCTTCCAGGGCCCTCATTAAAGAGGGTAGGAGGCTCCCAGCATGCTTCAGTGGCCAACAGAAGGCCTACGTCGCCAAGGCGACGTGAGCCATCCAGGCAGGAGTGACCTCACATCAGAGCGCCCACCTCACAGAAGGGTAAGGAACCCAGTCATGATCAGACTCTCACCAGAGTGCCCACATAAGCAAGGGGCTGGGAATCAGGCACGAGTGTCCTCACACCCGTGGGGCCACATCATCGAAAGTTGAGGTACCCAGCACATGTGGCCTCAAACCAGAAGACCCACATCACCATGGGTCTCAGAGCGAGGCAGGCAGGATTAACCTCAAAACACATGGCCCATTGTATAAAAAGGTGAGGAATCCAGCAGTTGGAACATCCCAGCAGGCGGCCCAGAGCACCAAGGCTATGGGATCCAGGCAGTGATGAACTCACAACAGAGGGCCCTCATCGTGATACTGTAAGCAACCCAGCCGTTGTGACCTCAGAGCACAAGGCCCACATCCCCATGGGGAAGGGAACCAAGCAGGAGTGTCATCGCACCAGTGGGCACACAACAGAAAATGTGGGGAGCCCAGCAGTTAGGGCCGGACGCCAGAGGGCCCCCATCACCGAGGGGAGGAGGCTCCCAGCAGGCTCCAAGTGCCACAAGAGGGCCGATGTTGCCCAGGTGGGGTGTGCCAGCCAGGCAGGAGTGACCTCACAGCAGAGGGCCCACCTCACAGAAGGGTGAGGAACCCAGCCAGGATCAGACTCTCACCAGAGGGCCCACATCATCAAGGGGATAGGAAGCAGGCAGGAGTGTCCTCACACCAGTGTGGCCACATCATCCAAAGGCGAGGGACCCAGCACACGTGGCCTCACACCAGAGGACACACATCACCAAGGGACTGGGAGTGAGGCAGGCAGGAGGAGTCTCAAAACAGAGGGTCCATAGAAGAAAAAAGGTGAGGAATCCCGCAGTTGGAACCTCCCAGCAGGTGGCCAGGAGCAGCGAGGCTATGGGATCCAGGCCGGAGAGAACTCACAGCAGAGGGCCCTCATCATGAAACTGAGCAACCCACGGTTGGGACCTCAGAGCAGAAGGCCCACATTCCCATGGGGTTGGGAACCTGGCACGAGTGTACTCGAACCACAGGGCGCATATCAGAAAATATTGGGAGCCCAGGAATTAGGGCCTGACGCCAGAGGGCCCTCATTACCGAGGGCAGGAGACCCCCAGCAGGCACCAAATCCCACCAGAGGGCCGACTTCGCCAAGGCGGGGTGTGCCAGCCAGGCAGGAGTGACGTCAGAGAAGAGGGCCCACCTCACAGAAGTGTGAGGAACCCAACCAGGATCAGACTCTCAGCGGATGGCCCACATCACCAAGGGGATGGGAACCAGGCAGGAGTGTCCTCACACCAGTGGGGCCACATCAGCCAAAGGTGAGGAACCCAGCACATGTGGCCTCAAACCACAGGACACACATCACCAAGGGGCTGGGAGTGAGGCAGGTGTCCGGAGGGGCACATTTAACTCTAATTTCCCACCAGGAAGAGGAATTAACCAAAGGCTCAGAGTGCCGTGCCAGACCCTGATTATGGCCTAAAGCAAACCTGCGGTTCTGTGGCCAGCTTTCAAGGAAACGAGTTAAGAAAGGAAATCACAGGCACTGTAATTCACAAACCTGCAGAGTTATAAATGACAGCTATTGGCAAAAATATACTGAAGTAAGTCTGCAAAGAGGACTTCAAAACGAGGCAGAATTGCAGGAATCATATTTCAGGAGGTAGATTGGAATTGCGTTTAAAGCATGTGAAAAGCGGCAGATCTTTGACAGTGATGCACTTGGACAAAAGTGCGTAAACATTTTTTCCTGAATATATTCAGGAAAAAACACATATGCCCTTTTTGGCCAACCAAGCACTCGAGCAATGGAAATCCGCACTACAATGAAGTCTCATTTCCCATTCGTCAAAAGGGCCATCTGAAAAATGTGTAAAAACCAGAAACACAGGACAGGCCATGGAGAACAGGGAGCCTTGTTATGCTGATGGGCGGGATGTAAATTGCCAACAGACACTCTGGAGATGTTTATGGTGTATCCTGAAACATCTGAAAAACAAAGCTACAGACCCTAGGGCACTTCCACTTTTGGCCCTATAGCTTAGGAAAATTAAAATCAACAAGACACAGCCAACACCAAATTTAGGGCTGCTGTGTTTACAAGAACCTTGAGTCCAGTACAAATTAAATATCCCAGAAAGAAAAATATGGATAAAGGAGTTGTGCTACTTACGTACAATGGAATATCACTCAGCAATGAAATCAATGTCATCAGGCCTGTAGCAGCAAATTGAGTGGATTTAAGTATGATGATTCTAAGAGAAATATGTCACACAGAGAAAGGTAATTATCATAAGATATCACTAATAGAGAGAGTGTAAACTTGGCTACACATAAACTGAATTCCAAAACCGAACAGAGTCTCACATTTAGATAAAAATTTATGCTTGCTTAAGGGGAAAGTTGAGTTGCGGTGCTGTATAAAACCAGAGATTGAAATTAGCACACATACCGTTCCATAAGCCAAATATGTAATAGACAAGACCTACTCTTTGCTCAACGAAATAGACTCATCCATGGTGTATCACCTCACACCTGTTAGAATGGGCATCATCAGAAAATCTACAAACAACAAATGCTGGAAAGGGTGTGGAGATAAGGAACCCTCTTCCGCTATTGTTGGGAATGAAATTGATACAGTCACTGTGGAGAAAGTTATGGAGTTTCTTATAAAACTAAGAATAGAATTACCATATGATACAGCAGTCCCACTACTGGGCATATACCCAGACAAAACCATAAATGAAAAAGAGACATTCACCGCAATGTTCATTGCATCACTATTTACAATATCCAGGTAATGGAAGCAACCTAAATGCCCACAGACAGACGAATGCATAAAGACGTGGTACATATATAAAATGGAATATTACCAAGCCATAAAAAGGAATGAAATTGGGTCATTTGTAGAGACGTTGATGGATCTAGAGACTGTCATACAGAGTGAAGTAAGTCAGAAAGAGAAAAAGAAATCTTGTCTATTAATGGCTATATGTGGAACCTAGACAAATTGTACAGATGAACCGTTTTGCAAGGCAGAAATAGAGCAACAGATGTAGACAACAAACGTATGGACACCAAGGGGGGAAAGCTGTTGGGGGGTGGTGGTGGGAGGAGTTGAGAGATTGGGATTGGCATGTATACATTTATATGTATAAAATAGATAACCAAAAAGAACCTGCTGTATAAAAAAATAAAATAAAATTCAAATTACAAAAAGTAAAACAGAAAAAATATTCTTCCCTTCACATACATGTATTTATATGAATAAATTATTTCCATGCTTATATCTGTAAATACAAAAAAGAGGAATAAAATCTACCTTGAACCAAAAAAGAAAAAAAAACAGAACCCACCAGCTACACAGAGGAAAACCGTATCAGGGCACTTGCTCCAGTTGTAAACAATTCTGAAGTTGGTCGGTGGTGGGGAATCATCTCCCATTCAGCCAGCAGGCCCCACGCAACAAGCGTCCTCATTGCAAAGCTGGGGGACCGTGCCGAGGCATCTGTGAGTAAACGTGGGCTGAGCCCCAGGCCAGCTGCTGCTGAAATGTTCCCACCCTTCCCAGGTAAAACACCTGAATATGTACAAGGACTTGAAAGCCTAGAGGAAGGGCCATGGAGCCACATGAGCGACAGCATGCCAGCCGACTTGGTGCCTGCAGGCCAGCCAGGATGGTCCTGGTCCTGGGTGCTCTTCTGGAAGCTTTCCATTTCCCTGCCTGAGATACCCCTGCTGTCCCGGCCCCCACTGCTTTCTTCCTCACTCACCTCTGCCCAGGGAGAAATTCCAGCGGCAGGTATGGGTGACACATCCTCTTCTTTAGCAGGTGGCATCTTGGCAACTGCTGCAGAAAGTCCAGCAGAGCCCCACTCACACTGGGCCACCCACAAAGCCGTGGCCTCTCACTCCCTCCCACCAGTCCAGCCCCAAGACTGCTGACAGGGCAGAGAAAATGGCGTCAGGCACAGCTGCAGGGGCTCTTGCTGCCTGGAGCGGTGTTTATATTGATCTGAACCCAGGCACACCTGGGGAGGGCTGGCCGGCACGGTCAGGCTTCCCAGGCCAGCCAATAATCACCCCTCAGGGGCTCACAGTTGCAGAAACTGGAACTTGCTGAATCGGCCAGGTCCAAGGAACAGGTGTGGGCTCCTGAGAGTCAGGATAGACAAGGGGCTGCAGCTCTGGCTTGTTTTCTAATTATATTATCTGGCCCATGAGTGGGAGACAACTTCAAGAAAACCCTCTCCTAATGAGAGGAACCCAGGAGTCAGGGAGAGGAGGGGTGGCTGGTGGGTGGAGACAGAGGCCTGGTGCCCCGGGTGCAGTGGAAGTCTCTGGAACACCGGGTGGAGAGAGGCCACACAGAGTGATGCCCAGGGTCACAGACCTGTCGGAGCTGCTGTTTGTTAGTTCAAGTCCTGCTCTGAGGTGCTCTGTGTCAGATCTGAGTGACAGGTGAGCTGGGAGTGCTCTGCAATGAGGGCGATATGCACGGTTCCTGTGTTCCCAGCCCTGCCATGGTACCTGCAAGGGTAGCTCTGTATCCTGGGAGGGGCCTGACCACGAGAGCCCCGTGGGCTGGGGTGGGGTACCTGCCCAGGTGAGCTCCATATCCTGGGATTGGCCTGACCTCGAGAGCCCCATGGGCTGCTGGAGTCCTGGTAAAGGATGTCAGGACAGTCAGTGAAGCCACCGAGGATATACCTCCAGTAGTTCCTAAATCCTACACCCTGCTGGTCATTCTACCAACCACCAGGACATGGTATTCTGTATTAGTCTTCAATGATGCCTTCTTTTGTATTCTATTAGTCCCAGAGTCACAAGAAATTTTGGCTTGTGAGTGGCAGGACTCAACATACAGCTAAAACAATACTTCCGGGCCGTGTTGCCCCAAGGGTTCAAAAATTCCCACACCATCTTTGGGGAAAGCCCAGCTAAAGACCTAAAAGTTCTACCTCTGGAAAAGGAAACACTCCTTCAATATGCAGACGACATTCTGATCGCCAGCCCTACTAAGGATACCTCTGAACTACGAAGCCAATAAAGGATACAAGTTGTCCAAGAAAAAGCTCAAATATCACAGACTACGGTGACCTGCCTGGGCTTCATTCTCACCGAAGGTCGGAGAAGCCCATCCCAGGAAAGGGAAGAAACAATTTACAGCCTTACCCATTTCTAAAACTAGAAGACAGCTTAGGGGTTCCTGGGGAGGCCAGGGTTTGCTGCTTCTGGATCCCTAACTACAGTCTACTAGCTCGGCCTCTATATGAAACACTGAAAGGAAAAGGTGATGATCCTTTTGAATAGAATGCAGAAGTGGCCTTTCAAGAATGGAAAGAGCAGTCAATTCAGACCCTTGCCCTGGAACTCCCTAATTTAGCTAAACCCTTTGACCTTTACATTCCTGGTGAACGGTGAATCGCCACTGGAGTATTAGTGCAAAACCTGGGACCACTTGAAATGGAACAATGCAAGAATGCGATCCAGGTAGGATAAAATACGGTCACCAAGGGGCTTGGCCCACCGCCACATCTGGCCAAGATACTGGCAGTATCTGATAACCTGGAAATCAGCAGCCCAAAAGGCCACCTGCCTCCTAAGGGAAAAGGAACCCTCGTGGTGATCCTAACCCCCAACCATGCCCTGAAGTTGCAGGGTTGGCTCCGTGGGCACACTGATCTTGAGGGAGGAGGCCCTCCAACTCCAACCTCCATAGAGATAACCGGGGCAAAGGGGCACCATGAAGACTCATGTGAAGGTGTCTGCACATGCAAATTTAACGCTCATTTCCCACAAGGAAGAGGAATTAACCAAAGGCTCAGCATGCCATGCCGGAAGTATATTAGGGCCTGAAGCAATCCTTCGGGTTTGTGGCCAGCTCACAAGAAAGCGAGTTGAAGAAAGGAGCTCAGGGGCACTGTAATTCACAAACCTGCAGAGTAATGAATGACAGCTATCGTCCAAAAATGTTTTGAAGTAAGTCTTCGAAGAGGACTTGAAATCGGGGCAGAATTTCAGGAAAACGATTTCAGGGGGTAGAATGGAATTGCACTTAAAGAATAAGATTAGAGGCAGAATGTCGACAATGATGCACTTGGCCAAAAAGGGCGTATGCGTTTTTTCCTGAATATATTCAGGAAAAAACGCATACGCCCTTTTTGGCCAACCAAGCAACCCTGTAAAGGAAATGTGCACTACAATGAAGTCTCACTGCCCCCCAGTCAAAAGGGCCATCTGAAAAATGTGTAAATTCCAGAAAGGCACGACAGGTCATGGAGAACAGGGAGCCTTGTTATGCTGATGGGCGGGATGTAAATTGCCAACAGCCACTCTGGAGAAGTGTATGGTGTTTCCTGAAACACGTAGGAAAAAAAGCAACACAGCCTATGGCACTTCCACTTATGGTCCTATAGCATAGAGAAATTAAAATCAAAATCACACAGCCACCCCAAAATTTGGGATGGCTCTGTTTACAAAACCTCGTCTACGGTACAAGTTAAATATGCGAGAAAGCAAAAAATGGATAAAGAAGTTGTGGTACGCACGTACAATGGAATATCACTCAGCAATGAAACCTACGTCATCAGGCCCGTAGCGGCATAATGAGTGGATTCAGGTACGATGATTCTACGAGAAATAAGTCACACAGAAAATGAAACATCATAAGATATCACTAATACACGGAATGTAAACTTGGCCACACATGAACTGAATTACAAAACAGAACAGGGTCTCAAATTTAGAAAACCAACTTATGCTTGCTTATGGGGAAAGGTGAGTTGGGGTGCTGCATAAAAGTAGAGATTGAAATTAGCACAGATACCATTCCATAAGCAAAATATTTAATAGACAATACCTACTCCTTGCTCAACGAAATGGACTCAACACCCCATATTCAACGCCTGGCAAGATACCTGACAATTAAGAATCTTAAAACCCATGGATTTATATGTCTCCATAAGGAAATAAAGCGTGTGTACAGCGGCCTAAATGCAGCAGTGAAAATCCGATAAATCCCATTATCAAAATAAATTTCAAAAACAAAACACAATGACAGTGAAATAGAGAGCAATTCTTAAATAATTCATTCAGGGCTTGTGATGCAACCTGGATTTACCACATCTACACCCAGAGCTGGGTGAGACATAAGGCTGCACACTTCGGGCTGATAGCATTGGTGAGGTTCGGTGAGCAAACGCAGACCCTTTGAAGTCATACTGCATGGTACCCATTCCATGGGTCCCAACTCTCCACGTTTAAGGGATTCTTCCTTCAGCTAAAACATGCATGGGAAACCCAGAGTATGGTCCACCGTGTGATTGGGAAACGTTTTCAAATGCATCTCAGTTTTCGAACCCTGGTACTCGGGATCACCATTCCAGATGCTTTACTAACATTCTCCCCACTTGGAGAGTCAGTGCCTTTAACGTCCTGTTTGGCACAGTTTGCAATTTCTGCGCAAGATGAACAGGAATAGGGAGAACCAATGAGAGACTAGCTGTAGGTGTCTGCACGGGCAAATGGAACGCTCATTTCCCACCAGGAAGAGGAATTAACCAAAGGCTCAGCGTGCCCTGCCGGAAACAGATTAGGGCCTGAAGCAATCCTGCGGTTTTGCGGCCAGCTCACAAGAAAACGAGTTGAAGAAAGGGGCTCAGGGGCACTGTAATTCACAAACCTGCAGAGTTATGAATGACAGCTATCGTCCAAAAATGTACTGAAGTAAGTCTTCAAAGAGGACTTGAAAGCGGGGCAGAATTTCAGTAAAAAGATTTCAGGGGGTAGACTGGAATTGCACTTAAAGAATAGGAAAAGAGGCAGAATGTCGACAATGATGCACTTGGCCAAAAAGGGCGTATGCGTTTTTTCCTGAATATATTTTCCTGAATATATTTTCCTGAATATATTCAGGAAAAAACGCATACGCCCTTTTTGGCCAACCAAGCAAGCGTGTAAAGGAAATCTGCACTACAATGAAGTCTCACTGCCCCCCCGGTCAAAAGGGCCATCTGAAAAAAGTGTAAAATCCAGAAAGGCAGGACAGGTCATGGAGAACAGGGAGCCTTGTCATGCTGATGGGCGGGATGTAAATTGCCAACAACCACTCTGGAGAAGTGTATGGTGTTTCCAGAAACACGTAGGAAACAAAGCAACACAGCCTATGGCACTTCCACTTATGGTCCTATAGCTTAGAGAAATTAAAATCAAAAACACACAGCCACCCCAGAGTTTGGGACGGCTCTGTTTACAAGAACCTCGTCTACGGTACAAGTAAAATATCCCAGAAAGTAAAAAATGGATAAAGAAGTTGTGGTACGCACGTACAATGGAATATCACTCAGCAATGAAATCTACGTCATCAGGCCCGTAGCGGCATAATGAGTGGATTCAGGTATGATGATTCTACGAGAAATAAGTCACACAGAAAAAGAAACATCATAAGATATCACTAATACACGGAATGTAAACTTGGCTACCCATGAACTGAATTACAAAACAGAACAGGGTCTCAAATTTAGAAAACCAACTTATGCTTGCTTATGGGGAAAGGTGAGTTGGGGTGCTGCATAAAACCAGAGATTGAAATTAGCACAGATACCGTTCCATAAGCCAAATATATAATAGACAAGACCTACTCCTTGCTCAACGAAATGGACTCAACAACCCATATTCAACGCCTGGCAAGATACCTGACAAGTAAGAATCTTAAAACCCATGGATTTATATGTCTCCGTAAGGAAATCAAGCGTGTGTACAGCGGCCTAAAGGCAGCAGTGAAAATCCGATAAATCCCATTATCAAAATAAATTTCAAAAACAAAACAAAATGACAGTGAAATAGAGAGCAATTCTTAAATAATTCATTCAGGGCTTGTGATGCAACCTGGATTTACCATATCTACACCCAGAGCTGGGTGAGATATAAGGCTGGACACTTCGGGCTGATAGCATTGGTGAGGTTCGGTGAGCAAACGCAGACCCTTTGAAGTCATACTGCATGGTACCCATTCCATGGGTTCCAAATTTCCAGGTTTAAGGGATTCTTCCTTCAACTAAAACATGCATGGGAAACCCATTGTATGGTCCACCGTGTGATTGGGAAACGTTTTCAAATGCATCTCAGTTTTCGTCCCCTGGTACTCGGGTTCACCATTCCAGACGCTTTACTAACACTCTCCCCACTTGGAGAGTCAGTGCATTTAACCTCCTGTTTGGCACACTTTGCAATTTCTGCGCAAGATGAACAGGAATAGGGAGAAGCAATGAGAGACTAGCTGTAGGTGTCTGCACGGGCAAATGGAACGCTCATTTACGACTAGGAAGAGGAATTAAACAAAGGCTCAGCATGCCCTGCTGGAAAGAGACTTTGGCCTGAAGCAATCCTGCGGTTTTGCGGCCAGCTCACAAGAAAGCGAGTTGAAGACATGAGCTCAGGGGCACTGTAATTCACAAACCTGCAGAGTTATGAATGACAGCTATCGTCCAAAAATGTATTGAAGTAAGTCTTCCAAGAGGACTTGAAAGCGGGGCAGAATTTCAGGAAAACGATTTCAGGGGGTAGACTGGAATTGTACCAAAAGCATAGGAAAAGAGGCAGAATGTCGACAACGATGCACTTGGCCAAAAAGTGCGTATGCGTTTTTTCCTGAATATATTCAGGAAAAAACGCATACGCCCTTTTTGGCCAACCAAGCAAGCGTGTAAAGGAAATCTGCACTACAATGAAGTCTCACTGCCCCCACGGTCAAAAGAGCCATCTGAAAAAAGTGTAAAATCCAGAAAGGCAGGACAGGTCATGGAGAACAGGGAGCCTTGTCATGCTGATGGGCGGGATGTAAATTGCCAACAACCACTCTGGAGAAGTGTATGGTGTTTCCAGAAACACGTAGGAAACAAAGCAACACAGCCTATGGCACTTCCACTTATGGTCCTAGAGCTTAGGGAAATTAAAATCAAAAACACACAGCCACCCCAGAGTTTGGGACGGCTCTGTTTACAAGAACCTCGTCTACGGTACAAGTAAAATATCCCAGAAAGTAAAAAATGGATAAAGAAGTTGTGGTACGCACGTACAATGGAATATCACTCAGCAATGAAATCTACGTCATCAGGCCCGTAGCGGCATAATGAGTGGATTCAGGTATGATGATTCTACGAGAAATAAGTCACACAGAAAAAGAAACATCATAAGATATCACTAATACACGGAATGTAAACTTGGCTACCCATGAACTGAATTACAAAACAGAACAGGGTCTCAAATTTAGAAAACCAACTTATGCTTGCTTATGGGGAAAGGTGAGTTGGGGTGCTGCATAAAACCAGAGATTGAAATTAGCACAGATACCGTTCCATAAGCCAAATATATAATAGACAAGACCTACTCCTTGCTCAACGAAATGGACTCAACACCCCATATTCAACGCCTGGCAAGATAACTGACAAGTAAGAATCTTAAAACCCATGGATTTATATGTCTCCATAAGGAAATCAGGCGTGTGTACAGCGGCCTAAACGCAGCAGTGAAAATCCGATAAATCCCATTATCAAAATAAATTTCAAAAACAAAACACAATGACAGTGAAATAGAGAGCAATTCTTAAATAATTCATTCAGGGCTTGTGATGCAACCTGGATTTTCCACATCTACACCCAGAGCTGGGTGAGACATAAGGCTGGACACTTCGGGCTGATAGCATTGGTGAGGTTCGGTGAGCAAACGCAGACCCTTTGAAGTCATACTGCATGCTACCCATTCCATGGGTCCCAACTCTCCAGGTTTAAGGGATTCTTCCTTCAGCTAAAACATGCATGGGAAACCCAGACTATCGTCCGCTGTGTGATTGGGAAACGTTTTCAAATGCATCTCAGTTTTCGTCCCCTGGTACTCGGGTTCAACATTTGAATGCTTTACTAACACTCTCCCCCTTGGAGAGTCAGTGCCTTTAACCTCCTGTTTGGCACACTTGGCAATTTCTGCCCAAGATGAACAGGCATAGGGAGAAGCAATGAGAGACTAGCTGTAGGTGTCTGCACGGGCAAATGGAACGCTCATTTCCCACCAGGAAGAGGAATTAACCAAAGGCTCAGCGTGCCCTGCCGGAAACAGATTAGGGCCTGAAGCAATCTTGCGGTTTTGCGGCCAGCTCAGAAGAAAGCGAGTTGAAGAAAGGAGCTCAGGGGCACTGTAATTCACAAACCTGCAGAGTTATGAATGACACCTATCGTCCAAAAATGTATAGAAGTAAGTCTTCGAAGAGGACTTGAAAGTGGGGCAGAATTTCAGGAAAACGATTTCAGGGGGTAGACTGGAATTGCACTTAAAGCATAGGAAAAGAGGCAGAATGTTGACAATGATGCACTTGGCCAAAAAGGGCGTATGCTTTTTTTCCTGAATATATTCAGGAAAAAACGCATACGCCCTTTTTGGCCAACCAAGCAAGCGTGTAAAGGAAATCTGCACTAAAATGAAGTCTCACTGCCCCCCAGTCAAAAGGGCCATCTGAAAAAAGTGTAAAATCCAGAAAGGCAGGACAGGTCATGGAGAACAGGGAGCCTTGTTATGCTGATGGGCGGATTTAAATTGCCAACAGCCACTCTGGAAAAGTGTATGGTGTTTCCTGAAACACGTAGGAAACAAAGCAACACAGCCTATGGCACTTCCACTTATGGTCCTATAGCTTAGGGAAATTCAAATCACAAACACACAGACACCCCAAAGTTTGGGATGGCTCTGTTTACAAGAACCTCATCTACGGTAGCAGTTAAATATCCGAGAAAGGAAAAAATGGATAAAGAAGTTGTGGTACGCACGTACAATGGAATATCACTCAGCAATGAAATCTACGTCTTCAGGCCCATAGCGGCATAATGAGTGGATTCAGGTACGATGATTCTACGAGAAATAAGTCACACAGAAAAAGAAACATCATAAGATATCACTAATACACGGAATGTAAACTTGGCTACACATAAACTGAATTACAAAACAGAACAGGGTCTCAAATTTAGAAAACCGACTTATGCTTGCTTATGGGGAAAGGTGAGTTGGGGTGCTGCATAAAACCAGAGATTGAAATTAGCACAGATACCGTTCCATAAGCCAAATATATAATAGACAAGACCTACTCCTTGCTCAACGAAATGGACTCAACACCCCATATTCAACGCCTGGCAAGATACCTGACAAGTAAGAATCTTAAAACCCATGGATTTATATGTCTCCATAAGGAAATCAAGCGTGTGTACAGTGGCCTAAAGGCAGCAGTGAAAATCCGATAAATCCCATTATCAAAATAAATTTCAAAAACAAAACAAAATGACAGTGAAATAGAGAGCAATTCTTAAATAATTCATTCAGGGTTTGTGATGCAACCTGGATTTACCACATCTACACCCAGAGCTGGATGAGACATAAGGCTGGACACTTCGGGCTGATAGCATTGGTGAGGTTCGGTGAGCAAACGCAGACCCTTTGAAGTCATACTGCATGGTAACCTTTCCATGGGTCCCAACTCTCCAGGTTTAAGGAATTCTTCCTTCAGCTAAAACATGCATGGGAAACCCACAGTACAGTGCACTGTGTGACCGGGAAACCTTTTCAAATGCATTTTAGTTATCGTCCCCTGGTACTCGGGTTCACCATTCCAGACGCTTTACTAACACTCTCCCCACTTGGAGAGTCAGTGCCATTAACCTCCTGTTTGGCACAGTTTGCAATTTCTGCGCAAGATGTACAGGAATAGGGAGAACCAATGAGAGACTAGCTGTAGGTGCCTGCACGGGCAAAAGGAACACTCATTTCCGACCAGGAAGAGGAATTAAACAAAGGCTCAGCATGCCCTGCCGGAAAGAGATTATGGCCTGAAGCAATCCTGCGGTTTTGCGGCCAGCTCACAAGAAAGCGAGTTGAAGACATGAGCTCAGGGGCACTGTAATTCACAAACCTGCAGAGTTATGAATGACAGCTATCGTCCAAAAATGTATTGAAGTAAGTCTTCGAAGAGGACTTGTAAGCGAGGCAGAATTTCAGGAAAACGATTTCAGGGGGTAGACTGGAATTGTACTAAAAGCATAGGAAAAGAGGCAGAATGTCGACAACGATGCACTTGGCCAAAAAGGGCGTATGCGTTTTTTCCTGAATATATTCAGAAAAAAAAGGCATACGCCCTTTTTGGCCAACCAAGCAAGCGTGTAAAGGAACTCTGCACTACAAGGAAGTCTCACTGCCCCCCCGGTCAAAAGGGCCATCTGAAAAAAGGGTAAAATCCAGAAAGGCAGGACAGGTCATGGAGAACAGGGAGCCTTGTCATCCTGATGGGCGGGATGTAAATTGCCAACAACCATTCTGGAGAAGTGTATGGTGTTTCCAGAAACACGTAGGAAACAAAGCAACACAGCCTATGGCACTTCCACTTATGGTCCTATAGCTTAGGGAAATTAACATCAAAAACACACAGCCACCCCAGAGTTTGGGACGGCTCTGTTTACAAGAACCTCGTCTACGGTACAAGTAAAATATCCCAGAAAGTAAAAAATGGATAAAGAAGTTGTGGTACGCACGTACAATGGAATATCACTCAGCAATGAAATCTACGTCATCAGGCCCGTAGCGGCATAATGAGTGGATTCAGGTACGATGATTCTACGAGAAATAAGTCACACAGAAAAAGAAACATCATAAGATATCACTAATACACGGAATGTAAACTTGACTACACATGAACTGAATTACAAAACAGAACAGGGTCTCAAATTTAGAAAACCAACTTATGCTTGCTTATGGGGAAAGGTGAGTTGGGGTGCTGCATAAAACCAGAGATTGAAATTAGCACAGATACCGTTCCATAAGCCAAATATATAATAGAAAAGACCTACTCCTTGCTCAACGTAATGGACTCAACACCCCATATTCAACGCCTGGCAAGATACCTGACAAGTAAGAATCTTAAAACCCATGGATTTATATGTCTCCATAAGGAAATCAAGCGTGTGTACAGCGGCCTAAACGCAGCAGTGAACATCCGATAAATCCCATTATCAAGATAAATTTCAAAAACAAAACAAAATGACAGTGAAATAGAGAGCAATTCTTAAATAATTCATTCAGGGCTTGTGATGCAACCTGGATTTACCACATCTACACCCAGAGCTGGGTGAGACATAAGGCTGGACACTTCGGGCTGATAGCATTGGTGAGGTTCGGTGAGCAAACGCAGACCCTTTGAAGTCATACTGCATGGTACCCATTCCATGCGTCCCAAATTTCCAGGTTTAAGGGATTCTTCCTTCAGCTAAAACATGCATGGGAAACCCATAGTGTGGTCCACCGTGTGATTGGGAAACGTTTTCAAATGCATCTCAGTTTTCGTCCCCTAGTACTCGGGTTCACCATTCCAGACGCTTTACTAACACTCTCCCCACTTGGAGAGTCAGTGCATTTAACCTCCTGTTTGGCACACTTGGCAATTTCTGCGCAAGATGAACAGGCATAGGGAGAAGCAATGAGAGACTAGCTGTAGGTGTCTGCACGGGCAAATGGAACGCTCATTTCCCACCAGGAAGAGGAATTAACAAAAGGCTCAGCGTGCCCTGCTGGAAACACATTAGGGCCTGAAGCAATCTTGCGGTTTTGCGGCCAGCTCACAAGAAAGCGAGTTGAAGAAAGGAGCTCAGGGGCACTGTAATTCACAAATCTGCAGAGTTATGAATGACACCTATCGTCCAAAAATGTATAGAAGTAAGTCTTCGAAGAGGACTTGAAAGCGGGGCAGAATTTCAGGAAAACGATTTCAGGGGTTAGACTGGAATTGCACTTAAAACATAGGAAAAGAGGCAGAATGTTGACAATGATGCACTTGGCCAAAAAGGGCGTATGCGTTTTTTCCTGAATATATTCAGGAAAAAACGCATACGCCCTTTTTGGCCAACCAAGCAAGCGTGTAAAGGAAATCTGCACTACAATGAAGTCTCACTGCCCCCCGGTCAAAAGGGCCATCTGAAAAAAGTGTAAAATCCAGAAAGGCAGGACAGGTCATGGAGAACAGGGAGCCTTGTTATGCTGATGGGCGGATTTAAATTGCCAACAGCCACTCTGGAAAAGTGTATGGTGTTTCCTGAAACACGTAGCAAACAAAGCAACACAGCCTATAGCACTTCCACTTATGGTCCTATAGCTTAGGGAAATTAAAATCAAAAACACACAGCCACCCCAAAGTTTGGGATGGCTCTGTTTACAAGAACCTCATCTACGGTAGCAGTTAAATATCCCAGAAAGCATAAAATGGATAAAGAAGTTGTGGTACGCACGTACAATGGAATATCACTCAGCAATGAAATCTACGTCATCAGGACCGTAGCGGCATAATGAGTGGATTCAGGTACGATGATTCTATGAGAAATAAGTCAGACAGAAAAAGAAACATCATAAGTTATCACTAATACACGGAATGTAAACTTGGCTACCCATGAACTGAATTACAAAACAGAACAGGGTCTCAAATTTAGCAAACCAACTTATGCTTGCTTATGGGGAAAGGTCAGTTGGGATGCTGCATAAAACCAGAGATTGAAATTAGCACAGATACCATTCCATAAGCCAAATATATAATAGACAAAACCTACTCCTTGCTCAACGAAATGGACTCAACACCCTATATTCAACGCCTGGGAAGATACCTGACAAGTAAGAATCTTAAAACCCATGGATTTATATGTCTCCATAAGGAAATCAAACGTGTGTACAGTGGCCTAAAAGCAGCAGTGAAAATCCGATAAATCCCATTATCAAAATGAATTTCAAAAACAAAACACAATGACAGTGAAATAGAGAGCAATTCTTAAATAATTCATTCAGGGCTTGTGATGCAACCTGTATTTACCACATCTACACCCAGAGCTGGATGAGACATAAGGCTGGACACTTCGGGCTGATAGCATTGGTGAGGTTCGGTGAGCAAACGCAGACCCTTTGAATTCATACTGCATGGTACCCATTCCATGGGTCCCAACTCTCCAGGTTTAAGGGATTCTTCCTTCAGCTAAAACATGCATGGGAAACCCACAGTACAGTGCACTGTGTGACAGGGAAACGTTTTCAAATGCATCTCAGTTATCGTCCCCTGGTACTCGGGTTCACCATTCCAGACGCTTTACTAACACTCTCCCCACTTGGGGAGTCAGTGCCATTAACCTCCTGTTTGGCACACTTTGCAATTTCTGCGCAAGATGTACAGGAATAGGGAGAACCAATGAGAGACTAGCTGTAGGTGCCTGCACCGGCAAAAGGAACACTCATTTCCGAACAGGAAGAGGAATTAAACAAAGGCTCAGCATGCCCTGCCGGAAAGAGATTATGGCCTGAAGCAATCCTGCGGTTTTGCGGCCAGCTCACAAGAAAGCGAGTTGAAGACATGAGCTCAGGGGCACTGTAATTCACAAACCTGCAGAGTTATGAATGACAGCTATCGTCCAAAAATGTATTGAAGTAAGTCTTCGAAGAGGACTTGTAAGCGGGGCAGAATTTCAGGAAAACGATTTCAGGGGGTAGACTGGAATTGTACTAAAAGCATAGGAAAAGAGGCAGAATGTCGACAACGATGCACTTGGCCAAAAAGTGCGTATGCGTTTTTTCCTGAATATATTCAGAAAAAAAAGGCATACGCCCTTTTTGGCCAACCAAGCAAGCGTGTAAAGGAACTCTGCACTACAAGGAAGTCTCACTGCCCCCCCGGTCAAAAGGGCCATCTGAAAAAAGTGTAAAATGCAGAAAGGCAGGACAGGTCATGGAGAACAGGGAGCCTTGTCATCCTGATGGACGGGATGTAAATTGCCAACAACCATTCTGGAGAAGTGTATGGTGTTTCCAGAAACACGTAGGAAACAAAGCAACACAGCCTATGGCACTTCCACTTATGGTCCTATAGCTTAGGGAAATTAAAATCAAAAACACACAGCCACCCCAGAGTTTGGGACGGCTCTGTTTACAAGAACCTCGTCTACGGTACAAGTAAAATATCCCAGAAAGTAAAAAATGGATAAAGAAGTTGTGGTACGCACGTACAATGGAATATCACTCAGCAATGAAATCTACGTCATCAGTCCCGTAGCGGCATAATGAGTGCATTCAGGTACGATGATTCTACGAGAAATAAGTCACACAGAAAAAGAAACATCATAAGATATCACTAATACACGGAATGTAAACTTGACTACACATGAACTGAATTACAAAACAGAACAGGGTCTCAAATTTAGAAAACCAACTTATGCTTGCTTATGGGGAAAGGTGAGTTGGGGTGCTGCATAAAACCAGAGATTGAAATTAGCACAGATACCGTTCCATAAGCCAAATATATAATAGACAAGACCTACTCCTTGCTCAACGTAATGGACTCAACAACCCATATTCAACGCCTGGCAAGATACCTGACAAGTAAGAATCTTAAAACCCATGGATTTATATGTCTCCATAAGGAAATCAAGCGTGTGTACAGTGGCCTAAACGCAGCAGTGAACATCCGATAAATCCCATTATCAAAATAAATTTCAAAAACAAAACAAAATGACAGTGAAATAGAGAGCAATTCTTAAATAATTCATTCAGGGCTTGTGATGCAACCTGGATTTACCACATCTACACCCAGAGCTGGGTGAGACATAAGGCTGGACACTTCGGGCTGATAGCATTGGTGAGGTTCGGTGAGCAAACGCAGACCCTTTGAAGTCATACTGCATGGTACCCATTCCATGGGTCCCAACTCTCCAGGTTTAAGGAATTCTTCCTTCAGCTAAAACATGCATGGGAAACCCAGACTATCGTCGGCCGTGTGATTGGGAAACGTTTTCAAATGCATCTCAGTTTTCGTCCCCTGGTACTCGGGTTCACCATTCCAGACGCTTTACTAACACTCTCCCCACTTGGAGAGTCAGTGCCTTTAACCTCCTGTTTGGCACAGTTTGCAATTTCTGCGCAAGATGAACAGGCATAGGGAGAACCAATGAGAGACTAGATGTTGGTGTCTGCACGGGCAAATTGAACGCTCATTTCCCACCAGGAAGAGGAATTAAACAAAGGCTCAGCGTGCCCGGCTGGAAACAGATTAGGGCCTGAAGCAATCCTGCGGTTTTGCGGCTAGCTCACAAGAAAACGAGTTGAGGAAAGGAGCTCAGGGGCACTGTAATTCACAAACCTGCAGAGTTATGAATGACAGCTATCGTCCAAAAATGTACTGAAGTAAGTCTTCAAAGAGGACTTGAAAGCGGGGCAGAATTTCAGGAAAACGATTTCAGGGGGTAGACTGGAATTGCACTTAAAACATAGGAAAAGAGGCAGAATGTCGACAATGATGCACTTGGCCAAAAAGGGCGTATGCGTTTTCTCCTGAATATATTCAGGAAAAAACGCATACGCCCTTTTTGGCCAACCAAGCAAGCGTGTAAAGGAAATCTGCACTACAATGAAGTCTCACTACCCCCGGTCAAAAGGGCCATCTGAAAAACGTGTAAAATCCAGAAAGGCAGGACAGGTCTTGGAGAACAGGGAGCCTTGTTATGCTGATGGGTGGGATGTAAAGTGCCAACAGCCACTCTGGAGAAATGTATGGTGTATCCTGAAACACGTAGGAAACAAAGCAACACAGCCTATGTCAATTCCACTTATGGTCCTATAGCTTAGGGAAATTAAAATCAAAAACACACAGCCACCCCAAAGTTTGGGATGGCTCTGTTTACAAGAACCTCGTCTACGGTACAAGTAAAATATCCCAGAAAGTAAAAAATGGATAAAGAAGTTGTGGTACGCACGTACAATGGAATATCACTCAGCAATGAAATCTACGTCATCAGGCCCGTAGCGGCATAATGAGTGGATTCAGATACGAAGATTCTACGAGAAATAAGTCACACAGAAAAAGAAACATCATAAGATATCACTAATACACGGAATGTAAACTTGGCTACACATGAACTGAATTACAAAACAGAACAGGGTCTCAAATTTAGAAAACCAACTTATGCTTGCTTATGGGGAAAGGTGAGTTGGGGTGCTGCATAAAACCAGAGATTGAAATTAGCACAGATACCGTTCCATAAGCCAAATATATAATAGACAAGCCCTACTCCTTGCTCAACGAAATGGACTCAACACCCCTTATTCAACGCGTGGCAAGATACCTGACAAGTAAGAATCTTAAAACCCATGGATTTATATGTCTCCTTAAGGAAATCAAGCGTGTGTACAGCGGCCTAAACGCAGCAGTGAAAATCCGATAAATCCCATTATCAAAATAAATTTCAAAAACCAAACACAATGACAGTGAAATAGAGAGCAATTCTTAAATAATTCATTCAGGGCTTGTGATGCAACCTGGATTTACCACATCTACACCCAGAGCTGGGTGAGACATAAGGCTGGGCACTTCGGGCTGATAGCATTGGTGAGGTTCGGTGAGCAAACGCAGACCGTTTGAAGTCATACTGCATGGTACCCATTCCATGTGTCCCAACTCTCCAGGTTTAAGGGATTCTTCCTTCAGCTAAAACATGCATTGGAAACCCAGACTATCGTCCACCGTGTGATTGGGAAACGTTTTCAAATGCATCTCAGTTTTCGTCCCCTGGTACTCGGGTTCACCATTCCAGACGCTTTACTAACACTCTCCCCACTTGGAGAGTCAGTACCTTTATCCCCCTGTTTGGCACAGTTTGCAATTTCTGCGCAAGATGAACAGGCATAGGGAGAACCAATGAGAGACTAGCTGTTGGTGTCTGCACGGGCAAATTGAACGCTCATTTCCCACCAGGAAGAGGAATGAACCAAAGGCTCAGCGTGCCCGGCCGGAAACAGATTAGGGCCTGAAGCAATCCTGCGGTTTTGCGGCCAGCTCACAAGAAAACGAGTTGAAGAAAGGAGCTCAGGGGTACTGTAATTCACAAACCTGCAGAGTTATGAATGTCAGCTATCGTCCAAACATATACTGAAGTAAGTCTTCAAAGAGGACTTGAAAGCGGGGCAGATTTTCAGGAAAATGATTTCAGGGGGTAGACTGGAATTGCACTTAAAGCATAGGAAAAGAGGCAGAATGTCGACAATGATGCACTTGGCCAAAAAGGGCGTATGCGTTTTTTCCTGAATATATTCAGGAAAAAACGCATACGCCCTTTTTGGCCAACAAAGCAAGCGTGTAAAGGAAATCTGCACTACAATGAAGTCTCACTGCCCCCCGGTCAAAAGGGCCATCTGAAAAATGTGTAAAATCCAGAAAGGCAGGACAGGTCATGGAGAACAGGGAGCCTTGTCATGCTGATGGGCGGGATGTAAATTGCCAACAACCACTCTGGAGAAGTGTATGGTGTTTCCAGAAACACGTGGGAAACAAAGCAACACAGCCTATGTCACTTCCACTTATGGTCCTATAGCTTAGGGAAATTAAAATCAAAAACACACAGCCACCCCTGAGTTTGGGACGGCTCTGTTTACAAGAACCTCGTCTACGGTACAAGTAAAATATCCCAGAAAGCAAAAAATGGATAAAGAAGTTGTGGTACGCACGTACAATGGAATATCACTCAGCAATGAAATCTACTTCATCAGGCCCGTAGCGGCATAATGAGTGGATTCAGGTATGATGATTCTACGAGAAATAAGTCACACAGAAAAAGAAACATCATAAGATATGACTAATACACGGAATGTAAACTTGGCTACCCATGAACTGAATTACAAAACAGAACAGGGTCTCAAATTTAGAAAACCAACTTATGCTTGCTTATGGGGAAAGGTGAGTTGGGGTGCTGCATAAAACCAGAGATTGAAATTAGTACAGATACCTTTCCATAAGCCATATATATAATAGACAAGACCTACTCCTTGCTCAACGAAACGGACTCAAAGCCTGGGAATATACCTGACAAGTAAGAATCTTAAAACCCATGGATTTATATGTATCCATAAGGAAATCAAGCGTGTGTACAGCAGCCTAAACGCAGCAGTGAAAATCCGATAAATCCCATTATCAAAATAAATTTCAAAACCAAAACACATTGACAGTGAAATAGAGAGCAATTCTTAAATAATTCATTCAGGGCTTGTGATGCAACCTGGATTTACCACATCTACATCCAGAGCTGGGTGAGATATACGGCTGGACACTTCGGGCTGATAGCATTTGTGAGGTTCGGTGAGCAAACGCAGACCCTTTGTAGTCATACTGCATGGTACCCATTCCATGGTTCCCAGCTCTCCAGGTTTAAGGGATTCTTCCTTCAGCTAAGACATGCATGGGAAACCCAGAGTATTGTCCACCGTGTGATTGGGAAACGTTTTCAAATATATCTCAGTTTTCGAACCCTGGTACTCGGGTTCACCATTCCAGACACTTTACTAACATTCTCCCCACTTGGAGAGTCAGTGCCTTTAACCTCCTGTTTGGCACAGTTTGCAATTTCTCCGCAAGATTAACAGGAATAGGGAGAAACAATGAGAGACTAGCTGTAGGTGTCTGCACGGGCAAATGGAACGCTCATTTCCCACCAGGAAGAGGAATTCACCAAAGGCTCAGTGTGCCCTGACGGAAACAGATTAGGGCCTGCAGCAATCCTGCGGTTTTGCGGCCAGCTCACAAGAAAGCGAGTTGAGGAAACGAGCTCAGGGGCACTGTAATTCACAAACCTGCAGAGTTATGAATGACACCTATCGTCCAAAAATGTATTGAAGTAAGTCTTCGAATAGGACTTGAAAGCGGGGCAGAATTTCAGGAAAACGATTTCAGGGGGTAGACTGGAATTGCACTTAAAGCATAGGAATAGAGGCAGAATGTCGACAATGATGCACTGGCCAAAAAGTGCGTATGCGTTTTTTCCTGAATATATTCAGGAAAAAACGCATACGCCATTTTTGGCCAAGCAAGCAAGCAGGTAAATGAAATCTGCACTACAATGAAGTCTCACTGCCCCCCGGTCAAAAGGGTCATCTGAAAAAGTGTAAAATTCAGAAAGGCAGGACAGGTCATGGAGAACAGGGAGACTTGTTATGCTGATGGGGGGGATGTAAATTGCAAACAGCCACTCTGCAGAAGTGTATGGGGTTTCCTGAAACACGTAGGAAACAAAGCAACGGAGCCTATGTCACTTCCACTTATGGTCCTATAGCTTAGGGAAATTAAAATCAAAAACACACAGCCACCCCAAAGTTTGGGACAGCTCTGTTTACAAGAACGTCGTCTACGGTACAAGTTAAATATCCCAGAATGTGAAAAATGGTTAAAGAAGTTGTGGTACGCACGTACAATGGAATATCACTCACCAATGAAATCTATGTCATCAGGCCCGTCGTGGCATATTGAGTGGATCCAGGTACGATGATTCTAAGTGAAATAAGTCACACAGAAAATGAAACATCATAAGATATCACTAATACACGGAATGTAAACTTGGCTACACATGAACTGAATTACAAAACAGAACAGGGTCTCAAATTTAGAACACCAACTTATGCTTGCTTATGGGGAAAGGTGAGGTGGGGTGCTGCATAAAACCAGAGATAGAAATTAGCACACATACCTTTCCATAAGCCAAATATGTAATAGTCAAGACTTACACCTTGCTCAACGAAATGGACTAAACACACCATATTCAACTCCTAGGATTACACATGACTAGTAAGAATCTTCAAATCCATGGATTTATATGTCTCCGTAAGAGAATCAAGTGTGTGTACAGCTGCATGAAGGCAGCAGAGAAAATCCGATAAATCCCATTATCAAAATAAACTACAAAAACAAACACAATGACAGTGAAATAGAGAGCAATTCTTAAATAATTCATTCAGGGCTTGTGATGCAACCTGGATTTACCACATCTACACCTAGAGCTGAGTGAGACATAAGGTTCGACACTTTGGGCTGATAGCATTGGTGAGGTTCGGTGAGAAAATGCAGGCCATTTGAAGTCATACTGCATGGTACCCATTGCATGGGTCCCACCTCTCCAGGTTTAAGGGATTCTTCCTTCAGGTAAAACACGCATGGGAAACCCAGAATATGGTCCACCGTGTGACCGGGAAACCTTTTTAAATGCATCTCAGTTTTCTTCCCCTCATACTCGGTTTTACCATTCCAGACGCTTTACTAACTCTTTCCCCAATTGGAGAGTCAGTGCCTTTAACCTCCTGTTTGGCACAGTTTGGAATTTCTGAGCAAGATGAACAGGAATAGGGAGAACCAATGAGAGATTAGCTGTAGGTGTCTGCACGAGCAAATTTAATGCTCATTTCCCATCAGGAAGAGGAATTAGCCAAAGGCTCAACATGCCGTGCCTGAACCAGATTAGGGCCTGAAGCAATCCTGCGGTTTTGCGGCCAGCTCACAAGAAAGCGAGTTGAAGAATGGAGCTCAGGGGCACTGTAATTCACAAACCTGCAGAGTTATAAATGACAGCTATCGTCCAAAAATATATTGAAGTAAGGCTGCAAAGAGGACTTGAACGCAGAATTCCAGGAATACGATTTCAGGAGGTAGATGGGAAGTCCTCTGAAAGTATAGGAGAAGAGGCAGAACTTCGACAATGATGCACTTGGTCAAAAAGGGCATATGCGTTTCTTCCAGGGCCCTCATTAAAGAGGGTAGGAGGCTCCCAGCATGCTTCAGTGGCCAACAGAGGGCCTACGTCGCCAAGGCGACGTGAGCCATCCAGGCAGGAGTGACCTCACATCAGAGCGCCCACCTCACAGAAGGGTAAGGAACCCAGTCATGATCAGACTCTCACCAGAGTGCCCACATAAGCAAGGGGCTGGGAATCAGGCACGAGTGTCCTCACACCCGTGGGGCCACATCATCGAAAGTTGAGGTACCCAGCACATGTGGCCTCAAACCAGAAGACCCACATCACCATGGGTCTCAGAGCGAGGCAGGCAGGATTAACCTCAAAACACATGGCCCATTGTATAAAAAGGTGAGGAATCCAGCAGTTGGAACATCCCAGCAGGCGGCCCAGAGCACCGAGGCTATGGGATCCAGGCAGTGATGAACTCACAACAGAGGGCCCTCATCGTGATACTGTAAGCAACCCAGCCGTTGTGACCTCAGAGCACAAGGCCCACATCCCCATGGGGAAGGGAACCAAGCAGGAGTGTCATCGCACCAGTGGGCACACAACAGAAAATGTGGGGAGCCCAGCAGTTAGGGCCGGACGCCAGAGGGCCCTCATCACTGAGGAGAGGAGGCTCCCAGCAAGCTCCAACTGCTACCAGAGGGCCGACGTCGCCAATGCGGGGTGTGCCAGCCAGGCAGGAGTGACCTCAGAGCAGAGGGCCAACCACACAAAAGTGTGAGGAACCCAAAGAGGATCAGACTCTCACCAGAGGGCCCACATCACCAAGGGAATGGAAACCAGGCAGGAGTGTCCTCACACCAGTGGGGCCACATCACCGAAATGTGACGGACCCAGCACACGTGGCCTCAAACTACAGGACACACATCACCAAGGGGCTGGGAGTGAGGCAGGCAGGAGGAGCCTCAAAACAGAGGGCCCATTGCGTAAAAAAGGTGAGGAATCCCGCAGTTGGAACCTCCCAGCAGGCGGCCAGGAGCAGCGAGGCTATGGGATCCAGGCCTGACTGAACTCAAAACAGAGGGCCCACATTCTGACACTGTGAGCAACCCAGCCGTTGGGACCACAGAGCAGAAAGCCCACATCCCCTAGGGAAGGGACCCTGGCTGGAGTGTACTCACACGACAGGGCGCACATCAGAAAATTTTGGGAGCCCATGAGTTAGGGCCTGACGCCAGAGGGCCCTCATTACCGAGGGGAGGAGACTCCCAGCAGGCACCAACTCGCAACTGAGGGCCCACATCACCAACGTGACGTGTGCCAGCCAGGCAGGAGTGACCTCACAGCAGAGGGCCCACCTCCCAGAAGTGTGAGGAATCCAGACAGGATCAGACTATCACAAGAGGGCCCCAATCACCAAGGGGATGGGAACCAGGCAGGAGTGTCCTCACACCAGTGGGGCCACATCAATAAAGGTGAGGAAACCGGTACATGTGGCCTTAAACCAGAGGACCTACATCACAAAGGGGCTGGGAGTGAGTCAGGAAGTAGGAGCATAAAAACACAGGACCCAAAGAATAAAAAAGGTAAGGAATCCAGCAGTAGGAACCTCCCAGCAGTCGGCTCAGAGCACAGAGTCTATGGGATCTAGGCCTGAGTGAACTAACACCAGAGAGACAACATCATGAAACGGTGAACAACACAGGTGTTGGGACCTTAGAGCAGAAGGCCCACATGCCCATGGGGATGGGAACCTCGCAGGAGTGTCCTCGCACCACTTAGCACGTATCAGAAAATGTGGGTACCCAGCAGTTAGGGCCTGACGCTAGAGGGCCCCCATCACCGAGGGGAGGAGGCTCCCAGCAGGCTCCAAGTGCCACAAGAGGGCCGACTTCGCCAAGGCGGGGTGTGCCAGCCAGGCAGGAGTGACCTCACAGCAGAGGGCCCACCTCACAGAAGGGTGAGGAACCCAGCCAGGATCAGACTCTCACCAGAGGGCCCACATCATCAAGGGGATAGGAAGCAGGCAGGAGTGTCCTCACACCAGTGTGGCCACATCATCCAAAGGCGAGGGACCCAGCACACGTGGCCTCACACCTGAGGACACACATCACCAAGGGACTGGGAGTGAGGCAGGCAGGAGGAGTCTCAAAACAGAGGGTCCATAGAAGAAAAAAGGTGAGGAATCCCGCAGTTGGAACCTCCCAGCAGGTGGCCAGGAGCAGCGAGGCTATGGGATCCAGGCCGGAGAGAACTCACAGCAGAGGGCCCTCATCATGAAACTGAGCAACCCACGGTTGGGACCTCAGAGCAGAAGGCCCACATTCCCATGGGGTTGGGAACCTGGCACGAGTGTACTCGAACCACAGGGCGCATATCAGAAAATATTGGGAGCCCAGGAATTAGGGCCTGACGCCAGAGGGCCCTCATTACCGAGGGCAGGAGACCCCCAGCAGGCACCAAATCCCACCAGAGGGCCGACTTCGCCAAGGCGGGGTGTGCCAGCCAGGCAGGAGTGACGTCAGAGAAGAGGGCCCACCTCACAGAAGTGTGAGGAACCCAACCAGGATCAGACTCTCACCGGATGGCCCACATCACCAAGGGGATGGGAACCAGGCAGGAGTGTCCTCACACCAGTGGGGCCACATCAGCCAAAGGTGAGGAACCCAGCACATGTGGCCTCAAACCACAGGACACACATCACCAAGGGGCTGGGAGTGAGGCAGGTGTCCGGAGGGGCACATTTAACTCTAATTTCCCACCAGGAAGAGGAATTAACCAAAGGCTCAGAGTGCCGTGCCAGACCCTGATTATGGCCTAAAGCAAACCTGCGGTTCTGTGGCCAGCTTTCAAGGAAACGAGTTAAGAAAGGAAATCACAGGCACTGTAATTCACAAACCTGCAGAGTTATAAATGACAGCTATTGGCAAAAATATACTGAAGTAAGTCTGCAAAGAGGACTTCAAAACGAGGCAGAATTGCAGGAATCATATTTCAGGAGGTAGATTGGAATTGCGTTTAAAGCATGTGAAAAGCGGCAGATCTTTGACAGTGATGCACTTGGACAAAAGTGCGTAAACATTTTTTCCTGAATATATTCAGGAAAAAACACATATGCCCTTTTTGGCCAACCAAGCACTCGAGCAATGGAAATCCGCACTACAATGAAGTCTCATTTCCCATTCGTCAAAAGGGCCATCTGAAAAATGTGTAAAAACCAGAAACACAGGACAGGCCATGGAGAACAGGGAGCCTTGTTATGCTGATGGGCGGGATGTAAATTGCCAACAGACACTCTGGAGATGTTTATGGTGTATCCTGAAACATCTGAAAAACAAAGCTACAGACCCTAGGGCACTTCCACTTTTGGCCCTATAGCTTAGGAAAATTAAAATCAACAAGACACAGCCAACACCAAATTTAGGGCTGCTGTGTTTACAAGAACCTTGAGTCCAGTACAAATTAAATATCCCAGAAAGAAAAATATGGATAAAGGAGTTGTGCTACTTACGTACAATGGAATATCACTCAGCAATGAAATCAATGTCATCAGGCCTGTAGCAGCAAATTGAGTGGATTTAAGTATGATGATTCTAAGAGAAATATGTCACACAGAGAAAGGTAATTATCATAAGATATCACTAATAGAGAGAGTGTAAACTTGGCTACACATAAACTGAATTCCAAAACCGAACAGAGTCTCACATTTAGATAAAAACTTATGCTTGCTTAAGGGGAAAGTTGAGTTGCGGTGCTGTATAAAACCAGAGATTGAAATTAGCACACATACCGTTCCATAAGCCAAATATGTAATAGACAAGACCTACTCTTTGCTCAACGAAATAGACTCATCCATGGTGTATCACCTCACACCTGTTAGAATGGGCATCATCAGAAAATCTACAAACAACAAATGCTGGAAAGGGTGTGGAGATAAGGAACCCTCTTCCGCTATTGTTGGGAATGAAATTGATACAGTCACTGTGGAGAAAGTTATGGAGTTTCTTATAAAACTAAGAATAGAATTACCATATGATACAGCAGTCCCACTACTGGGCATATACCCAGACAAAACCATAAATCAAAAAGAGACATTCACCGCAATGTTCATTGCATCACTATTTACAATATCCAGGTAATGGAAGCAACCTAAATGCCCACAGACAGACGAATGCATAAAGAAGTGGTACATATATAAAATGGAATATTACTAAGCCATAAAAAGGAATGAAATTGGGTCATTTGTAGAGACGTTGATGGATCTAGAGACTGTCATACAGAGTGAAGTAAGTCAGAAAGAGAAAAAGAAATCTTGTCTATTAATGGCTATATGTGGAACCTAGACAAATTGTACAGATGAACCGTTTTGCAAGGCAGAAATAGAGCAACAGATGTAGACAACAAACGTATGGACACCAAGGGGGGAAAGCTGTTGGGGGGTGGTGGTGGGAGGAGTTGAGAGATTGGGATTGGCATGTATACATTTATATGTATAAAATAGATAACCAAAAAGAACCTGCTGTATAAAAAAATAAAATAAAATTCAAATTACAAAAAGTAAAACAGAAAAAATATTCTTCCCTTCACATACATGTATTTATATGAATAAATTATTTCCATGCTTATATCTGTAAATACAAAAAAGAGGAATAAAATCTACCTTGAACCAAAAAAGAAAAAAAAACAGAACCCACCAGCTACACAGAGGAAAACCGTATCAGGGCACTTGCTCCAGTTGTAAACAATTCTGAAGTTGGTCGGTGGTGGGGAATCATCTCCCATTCAGCCAGCAGGCCCCACGCAACAAGCGTCCTCATTGCAAAGCTGGGGGACCGTGCCGAGGCATCTGTGAGTAAACGTGGGCTGAGCCCCAGGCCAGCTGCTGCTGAAATGTTCCCACCCTTCCCAGGTAAAACACCTGAATATGTACAAGGACTTGAAAGCCTAGAGGAAGGGCCATGGAGCCACATGAGCGACAGCATGCCAGCCGACTTGGTGCCTGCAGGCCAGCCAGGATGGTCCTGGTCCTGGGTGCTCTTCTGGAAGCTCTCCATTTCCCTGCCTGAGATACCCCTGCTGTCCCGGCCCCCACTGCTTTCTTCCTCACTCACCTCTGCCCAGGGAGAAATTCCAGCGGCAGGTATGGGTGACACATCCTCTTCTTTAGCAGGTGGCATCTTGGCAACTGCTGCAGAAAGTCCAGCAGAGCCCCACTCACACTGGGCCACCCACAAAGCCGTGGCCTCTCACTCCCTCCCACCAGTCCAGCCCCAAGACTGCTGACAGGGCAGAGAAAATGGCGTCAGGCACAGCTGCAGGGGCTCTTGCTGCCTGGAGCGGTGTTTATATTGATCTGAACCCAGGCACACCTGGGGAGGGCTGGCCGGCACGGTCAGGCTTCCCAGGCCAGCCAATAATCACCCCTCAGGGGCTCACAGTTGCAGAAACTGGAACTTGCTGAATCGGCCAGGTCCAAGGAACAGGTGTGGGCTCCTGAGAGTCAGGATAGACAAGGGGCTGCAGCTCTGGCTTGTTTTCTAATTATATTATCTGGCCCATGAGTGGGAGACAACTTCAAGAAAACCCTCTCCTAATGAGAGGAACCCAGGAGTCAGGGAGAGGAGGGGTGGCTGGTGGGTGGAGACAGAGGCCTGGTGCCCCGGGTGCAGTGGAAGTCTCTGGAACACCAGGTGGAGGGAGGCCACACAGAGTGATGCCCAGGGTCACAGACCTGTCGGAGCTGCTGTTTGTTAGTTCAAGTCCTGCTCTGAGGTGCTCTGTGTCAGATCTGAGTGACAGGTGAGCTGGGAGTGCTCTGCAATGAGGGCGATATGCACGGTTCCTGTGTTCCCAGCCCTGCCATGGTACCTGCAAGGGTAGCTCTGTATCCTGGGAGGGGCCTGACCACGAGAGCCCCGTGGGCTGGGGTGGGGTACCTGCCCAGGTGAGCTCCATATCCTGGGATTGGCCTGACCTCGAGAGCCCCATGGGCTGCTGGAGTCCTGGTAAAGGATGTCAGGACAGTCAGTGAAGCCACCGAGGATATACCTCCAGTAGTTCCTAAATCCTACACCCTGCTGGTCATTCTACCAACCACCAGGACATGGTATTCTGTATTAGTCTTCAATGATGCCTTCTTTTGTATTCTATTAGTCCCAGAGTCACAAGAAATTTTGGCTTGTGAGTGGCAGGACTCAACATACAGCTAAAACAATACTTCCGGGCCGTGTTGCCCCAAGGGTTCAAAAATTCCCACACCATCTTTGGGGAAAGCTCAGCTAAAGACCTAAAAGTTCTACCTCTGGAAAAGGAAACACTCCTTCAATATGCAGACGACATTCTGATCGCCAGCCCTACTAAGGATACCTCTGAACTACGAAGCCAATAAAGGATACAAGTTGTCCAAGAAAAAGCTCAAATATCACAGACTACGGTGACCTGCCTGGGCTTCATTCTCACAGAAGGTCGGAGAAGCCCATCCCAGGAAAGGGAAGAAACAATTTACAGCCTTACCCATTTCTAAAACTAGAAGACAGCTTAGGGGTTCCTGGGGAGGCCAGGGTTTGCTGCTTCTGGATCCCTAACTACAGTCTACTAGCTCGGCCTCTATATGAAACACTGAAAGGAAAAGGTGATGATCCTTTTGAATAGAATGCAGAAGTGGCCTTTCAAGAATGGAAAGAGCAGTCAATTCAGACCCTTGCCCTGGAACTCCCTAATTTAGCTAAACCCTTTGACCTTTACATTCCTGGTGAACGGTGAATCGCCACTGGAGTATTAGTGCAAAACCTGGGACCACTTGAAATGGAACAATGCAAGAATGCGATCCAGGTAGGATAAAATACGGTCACCAAGGGGCTTGGCCCACCGCCACATCTGGCCAAGATACTGGCAGTATCTGATAACCTGGAAATCAGCAGCCCAAAAGGCCACCTCCCTCCTAAGGGAAAAGGAACCCTCGTGGTGATCCTAACCCCCAACCATGCCCTGAAGTTGCAGGGTTGGCTCCATGGGCACACTGATCTTGAGGGAGGAGGCCCTCCAACTCCAACCTCCATAGAGATAACCGGGGCAAAGGGGCACCATGACGACTCATGTGAAGGTGTCTGCACATGCAAATTTAACGCTCATTTCCCACAAGGAAGAGGAATTAACCAATGGATCAGCATGCCATGCCGGAACTATATTAGGGCCTGAAGCAATCCTTCGGGTTTGTGGCCAGCTCACAAGAAAGCGAGTTGAAGAAAGGAGCTCAGGGGCACTGTAATTCACAAACCTGCAGAGTAATGAATGACAGCTATCGTCCAAAAATGTTTTGAAGTAAGTCTTCGAAGAGGACTTGAAATCGGGGAAGAATTTCAGGAAAACGATTTCAGGGGGTAGAATGGAATTGCACTTAAAGAATAAGATTAGAGGCAGAATGTCGACAATGATGCACTTGGCCAAAAAGGGCGTATGCGTTTTTTCCTGAATATATTCAGGAAAAAACGCATACGCCCTTTTTGGCCAACCAAGCAACCGTGTAAAGGAAATGTGCACTACAATGAAGTCTCACTGCCCCCCGGTCAAAAGGGCCATCTGAAAAATGTGTAAATTCCAGAAAGGCACGACAGGTCATGGAGAACAGGGAGCCTTGTTATGCTGATGGGAGGGATGTAAATTGCCAACAGCCACTCTGGAGAAGTGTATGGTGTTTCCTGAAACACGTAGGAAAAAAAGCAACACAGCCTATGGCACTTCCACTTATGGTCCTATAGCATAGAGAAATTAAAATCAAAATCACACAGCCACCCCAAAATTTGGGATGGCTCTGTTTACAAGAACCTCGTCTACGGTACAAGTTAAATATCCGAGAAAGCAAAAAATGGATAAAGAAGTTGTGGTACGCACGTACAATGGAATATCACTCAGCAATGAAACCTACGTCATCAGGCCTGTAGCGGCATAATGAGTGGATTCAGGTACGATGATTCTACGAGAAATAAGTCACACAGAAAAAGAAACATCATAAGATATCACTAATACACGGAATGTAAACTTGGCCACACATGAACAGAATTACAAAACAGAACAGGGTCTCAAATTTAGAAAACCAACTTATGCTTGCTTATGGGGAAAGGTCAGTTGGGATGCTGCATAAAACCAGAGATTGAAATTAGCACAGATACCATTCCATAAGCAAAATATATAATAGACAATACCTACTCCTTGCTCAACGAAATGGACTCAACACCCCATATTCAACGCCTGGCAAGATACCTGACAATTAAGAATCTTAAAACCCATGGATTTATATGTCTCCATATGGAAATAAAGCGTGTGTACAGCGGCCTATATGCAGCAGTGAAAATCCGATAAATCCCATTATCAAAATAAATTTCAAAAACAAAACACAATGACAGTGAAATAGAGAGCAATTCTTAAATAATTCATTCAGGGCTTGTGATGCAACCTGGATTTACCACATCTACACCCAGAGCTGGGTGAGACATAAGGCTGGACACTTCGGGCTGATAGCATTGGTGAGGTTCGGTGAGCAAACGCAGACCCTTTGAAGTCATACTGCATGGTACCCATTCCATGGGTCCCAACTCTCCACGTTTAAGGGATTCTTCCTTCAGCTAAAACATGCATGGGAAACCCATAGTATGGTCCACCGTGTGATTGGGAAACGTTTTCAAATGCATCTCCGTTTTCGAACCCTGGTACTCGGGTTCACCATTCCAGATGCTTTACTAACATTCTCCCCACTTGGAGAGTCAGTGCCTTTAACGTCCTGTTTGGCACAGTTTGCAATTTCTGCGCAAGATGAACAGGAATAGGGAGAACCAATGAGAGACTAGCTGTAGGTGTCTACACGGGCAAATGGAACGATCATTTCCCACCAGGAAGAGGAATTAACCAAAGGCTCAGCGTGCCCTGCCGGAAACAGATTAGGGCCTGAAGCAATCCTGCGGTTTTGCGGCCAGATCACAAGAAAGCGTGTTGAGGAAAGGAGCTCAGGGGCACTGTAATTCACAAACCTGCAGAGTTATGAATGACAGCTATCGTCCAAAAATGTACTGAAGTAAGTCTTCGAAGAGGACTTGAAAGCGGGGCAGAATTTCAGGAAAACGATTTCAGGGGGTAGGCTGGAATTGCACTTAAAGCATAGGAAAAGAGGCAGAATGTCGACAATGATGCACTTGGCCAAAAAGGGCGTATGCGTTTTTTCCTGAATATATTCAGGAAAAAACGCATACGCCCTTTTTGGCGAACCAGGCCGGCGTGTAAAAGTAATCTGCACTACAGTGAAGTCTCACTGCCCAGCGGTCAAAAGGGCCATCTGAAAAACGTGTAAAATCCAGAAAGGCAGGACAGGTCATGGAGAACAGGGAGCCTTGTCATGCTGATGGGCGGGATGTAAATTGCCAACAGCCACTCTGGAGAAGTGTATGGTGTTTCCTGAAACACGTAGGAAACAAAGCAACACAGCCTATGGCACTTCCACTTATGGTCCTATAGCTTAGGGAAATTAAAATCAAAAACACACAGCCACCCCAAAATTTGGGACGGCTCTGTTTACAAGAACGTCGTCTATGCTACAAGTTAAATATCCGAGAAATCAAAAAATGGATAAAGAAGTTGTGATACGCACGTACAATGGAATATCACTCAGCAATGAAATCTACGTCATCAGGCCCGAAGCGCCATAATGAGTGGATTCAGTTACGATGATTCTACGAGAAATAAGTCACACAGAAAAAGAAACATCATAAGATATGACTAATACACGGAATGTAAACTTGGCTACACATGAACTGAATTACAAAACAGAAAATGGTCTCAAATTGAGAAAATCAACTTATGCTTGCTTATGCGGAAAGTTGAGTTGGGGTGCTGCATAAAACCAGAGATTGAAATTAGCACAGATACCGTTCCATAAGCCAAATATATAATAGACAAGACCTACTCCTTGCTCAACGAAAAGGACGCAACGCCTGGGACTATACCTCACAAGTAAGAATCTTAAAATCCATGGATATATATGTCTCTATAAGGAAGTCAAGCGTGTGTACAGCGGCCTAAACGCAGCAGTGAAAATCCGATAAATCCCATTATCAAAATAAATTTCAAAAACAAAACACAATGACAGTGAAATAGAGAGCAATTCTTAAATAATTCATACAGGGATTGTGATGCAACCTGGAATTACCACATCTACACCCAGAGCTGGGTGAGACATAAGGCTGGACCCTTCGGGCTGAAAGCATTGGTGAGGTTCGGTGAGCAAACGCAGACCTCTTGAAGTCATACTGCATGGTACCCATTCCAAGGGTCCCAACTCTCCAGGTTTAAGGGATTCTTCCTTGAGCTAAAACATGCATGGGAAACCCAGAGTATGGTCCACCATGTGATTGGGAAACGTTTTCAAATGCATCTCAGTTTTCGTCCCCTGGTACTCGGGTTCACCATTCCAGACGCTTTACTAACACTCTCCCCACTTGGAGAGTCAGTGCCTTTAACCTCCTGTTTGGCACAGTATGCAATTTTTGCGCAAGATGAACAGGCATAGGGAGAACCAATGAGAGACTAGCTATTAGTGTCTGCACGGGCAAATTGAACGATCATTTCCCACCAGGAAGAGGAATTAACCAAAGGCTCAGCATGCCCGGCCGGAAACATATTAGGGCCTGAAGCAATCCTGCGGTTTTGTGGCCAGCTCACAAGAAAAGGAGTTGAAGAAAGGAGCTCAGGGGAACTGTAATTCACAAACCTGCAGAGTTATGAATGACAGCTATCGTCCAAAAATATATTGAAGTAAGTCTTTGAAGAGGACTTGAAAGCGGGGCAGAATTTCAGTAAAACGATTTCAGGGGGTAGACTGGAATTGCACTTAAAGCATAGGAAAAGAGGCAGAATGTCGACAATGATGCACTTGGCCAAAAAGGGCGTATGCGTTTTTTCCTGAATATATTCAGGAAAAAACGCATACGCACTTTTTGGCCAACCAAGCAAGCGTGTAAAGGAAATCTGCACTACAATGAAGTCTCACTGCCCCCCAGTCAAAAGGGCCATCTGAAAAAAGTGTAAAATCCAGAAAGGCAGGACAGGTCTTGGAGAACAGGGAGTCTTGTTATGCTGATGGGCGGGATGTAAATTGCCAACAGCCACTCTGGGGAAATGTATGGTGTATCCTGAAACACGTAGGAAACAAAGCAACACAGCCTATGTCACTTCCACTTATGGTCCTATAGCTTAGGGAAATTAAAATCACAAACACAGAGCCACCCCAAAGTTTGGGATGGCTCTGTTTACAAGAACGTTGTCTACGGAACAAGTTAAATATCCGAGAAAGGAAAAAATGGATAAAGAAGTTCTGGTACGCACGTACAATGGAATATCACTCAGCAATGAAATCTACGTCTTCAGGCCCATAGCGGCATAATGAGTGGATTCAGGTATGTTGATTCTACGAGAAATAAGTCACACAGAAAAAGAAACATCATAATATATCAGTAATACACGGAATGTAAACTTGGCTACACATAAACTGAATTACAAAACAGAACAGGGTCTCAAATTTAGAAAACCAACTTATGCTTGCTTATGGGGAAAGGTGAGTTGGGGTGCTGCATAAAACCAGAGATTGAAATTAGCACAGATACCGTTCCATAAGCCAAATATATAATAGACAAGCCCTACTCCTTGCTCAACAAAATGGCCTCAACACCCCATATTCAACGCCTGGCAAGATACCTGACAAGTAAGAATCTTAAAACCCATGGATTTATATGTCTCCATAAGGAAATCAAGCGTGTGTACAGCGGCCTAAATGCAGCAGTGAAAATCCGATAAATCCCATTATCAAAATAAATTTCAAAAACAAAACACAATGACAGTGAAATAGAGAGCAATTCTTAAATAATTCATTCAGGGCTTGTGATGCAACCTGGATTTCCCACATCTACACCCAGAGCTGGGTGAGACATAAGGCTGGGCACTTCGGGCTGATAGCATTGGTGAGGTTCGGTGAGCAAACGCAGACCCTTTGAAGTCATACTGCATGGTACCCATTCCATGGGTCCCAACTCTCCAGGTTTAAGGGATTCTTCCTTCAGCTAAAACATGAATGGGAAACCCAGACTATCGTCCGCCGTGTGATTGGGAAACGTTTTCAACTGCATCTCAGTTTTCGTCCCCTGGTACTCGGGTTCACCATTCCAGACGCTTTACTAACACTCTCCCCACTTGGAGAGTCAGTGCCTTTAACCTCCTGTTTGGCACAGTTTGCAATTTCTGCGCAAGATGAACAGGCATAGGGAGAACCAATGAGAGACTAGCTGTTGGTGTCTTCACGGGCAAATTGAACGCTCATTTCCCACCAGGAAGAGGAATTAACCAAAGGCTCAGCGTGCCATGCCGGAAACATATTAGGGCCTGAAGCAATCCTGCGGTTTTGCGGCCAGCTCACAAGAAAACGCGTTGAAGAAAGGAGCTCAGGGGCACTGTAATTCACAAACCTGCAGAGTTATGAATGACAGCTATCGTCCAAAAATGTACTGAAGTAAGTCTTCAAAGAGGACTTAAAAGCGGGGCAGAATTTCAGGAAAACGATTTCAGGGGGTAGACTGGAATTGCACTTAAAGCGTAGGAAAAGAGGCAGAATGTCAACAATGATGCACTTGGCCAAAAAGGGCGTATGCGTTTTTTCCTGAATATATTCAGGAAAAAACGCATACGCCCTTTTTGGCCAACCAAGTATGCGTGTAAAGGAAATCTGCACTACAATGAAATCTCACTGCCCCCCGGTCAAAAGGGCCATCTGAAAAAAGTGTAAAATCCAGAAAGACAGGACAGGTCATGGAGTACAGGGAGCCTTGTTATGCTGATGGGCGGGATGTAAATTGCCAACAGCCACTCTGGAGAAATGTATGGTGTATCCTGAAACACGTAGGAAACAAAGCAACACAGCCTATGTCACTTCCACTTATGGTCCTATAGCTTAGGGAAATTAAAATCAAAAACACACAGCCACCCCAGAGTTTGGGACGGCTCTGTTTACAAGAACCTCGTCTATGGTACAAGTAAAATATCCCAGAAAGCAAAAAATGGATAAAGAAGTTGTGGTACGCACGTACAATGGAATATCACTCAGCAATGAAATCTACGTCATCAGGCCCGTAGCGGCATGAGTGGATTCAGGTACGATGATTCTACGAGAAATAAGTCACACAGAAAAAGAAACATCATAAGATATCACTAATACACGGAATGTAAAGTTGGATACACATGAACTGAATTACAAAACAGAACAGGGTCTCAAATTTAGAAAACCAACTTATGCTTGCTTATGGGGAAAGGTGAGTTGGGGTGCTGCATAAAACCAGAGATTGAAATTAGCACAGATACCGTTCCATAAGCCAAATATATAATAGACAAGCCCTACTCCTTGCTCAACCAAATGGACTCAACACCCCATATTCAACGCCTGGCAAGATACCTGACAAGTAAGAATCTTAAAACCCATGGATTTATATGTCTCCATAAGGAAATCAAGCGTGTGTACAGCGGCCTAAAGGCAGCAGTGAAAATCCGATAAATCCCATTATCAAAATAAATTTCAAAAACAAAACACAATGACAGTGAAATAGAGAGCAATTCTTAAATAATTCATTCAGGGCTTGTGATGCAACCTGGATTTCCCACATCTACACCCAGAGCTGGGTGAGACATAAGGCTGGGCACTTCGGGCTGATAGCATTGGTGAGGTTCGGTGAGCAAACGCAGACCCTTTGAAGTCATACTTCATGGTACCCATTCCACGGGTCCAAACTCTCCAGGTTTAAGGGATTCTTCCTTCAGCTAAAACATGCATGGGAAACCCATAGTATGGTCCACCGTGTGATTGGGAAACGTTTTCAAATGCATCTCAGTTTTCGTCCCCTGGTACTCGGGTTCACCATTCCAGACGCTTTACTAACACTCTCCCCACTTTGAGAGTCAGTGCATTTAACCTCCTCTTTGGCACACTTTGCAATTTCTGTGCAAGATGAACAGGAATAGGGAGAAGCAATGAGAGACTAGCTGTAGGTGTCTGCACGGGCAAATGGAACGCTCATTTCCGACCAGGAAGAGGAATTAAACAAAGGCTCTGCATGCCCTGCCAGAAAGAGACTTTGGCCTGAAGCAATCCTGCGGTTTTGCGGCCAGCTCACAAGAAAGCGAGTTGAAGACATGAGCTCAGGGGCACTGTAATTCACAAACCTGCAGAGTTATGAATGACAGCTATCGTCCAAAAATGTATTGAAGTAAGTCTTCCAAGAGGACTTGAAAGCGGGGCAGAATTTCAGGAAAACGATTTCAGGGGGTAGACTGGAATTGTACTAAAAGCATAGGAAATGAGGCAGAATGTCGACAACGATGCACTTGGCTAAAAAGGGCGTATGCGTTTTTTCCTGAATATATTCAGGAAAAAACGCATACGCCCTTTTTGGCCAACCAAGCAAGCGTGTAAAAGAAATCTGCACTACAATGAAGTCTCACTGCCCCCCCGGTCAAAAGAGCCATCTGAATAAAGTGTAAAATTCAGAAAGGCAGGACAGGTCATGGAGAACAGGGAGCCTTGTCATGCTGATGGGCGGGATGTAAATTGCCAACAACCACTCTGTAGAAGTGTATGGTGTTTCCAGAAACACGTAGGAAACAAAGCAACACAGCCTATGGCACTTCAACTTATGGTCCTATAGCTTAGGGAAATTAAAATCAAAAACACACAGCCACCCCAGAGTTTGGGACGGCTCTGTTTACAAGAATCTCGTCTACGGTACAAGTAAAATATCCCAGAAAGTTAAAAATGGATAAAGAAGTTGTGGTACGCACGTACAATGGAATATCACTCAGCAATGAAATCTACGTCATCAGGCCCGTAGCGGCATAATGAGTGGATTCAGGTATGATGATTCTACGAGAAATAAGTCACACAAAAAAGAAACATCATAAGATATCACTAATACACGGAATGTAAACTTGGCTACCCATGAACTGAATTACAAAACAGAACAGGGTCTCAAATTTAGAAAACCAACTTATGCTTGCTTATGGGGAAAGGTGAGTTGGGGTGCTGCATAAAACCAGAGATTGAAATTAGCACAGATACCGTTCCATAAGCCAAATATATAATAGACAAGACCTACTCCTTGCTCAACGAAATGGACTCAACACCCCATATTCAATGCCTGGCAAGATACCTGACAAGTAAGAATCTTAAAACCCATGGATTTATATGTCTCCATAAGGAAATCAAGCTTGTGTACAGCGGCCTAAACGCAGCAGTGAAAATCCGATAAATCCCATTATCAAAATAAATTTCAAAAACAAAACAAAATGACAGTGAAATAGAGAGCAATTCTTAAATAATTCATTCAGGGCTTGTGATGCAACCTGGATTTCCCACATCTACACCCAGAGCTGGGTGAGACATAAGGCTGGACACTTCGGGCTGATAGCATTGGTGAGGTTCGGTGAGCAAACGCAGACCCTTTGAAGTCATACTGCATGGTACCCATTCCATGGGTTCCAAATTTCCAGGTTTAAGGGATTCTTCCTTCAGCTAAAACATGCATGGGAAACCCATAGTATGGTCCACCGTGTGATTGGAAAACGTTTTCAAATGCATCTCAGTTTTCGTCCCCTGGTACTCGGGTTCACCATTCCAGACGCTTTACTAACACTCTCCCCACTTGGAGAGTCAGTGCATTTAACCTCCTGTTTGGCACACTTTGCAATTTCTGCGCAAGATGAACAGGAATAGGGAGAAGCAATGAGAGGCTAGCTGTAGGTGTCTGCACGGGCAAATGGAACACTCATTTCCCACCAGGAAGAGGAATTAACCAAAGGCTCAGCGTGCCCTGCCGGAAAGAGATTAAGGCCTGAAGCAATCCTGCGGATTTGCGGCCAGCTCATAAGAAAGCGAGTTGAAGGAAGGAGCTCAGGGGCACTGTAATTCACAAACCTGCAGAGTTATGAATGACAGCTATCGTCCAAAAATGTATAGAAGTAAGTCTTCGAAGAGGACTTGAAAGCGGGGCAGAATTTCAGGAAAACGATTTCAGGGGGTAGACTGGAATTGCACTTAAAGCATAGGAAAAGAGGCAGAATGTTGACAATGATGCACTTGGCCAAAAAGGGCGTATGCGTTTTTTCCTGAATATATTCAGGAAAAAACGCATACACCCTTTTTGGCCAACCAAGCAAGCGTGTAAAGGAAATCTGCACTACAATGAAGTCTCACTGCCCCCCGGTCAAAAGGGCCATCTGAAAAAAGTGTAAAATCCAGAAAGACAGGACAGGTCATGGAGTACAGGGAGCCTTGTTATGCTGATGGGCGGGATGTAAATTGCCAACAGCCACTCTGGAGAAATGTATGGTGTATCCTGAAACACGTAGGAAACAAAGCAACACAGCCTATGTCACTTCCACTTATGGTCCTATAGCTTAGGGAAATTAAAATCAAAAACACACAGCCACCCCAGAGTTTGGGACGGCTCTGTTTACAAGAACCTCGTCTATGGTACAAGTAAAATATCCCAGAAAGCAAAAAATGGATAAAGAAGTTGTGGTACGCACGTACAATGGAATATCACTCAGCAATGAAATCTACGTCATCAGGCCCGTAGCGGCATGAGTGGATTCAGGTACGATGATTCTACGAGAAATAAGTCACACAGAAAAAGAAACATCATAAGATATCACTAATACACGGAATGTAAAGTTGGATACACATGAACTGAATTACAAAACAGAACAGGGTCTCAAATTTAGAAAACCAACTTATGCTTGCTTATGGGGAAAGGTGAGTTGGGGTGCTGCATAAAACCAGAGATTGAAATTAGCACAGATACCGTTCCATAAGCCAAATATATAATAGACAAGCCCTACTCCTTGCTCAACCAAATGGACTCAACACCCCATATTCAACGCCTGGCAAGATACCTGACAAGTAAGAATCTTAAAACCCATGGATTTATATGTCTCCATAAGGAAATCAAGCGTGTGTACAGCGGCCTAAAGGCAGCAGTGAAAATCCGATAAATCCCATTATCAAAATAAATTTCAAAAACAAAACACAATGACAGTGAAATAGAGAGCAATTCTTAAATAATTCATTCAGGGCTTGTGATGCAACCTGGATTTCCCACATCTACACCCAGAGCTGGGTGAGACATAAGGCTGGGCACTTCGGGCTGATAGCATTGGTGAGGTTCGGTGAGCAAACGCAGACCCTTTGAAGTCATACTTCATGGTACCCATTCCACGGGTCCAAACTCTCCAGGTTTAAGGGATTCTTCCTTCAGCTAAAACATGCATGGGAAACCCATAGTATGGTCCACCGTGTGATTGGGAAACGTTTTCAAATGCATCTCAGTTTTCGTCCCCTGGTACTCGGGTTCACCATTCCAGACGCTTTACTAACACTCTCCCCACTTTGAGAGTCAGTGCATTTAACCTCCTCTTTGGCACACTTTGCAATTTCTGTGCAAGATGAACAGGAATAGGGAGAAGCAATGAGAGACTAGCTGTAGGTGTCTGCACGGGCAAATGGAACGCTCATTTCCGACCAGGAAGAGGAATTAAACAAAGGCTCTGCATGCCCTGCCAGAAAGAGACTTTGGCCTGAAGCAATCCTGCGGTTTTGCGGCCAGCTCACAAGAAAGCGAGTTGAAGACATGAGCTCAGGGGCACTGTAATTCACAAACCTGCAGAGTTATGAATGACAGCTATCGTCCAAAAATGTATTGAAGTAAGTCTTCCAAGAGGACTTGAAAGCGGGGCAGAATTTCAGGAAAACGATTTCAGGGGGTAGACTGGAATTGTACTAAAAGCATAGGAAATGAGGCAGAATGTCAACAACGATGCACTTGGCTAAAAAGGGCGTATGCGTTTTTTCCTGAATATATTCAGGAAAAAACGCATACGCCCTTTTTGGCCAACCAAGCAAGCGTGTAAAAGAAATCTGCACTACAATGAAGTCTCACTGCCCCCCCGGTCAAAAGAGCCATCTGAATAAAGTGTAAAATTCAGAAAGGCAGGACAGGTCATGGAGAACAGGGAGCCTTGTCATGCTGATGGGCGGGATGTAAATTGCCAACAACCACTCTGTAGAAGTGTATGGTGTTTCCAGAAACACGTAGGAAACAAAGCAACACAGCCTATGGCACTTCCACTTATGGTCCTATAGCTTAGGGAAATTAAAATCAAAAACACACAGCCACCCCAGAGTTTGGGACGGCTCTGTTTACAAGAATCTCGTCTACGGTACAAGTAAAATATCCCAGAAAGTTAAAAATGGATAAAGAAGTTGTGGTACGCACGTACAATGGAATATCACTCAGCAATGAAATCTACGTCATCAGGCCCGTAGCGGCATAATGAGTGGATTCAGGTATGATGATTCTACGAGAAATAAGTCACACAAAAAAGAAACATCATAAGATATCACTAATACACGGAATGTAAACTTGGCTACCCATGAACTGAATTACAAAACAGAACAGGGTCTCAAATTTAGAAAACCAACTTATGCTTTCTTATGGGGAAAGGTGAGTTGGGGTGCTGCATAAAACCAGAGATTGAAATTAGCACAGATACTGTTCCATAAGCCAAATATATTATAGACAAGCCCTACTCCTTGCTCAACGAAATGGACTCAACACCCCATATTCAACGCCTGGCAAGATACCTGACAAGTAAGAATCTTAAAACCCATGGATTTATATGTCTCCATAAGGAAATCAAGCGTGTGTACAGCGGCCTAAAGGCAGCAGTGAAAATCCGATAAATCCCATTATCAAAATGAATTTCAAAAACAAAACACAATGACAGTGAAATAGAGAGCAATTCTTAAATAATTCATTCAGGGCTTGTGATGCAACCTGGATTTACCACATCTACACCCAGAGCTGGATGAATCATAAGGCTGGACACTTCGGGCTGATAGCATTGGTGAGGTTCGGTGAACAAACGCAGACCCTTTGAAGTCATACTGCATGGTACCCATTCCATGGGTCCCAACTCTCCAGGTTTAAGGGATTCTTCCTTCAGCTAAAACATGCATGGGAAACCCAGAGTATGGTCCACCATGTGATTGGGAAACGTTTTCAAATGCATCTCAGTTTTCGACCCTGGTACTCGGGTTCAACATTTGAACGCTTTACTAACACTCTCCCCACTTGGAGAGTCAGTGCCTTTAACCGCCTGTTTGGCACAGTTTGCAATTTCTGCGGAGGATGAACAGGCATAGGGAGAACCAATGAGAGACTAGCTGTTAGTGTCTGCACGGGCAAATTGAACGCTCATTTCCCACCAGGAAGGGGAATTAACCAAAGGCTCAGCGTGCCATGCCGGAAACAGATTAGGGCCTGAAGCAATCCTGCGGTTTTGCGGCTAGCTCACAAGAAAACGAGTTGAAGAAAGGAGCTCAGGGGCACTGTAATTCACAAACCTGCAGAGTTATGAATGACAGCTATCGTCCAAAAATGTACTGAAGTAAGTCTTCAAAGAGGACTTGAAAGCGGGGCAGAATTTCAGGAAAACGATTTCAGGGGGTAGACTGGAATTGCACTTAAAGCATAGGAAAAGAGGCAGAATGTCGACAATGATGCACTTGGCCAAAAAGGGCGTATGCGTTTTTTCCTGAATATATTCAGGAAAAAACGCATACGCCCTTTTTGGCCAACCAAGCAAGCGTGTAAAGGAAATCTGCACTAAAATGAAGTCTCACTGCCCCCCGGTCAAAAGGGCCATCTGAAAAAAGAGTAAAATCCAGAAAGACAGGACAGGTCATGGAGAACAGGGAGCCTTGTTATGCTGATGGGCGGGATGTAAATTGCCAACAGCCACTCTGGAGAAATGTCTGGTGTATCCTGAAACACGTAGGAAACAAAGCAACACAGCCTATGTCACTTCCACTTATGGTCCTATAGCTTAGGGAAATTAAAATCAAAAACACACAGCCACCCCAAAGTTTGGGATGGCTCTGTTTACAAGAACCTTGTCTACGGTACAAGTTAAATATCCGAGAAAGGAAAAAATGGATAAAGAAGTTCTGGTACGCACGTACAATGGAATATCACTCAGCAATGAAATCTACGTCTTCAGGCCCATAGCGGCATAATGAGTGGATTCAGGTACGATGATTCTACGAGAAATAAGTCACACAGAAAAAGAAACATCATAATATATCAGTAATACACGGAATGTAAACTTGGCTACACATAAACTGAATTACAAAACAGAACAGGGACTCAAATTTAGAAAACAAACTTATGCTTGCTTATGGGGAAAGGTGAGTTGGGGTGCTGCATAAAACCAGAGATTGAAATTAGCACAGATACCGTTCCATAAGCCAAATATATAATAGACAAGACCTACTCCTTGCTCAACGAAATGGACTCAACACCCCATATTCAACGCCTGGCAAGATACCTGACAAGTAAGAATCTTAAAACCCATGGATTTATATGTCTCCATAAGGAAATCAAGCTTGTGTACAGCGGCCTAAACGCAGCAGTGAAAATCCGATAAATCCCATTATCAAAATAAATTTCAAAAACAAAACACAATGACAGTGAAATAGAGAGCAATTCTTAAATAATTCATTCAGGGCTTGTGATGCAACCTGGATTTCCCACATCTACACCCAGAGCTGGGTGAGACATAAGGCTGGACACTTCGGGCTGATAGCATTGGTGAGGTTCGGTGAGCAAACGCAGACCCTTTGAAGTCATACTGCATGGTACCCATTCCATGGGTCCCAACTCTCTAGGTTTAAGGGATTCTTCCTTCAGCTAAAACATGCATGGGAAACCCAGACTATCGTCCGCTGTGTTATTGGGAAACGTTTTCAAATGCATCTCAGTTTTCGTCCCCTGGTACTTGGTTTCACCATTCCAGACGCTTTACTAACACTCTCCCCACTTGGAGAGTCAGTGCCTTTAACCTCCTGTTTGGCACAGTTTGCAATTTCTGCGCAAGATGAACAGGCATAGGGAGAACCAATGAGAGACTAGCTGTTGGTGTCTGCACGGGCAAATTGAACGCTCATTTCCCACCAGGAAGAGGAATTAACCAAAGGCTCAGCGTGCCATGCCGGAAACAGATTAGGGCCTGAAGCAATCCTGCGGTTTTGCGGCCAGCTCACAAGAAAACGAGTTGAAGAAAGGAGCTCAGGGGCACTGTAATTCACAAACCTGCAGAGTTATGAATGACAGCTATCGTCCAAAAATGTACTGAAGTAAGTCTTCAAAGAGGACTTGAAAGCGGGGCAGAATTTCAGGAAAACGATTTCAGGGGGTAGACTGGAATTGCACTTAAAGCATAGGAAAAGAGGCAGAATGTTGACAATGATGCACTTGGCCAAAAAGGGCGTATGCGTTTTTTCCTGAATATATTCAGGAGAAAACGCATACGCCCTTTTTGGCCAACCAAGCAAGCGTGTAAAGGAAATCTGCACTACAATGAAGTCTCACTGCCCCCCGGTCAAAAGGGCCATCTGAAAAAAGTGTAAAATCCAGAAAGACAGGACAGGTCATGGAGAACAGGGAGCCTTGTTATGCTGATGGGCGGGATGTAAATTGCCAACAGCCACTCTGGAGAAATGTATGGTGTATCCTGAAACACGTAGGAAACAAAGCAACACAGCCTATGTCACTTCCACTTATGGTCCTATAGCTTAGGGAAATTAAAATCAAAAACACACAGCCACCCCAGAGTTTGGGACGGCTCTGTTTACAAGAACCTCGTCTATGGTACAAGTTAAATATCCGAGAAAGGAAAAAATGGATAAAGAAGTTCTGGTACGCACGTACAATGGAATATCACTCAGCAATGAAATCTACGTCTTCAGGCCCATAGCGGCATAATGAGTGGATTCAGGTACGATGATTCTACGAGAAATAAGTCACACAGAAAAAGAAACATCATAATATATCAGTAATACACGGAATGTAAACTTGGCTACACATAAACTGAATTACAAAACAGAACAGGGTCTCAAATTTAGAAAACCAACTTATGCTTGCTTATGGGGAAAGGTGAGTTGGGGTGCTGCATAAAACCAGAGATTGAAATTAGCACAGATACCGTTCCATAAGCCAAATATATAATAGACAAGCCCTACTCCTTGCTCAACGAAATGGACTCAACACCCCATATTCAACGCCTGGCAAGATACCTGACAAGTAAGAATCTTAAAACCCATGGATTTATATGTCTCCATAAGGAAATCAAGCGTGTGTACAGCGGCCTAAAGGCAGAAGTGAAAATCCGATAAATCCCATTATGAATATAAATTTCAAAAACAAAACACAATGACAGTGAAATAGAGAGCAATTCTTAAATAATTCATTCAGGGCTTGTGATGCAACCTGGATTTCCCACATCTACACCCAGAGCTGGGTGAGACATAAGGCTGGACACTTCGGGCTGAAAGCATTGGTGAGGTTCGGTGAGCAAACGCAGACCCTTTGAAATCATACTGCATGGTACCCATTCCATGGGTCCCAACTCTCCAGGTTTAAGGAATTCTTCCTTCAGCTAAAACATGCATGGGAAACCCAGACTATCGTCGGCCGTGTGACTGGGAAACGTTTTCAAATGCATCTCAGTTTTCGTCCCCTGGTACTCGGGTTAACCATTCCAGACGCATTACTAACACTCTCCCCACTTGGAGAGTCAGTGCCTTTAACCTCCTGTTTGGCACAGTTTGCAATTTCTGCGCAAGATGAACAGGCATAGGGAGAACCAATGAGAGACTAGCTGTTGGTGTCTGCACGGGCAAATGGAACGATCATTTCCCACCAGGAAGAGGAATTAACCAAAGGCTCAGCGTGCCATGCCGGAAACAGATTAGGGCCTGAAGCAATCCTCCGGTTTTGCGGCCAGCTCACAAGAAAAAGAGTTGAAGAAAGGAGCTCAGGGGCACTGTAATTCACAAACCTGCAGAGTTATGAATGACAGCTATCGTCCAAAAATGTACTGAAGTAAGTCTTCAAAGAGGACTTGAAAGCGGGGCAGAATTTCAGGAAAACGATTTCAGGGGGTAGACTGGAATTGCACTTAAAGCATAGGAAAAGAGGCAGAATGTCGACAATGATGCACTTGGCCAAAAAAGGCGTATGCGTTTTCTCCTGAATATATTCAGGAAAAAACGCATACGCCCTTTTTGGCCAACCAAGCAAGCGTGTAAAGGAAATCTGCACTACAATGAAGTCTCACTGCCCCCCGGTCAAAAGGGCCATCTGAAAAAAGTGTAAAATCCAGAAAGGCAGGACAGGTCTTGGAGAACAGGGAGCCTTGTTATGCTGATGGGTGGGATGGAAAGTGCCAACAGCCACTCTGGAGAAATGTATGGTGTATCATGAAACACGTAGGAAACAAAGCAACACAGCCTATGTCACTTCCACTTATGGTCCTATAGCTTAGGGAAATTAAAATCAAAAACACAGAGCCACCCCAAAGTTTGGGATGGCTCTGTTTACAAGAACCTCGTCTACGGTACAAGTAAAATATCCCAGAAAGTAAAAAATGGATAAAGAAGTTGTGGTACGCACGTACAATGGAATATCACTCAGCAATGAAATCTACGTCATCAGGCCCGTAGCGGCATAATGAGTGGATTCAGGTACGATGATTCTACGAGAAATAAGTCACACAGAAAAAGAAACATCATAAGATATGACTAATACACGGAATGTAAACTTGGCTACCCATGAACTGAATTACAAAACAGAACAGGGTCTCAAATTTAGAAAACCAACTTATGCTTTCTTATGGGGAAAGGTGAGTTGGGGTGCTGCATAAAACCAGAGATTGAAATTAGCACAGATACTGTTCCATAAGCCAAATATATTATAGACAAGCCCTACTCCTTGCTCAACGAAATGGACTCAACACCCCATATTCAACGCCTGGCAAGATACCTGACAAGTAAGAATCTTAAAACCCATGGATTTATATGTCTCCATAAGGAAATCAAGCGTGTGTACAGCGGCCTAAAGGCAGCAGTGAAAATCCGATAAATCCCATTATCAAAATGAATTTCAAAAACAAAACACAATGACAGTGAAATAGAGAGCAATTCTTAAATAATTCATTCAGGGCTTGTGATGCAACCTGGATTTACCACATCTACACCCAGAGCTGGATGAATCATAAGGCTGGACACTTCGGGCTGATAGCATTGGTGAGGTTCGGTGAACAAACGCAGACCCTTTGAAGTCATACTGCATGGTACCCATTCCATGGGTCCCAACTCTCCAGGTTTAAGGGATTCTTCCTTCAGCTAAAACATGCATGGGAAACCCAGAGTATGGTCCACCATGTGATTGGGAAACGTTTTCAAATGCATCTCAGTTTTCGACCCTGGTACTCGGGTTCAACATTTGAACGCTTTACTAACACTCTCCCCACTTGGAGAGTCAGTGCCTTTAACCGCCTGTTTGGCACAGTTTGCAATTTCTGCGGAGGATGAACAGGCATAGGGAGAACCAATGAGAGACTAGCTGTTAGTGTCTGCACGGGCAAATTGAACGCTCATTTCCCACCAGGAAGGGGAATTAACCAAAGGCTCAGCGTGCCATGCCGGAAACAGATTAGGGCCTGAAGCAATCCTGCGGTTTTGCGGCTAGCTCACAAGAAAACGAGTTGAAGAAAGGAGCTCAGGGGCACTGTAATTCACAAACCTGCAGAGTTATGAATGACAGCTATCGTCCAAAAATGTACTGAAGTAAGTCTTCAAAGAGGACTTGAAAGCGGGGCAGAATTTCAGGAAAACGATTTCAGGGGGTAGACTGGAATTGCACTTAAAGCATAGGAAAAGAAGCAGAATGTCGACAATGATGCACTTGGCCAAAAAGGGCGTATGCGTTTTTTCCTGAATATATTCAGGAAAAAACGCATACGCCCTTTTTGGCCAACCAAGCAAGCGTGTAAAGGAAATCTGCACTACAATGAAGTCTCACTGCCCCCCGGTCAAAAGGGCCATCTGAAAAAAGAGTAAAATCCAGAAAGACAGGACAGGTCATGGAGAACAGGGAGCCTTGTTATGCTGATGGGCGGGATGTAAATTGCCAACAGCCACTCTGGAGAAATGTATGGTGTATCCTGAAACACGTAGGAAACAAAGCAACACAGCCTATGGCACTTCCACTTATGGTCCTATAGCTTAGGGAAATTAAAATCAAAAACACACAGCCACCCCAAAGTTTGGGATGGCTCTGTTTACAAGAACCTTGTCTACGGTACAAGTTAAATATCCGAGAAAGGAAAAAATGGATAAAGAAGTTCTGGTACGCACGTACAATGGAATATCACTCAGCAATGAAATCTACGTCTTCAGGCCCATAGCGGCATAATGAGTGGATTCAGGTACGATGATTCTACGAGAAATAAGTCCCACAGAAAAAGAAACATCATAATATATCAGTAATACACGGAATGTAAACTTGGCTACAGATAAACTGAATTACAAAACAGAACAGGGACTCAAATTTAGAAAACAAACTTATGCTTGCTTATGGGGAAAGGTGAGTTGGGGTGCTGCATAAAACCAGAGATTGAAATTAGCACAGATACCGTTCCATAAGCCAAATATATAATAGACAAGACCTACTCCTTGCTCAACGAAATGGACTCAACACCCCATATTCAACGCCTGGCAAGATACCTGACAAGTAAGGATCTTAAAACCCATGGATTTATATGTCTCCATAAGGAAATCAAGCTTGTGTACAGCGGCCTAAACGCAGCAGTGAAAATCCGATAAATCCCATTATCAAAATAAATTTCAAAAACAAAACAAAATGACAGTGAAATAGAGAGCAATTCTTAAATAATTCATTCAGGGCTTGTGATGCAACCTGGATTTCCCTCATCTACACCCAGAGCTGGGTGAGACATAAGGCTGGACACTTCGGGCTGATAGCATTGGTGAGGTTCGGTGAGCAAACGCAGACCCTTTGAAGTCATACTGCATGGTACCCATTCCATGGGTCCCAACTCTCTAGGTTTAAGGGATTCTTCCTTCAGCTAAAACATGCATGGGAAACCCAGACTATCGTCCGCTGTGTTATTGGGAAACGTTTTCAAATGCATCTCAGTTTTCGTCCCCTGGTACTTGGTTTCACCATTCCAGACGCTTTACTAACACTCTCCCCACTTGGAGAGTCAGTGCCTTTAACCTCCTGTTTGGCACAGTTTGCAATTTCTGCGCAAGATGAACAGGCATAGGGAGAACCAATGAGAGACTAGCTGTTGGTGTCTGCACGGGCAAATTGAACGCTCATTTCCCACCAGGAAGAGGAATTAACCAAAGGCTCAGCGTGCCATGCCGGAAACAGATTAGGGCCTGAAGCAATCCTGCGGTTTTGCGGCCAGCTCACAAGAAAACGAGTTGAAGAAAGGAGCTCAGGGGCACTGTAATTCACAAACCTGCAGAGTTATGAATGACAGCTATCGTCCAAAAATGTACTGAAGTAAGTCTTCAAAGAGGACTTGAAAGCGGGGCAGAATTTCAGGAAAACGATTTCAGGGGGTAGACTGGAATTGCACTTAAAGCATAGGAAAAGAGGCAGAATGTTGACAATGATGCACTTGGCCAAAAAGGGCGTATGCGTTTTTTCCTGAATATATTCAGGAGAAAACGCATACGCCCTTTTTGGCCAACCAAGCAAGCGTGTAAAGGAAATCTGCACTACAATGAAGTCTCACTGCCCCCCGGTCAAAAGGGCCATCTGAAAAAAGAGTAAAATCCAGAAAGACAGGACAGGTCATGGAGAACAGGGAGCCTTGTTATGCTGATGGGCGGGATGTAAATTGCCAACAGCCACTCTGGAGAAATGTATGGTGTATCCTGAAACACGTAGGAAACAAAGCAACACAGCCTATGTCACTTCCACTTATGGTCCTATAGCTTAGGGAAATTAAAATCAAAAACACACAGCCACCCCAGAGTTTGGGATGGCTCTGTTTACAAGAACCTTGTCTACGGTACAAGTTAAATATCCGAGAAAGGAAAAAATGGATAAAGAAGTTCTGGTACGCACGTACAATGGAATATCAGTCAGCAATGAAATCTACGTCTTCAGGCCCATAGCGGCATAATGAGTGGATTCAGGTACGATGATTCTACGAGAAATAAGTCACACAGAAAAAGAAACATCATAATATATCAGTAATACACGGAATGTAAACTTGGCTACACATAAACTGAATTACAAAACAGAACAGGGTCTCAAATTTAGAAAACCAACTTATGCTTGCTTATGGGGAAAGGTGAGTTGGGGTGCTGCATAAAACCAGAGATTGAAATTAGCACAGATACCGTTCCATAAGCCAAATATATAATAGACAAGCCCTACTCCTTGCTCAACGAAATGGACTCAACACCCCATATTCAACGCCTGGCAAGATACCTGACAAGTAAGAATCTTAAAACCCATGGATTTATATGTCTCCATAAGGAAATCAAGCGTGTGTACAGCGGCCTAAAGGCAGAAGTGAAAATCCGATAAATCCCATTATGAATATAAATTTCAAAAACAAAACACAATGACAGTGAAATAGAGAGCAATTCTTAAATAATTCATTCAGGGCTTGTGATGCAACCTGGATTTCCCACATCTACACCCAGAGCTGGGTGAGACATAAGGCTGGACACTTCGGGCTGAAAGCATTGGTGAGGTTCGGTGAGCAAACGCAGACCCTTTGAAATCATACTGCATGGTACCCATTCCATGGGTCCCAACTCTCCAGGTTTAAGGAATTCTTCCTTCAGCTTAAACATGCATGGGAAACCCAGACTATCGTCGGCCGTGTGACTGGGAAACGTTTTCAAATGCATCTCAGTTTTCGTCCCCTGGTACTCGGGTTAACCATTCCAGACGCATTACTAACACTCTCCCCACTTGGAGAGTCAGTGCCTTTAACCTCCTGTTTGGCACAGTTTGCAATTTCTGCGCAAGATGAACAGGCATAGGGAGAACCAATGAGAGACTAGCTGTTGGTGTCTGCACGGGCAAATGGAACGATCATTTCCCACCAGGAAGAGGAATTAACCAAAGGCTCAGCGTGCCATGCCGGAAACAGATTAGGGCCTGAAGCAATCCTCCGGTTTTGCGGCCAGCTCACAAGAAAAAGAGTTGAAGAAAGGAGCTCAGGGGCACTGTAATTCACAAACCTGCAGAGTTATGAATGACAGCTATCGTCCAAAAATGTACTGAAGTAAGTCTTCAAAGAGGACTTGAATGCGGGGCAGAATTTCAGGAAAACGATTTCAGGGGGTAGACTGGAATTGCACTTAAAGCATAGGAAAAGAGGCAGAATGTCGACAATGATGCACTTGGCCAAAAAAGGCGTATGCGTTTTCTCCTGAATATATTCAGGAAAAAACGCATACGCCCTTTTTGGCCAACCAAGCAAGCGTGTAAAGGAAATCTGCACTACAATGAAGTCTCACTGCCCCCCGGTCAAAAGGGCCATCTGAAAAAAGTGTAAAATCCAGAAAGGCAAGACAGGTCTTGGAGAACAGGGAGCCTTGTTATGCTGATGGGTGGGATGTAAAGTGCCAAGAGCCACTCTGGAGAAATATATGGTGTATCATGAAACACGTAGGAAACAAAGCAACACAGCCTATGTCACTTCCAGTTATGGTCCTATAGCTTAGGGAAATTAAAATCAAAAACACACAGCCACCCCAAAGTTTGGGATGGCTCTGTTTACAAGAACCTCGTCTACGGTACAAGTAAAATATCCCAGAATGTAAAAAATGGATAAAGAAGTTGTGGTACGCACGTACAATGGAATATCACTCAGCAATGAAATCTACGTCATCAGGCCCGTAGCGGCATAATGAGTGGATTCAGGTACGATGATTCTACGAGAAATAAGTCACACAGACAAAGAAACATCCTAAGATATCACTAATACACGGAATGTAAACTTGGCTACCCATGAACTGAATTACAAAACAGAACAGGGTCTCAAATTTAGAAAACCAACTTATGCTTTCTTATGGGGAAAGGTGAGTGGGAGTGCTGCATAAAACCAGAGATTGAAATTAGCACAGATACCGTTCCATAAGCCAAATATATAATAGACAAGACCTACTCCTTGCTCAACGAAATGGACTCAACACCCCATATTCAACGCCTGTCAAGATACCTGACAAGTAAGAATCTTAAAACCCATGGATTTATATGTCTCCATAAGGAAATCAAGCGTGTGTACAGCGGCCTAAAGGCAGCAGTGAAAATCCGATAAATCCCATTATCAAAATAAATTTCAAAAACAAAACACAATGACAGTGAAATAGAGAGCAATTCTTAAATAATTCATTCAGGGCTTGTGATGCAACCTGGATTTCCCACATCTACACCCAGAGCTGGGTGAGACATAAGGCTGGACACTTCGGGCTGATAGCATTGGTGAGGTTCGGTGAGCAAACGCAGACCCTTTGAAGTCATACTGCATGGTACCCATTCCATGGGTCCCAACTCTCTAGGTTTAAGGGATTCTTCCTTCAGCTAAAACATGCATGGGAAACCCAGACTATCGTCCGCTGTGTTATTGGGAAACGTTTTCAAATGCATCTCAGTTTTCGTCCCCTGGTACTTGGTTTCACCATTCCAGACGCTTTACTAACACTATCCCCACTTGGAGAGTCAGTGCATTTAACCTCCTGTTTGGTACAGTTTGCAATTTCTGCGCAAGATGAACAGGCATAGGGAGAACCAATGAGAGACTAGCTGTTGGTGTCTGCACGGGCAAATTGAACGCTCATTTCCCACCAGGAAGGGGAATTAACCAAAGGCTCAGCGTGCCATGCCGGAAACAGATTAGGGCCTGAAGCAATCCTGCGGTTTTGCGGCCAGCTCACAAGAAAACGAGTTGAAGAAAGGAGCTCAGGGGCACTGTAATTCACAAACCTGCAGAGTTATGAATGACAGCTATCGTCCAAAAATGTACTGAAGTAAGTCTTCAAAGAGGACTTGAAAGCGGGGCAGAATTTCAGGAAAACGATTTCAGGGGGTAGACTGGAATTGCACTTAAAGCATAGGAAAAGAGGCAGAATGTCGAAAATGATGGACTTGGCCAAAAAGGGCGTATGCGTTTTTTCCTGAATATATTCAGGAAAAAACGCATACGCCCTTTTTGGCCAACCAAGCAAGCGTGTAAAGGAAATCTGCACTACAATGAAGTCTCACTGCCCCCCGGTCAAAAGGGCCATCTGAAAAAAGAGTAAAATCCAGAAAGACAGGACAGGTCATGGAGAACAGGGAGCCTTGTTATGCTGATGGGCAGGATGTAAATTGCCAACAGCCACTCTGGAGAAATGTATGGTGTATCCTGAAACACGTAGGAAACAAACCAACACAGCCTATGTCACTTCCACTTATGGTCCTATAGCTTAGGGAAATTAAAATCAAAAACACACAGCCACCCCAAAGTTTGGGATGGCTCTGTTTACAAGAACCTCGTCTACGGTAGAAGTTAAATATCCGAGAAAGGAAAAAATGGATAAAGAAGTTCTGGTATGCACGTACAATGGAATATCAGTCAGCAATGAAATCTACGTCTTCAGGCCCATAGCGGCATAATGAGTGGATTCAGGTACGATGATTCTACGAGAAATAAGTCACACAGAAAAAGAAACATCATAATATATCAGTAATACACGGAATGTAAACTTGGCTACACATAAACTGAATTACAAAACAGAACAGGGTCTCAAATTTAGAAAACAAACTTATGCTTGCTTATGGGGAAAGGTGAGTTGGGGTGCTGCATAAAACCAGAGATTGAAATTAGCACAGATACCGTTCCATAAGCCAAATATATAATAGACAAGACCTACTCCTTGCTCAACGAAATGGACTCAACACCCCATATTCAACGCCTGGCAAGATACCTGACAAGTAAGAATCTTAAAACCCATGGATTTATATGTCTCCATAAGGAAATCAAGCGTGTGTACAGCGGCCTAAAGGCCGCAGTGAAAATCCGATAAATCCCATTATCAAAATAAATTTCAAAAACAAAACAAAATGACAGTGAAATAGAGAGCAATTCTTAAATAATTCATTCAGGGCTTGTGATGCAACCTGGATTTCCCACATCTACACCCAGAGCTGGGTGAGACATAAGGCTGGACACTTCGGGCTGATAGCATTGGTGAGGTTCGGTGAGCAAACGCAGACCCTTTGAAGTCATACTGCATGGTACCCATTCCATGGGTCCCAACTCTCCAGGTTTAAGGAATTCTTCCTTCAGCTAAAACATGCATGGGAAACCCAGACTATCATCGGCCGTGTGACTGGGAAACGTTTTCAAATGCATCTCAGTTTTCGTCCCCTGGTACTCGGGTTCACCATTCCAGACGCATTACTAACACTCTCCCCACTTGGAGAGTCAGTGCCTTTAACCTCCTGTTTGGCACAGTTTGCAATTTCTGCGCAAGATGAACAGGCATAGGGAGAACCAATGAGAGACTAGCTGTTGGTGTCTGCACGGGCAAATGGAACGATCATTTCCCACCAGGAAGAGGAATTAACCAAAGGCTCAGCGTGCCATGCCGGAAACAGATTAGGGCCTGAAGCAATCCTCCGGTTTTGCGGCCAGCTCACAAGAAAAAGAGTTGAAGAAAGGAGCTCAGGGGCACTGTAATTCACAAACCTGCAGAGTTATGAATGACAGCTATCGTCCAAAAATGTACTGAAGTAAGTCTTCAAAGAGGACTTGAAAGCGGGGCAGAATTTCAGGAAAACGATTTCAGGGGGTAGACTGGAATTGCACTTAAAGCATAGGAAAAGAAGCAGAATGTCGACAATGATGCACTTGGCCAAAAAAGGCGTATGCGTTTTCTCCTGAATATATTCAGGAAAAAACGCATACGCCCTTTTTGGCCAACCAAGCAAGCGTGTAAAGGAAATCTGCACTACAATGAAGTCTCACTGCCCCCCGGTCAAAAGGGCCATCTGAAAAAAGTGTAAAATCCAGAAAGGCAGGACAGGTCTTGGAGAACAGGGAGCCTTGTTATGCTGATGGGTGGGATGGAAAGTGCCAACAGCCACTCTGGAGAAATGTATGGTGTATCATGAAACACGTAGGAAACAAAGCAACACAGCCTATGTCACTTCCACTTATGGTCCTATAGCTTAGGGAAATTAAAATCAAAAACACACAGCCACCCCAAAGTTTGGGATGTCTCTGTTTACAAGAACCTCGTCTACGGTACACGTAAAATATCCCAGAAAGTAAAAAATGGATAAAGAAGTTGTGGTACGCACGTACAATGGAATATCACTCAGCAATGAAATCTACGTCATCAGGCCCGTAGCGGCATAATGAGTGGATTCAGGTACGATGATTCTACGAGAAATAAGTCACACAGACAAAGAAACATCATAAGATATCACTAATACATGGAATGTAAACTTGGCTACCCATGAACTGAATTACAAAACAGAACAGGGTCTCAAATTTAGAAAACCAACTTATGCTTTCTTATGGGGAAAGGTGAGTTGGGGTGCTGCATAAAACCAGAGATTGAAATTAGCACAGATACTGTTCCATAAGCCAAATATATAATAGACAAGCCCTACTCCTTGCTCAACGAAATGGACTCAACACCCCATATTCAACACCTGGCAAGATACCTGACAAGTAAGAATCTTAAAACCCATGGATTTATATGTCTCTATAAGGAAATCAAGCGTGTGTACAGTGGCCTAAAAGCAGCAGTGAAAATCCGATAAATCCCATTATCAAAATGAATTTCAAAAACAAAACACAATGACAGTGAAATAGAGAGCAATTCTTAAATAATTCATTCAGGGCTTGTGATGCAACCTGGATTTACCACATCTACACCCAGAGCTGGATGAGACATAAGGCTGGACACTTCGGGCTGATAGCATTGGTGAGGTTCGGTGAACAAACGCAGACCCTTTGAAGTCATACTGCATGGTACCCATTCCATGGGTCCCAACTCTCCAGGTTTAAGGGATTCTTCCTTCAGCTAAAACATGCATGGGAAACCCAGAGTATGGTCCACCGTGTGATTGGCAAACGTTTTCAAATGCATCTCAGTTTTCGTCCCCTGGTACTCGGGTTCACCATTCCAGACGCTTTACTAACACTCTCCCCACTTTGAGAGTCAGTGCATTTAACCTCCTGTTTGGCACACTTTGCAATTTCTGCGCAAGATGAACAGGCATAGGGAGAAGCAATGAGAGACTAGCTGTAGGTGTCTGCACGGGCAAATGGAACGCTCATTTCCCACCAGGAAGAGGAATTAACCAAAGGCTCAGCGTGCCCTGCTGGAAAGAGATTAGGGCCTGAAGCAATCCTGCGGTTTTGCGGCCAGCTCACAAGAAAGCGAGTTGAAGAAAGGAGCTCAGGGGCACTGTAATTCACAAACCTGCAGAGTTATGAATGACACCTATCGTCCAAAAATGTATAGAAGTAAGTCTTCGAAGAGGACTTGAAAGCGGGGCAGAATTTCAGGAAAACGATTTCAGTGGGTATTCTGGAATTGCACTTAAAGCATAGGAAAAGAGGCAGAATGTTGACAATGATGCACTTGGCCAAAAAGGGCGTATGCGTTTTTTCCTGAATATATTCAGGAAAAAACGCATACGCCCTTTTTGGCCAACGAAGCAAGCGTGTAATGGAAATCTGCACTACAATGAAGTCTCACTGCCCCCAGGTCAAAACGGCCATCTGAAAAAAATGTAAAATCCAGAAAGTCAGGACAGGTCATGGAGAACAGGGAGCCTTGTCATGCTGATGGGCGGGATGTAAATTGCCAACAACCACTCTGGAGAAGTGTATGGTGTTTCCAGAAACACGTAGGAAACAAAGCAACACAGCCTATGGCACTTCCACTTATGGTCCTATAGCTTAGGGAAATTAAAATCACAAACACACAGCCACCCCAAAGTTTGGGATGGCTCTGTTTACAAGAACCTTGTCTATGGTACAAGTTAAATATCCGAGAAAGGAAAAAATTGATAAGGAAGTTCTGGTACGCACGTACAATGAAATATCACTCAGCAATGAAATCTACGTCTTCAGGCCCGTAGCGGCATAATGAGTGGATTCAGGTACGATGATTCTACGAGAAATACGTCACACAGAAAAAGAAACATCATAATATATCAGTAATACACGGAATGTAAACTTGGCTACACATGAACTGAAGTACAAAACAGAACAGGGTCTCAAATTTCGAAAACCAACTTATGCTTGCTTATGGGGAAAGGTGAGTTGGGGTGCTGCATAAAACCAGAGATTGAAATTAGCACAGATACCGTTGCATAAGCCAAATATATAATAGACAAGACCTACTCCTTGCTCAACGAAATGGACTCAACACCCCATATTCAACGCCTTGCAAGATACCTGACAAGTAAGAATCTTAAAACCCATGGATTTATATGTCTCCATAATGAAATCAAGCGTGTGTACAACGGGCTAAATGCAGCAGTGAAAATCCGATAAATCCCATTATCAAAATAAATTTCAAAGACAAAACACAATGACAGTGAAATAGAGAGCAATTCTTAAATAATTCATTCAGGGCTTGTGATGCAACCTGGATTTACCACATCTACACCCAGAGCTGGGTGAGACATAAGGCTGGACACTTCAGGCTGATAGCATTGGTGAGGTTCGGTGAGCAAACGCAGACCCTTTGAAGTCATACTGCATGGTACCCATTCCATGGGTCCCAACTCTCCAGGTTTAAGGGATTCTTCCTTCAGCTAAAACATGCATGGGAAACCCACAGTACAGTGCACTGTGTGACCGGGAAACGTTTTCAAATGCATCTCAGTTTTCGTCCCCTGGTACTCGGGTTCACCATTCCAGACGCTTTACTAACACTCTCCCCACTTGGAGAGTCAGTGCCATTAACCTCCTGTTTGGCACAGTTTGCAATTTCTGCGCAAGATGAACAGGCATAGGGAGAACCAATGAGAGACTAGCTGTTGGTGTCTTCACGGGCAAATTGAACGCTCATTTCCCACGAGGAAGAGGAATTAACCAAAGGCTCAGCGTGCCATGCCGGAAAGAGATTATGGCCTGAAGCAATCCTGCGGTTTTGCGGCCAGCTCACAAGAAAACGAGTTGAAGACATGAGCTCAGGGGCACTGTAATTCACAAACCTGCAGAGTTATGAATGACAGCTATCGTCCAAAAATGTATTGAAGTAAGTCTTCGAAGAGGACTTGAATGCGGGGCAGGATTTCAGGAAAACGATTTCAGGGGGTAGACTGGAATTGCACTAAAAGCATAGGAAAAGAGGTAGAATGTCGACAACGATGCACTTGGCCAAAAAGGGCGTATGCGTTTTTTCCTGAGGAAAAATCGCATACGCCCTTATTGGCCAACCAAGCAAGCGTGTAAAGGAAATCTGCACTACAATGAAGTCTCACTGCCCCCCCGGTCAAAAGGGCCATCTGAAAAAAGTGTAAAATCCAGAAAGGCAGGACAGGTCATGGAGAACAGGGAGCCTTGTCATGCTGATGGGCGGGATGTAAATTGCCAACAACCACTCTGGAGAAGTGTATGGTGTTTCCAGAAACACTTAGGAAACAAAGCAACACAGCCTATGTCACTTCCACTTATGGTCCTATAGCTTAGGGAAATTAAAATCAAAAACACACAGCCACCCCAGAGTTTGGGATGGCTCTGTTTACAAGAACCTCGTCTACGGTACAAGTAAAATATCCCAGAAAGCAAAAAATGGATAAAGAAGTTGTGGTACGCACGTACAATGGAATATCACTCAGCAATGAAATCTACATCATCAGGCCCGTAGCGGCATAATGAGTGGATTCAGGTATGATGATTCTACGAGAAATAAGTCACACAGAAAAAGAAACATCATAAGATATCTCTAATACACGGAATGTAAACTTGGCTACCCATGAACTTTATTACAAAACAGAACAGGGTCTCAAATTTAGAAAACCAACTTATGCTTGCTTATGGGGAAAGGTGAGTTGCGGTGCTGCATAAAACCAGAGATTGAAATTAGCACAGATACCGTTCCATAAGCCAAATATATAATAGACAAGACCTACTCCTTGCTCAACGAAACGGACTCAAAGCCTGGGAATATACCTGACAATTAAGAATCTTAAAACCCATGGATTTATATGTCTCCATAAGGAAATCAAGCGTGTGTACAGTGGCCTAAATGCAGCAGTGAAAATCCGATAAATCCCATTATCAAAATAAATTTCAAAAACAAAACACAATGACAGTGAAATAGAGAACAATTCTTAAATAATTCATTCAGGGCTTGTGATGCAACCTGGATTTACCACATCTACACCCAGAGCTGGGTGAGACATAAGGCTGGACACTTCGGGCTGATAGCATTGGTGAGGTTCGGTGAGCAAACGCAGACCCTTTGAAGTCATACTGCATGGTACCCATTCCATGGGTCCCAACTCTCCAGGTTTAAGGGATTCTTCCTTCAGCTAAAACATGCATGGGAAACCCAGAGTATGGTCCACCGTGTGATTGGGAAACGTTTTCAAATGCATCTCAGTTTTCGAACCCTGGTACTCGGGTTCAACATTCCAGAAGCTTTACTAACACTCTCCCCACTTGGAGAGTCAGGGACTTTAACCTCCTGTTTGGCACAGTTTGCAATTTCTGCCCAAGATGAACAGGAATAGGGAGAACCAATGAGAGACTAGCTGTAGGTTTATGCACGGGCAAATGGAATGCTCATTTCCCACCAGGAAAAGGAATTAACCAAAGGCTCAGCGTGCCCTGCCAGAAACAGATTAGGGCCTGAAGCAATCCTGCGGTTTTGCGGCCAGCTGACAAGAAAGCGTGTTGAGGAAAGGAGCTCAGGGGCACTGTAATTCACAAACCTGCAGAGTTATGAATGACAGCTATCGTCCAAAAATGTATTGAAGTAAGTCTTCAAAGAGGACTTGAAAGCGGGGCAGAATTTCAGGAAAACGATTTCAGGGGGTAGACTGGAATTGCACTTACAGCATAGGAAAAGAGGCAGAATGTCGACAATGATGCACTTGGCCAAAAAGGGCGTATGCGTTTTTTCCTGAATATATTCAGGAAAAAACGCATACGCACTTTTTGGCCAACCAAACCGGCATGTAATGGAAATCTGCACTACAATGAAGTCTCTCTGCCCCCCTGTCAAAAGAGCCATCTGAAAAAAGCGTAAAATCCAGAAAGGCAGGACAGGTCATGGAGAACAGGGAGCCTTCTTATGCTGATGGGCGGGATGTAAATTGCCAACAGCCACTCTGGAGAAGTGTATGGTGTTTCCTGAAACACATAGGAAACAAAGCAACACAGCCTATGGCACTTCAACTTATGGTCCTATAGCTTAGGGAAATTAAAATCCAAAACACACAGCCACCCCAAAGTTTGGGACGGCTCTGTTTACAAGAACCTTGTCTACGGTACAAGTTAAATATCCGAGAAAGCAAAAAATGGATAAAGAAGTTGTGCTACGTACGTACAATGGAATACCACACAGCAATGAAATCTACGTCTTCAGGCCCATAGCGGCATAATGAGTGGATTCAGGTACGATGATTCTACGAGAAATAAGTCACACAGAAAAAGAAACATCATAAGATATCAGTAATACACGGAATGTAAACTTGGCTACACATAATCTGAATTACAAAACAGAACAGGGTCTCAAATTTAGAAAACCAACTTATGCTTGCTTATGGGGAAAGGTGAGTTGGGGTGCTGCATAAAACCAGAGATTGAAATTAGCACAGATACCGTTCCATAAGCCAAATATATAATAGACAAGCCCTACTCCTTGCTCAACGAAATGGACTCAACACCCCATATTCAACGCCTGGCAAGATACCTGACAAGTAAGAATCTTAAAACCCATGGATTTATATGTCTCCATAAGGAAATCAAGCGTGTGTACAGCGGCCTAAACGCAGCAGTGAAAATCCGATAAATCCCATTATCAAAATAAATTTCAAAAACAAAACAAAATGACAGTGAAATAGAGAGAAATTCTTAAATAATTCATTCAGGGTTTGTGATGCAACCTGGATTTACCACATCTACACCCAGAGCTGGGTGAGACATAAGGCTGGACACTTCGGGCTGATAGCATTGGTGAGGTTCGGTGAGCAAACGCAGACCCTTTGAAGTCATACTGCATGGTAACCATTCCATGGGTCCGAACTCTCCAGGTTTAAGGAATTCTTCCTTCAGCTAAAACATGCATGGGAAACCCACAGTACAGTGCACTGTTTGACCGGGAAACGTTTTCAAATGCATCTCAGTTATCGTCCCCTGGTACTCGGGTTCACCATTCCAGACGCTTTACTAACACTCTCCCCACTTGGAGAGTCAGTGCCATTAACCTCCTGTTTGGCACTGTTTGCCATTTCTGCGCAAGATGTACAGGAATAGGGAGAACCAATGAGAGGCTAGCTGTAGGTGCCTGCACGGGCAAAAGGAACGCTCATTTCCGACCAGGAAGAGGAATTAAACAAAGGCTCAGCATGCTCTGCCGGAAAGAGACTTTGGCCTGAAGCAATCCTGCGGTTGTGCGTCCAGCTCACAAGAAAGCGAGTTGAAGACATGAGCTCAGGGCACTGTAATTCACAAACCTGCAGAGTTATGAATGACAGCTATCGTCCAAAAATGTATTGAAGTAAGTCTTCCAAGAGGATTTGTAAGCGGGGCAGAATTTCAGGAAAACGATTTCAGGGGGTAGACTGGAATTGTACTAAAAGCATAGGAAAAGAGGCAGAATGTCGACAACGATGCACTTGGCCAAAAAGGGCGTATGCGTTTTTTCCTGAATATATTCAGGAAAAAACGCATACGCCCTTTTTGGCCAACCAAGCAAGCGTGTAAAGGAAATCTGCACTACAATGAAGTCTCACTGCCCCCCCGGTCAAAAGGGCCATCTGAAAAAAGTGTAAAATCCAGAAAGGCAGGACAGGTCATGGAGAACAGGGAGCCTTGTCATGCTGATGGGCGGGATGTAAATTGCCAACAAGCACTCTGGAGAAGTGTATGGTGTTTCCAGAAACACGTAGGAAACAAAGCAACACAGCCTATGGCACTTCCACTTATGGTCCTATAGCTTAGGGAAATTAAAATCAAAAACACACAGCCACCCCAGAGTTTGGGACGGCTCTGTTCACAAGAACCTCGTCTACGGTACAAGTAAAATATCCCAGAAAGTAAGAAATGGATAAAGAAGTTGTGGTATGCACGTACAATGGAATGTCACTCAGCAATGAAATCTACGTCATCAGGCCCGTAGCGGCATAATGAGTGGATTCAGGTATGATGATTCTACGAGAAATTAGTCACACAGAAAAAGAAACATCATAAGATATCACTAATACACGTAATGTAAACTTGGCTACCCATGAACTGAATTACAAAACAGAACAGGGTCTCAAATTTAGAAAACCAACTTATGCTTGCTTATGGGGAAAGGTGAGTTGGGGTGCTGCATAAAACCAGAGATTGAAATTAGCACAGATACCGTTCCATAAGCCAAATATATAATAGACAAGACCTACCCCTTGCTCAACGAAATGGACTCAACACCCCATATTCAACACCTGGCAAGATACCTGACAAGTAAGAATCTTAAAACCCATGGATTTATATGTCTCCATAAGGAAATCAAGCGTGTGTACAGCGGCCTAAATGCAGCAGTGAAAATCCGATAAATCCCATTATCAAAATAAATTTCAAAAACAAAACAAAATGACAGTGAAATAGAGAGCAATTCTTAAATAATTCATTCAGGGCTTGTGATGCAACCTGGATTTCCCACATCTACACCCAGAGCTGGGTGAGACATAAGGCTGGACACTTCGGGCTGATAGCATTGGTGAGGTTCGGTGAGCAAACGCAGACCCTTTGAAGTCATACTGCATGGTACCCATTCCATGGGTTCCAAATTTCCAGGTTTAAGGGTTTCTTCCTTCAGCTAAAACATGCATGGGAAACCCATAGTATGGTCCACCGTGTGATTGGGAAACGTTTTCAAATGCATCTCAGGTTTCGTCCCCTGGTACTCGGGTTCACCATTCCAGACGCTTTACTAACACTCTCCCCACTTGGAGAGTCAGAGCCTTTAACCTCCTGTTTGGCACACTTTGCAATTTCTGCGCAAGATGAACAGGAATAGGGAGAAGCAATGAGAGAGTAGCTGTAGGTGTCTGCACGGGCAAATGGAACGCTCATTTCCTACCAGGAAGAGCAATTAAACAAAGGCTCAGCGTGCCCTGCCGGAAAGAGACTTTGGGCTGAAGCAATCCTGCGGTTTTGCGGCCAGCTCACAAGAAAGCGAGTTGAAGACATGAGCTCAGGGGCACTGTAATTCACAAACCTGCAGAGTTATGAATGACAGCTATCGTCCAAAAATGTACAGAAGTAAGTCTTCGGAGAGGACTTGAAAGCGGGGCAGAATTTCAGGAAAACGATTTCAAGGGGTAGACTGGAATTGCACTTAAAGCATAGGAAAAGAGGCAGAATGTCGACAATGATGCACTGGGCCAAAAAGGGCGTATGCGTTTTTTCCTGAATATATTCAGGAAAAAATGCATACGCCCTTTTTGGCCAAGGAAGCAAGCGTGTAAAGGAAATCCGCACTACAATGAAGTCTCACTGCCCCCCGGTCAAAAGGGCCATCTGAAAAAAGTGTAAAATCCAGAAAGGCAGGACAGGTCTTGGAGAACAGAGAGCTTTGTTTTGCTGATGGGCGGATTTAAATTGCCAAGAGCCACTTTGAAAAACTGTATGGTGTTTCCGAAAACACATAGGAAACAAAGCAACACAGCCTATGGCACTTCCACTTATGGTCCTATAGCTTAGGGAAATTAAGTTCAAAAACACACAGCCACCCCAAAGTTTGGGATGGCTCTGTTTACAAGAACCTCATCTACGGTAGAAGTTAAATATCCGAGAAAGCATAAAATGGATAAAGAAGTTGTGGTACGCACGTACAATGGAATATCACTCAGCAATTAAATCTACGATATCAGGACCTTAACGGCATAATGAGTGGATTCAGGTACGATGATTCTATGAGAAATAAGTCAGACAGAAAAAGAAACATCATAAGTTATCACTAATACACGGAATGTAAACTTGGCTACCCATGAACTGAATTACAAAACAGAACAGGGTCTCAAATTTAGCAAACCAACTTATGCTTGCTTATGGGGAAAGGTCAGTTGGGATGCTGCATAAAACCAGAGATTGAAATTAGCACAGATACCGTTCCATAAGCCAAATATATAATAGACAAAACCTACTCCTTGCTCAACGAAATGGACTCAACACCCCATATTCAACGCCTGGGAAGATACCTGACAAGTAAGAATCTTAAAACCCATGGATTTATATGTCTCTATAAGGAAATCAAGCGTGTGTACAGTGGCCTAAAAGCAGCAGTGAAAATCCGATAAATCCCATTATCAAAATGAATTTCAAAAACAAAACACAATGACAGTGAAATAGAGAGCAATTCTTAAATAATTCATTCAGGGCTTGTGATGCAACCTGTATTTACCACATCTACACCCAGAGCTGGATGAGACATAAGGCTGGACACTTCGGGCTGACAGCATTGTTGAGGTTTGGTGAACAAACGTAGACCCTTTGAAGTCATACTGCATGGTACCCATTCCATGGGTCCCAACTCTCCAGGTTTAAGGGATTCTTGCTTCAGCTAAAACATGCATGGGAAACCCAGAATATCGTCCACCATGAGATTGGGAAACGTTTTCAAATGCATCTCAGTTTTCGACCCTGGTACTCGGGTTCAACATTTGAACGCTTTACTAACACTCTCCCCACTTGGAGAGTCAGTGCCATTAACCTCCTGTTTGGCACAGTTTGCAATTTCTGCGCAAGATGAACAAGAATAGGGAGAAGCAATGAGAGACTAGCTGTAGGTGTCTGCACGGGCAAATGGAACGCTCATTTCCCACCAGGAAGAGGAATTAACCAAAGGCTCAGCATGCCCTGCCGGAAAGAGACTTTGGCCTGAAGCAATCCTGCGGTTTTGCGGCCAGCTCACAAGAAAGCGAGTTGAAGACATGAGCTCAGGGCACTGTAATTCACAAACCTGCAGAGTTATGAATGACAGCTATCGTCCAAAAATATATTGAAGTAAGTCTTCCAAGAGGACTTGTAAGCGGGGCAGAATTTCAGGAAAACGATTTCAGGGGGTAGACTGGAATTGTACTAAAAGCATAGGAAAAGAGGCAGAATGTCGACAACGATGCACTTGGTCAAAAAGGGCGTATGCGTTTTTTCCTGAATATATTCAGGAAAAAACGCATACGCCCTTTTTGGCCAACCAAGGAAGCGTGTAAAGGAAATCTGCACTACAATGAAGTCTCACTGCCCCCCCGGTCAAAAGGGCCATCTGAAAAAAGTGTAAAATCCAGAAAGGCAGGAGAGTTCATGGAGAACAGGGAGCCTTGTCATGCTGATGGGCGGGATGTAAATTGCCAACAACCACTCTGGAGAAGTGTATGGTGTTTCCAGAAACACGTAGGAAACAAAGCAACACAGCCTATGGCACTTCCACTTATAGTCCTATAGCTTAGGGAAATTAAAATCAAAAACACACAGCCACCCCAGAGTTTGGGACGGCTCTGTTTACAACAACCTCGTCTACGGTACAAGTAAAATATCCCAGAAAGTAAGAAATGGATAAAGAAGTTGTGGTACGCACGTACAATGGAATATCACTCAGCAATGAAATCTACGTCATCAGGCCCGTAGCGGCATAATGAGTGGATTCAGGTATGATGATTCTACGAGAAATAAGTCACACAGAAAAAGAAACATCATAAGATATGACTAATACACGGAATGTAAACTTGGCTACCCATGAACTGAATTACAAAACAGAACAGGGTCTCAAATTTAGAAAACCAACTTATGCTTGCTTATGGGGAAAGGTGAGTTGCGGTGCTGCATAAAACCAGAGATTGAAATTAGCACAGATACCGTTCCATAAGCCAAATATATAATAGACAAGACCTACTTCTTGCTCAACGAAATGGACTCAACACCCCATATTCAACGCCTGGCAAGATACCTGACAAGTAAGAATCTTAAAACCCATGGATTTATATGTCTCCATAAGGAAATCAAGCGTGTGTACAGCGGCCTAAACGCAGCAGTGAAAATCCGATAAATCCCATTATCAAAATAAATTTCAAAAACAAAACAAAATGACAGTGAAATAGAGAGCAATTCTTAAATAATTCATTCAGGGTTTGTGATGCAACCTGGATTTCCCACATCTACACCCAGAGCTGGGTGAGACATAAGGCTGGACACTTCGGGCTGATAGCATTGGTGAGGTTCGGTGAGCAAACGCAGACCCTTTGAAGTCATACTGCATGGTAACCTTTCCATGGGTCCCAACTCTCCAGGTTTAAGGAATTCTTCCTTCAGCTAAAACATGCATGGGAAACCCACAGTACAGTGCACTGTGTGACCGGGAAACGTTTTCAAATGCATCTCAGTTTTCGTCCCCTGGTACTCGGGTTCACCATTCCAGACGCTTTACTAACACTCTCCCCACTTGGAGAGTCAGTGCATTTAACCTCCTGTTTGGCACACTTTGCAATTTCTGCGCAAGATGAACAGGCATAGGGAGAACCAATGAGAGACTAGCTGTTGGTGTCTGCACCGGCAAATGGAACGATCATTCCCCATCAGGAAGAGGAATTAACCAAAGGCTCAGCGTGCCCTGCTGGAAAGAGACTAGGGCCTGAAGCAATCCTGCGGTTTTGCGGCCAGCTCACAAGAAAGCGAGTTGAAGAAAGGAGCTCAGGGGCACTGTAATTCACAAACCTGCAGAGTTATGAATGACACCTATCGTCCAAAAATGTATAGAAGTAAGTCTTCGAAGAGGACTTGAAAGCGGGGCAGAATTTCAGGAAAACGATTTCAGGGGGTAGACTGGAATTGCACTTAAAGCATAGGAAAAGAGGCAGAATGTTGACAATGATGCACTTGGCCAAAAAGGGCGTATGCGTTTTTTCCTGAATATATTCAGGAAAAAACGCATACGCCCTTTTTGGCCAACCAAGCAAGCGTGTAAAGGAAATCTGCACTACAATGAAGTCTCACTGTCCCCCGGTCAAAAGGGCCATCTGAAAAAAGTGTAAAATCCAGAAAGGCAGGACAGGTCATGGAGAACAGGGAGCCTTGTTATGCTGATGGGCGGATTTAAATTGCCAACAGCCACTCTGGAAAAGTGTATGGTGTTTCCTGAAACACGTAGGAAACAAAGCAACACAGACTATGGCACTTCCACTTATGGTCCTATAGCTTAGGGAAATTAAAATCAAAAACACACAGCCACCCCAAAGTTTGGGATGGCTCTGTTTACAAGAACGTCGTCTACGGTACAAGTTAAATATCCCAGAATGTGAAAAATGGTTAAAGAAGTTGTGGTACGCACGTACAATGGAATATCACTCACCAATGAAATCTATGTCATCAGGCCCGTCGCGGCATATTGAGTGGATCCAGGTACGATGATTCTAAGTGAAATAAGTCACACAGAAAATGAAACATCATAAGATATCACTAATACACGGAATGTAAACTTGGCTACACATGAACTGAATTACAAAACAGAACAGGGTCTCAAATTTAGAACACCAACTTATGCTTGCTTATGGGGAAAGGTGAGGTGGGGTGCTGCATAAAACCAGAGATAGAAATTAGCACACATACCTTTCCATAAGCCAAATATGTAATAGTCAAGACTTACACCTTGCTCAACGAAATGGACTAAACACACCATATTCAACTCCTAGGATTACACATGACTAGTAAGAATCTTCAAATCCATGGATTTATATGTCTCCGTAAGAGAATCAAGTGTGTGTACAGCTGCATGAAGGCAGCAGAGAAAATCCGTTAAATCCCATTATCAAAATAAACTACAAAAACAAACACAATGACAGTGAAATAGAGAGCAATTCTTAAATAATTCATTCAGGGCTTGTGATGCAACCTGGATTTACCACATCTACACCTAGAGCTGAGTGAGACATAAGGTTCGACACTTTGGGCTGATAGCATTGGTGAGGTTCGGTGAGAAAATGCAGGCCATTTGAAGTCATACTGCATGGTACCCATTGCATGGGTCCCACCTCTCCAGGTTTAAGGGATTCTTCCTTCAGGTAAAACACGCATGGGAAACCCAGAATATGGTCCACCGTGTGACCGGGAAACCTTTTTAAATGCATCTCAGTTTTCTTCCCCTCATACTCGGTTTTACCATTCCAGACGCTTTACTAACTCTTTCCCCAATTGGAGAGTCAGTGCCTTTAACCTCCTGTTTGGCACAGTTTGGAATTTCTGAGCAAGATGAACAGGAATAGGGAGAACCAATGAGAGATTAGCTGTAGGTGTCTGCACGAGCAAATTTAACGCTCATTTCCCATCAGGAAGAGGAATAAGCCAAAGGCTCAACATGCCGTGCCGGAACCAGATTAGGGCCTGAAGCAATCCTGCGGTTTTGCGGCCAGCTCACAAGAAAGCGAGTTGAAGAATGGAGCTCAGGGGCACTGTAATTCACAAACCTGCAGAGTTATAAATGACAGCTATCGTCCAAAAATATATTGAAGTAAGGCTGCAAAGAGGACTTGAACGCGGGGCAGAATTCCAGGAATACGATTTCAGGAGGTAGATGGGAAATCCTCTGAAAGTATAGGAGAAGAGACAGAACTTCGACAATGATGCACTTGGTCAAAAAGGGCATATGTGTTTCTTCCAGGGCCCTCATTAAAGAGGGTAGGAGGCTCCCAGCATGCTTCAGTGGCCAACAGAGGGCCTACGTCGCCAAGGCGACGTGAGCCATCCAGGCAGGAGTGACCTCACATCAGAGCGCCCACCTCACAGAAGGGTAAGGAACCCAGTCATGATCAGACTCTCACCAGAGTGCCCACATAAGCAAGGGGCTGGGAATCAGGCACGAGTGTCCTCACACCCGTGGGGCCACATCATCGAAAGTTGAGGTACCCAGCACATGTGGCCTCAAACCAGAAGACCCACATCACCATGGGTCTCAGAGCGAGGCAGGCAGGATTAACCTCAAAACACATGGCCCATTGTATAAAAAGGTGAGGAATCCAGCAGTTGGAACATCCCAGCAGGCGGCCCAGAGCACCGAGGCTATGGGATCCAGGCAGTGATGAACTCACAACAGAGGGCCCTCATCGTGATACTGTAAGCAACCCAGCCGTTGTGACCTCAGAGCACAAGGCCCACATCCCCATGGGGAAGGGAACCAAGCAGGAGTGTCATCGCACCAGTGGGCACACAACAGAAAATGTGGGGAGCCCAGCAGTTAGGGCCGGACGCCAGAGGGCCCTCATCACTGAGGAGAGGAGGCTCCCAGCAAGCTCCAACTGCTACCAGAGGGCCGACGTCGCCAATGCGGAGTGTGCCAGCCAGGCAGGAGTGACCTCAGAGCAGAGGGCCAACCACACAAAAGTGTGAGGAACCCAAAGAGGATCAGACTCTCACCAGAGGGCCCACATCACCAAGGGAATGGAAACCAGGCAGGAGTGTCCTCACACCAGTGGGGTCACATCACCGAAATGTGACGGACCCATCACACGTGGCCTCAAACTACAGGACACACATCACCAAGGGGCTGGGAGTGAGGCAGGCAGGAGGAGCCTCAAAACAGAGGGCCCATTGCGTAAAAAAGGTGAGGAATCCCGCAGTTGGAACCTCCCAGCAGGCGGCCAGGAGCAGCGAGGCTATGGGATCCAGGCCTGACTGAACTCAAAACAGAGGGCCCACATTCTGACACTGTGAGCAACCCAGCCGTTGGGACCACAGAGCAGAAAGCCCACATCCCCTAGGGAAGGGACCCTGGCTGGAGTGTACTCACACGACAGGGCGCACATCAGAAAATTTTGGGAGCCCATGAGTTAGGGCCTGACGCCAGAGGGCCCTCATTACCGAGGGGAGGAGACTCCCAGCAGGCACCAACTCCCAACTGAGGGCCCACATCGCCAACGTGACGTGTGCCAGCCAGGCAGGAGTGACCTCACAGCAGAGGGCCCACCTCCCAGAAGTGTGAGGAATCCAGACAGGATCAGACTCTCACAAGAGGGCCCCAATCACCAAGGGGATGGGAACCAGGCAGGAGTGTCCTCACACCAGTGGGGCCACATCAATAAAGGTGAGGAAACCGGTACATGTGGCCTTAAACCAGAGGACCTACATCACAAAGGGGCTGGGAGTGAGTCAGGAAGTAGGAGCATAAAAACACAGGACCCAAAGAATAAAAAAGGTAAGGAATCCAGCAGTAGGAACCTCCCAGCAGTCGGCTCAGAGCACAGAGTCTATGGGATCTAGGCCTGAGTGAACTAACACCAGAGAGACAACATCATGAAACGGTGAACAACACAGGTGTTGGGACCTTAGAGCAGAAGGCCCACATGCCCATGGGGATGGGAACCTCGCAGGAGTGTCCTCGCACCACTTAGCACGTATCAGAAAATGTGGGTACCCAGCAGTTAGGGCCTGACGCTAGAGGGCCCCCATCACCGAGGGGAGGAGGCTCCCAGCAGGCTCCAAGTGCCACAAGAGGGCCGATGTTGCCCAGGTGGGGTGTGCCAGCCAGGCAGGAGTGACCTCACAGCAGAGGGCCCACCTCACAGAAGGGTGAGGAACCCAGCCAGGATCAGACTCTCACCAGAGGGCCCACATCATCAAGGGGATAGGAAGCAGGCAGGAGTGTCCTCACACCAGTGTGGCCACATCATCCAAAGGCGAGGGACCCAGCACACGTGGCCTCACACCAGAGGACACACATCACCAAGGGACTGGGAGTGAGGCAGGCAGGAGGAGTCTCAAAACAGAGGGTCCATAGAAGAAAAAAGGTGAGGAATCCCGCAGTTGGAACCTCCCAGCAGGTGGCCAGGAGCAGCGAGGCTATGGGATCCAGGCCGGAGAGAACTCACAGCAGAGGGCCCTCATCATGAAACTGAGCAACCCACGGTTGGGACCTCAGAGCAGAAGGCCCACATTCCCATGGGGTTGGGAACCTGGCAGGAGTGTACTCGAACCACAGGGCGCATATCAGAAAATATTGGGAGCCCAGGAATTAGGGCCTGACGCCAGAGGGCCCTCATTACCGAGGGCAGGAGACCCCCAGCAGGCACCAAATCCCACCAGAGGGCCGACTTCGCCAAGGCGGGGTGTGCCAGCCAGGCAGGAGTGACGTCAGAGAAGAGGGCCCACCTCACAGAAGTGTGAGGAACCCAACCAGGATCAGACTCTCACCGGATGGCCCACATCACCAAGGGGATGGGAACCAGGCAGGAGTGTCCTCACACCAGTGGGGCCACATCAGCCAAAGGTGAGGAACCCAGCACATGTGGCCTCAAACCACAGGACACACATCACCAAGGGGCTGGGAGTGAGGCAGGTGTCCGGAGGGGCACATTTAACTCTAATTTCCCACCAGGAAGAGGAATTAACCAAAGGCTCAGAGTGCCGTGCCAGACCCTGATTATGGCCTAAAGCAAACCTGCAGTTCTGTGGCCAGCTTTCAAGGAAACGAGTTAAGAAAGGAAATCACAGGCACTGTAATTCACAAACCTGCAGAGTTATAAATGACAGCTATTGGCAAAAATATACTGAAGTAAGTCTGCAAAGAGGACTTCAAAACGAGGCAGAATTGCAGGAATCATATTTCAGGAGGTAGATTGGAATTGCGTTTAAAGCATGTGAAAAGCGGCAGATCTTTGACAGTGATGCACTTGGACAAAAGTGCGTAAACATTTTTTCCTGAATATATTCAGGAAAAAACACATATGCCCTTTTTGGCCAACCAAGCACTCGAGCAATGGAAATCCGCACTACAATGAAGTCTCATTTCCCATTCGTCAAAAGGGCCATCTGAAAAATGTGTAAAAACCAGAAACACAGGACAGGCCATGGAGAACAGGGAGCCTTGTTATGCTGATGGGCGGGATGTAAATTGCCAACAGACACTCTGGAGATGTTTATGGTGTATCCTGAAACATCTGAAAAACAAAGCTACAGACCCTAGGGCACTTCCACTTTTGGCCCTATAGCTTAGGAAAATTAAAATCAACAAGACACAGCCAACACCAAATTTAGGGCTGCTGTGTTTACAAGAACCTTGAGTCCAGTACAAATTAAATATCCCAGAAAGAAAAATATGGATAAAGGAGTTGTGCTACTTACGTACAATGGAATATCACTCAGCAATGAAATCAATGTCATCAGGCCTGTAGCAGCAAATTGAGTGGATTTAAGTATGATGATTCTAAGAGAAATATGTCACACAGAGAAAGGTAATTATCATAAGATATCACTAATAGAGAGAGTGTAAACTTGGCTACACATAAACTGAATTCCAAAACCGAACAGAGTCTCACATTTAGATAAAAACTTATGCTTGCTTAAGGGGAAAGTTGAGTTGCGGTGCTGTATAAAACCAGAGATTGAAATTAGCACACATACCGTTCCATAAGCCAAATATGTAATAGACAAGACCTACTCTTTGCTCAACGAAATAGACTCATCCATGGTGTATCACCTCACACCTGTTAGAATGGGCATCATCAGAAAATCTACAAACAACAAATGCTGGAAAGGGTGTGGAGATAAGGAACCCTCTTCCGCTATTGTTGGGAATGAAATTGATACAGTCACTGTGGAGAAAGTTATGGAGTTTCTTATAAAACTAAGAATAGAATTACCATATGATACAGCAGTCCCACTACTGGGCATATACCCAGACAAAACCATAAATCAAAAAGAGACATTCACCGCAATGTTCATTGCATCACTATTTACAATATCCAGGTAATGGAAGCAACCTAAATGCCCACAGACAGACGAATGCATAAAGACGTGGTACATATATAAAATGGAATATTACTAAGCCATAAAAAGGAATGAAATTGGGTCATTTGTAGAGACGTTGATGGATCTAGAGACTGTCATACAGAGTGAAGTAAGTCAGAAAGAGAAAAAGAAATCTTGTCTATTAATGGCTATATGTGGAACCTAGACAAATTGTACAGATGAACCGTTTTGCAAGGCAGAAATAGAGCAACAGATGTAGACAACAAACGTATGGACACCAAGGGGGGAAAGCTGTTGGGGGGTGGTGGTGGGAGGAGTTGAGAGATTGGGATTGGCATGTATACATTTATATGTATAAAATAGATAACCAAAAAGAACCTGCTGTATAAAAAAATAAAATAAAATTCAAATTACAAAAAGTAAAACAGAAAAAATATTCTTCCCTTCACATACATGTATTTATATGAATAAATTATTTCCATGCTTATATCTGTAAATACAAAAAAGAGGAATAAAATCTACCTTGAACCAAAAAAGAAAAAAAAACAGAACCCACCAGCTACACAGAGGAAAACCGTATCAGGGCACTTGCTCCAGTTGTAAACAATTCTGAAGTTGGTCGGTGGTGGGGAATCATCTCCCATTCAGCCAGCAGGCCCCACGCAACAAGCGTCCTCATTGCAAAGCTGGGGGACCGTGCCGAGGCATCTGTGAGTAAACGTGGGCTGAGCCCCAGGCCAGCTGCTGCTGAAATGTTCCCACCCTTCCCAGGTAAAACACCTGAATATGTACAAGGACTTGAAAGCCTAGAGGAAGGGCCATGGAGCCACATGAGCGACAGCATGCCAGCCGACTTGGTGCCTGCAGGCCAGCCAGGATGGTCCTGGTCCTGGGTGCTCTTCTGGAAGCTTTCCATTTCCCTGCCTGAGATACCCCTGCTGTCCCGGCCCCCACTGCTTTCTTCCTCACTCACCTCTGCCCAGGGAGAAATTCCAGCGGCAGGTATGGGTGACACATCCTCTTCTTTAGCAGGTGGCATCTTGGCAACTGCTGCAGAAAGTCCAGCAGAGCCCCACTCACACTGGGCCACCCACAAAGCCGTGGCCTCTCACTCCCTCCCACCAGTCCAGCCCCAAGACTGCTGACAGGGCAGAGAAAATGGCGTCAGGCACAGCTGCAGGGGCTCTTGCTGCCTGGAGCAGTGTTTATATTGATCTGAACCCAGGCACACCTGGGGAGGGCTGGCCGGCACGGTCAGGCTTCCCAGGCCAGCCAATAATCACCCCTCAGGGGCTCACAGTTGCAGAAACTGGAACTTGCTGAATCGGCCAGGTCCAAGGAACAGGTGTGGGCTCCTGAGAGTCAGGATAGACAAGGGGCTGCAGCTCTGGCTTGTTTTCTAATTATATTATCTGGCCCATGAGTGGGAGACAACTTCAAGAAAACCCTCTCCTAATGAGAGGAACCCAGGAGTCAGGGAGAGGAGGGGTGGCTGGTGGGTGGAGACAGAGGCCTGGTGCCCCGGGTGCAGTGGAAGTCTCTGGAAGACCAGGTGGAGGGAGGCCACACAGAGTGATGCCCAGGGTCACAGACCTGTCGGAGCTGCTGTTTGTTAGTTCAAGTCCTGCTCTGAGGTGCTCTGTGTCAGATCTGAGTGACAGGTGAGCTGGGAGTGCTCTGCAATGAGGGCGATATGCACGGTTCCTGTGTTCCCAGCCCTGCCATGGTACCTGCAAGGGTAGCTCTGTATCCTGGGAGGGGCCTGACCACGAGAGCCCCGTGGGCTGGGGTGGGGTACCTGCCCAGGTGAGCTCCATATCCTGGGATTGGCCTGACCTCGAGAGCCCCATGGGCTGCTGGAGTCCTGGTAAAGGATGTCAGGACAGTCAGTGAAGCCACCGAGGATATACCTCCAGTAGTTCCTAAATCCTACACCCTGCTGGTCATTCTACCAACCACCAGGACATGGTATTCTGTATTAGTCTTCAATGATGCCTTCTTTTGTATTCTATTAGTCCCAGAGTCACAAGAAATTTTGGCTTGTGAGTGGCAGGACTCAACATACAACTAAAACAATACTTCCGGGCCGTGTTGCCCCAAGGGTTCAAAAATTCCCACACCATCTTTGGGGAAAGCCCAGCTAAAGACCTAAAAGTTCTACCTCTGGAAAAGGAAACACTCCTTCAATATGCAGACGACATTCTGATCGCCAGCCCTACTAAGGATACCTCTGAACTACGAAGCCAATAAAGGATACAAGTTGTCCAAGAAAAAGCTCAAATATCACAGACTACGGTGACCTGCCTGGGCTTCATTCTCACAGAAGGTCGGAGAAGCCCATCCCAGGAAAGGGAAGAAACAATTTACAGCCTTACCCATTTCTAAAACTAGAAGACAGCTTAGGGGTTCCTGGGGAGGCCAGGGTTTGCTGCTTCTGGATCCCTAACTACAGTCTACTAGCTCGGCCTCTATATGAAACACTGAAAGGAAAAGGTGATGATCCTTTTGAATAGAATGCAGAAGTGGCCTTTCAAGAATGGAAAGAGCAGTCAATTCAGACCCTTGCCCTGGAACTCCCTAATTTAGCTAAACCCTTTGACCTTTACATTCCTGGTGAACAGTGAATCGCCACTGGAGTATTAGTGCAAAACCTGGGACCACTTGAAATGGAACAATGCAAGAATGCGATCCAGGTAGGATAAAATACGGTCACCAAGGGGCTTGGCCCACCGCCACATCTGGCCAAGATACTGGCAGTATCTGATAACCTGGAAATCAGCAGCCCAAAAGGCCACCTCCCTCCTAAGGGAAAAGGAACCCTCGTGGTGATCCTAACCCCCAACCATGCCCTGAAGTTGCAGGGTTGGCTCCGTGGGCACACTGATCTTGAGGGAGGAGGCCCTCCAACTCCAACCTCCATAGAGATAACCGGGGCAAAGGGGCACCATGACGACTCATGTGAAGGTGTCTGCACATGCAAATTTAACGCTCATTTCCCACAAGGAAGAGGAATTAACCAAAGGCTCAGCATGCCATGCCGGAACTATATTAGGGCCTGAAGCAATCCTTCGGGTTTGTGGCCAGCTCACAAGAAAGCGAGTTGAAGAAAGGAGCTCAGGGGCACTGTAATTCACAAACCTGCAGAGTAATGAATGACAGCTATCGTCCAAAAATGTTTTGAAGTAAGTCTTCGAAGAGGACTTGAAATCGGGGCAGAATTTCAGGAAAACGATTTCAGGGGGTAGAATGGAATTGCACTTAAAGAATAAGATTAGAGGCAGAATGTCGACAATGATGCACTTGGCCAAAAAGGGCGTATGCGTTTTTTCCTGAATATATTCAGGAAAAAACGCATACGCCCTTTTTGGCCAACCAAGCAACCGTGTAAAGGAAATGTGCACTACAATGAAGTCTCACTGCCCCCCAGTCAAAAGGGCCATCTGAAAAATGTGTAAATTCCAGAAAGGCACGACAGGTCATGGAGAACAGGGAGCCTTGTTATGCTGATGGGCGGGATGTAAATTGCCAACAGCCACTCTGGAGAAGTGTATGGTGTTTCCTGAAACACGTAGGAAAAAAAGCAACACAGCCTATGGCACTTCCACTTATGGTCCTATAGCATAGAGAAATTAAAATCAAAATCACACAGCCACCCCAAAATTTGGGATGGCTCTGTTTACAAAACCTCGTCTACGGTACAAGTTAAATATGCGAGAAAGCAAAAAATGGATAAAGAAGTTGTGGTACGCACGTACAATGGAATATCACTCAGCAATGAAACCTACGTCATCAGGCCCGTAGCGGCATAATGAGTGGATTCAGGTACGATGATTCTACGAGAAATAAGTCACACAGAAAATGAAACATCATAAGATATCACTAATACACGGAATGTAAACTTGGCCACACATGAACTGAATTACAAAACAGAACAGGGTCTCAAATTTAGAAAACCAACTTATGCTTGCTTATGGGGAAAGGTGAGTTGGGGTGCTGCATAAAAGTAGAGATTGAAATTAGCACAGATACCATTCCATAAGCAAAATATATAATAGACAATACCTACTCCTTGCTCAACGAAATGGACTCAACACCCCATATTCAACGCCTGGCAAGATACCTGACAATTAAGAATCTTAAAACCCATGGATTTATATGTCTCCATAAGGAAATAAAGCGTGTGTACAGCGGCCTAAATGCAGCAGTGAAAATCCGATAAATCCCATTATCAAAATAAATTTCAAAAACAAAACACAATGACAGTGAAATAGAGAGCAATTCTTAACTAATTCATTCAGGGCTTGTGATGCAACCTGGATTTACCACATCTACACCCAGAGCTGGGTGAGACATAAGGCTGCACACTTCGGGCTGATAGCATTGGTGAGGTTCGGTGAGCAAACGCAGACCCTTTGAAGTCATACTGCATGGTACCCATTCCATGGGTCCCAACTCTCCACGTTTAAGGGATTCTTCCTTCAGCTAAAACATGCATGGGAAACCCAGAGTATGGTCCACCGTGTGATTGGGAAACGTTTTCAAATGCATCTCAGTTTTCGAACCCTGGTACTCGGGATCACCATTCCAGATGCTTTACTAACATTCTCCCCACTTGGAGAGTCAGTGCCTTTAACGTCCTGTTTGGCACAGTTTGCAATTTCTGCGCAAGATGAACAGGAATAGGGAGAACCAATGAGAGACTAGCTGTAGGTGTCTGCACGGGCAAATGGAACGCTCATTTCCCACCAGGAAGAGGAATTAACCAAAGGCTCAGCGTGCCCTGCCGGAAACAGATTAGGGCCTGAAGCAATCCTGCGGTTTTGCGGCCAGCTCACAAGAAAACGAGTTGAAGAAAGGGGCTCAGGGGCACTGTAATTCACAAACCTGCAGAGTTATGAATGACAGCTATCGTCCAAAAATGTACTGAAGTAAGTCTTCAAAGAGGACTTGAAAGCGGGGCAGAATTTCAGTAAAAAGATTTCAGGGGGTAGACTGGAATTGCACTTAAAGAATAGGAAAAGAGGCAGAATGTCGACAATGATGCACTTGGCCAAAAAGGGCGTATGCGTTTTTTCCTGAATATATTTTCCTGAATATATTTTCCTGAATATATTCAGGAAAAAACGCATACGCCCTTTTTGGCCAACCAAGCAAGCGTGTAAAGGAAATCTGCACTACAATGAAGTCTCACTGCCCCCCCGGTCAAAAGGGCCATCTGAAAAAAGTGTAAAATCCAGAAAGGCAGGACAGGTCATGGAGAACAGGGAGCCTTGTCATGCTGATGGGCGGGATGTAAATTGCCAACAACCACTCTGGAGAAGTGTATGGTGTTTCCAGAAACACGTAGGAAACAAAGCAACACAGCCTATGGCACTTCCACTTATGGTCCTATAGCTTAGAGAAATTAAAATCAAAAACACACAGCCACCCCAGAGTTTGGGACGGCTCTGTTTACAAGAACCTCGTCTACGGTACAAGTAAAATATCCCAGAAAGTAAAAAATGGATAAAGAAGTTGTGGTACGCACGTACAATGGAATATCACTCAGCAATGAAATCTACGTCATCAGGCCCGTAGCGGCATAATGAGTGGATTCAGGTATGATGATTCTACGAGAAATAAGTCACACAGAAAAAGAAACATCATAAGATATCACTAATACACGGAATGTAAACTTGGCTACCCATGAACTGAATTACAAAACAGAACAGGGTCTCAAATTTAGAAAACCAACTTATGCTTGCTTATGGGGAAAGGTGAGTTGGGGTGCTGCATAAAACCAGAGATTGAAATTAGCACAGATACCGTTCCATAAGCCAAATATATAATAGACAAGACCTACTCCTTGCTCAACGAAATGGACTCAACAACCCATATTCAACGCCTGGCAAGATACCTGACAAGTAAGAATCTTAAAACCCATGGATTTATATGTCTCCATAAGGAAATCAAGCGTGTGTACAGCGGCCTAAAGGCAGCAGTGAAAATCCGATAAATCCCATTATCAAAATAAATTTCAAAAACAAAACACAATGACAGTGAAATAGAAAGCAATTCTTAAATAATTCATTCAGGGCTTGTGATGCAACCTGGATTTCCCACATCTACACCCAGAGCTGGGTGAGACATAAGGCTGGACACTTCGGGCTGATAGCATTGGTGAGGTTCGGTGAGCAAACGCAGACCCTTTGAAGTCATACTGCATGGTACCCATTCCATGGGTTCCAAATTTCCAGGTTTAAGGGATTCTTCCTTCAGCTAAAACATGCATGGGAAACCCATAGTATGGTCCACCGTGTGATTGGGAAACGTTTTCAAATGCATCTCAGTTTTCGTCCCCTGGTACTCGGGTTCACCATTCCAGACGCTTTACTAACACTCTCCCCACTTGGAGAGTCAGTGCATTTAACCTCCTGTTTGGCACACTTTGCAATTTCTGCGCAAGATGAACAGGAATAGGGAGAAGCAATGAGAGACTAGCTGTAGGTGTCTGCACGGGCAAATGGAACGCTCATTTCCGACCAGGAAGAGGAATTAAACAAAGGCTCAGCATGCCCTGCTGGAAAGAGACTTTGGCCTGAAGCAATCCTGCGGTTTTGCGGCCAGCTCACAAGAAAGCGAGTTGAAGTCATGAGCTCAGGGGCACTGTAATTCACAAACCTGCAGAGTTATGAATGACAGCTATCGTCCAAAAATGTATTGAAGTAAGTCTTCCAAGAGGACTTGAAAGCGGGGCAGAATTTCAGGAAAACGATTTCAGGGGGTAGACTGGAATTGTACCAAAAGCATAGGAAAAGAGGCAGAATGTCGACAACGATGCACTTGGCCAAAAAGGGCGTATGCGTTTTTTCCTGAATATATTCAGGAAAAAACGCATACGCCCTTTTTGGCCAACCAAGCAAGCGTGTAAAGGAAATCTGCACTACAATGAAGTCTCACTGCCCCCCCGTCAAAAGAGCCATCTGAAAAAAGTGTAAAATCCAGAAAGGCAGGACAGGTCATGGAGAACAGGGAGCCTTGTCATGCTGATGGGCGGGATGTAAATTGCCAACAACCACTCTGGAGAAGTGTATGGTGTTTCCAGAAACACGTAGGAAACAAAGCAACACAGCCTATGGCACTTCCACTTATGGTCCTATAGCTTAGGGAAATTAAAATCACAAACACACAGCCACCCCAGAGTTTGGGACGGCTCTGTTTACAAGAACCTCGTCTACGGTACAAGTAAAATATCCCAGAAAGTAAAAAATGGATAAAGAAGTTGTGGTACGCACGTACAATGGAATATCACTCAGCAATGAAATCTACGTCATCAGGCCTGTAGCGGCATAATGAGTGGATTCAGGTATGATGATTCTACGAGAAATAAGTCACACAGAAAAAGAAACATCATAAGATATCACTAATACACGGAATGTAAACTTGGCTACCCATGAACTGAATTACAAAACAGAACAGGGTCTCAAATTTAGAAAACCAACTTATGCTTGCTTATGGGGAAAGGTGAGTTGGGGTGCTGCATAAAACCAGAGATTGAAATTAGCACAGATACCGTTCCATAAGCCAAATATATAATAGACAAGACCTACTCCTTGCTCAACGAAATGGACTCAACACCCCATATTCAACGCCTGGCAAGATACCTGACAAGTAAGAATCTTAAAACCCATGGATTTATATGTCTCCATAAGGAAATCAAGCGTGTGTACAGCGGCCTAAACGCAGCAGTGAAAATCCGATAAATCCCATTATCAAAATAAATTTCAAAAACAAAACAAAATGACAGTGAAATAGAGAGCAATTCTTAAATAATTCATTCAGGGCTTGTGATGCAACCTGGATTTCCCACATCTACACCCAGAGCTGGGTGAGTCATAAGGCTGGACACTTCGGGCTGATAGCACTGGTGAGGTTCGGTGAGCAAACGCAGACCCTTTGAAGTCATACTGCATGGTACCCATTCCATGGGTTCCAAATTTCCAGGTTTAAGGGATTCTTCCTTCAGCTAAAACATGCATGGGAAACCCATAGTATGGTCCACCGTGTGATTGGGAAACGTTTTCAAATGCATCTCAGTTTTCGTCCCCTGGTACTCGGTTTCACCATTCCAGACGCTTTACTAACACTCTCCCCACTTGGAGAGTCAGTGCCTTTAACCTCCTGTTTGGCACACTTTGCAATTTCTGCGCAAGATAAACAGGAATAGGGAGAAGCAATGAGAGACCAGCTGTAGGTGTCTGCACGGGCAAATGGAACGCTCATTTCCCACCAGGAAGAGGAATTAACCAAAGGCTCAGCGTGCCCTGCCGGAAAGAGATTAGGGCGTGAAGCAATCCTGCGGATTTGCGGCCAGCTCACAAGAAAGCGAGTTGAAGGAAGCAGCTCAGGGGCACTGTAATTCACAAACCTGCAGAGTTATGAATGACAGCTATCGTCCAAAAATGTATTGAAGTAAGTCTTCCAAGAGGACTTGAAAGCGGGGCCGAATTTCAGGAAAACGATTTCAGGGGGTAGACTGGAATTGTACTAAAAGCATAGGAAAAGAGGCAGAATGTCGACAACGATGCACTTGGCCAAAAAGGGCGTATGCGTTTTTTCCTGAATATATTCAGGAATAAACGCATACGCCCTTTTTGGCCAACCAAGCAAGCGTGTAAAGGAAATCTGCACTACAATGAAGTCTCTCTGCCCCCCGGTCAAAAGGGCCATCTGAAAAAAGTGTAAAATCCAGAAAGGCAGGACAGGTCATGGAGAACAGGGAGCCTTGTTATGCTGATGGGCGGATTTAAATTGCCAACAGCCACTCTGGAAAAGTGTATGGTGTTTCCTGAAACACGTAGAAAACAAAGCAACACAGCCTATGGCACTTCCACTTATGGTCCTATAGCTTAGGGAAATTAAAATCAAAAACACACAGCCACCCCAAAGTTTGGGATGGCTCTGTTTACAAGAACCTCATCTACGGTAGAAGTTAAATATCTGAGAAAGCATAAAATGGATAAAGAAGTTGTGGTACGCACGTACAATGGAATATCTCTCAGCAATGAAATCTACGACATCAGGACCGTAGCGGCATAATGAGTGGATTCAGGTACGATGATTCTATGATAAATAAGTCAGACAGAAAAAGAAACATCATAAGTTATCACTAATACACGGAATGTAAACTTGGATACCCATGAACTGAATTACAAAACAGAACAGGGTCTCAAATTTAGCAAACCAACTTATGCTTGCTTATGGGGAAAGGTCAGTTGGGATGCTGCATAAAACCAGAGATTGAAATTAGCACAGATACCGTTCCATAAGCCAAATATATAATAGACAAAACCTACTCCTTGCTCAACGAAATGGACTCAACACCCTATATTCAACGCCTGGGAAGATACCTGACAAGTAAGAATCTTAAAACCCATGGATTTATATGTCTCCATAAGGAAATCAAGCGTGTGTACAGTGGCCTAAAAGCAGCAGTGAAAATCCGATAAATCCCATTATCAAAATGAATTTCAAAAACAAAACACAATGACAGTGAAATAGAGAGCAATTCTTAAATAATTCATTCAGGGCTTGTGATGCAACCTGTATTTACCACATCTACACCCAGAGCTGGATGAGACATAAGGCTGGACACTTCGGGCTGATAGCATTGGTGAGGTTCGGTGAGCAAACGCAGACCCTTTGAAGTCATACTGCATGGTACCCATTCCATGGTTCCCAACTCTCCAGGTTTAAGGGATTCTTCCTTCAGCTAAAACATGCATGGGAAACCCAGAGTATGGTCCACCATGTGATTGGGAAACGTTTTCAAATGCATCTCAGTTTTCGTCCCCTGGTACTCGGGTTCAACATTTGAACGCTTTACTAACACTCTCCCCACTTGGAGAGTCAGTGCCATTAACCTCCTGTTTGGCACACTTTGCAATTTCTGCGCAAGATGAACAGGAATAGGGAGAAGCAATGAGAGACTAGCTGTAGGTGTCTGCACGGGCAAATGGAACGCTCATTTCCGACTAGGAAGAGGAATTAAACAAAGGCTCAGCATGCCCTGCTGGAAAGAGACTTTGGCCTGAAGCAATCCTGCGGTTTTGCGGCCAGCTCACAAGAAAGCGAGTTGAAGACATGAGCTCAGGGGCACTGTAATTCACAAACCTGCAGAGTTATGAATGACAGCTATCGTCCAAAAATGTATTGAAGTAAGTCTTCGAAGAGGACTTGAAAGCGGGGCAGAATTTCAGGAAAACGATTTCAGGGGGTAGACTGGAATTGTACTAAAAGCATAGGAAAAGAGGCAGAATGTCGACAACGATGCACTTGGCCAAAAAGGGCGTATGCGTTTTTTCCTGAATATATTCAGGAAAAAACGCATACGCCCTTTTTGGCCAACCAAGCAAGCGTGTAAAGGAAATCTGCACTACAATGAAGTCTCACTGCCCCCCCGGTCAAAAGGGCCATCTGAAAAAAGGGTAAAATCCAGAAAGGCAGGACAGGTCATGGAGAACAGGGAGCCTTGTCATGCTGATGGGCGGGATGTAAATTGCCAACAACCACTCTGGAGAAGTGTATGGTGTTTCCAGAAACACGTAGGAAACAAAGCAACACAGCCTATGGCACTTCCACTTATGGTCCTATAGCTTAGGGAAATTAAAATCAAAAACACACAGCCACCCCAGAGTTTGGGACGGCTCTGTTTACAAGAACCTCGTCTACGGTACAAGTAAAATATCCCAGAAAGTAAAAAATGGATAAAGAAGTTGTGGTACGCACGTACAATGGAATATCACTCAGCAATGAAATCTACGTCATCAGGCCCGTAGCGGCATAATGAGTGGATTCAGGTACGATGATTCTACGAGAAATAAGTCACACAGAAAAAGAAACATCATAAGATATCACTAATACACGGAATGTAAACTTGGCTACACATGAACTGAATTACAAAACAGAACAGGGTCTCAAATTTAGAAAACCAACTTATGCTTGCTTATGGGGAAAGGTGAGTTGGGGTGCTGCATAAAACCAGAGATTGAAATTAGCACAGATACCGTTCCATAAGCCAAATATATAATAGACAAGACCTACTCCTTGCTCAACGTAATGGACTCAACACCCCATATTCAACGCCTGGCAAGATACCTGACAAGTAAGAATCTTAAAACCCATGGATTTATATGTCTCCATAAGGAAATCAAGCGTGTGTACAGCGGCCTAAACGCAGCAGTGAAAATCCGATAAATCCCATTATCAAAATAAATTTCAAAAACAAAACAAAATGACAGTGAAATAGAGAGCAATTCTTAAATAATTCATTCAGGGCTTGTGATGCAACCTGGATTTCCCACATCTACACCCAGAGCTGGGTGAGACATAAGGCTGGACACTTCGGGCTGATAGCATTGGTGAGGTTCGGTGAGCAAACGCAGACCCTTTGAAGTCATACTGCATGGTACCCATTCCATGCGTCCCAACTTTCCAGGTTTAAGGGATTCTTCCTTCAGCTAAAACATGCATGGGAAACCCATAGTATGGTCCACTGTGTGATTGGGAAACGTTTTCAAAAGCATCTCAGTTTTCGTCCTCTGGTACTCGGGTTCACCATTCCAGACGCTTTACTAACACTCTCCCCACTTGGAGAGTCAGTGCATTTAACCTCCTGTTTGGCACACTTGGCAATTTCTGCGCAAGATGAACAGGCATAGGGAGAAGCAATGAGAGACTAGCTGTAGGTGTCTGCACGGGCAAATGGAACGCTCATTTCCCACCAGGAAGAGGAATTAACAAAAGGCTCAGCGTGCCCTGCTGGAAACAGATTAGGGCCTGAAGCAATCTTGCGGTTTTGCGGCCAGCTCACAAGAAAGCGAGTTGAAGAAAGGAGCTCAGGGGCACTGTAATTCACAAACCTGCAGAGTTATGAATGACAGCTATCGTCCAAAAATGTACTGAAGTAAGTCTTCAAAGAGGACTTGAAAGCGGGGCAGAATTTCAGGAAAACGATTTCAGGGGGTAGACTGGAATTGCACTTAAAACATAGGAAAAGAGGCAGAATGTCGACAATGATGCACTTGGCCAAAAAGGGCGTATGCGTTTTCTCCTGAATATATTCAGGAAAAAACGCATACGCCCTTTTTGGCCAACCAAGCAAGCGTGTAAAGGAAATCTGCACTACAATGAAGTCTCACTACCCCCGGTCAAAAGGGCCATCTGAAAAACGTGTAAAATCCAGAAAGGCAGGACAGGTCTTGGAGAACAGGGAGCCTTGTTATGCTGATGGGTGGGATGTAAAGTGCCAACAGCCACTCTGGAGAAATGTATGGTGTATCCTGAAACACGTAGGAAACAAAGCAACACAGCCTATGTCAATTCCACTTATGGTCCTATAGCTTAGGGAAATTAAAATCAAAAACACACAGCCACCCCAAAGTTTGGGATGGCTCTGTTTACAAGAACCTCGTCTACGGTACAAGTAAAATATCCCAGAAAGTAAAAAATGGATAAAGAAGTTGTGGTACGCACGTACAATGGAATATCACTCAGCAATGAAATCTACGTCATCAGGCCCGTAGCGGCATAATGAGTGGATTCAGATACGAAGATTCTACGAGAAATAAGTCACACAGAAAAAGAAACATCATAAGATATCACTAATACACGGAATGTAAACTTGGCTACACATGAACTGAATTACAAAACAGAACAGGGTCTCAAATTTAGAAAACCAACTTATGCTTGCTTATGGGGAAAGGTGAGTTGGGGTGCTGCATAAAACCAGAGATTGAAATTAGCACAGATACCGTTCCATAAGCCAAATATATAATAGAGAAGCCCTACTCCTTGCTCAACGAAATGGACTCAACACCCCTTATTCAACGCCTGGCAAGATACCTGACAAGTAAGAATCTTAAAACCCATGGATTTATATGTCTCCATAAGGAAATCAAGCGTGTGTACAGTGGCCTAAACGCAGCAGTGAAAATCCGATAAATCCCATTATCAAAATAAATTTCAAAAACAAAACAAAATGACAGTGAAATAGAGAGCAATTCTTAAATAATTCATTCAGGGTTTGTGATGCAACCTGGATTTACCACATCTACACCCAGAGCTGGATGAGACATAAGGCTGGACACTTCGGGCTGATAGCATTGGTGAGGTTCGGTGAGCAAACGCAGACCCTTTGAAGTCATACTGCATGGTAACCTTTGCATGGGTCCCAACTCTCCAGGTTTAAGGAATTCTTCCTTCAGCTAAAACATGCATGGGAAACCCACAGTACAGTGCACTGTGTGACCGGGAAACCTTTTCAAATGCATTTTAGTTATCGTCCCCTGGTACTCGGGTTCACCATTCCAGACGCTTTACTAACACTCTCCCCACTTGGAGAGTCAGTGCCATTAACCTCCTGTTTGGCACAGTTTGCAATTTCTGCGCAAGATGTACAGGAATAGGGAGAACCAATGAGAGACTAGCTGTAGGTGCCTGCACGGGCAAAAGGAACACTCATTTCCGACCAGGAAGAGGAATTAAACAAAGGCTCAGCATGCCCTGCCGGAAAGAGATTATGGCCTGAAGCAATCCTGCGGTTTTGCGGCCAGCTCACAAGAAAGCGAGTTGAAGACATGAGCTCAGGGGCACTGTAATTCACAAACCTGCAGAGTTATGAATGACAGCTATCGTCCAAAAATGTATTGAAGTAAGTCTTCGAAGAGGACTTGTAAGCGAGGCAGAATTTCAGGAAAACGATTTCAGGGGGTAGACTGGAATTGTACTAAAAGCATAGGAAAAGAGGCAGAATGTCGACAACGATGCACTTGGCCAAAAAGGGCGTATGCGTTTTTTCCTGAATATATTCAGAAAAAAAAGGCATACGCCCTTTTTGGCCAACCAAGCAAGCGTGTAAAGGAACTCTGCACTACATGGAAGTCTCACTGCCCCCCCGGTCAAAAGGGCCATCTGAAAAAAGGGTAAAATCCAGAAAGGCAGGACAGGTCATGGAGAACAGGGAGCCTTGTCATGCTGATGGGCGGGATGTAAATTGCCAACAACCACTCTGGAGAAGTGTATGGTGTTTCCAGAAACACGTAGGAAACAAAGCAACACAGCCTATGGCACTTCCACTTATGGTCCTATAGCTTAGGGAAATTAAAATCAAAAACACACAGCCAACCCAGAGTTTGGGACGGCTCTGTTTACAAGAACCTCGTCTACGGTACAAGTAAAATATCCCAGAAAGTAAAAAATGGATAAAGAAGTTGTGGTACGCACGTACAATGGAATATCACTCAGCAATGAAATCTACGTCATCAGGCCCGTAGCGGCATAATGAGTGGATTCAGGTACGATGATTCTACGAGAAATAAGTCACACAGAAAAAGAAACATCATAAGATATCACTAATACACGGAATGTAAACTTGACTACACATGAACTGAATTACAAAACAGAACAGGGTCTCAAATTTAGAAAACCAACTTATGCTTGCTTATGGGGAAAGGTGAGTTGGGGTGCTGCATAAAACCAGAGATTGAAATTAGCACAGATACCGTTCCATAAGCCAAATATATAATAGACAAGACCTACTCCTTGCTCAACGTAATGGACTCAACACCCCATATTCAACGCCTGGCAAGATACCTGACAAGTAAGAATCTTAAAACCCATGGATTTATATGTCTCCATAAGGAAATCAAGCGTGTGTACAGCGGCCTAAACGCAGCAGTGAACATCCGATAAATCCCATTATCAAAATAAATTTCAAAAACAAAACAAAATGACAGTGAAATAGAGAGCAATTCTTAAATAATTCATTCAGGGCTTGTGATGCAACCTGGATTTCCCACATCTACACCCAGAGCTGGGTGAGACATAAGGCTGGACACTTCGGGCTGATAGCATTGGTGAGGTTCGGTGAGCAAACGCAGACCCTTTGAAGTCATACTGCATGGTACCCATTCCATGCGTCCCAAATTTCCAGGTTTAAGGGATTCTTCCTTCAGCTAAAACATGCATGGGAAACCCATAGTGTGGTCCACCGTGTGATTGGGAAACGTTTTCAAAAGCATCTCAGTTTTCGTCCCCTGGTACTCGGGTTCACCATTCCAGACGCTTTACTAACACTCTCCCCACTTGGAGAGTCAGTGCATTTAACCTCCTGTTTGGCACACTTGGCAATTTCTGCGCAAGATGAACAGGCATAGGGAGAAGCAATGAGAGACTAGCTGTAGGTGTCTGCACGGGCAAATGGAACGCTCATTTCCCACCAGGAAGAGGAATTAACAAAAGGCTCAGCGTGCCCTGCTGGAAACAGATTAGGGCCTGAAGCAATCTTGCGGTTTTGCGGCCAGCTCACAAGAAAGCGAGTTGAAGAAAGGAGCTCAGGGGCACTGTAATTCACAAATCTGCAGAGTTATGAATGACACCTATCGTCCAAAAATGTATAGAAGTAAGTCTTCGAAGAGGACTTGAAAGCGGGGCAGAATTTCAGGAAAACGATTTCAGGGGGTAGACTGGAATTGCACTTAAAACATAGGAAAAGAGGCAGAATGTCGACAATGATGCACTTGGCCAAAAAGGGCGTATGCGTTTTCTCCTGAATATATTCAGGAAAAAACGCATACGCCCTTTTTGGCCAACCAAGCAAGCGTGTAAAGGAAATCTGCACTACAATGAAGTCTCACTACCCCCGGTCAAAAGGGCCATCTGAAAAACGTGTAAAATCCAGAAAGGCAGGACAGGTCTTGGAGAACAGGGAGCCTTGTTATGCTGATGGGTGGGATGTAAAGTGCCAACAGCCACTCTGGAGAAATGTATGGTGTATCCTGAAACACGTAGGAAACAAAGCAACACAGCCTATGTCAATTCCACTTATGGTCCTATAGCTTAGGGAAATTAAAATCAAAAACACACAGCCACCCCAAAGTTTGGGATGGCTCTGTTTACAAGAACCTCGTCTACGGTACAAGTAAAATATCCCAGAAAGTAAAAAATGGATAAAGAAGTTGTGGTACGCACGTACAATGGAATATCACTCAGCAATGAAATCTACGTCATCAGGCCCGTAGCGGCATAATGAGTGGATTCAGATACGAAGATTCTACGAGAAATAAGTCACACAGAAAAAGAAACATCATAAGATATCACTAATACACGGAATGTAAACTTGGCTACACATGAACTGAATTACAAAACAGAACAGGGTCTCAAATTTAGAAAACCAACTTATGCTTGCTTATGGGGAAAGGTGAGTTGGGGTGCTGCATAAAACCAGAGATTGAAATTAGCACAGATACCGTTCCATAAGCCAAATATATAATAGAGAAGCCCTACTCCTTGCTCAACGAAATGGACTCAACACCCCTTATTCAACGCCTGGCAAGATACCTGACAAGTAAGAATCTTAAAACCCATGGATTTATATGTCTCCATAAGGAAATCAAGCGTGTGTACAGCGGCTTAAACGCAGCAGTGAAAATCCGATAAATGCCATTATCAAAATAAATTTCAAAAACAAAACACAATGACAGTGAAATAGAGAGCAATTCTTAAATAATTCATTCAGGGCTTGTGATGCAACCTGGATTACCCACATCTACAACCAGAGCTGGGTGAGACATAAGGCTGGACACTTCGGGCTGATAGCATTGGTGAGGTTCGGTGAGCAAACGCAGACCCTTTGAAGTCATACTGCATGGTACCCATTCCATGGGTCCCAACTCTCCAGGTTTAAGGGATTCTTCCTTCAGCTAAAACATGCATGGGAAACCCACAGTACAGTGCACTGTGTGACCGGGAAATGTTTTCAAATGCATCTCAGTTTTCGTCCCCTGGTACTTGGGTTCACCATTCCAGACGCTTTACTAACACTCTCCCCACTTGGAGAGTCAGTGCCTTTAACCTCCTGTTTGGCACAGTTTGCAATTTCTGCGCAAGATGTACAGGAAGAGGGAGAACCAATGAGAGACTAGCTGTAGGTGCCTGCACGGGCAAAAGGAACGCTCATTTCCGACCAGGAAGAGGAATTAAACAAAGGCTCAGCATGCCCTGCCAGAAAGAGACATTGGCCTGAAGCAATCCTGCGGTTTTGCGGCCAGCTCACAAGAAAGCGAGTTGAAGACATGAGCTCAGGGCACTGTAATTCACAAACCTGCAGAGTTATGAATGACAGCTATCGTCCAAAAATATATTTAAGTAAGTCTTCCAAGAGGACTTGAAAGCGGGGCAGAATTTCAGGAAAACGATTTCAGGGGGTAGACTGGAATTGTACTAAAAGCATAGGAAAAGAGGCAGAATGTCGACAACGATGCACTTGGCCAAAAAGGGCGTATGCGTTTTTTCCTGAATATATTCAGGAAAAAACGCATACGCCCTTTTTGGCCAACCAAGCAAGCGTGTAATGGAAATCTGCACTACAATGAAGTCTCACTGCCCCCCGGTCAAAAGGGCCATCTGAAAAAAATGTAAAATCCAGAAAGTCAGGACAGGTTATGGAGAACAGGGAGCCTTGTCATGCTGATGGGCGGGATGTAAATTGCCAACAACCACTCTGGAGAAGTGTATGGTGTTTCCAGAAACACGTAGGAAACAAAGCAACACAGCCTATGGCACTTCCACTTATGGTCCTATAGCTTAGGGAAATTAAAATCACAAACACACAGCCACCCCAAAGTTTGGGATGGCTCTGTTTACAAGAACCTTGTCTACGGTACAAGTTAAATATCCGAGAAAGGAAAAAATGGATAAGGAAGTTCTGGTACGCACGTACAATGGAATATCACTCAGCAATGAAATCTACGTCTTCAGGCCCGTAGCGCCATAATGAGTGGATTCAGGTACGATGATTCTACGAGAAATACGTCACACAGAAAAAGAAACATCATAATATATCAGTAATACACGGAATGTAAACTTGGCTACACATAAACTGAATTACAAACCAGAACAGGGTCTCAAATTTAGAAAACCAACTTATGCTTGCTTATGGGGAAAGGTGAGTTGGGGTGCTGCATAAAACCAGAGATTGAAATTAGCACAGATACCGTTCCATAAGCCAAATATATAATAGACAAGCCCTACTACTTGCTCAACGAAATGGACTCAACACACCATATTCAACGCCTGGCAAGATACCTGACAAGTAAGAATCTTAAAACCCATGGATTTATATGTCTCCTTAAGGAAATCAAGCGTGTGTACAGCGGCCTAAACGCAGCAGTGAAAATCCGATAAATCCCATTATCAAAATAAATTTCAAAAACAAAACACAATGACAGTGAAATAGAGAGCAATTCTTAAATAATTCATTCAGGGCTTGTGATGCAACCTGGATTTACCACATCTACACCCAGAGCTGGGTGAGACATAAGGCTGGGCACTTCGGGCTGATAGCATTGGTGAGGTTCGGTGAGCAAACGCAGACCCTTTGAAGTCATACTGCATGGTACCCATTCCATGTGTCCCAACTCTCCAGGTTTAAGGGATTCTTCCTTCAGCTAAAACATGCATTGGAAACCCAGACTATCGTCCACCGTGTGATTGGGAAACGTTTTCAAATGCATCTCAGTTTTCGTCCCCTGGTACTCGGGTTCACCATTCCAGACGCTTTACTAACACTCTCCCCACTTGGAGAGTCAGTACCTTTATCCCCCTGTTTGGCACAGTTTGCAATTTCTGCGCAAGATGAACAGGCATAGGGAGAACCAATGAGAGACTAGCTGTTGGTGTCTGCACGGGCAAATTGAACGCTCATTTCCCACCAGGAAGAGGAATGAACCAAAGGCTCAGCGTGCCCGGCCGGAAACAGATTAGGGCCTGAAGCAATCCTGCGGTTTTGCGGCCAGCTCACAAGAAAACGAGTTGAAGAAAGGAGCTCAGGGGTACTGTAATTCACAAACCTGCAGAGTTATGAATGTCAGCTATCGTCCAAAAATATACTGAAGTAAGTCTTCAAAGAGGACTTGAAAGCGGGGCAGATTTTCAGGAAAACGATTTCAGGGGGTAGACTGGAATTGCACTTAAAGCATAGGAAAAGAGGCAGAATGTCGACAATGATGCACTTGGCCAAAAAGGGCGTATGCGTTTTTTCCTGAATATATTCAGGAAAAAACGCATACGCCCTTTTTGGCCAACCAAGCAAGCGTGTAAAGGAAATCTGCACTACAATGAAGTCTCACTGCCCCCCGGTCAAAAGGGCCATCTGAAAAATGTGTAAAATCCAGAAAGGCAGGACAGGTCATGGAGAACAGGGAGCCTTGTCATGCTGATGGGCGGGATGTAAATTGCCAACAACCACTCTGGAGAAGTGTATGGTGTTTCCAGAAACACGTGGGAAACAAAGCAACACAGCCTATGTCACTTCCACTTATGGTCCTATAGCTTAGGGAAATTAAAATCAAAAACACACAGCCACCCCAGAGTTTGGGACGGCTCTGTTTACAAGAACCTCGTCTACAGTACAAGTAAAATATCCGAGAAAGCAAAAAATGGATAAAGAAGTTGTGGTACGCACGTACAATGGAATATCACTCAGCAATGAAATCTACTTCATCAGGCCCGTAGCGGCATAATGAGTGGATTCAGGTATGATGATTCTACGAGAAATAAGTCACACAGAAAAAGAAACATCATAAGATATGACTAATACACGGAATGTAAACTTGGCTACCCATGAACTGAATTACAAAACAGAACAGGGTCTCAAATTTAGAAAACCAACTTATGCTTGCTTATGGGGAAAGGTGAGTTGGGGTGCTGCATAAAACCAGAGATTGAAATTAGCACAGATACCGTTCCATAAGCCAAATATATAATAGACAAGACCTACTCCTTGCTCAACGAAACGGACTCAAAGCCTGGGAATATACCTGACAAGTAAGAATCTTAAAACCCTTGGATTTATATGTATCCATAAGGAAATCAAGCGTGTGTACAGCAGCCTAAACGCAGCAGTGAAAATCCGATAAATCCCATTATCAAAATAAATTTCAAAACCAAAACACATTGACAGTGAAATAGAGAGCAATTCTTAAATAATTCATTCAGGGCTTGTGATGCAACCTGGATTTACCACATCTACATCCAGAGCTGGGTGAGATATACGGCTGGACACTTCGGGCTGATAGCATTTGTGAGGTTCGGTGAGCAAACGCAGACCCTTTGTAGTCATACTGCATGGTACCCATTCCATGGTTCCCAGCTCTCCAGGTTTAAGGGATTCTTCCTTCAGCTAAGACATGCATGGGAAACCCAGAGTATTGTCCACCGTCTGATTGGGAAACGTTTTCAAATATATCTCAGTTTTCGAACCCTGGTACTCGGGTTCACCATTCCAGACACTTTACTAACATTCTCCCCACTTGGAGAGTCAGTGCCTTTAACCTCCTGTTTGGCACAGTTTGCAATTTCTCCGCAAGATTAACAGGAATAGGGAGAAACAATGAGAGACTAGCTGTAGGTGTCTGCACGGGCAAATGGAACGCTCATTTCCCACCAGGAAGAGGAATTCACCAAAGGCTCAGTGTGCCCTGCCGGAAACAGATTAGGGCCTGCAGCAATCCTGCGGTTTTGCGGCCAGCTCACAAGAAAGCGAGTTGAGGAAACGAGCTCAGGGGCACTGTAATTCACAAACCTGCAGAGTTATGAATGACACCTATCGTCCAAAAATGTATTGAAGTAAGTCTTCGAATAGGACTTGAAAGTGGGGCAGAATTTCAGGAAAACGATTTCAGGGGGTAGACTGGAATTGCACTTAAAGCATAGGAATAGAGGCAGAATGTCGACAATGATGCACTGGCCAAAAAGTGCGTATGCTTTTTTTCCTGAATATATTCAGGAAAAAACGCATACGCCATTTTTGGCCAAGCAAGCAAGCAGGTAAATGAAATCTGCACTACAATGAAGTCTCACTGCCCCCCGGTCAAAAGGGCCATCTGAAAAAGTGTAAAATTCAGAAAGGCAGGACAGGTCATGGAGAACAGGGAGACTTGTTATGCTGATGGGGGGGATGTAAATTGCAAACAGCCACTCTGCAGAAGTGTATGGGGTTTCCTGAAACACGTAGGAAACAAAGCAACGGAGCCTATGTCACTTCCACTTTTGGTCCTATAGCTTACGGAAATTAAAATCAAAAACACACAGCCACCCCAAAGTTTGGGACAGCTCTGTTTACAAGAACGTCGTCTACGGTACAAGTTAAATATCCCAGAATGTGAAAAATGGTTAAAGAAGTTGTGGTACGCACGTACAATGGAATATCACTCACCAATGAAATCTATGTCATCAGGCCCGTCGTGGCATATTGAGTGGATCCAGGTACGATGATTCTAAGTGAAATAAGTCACACAGAAAATGAAACATCATAAGATATCACTAATACACGGAATGTAAACTTGGCTACACATGAACTGAATTACAAAACAGAACAGGGTCTCAAATTTAGAACACCAACTTATGCTTGCTTATGGGGAAAGGTGAGGTGGGGTGCTGCATAAAACCAGAGATAGAAATTAGCACACATACCTTTCCATAAGCCAAATATGTAATAGTCAAGACTTACACCTTGCTCAACGAAATGGACTAAACACACCATATTCAACTCCTAGGATTACACATGACTAGTAAGAATCTTCAAACCCATGGATTTATATGTCTCCGTAAGAGAATCAAGTGTGTGTACAGCTGCATGAAGGCAGCAGAGAAAATCCGATAAATCCCATTATCAAAATAAACTACAAAAACAAACACAATGACAGTGAAATAGAGAGCAATTCTTAAATAATTCATTCAGGGCTTGTGATGCAACCTGGATTTACCACATCTACACCTAGAGCTGAGTGAGACATAAGGTTCGACACTTTGGGTTGATAGCATTGGTGAGGTTCGGTGAGAAAATGCAGGCCATTTGAAGTCATACTGCATGGTACCCATTGCATGGGTCCCACCTCTCCAGGTTTAAGGGATTCTTCCTTCAGGTAAAACACGCATGGGAAACCCAGAATATGGTCCACCGTGTGACCGGGAAACCTTTTTAAATGCATCTCAGTTTTCTTCCCCTCATACTCGGTTTTACCATTCCAGACGCTTTACTAACTCTTTCCCCAATTGGAGAGTCAGTGCCTTTAACCTCCTGTTTGGCACAGTTTGGAATTTCTGAGCAAGATGAACAGGAATAGGGAGAACCAATGAGAGATTAGCTGTAGGTGTCTGCACGAGCAAATTTAATGCTCATTTCCCATCAGGAAGAGGAATTAGCCAAAGGCTCAACATGCCGTGCCGGAACCAGATTAGGGCCTGAAGCAATCCTGCGGTTTTGCGGCCAGCTCACAAGAAAGCGAGTTGAAGAATGGAGCTCAGGGGCACTGTAATTCACAAACCTGCAGAGTTATAAATGACAGCTATCGTCCAAAAATATATTGAAGTAAGGCTGCAAAGAGGACTTGAACGCAGAATTCCAGGAATACGATTTCAGGAGGTAGATGGGAAGTCCTCTGAAAGTATAGGAGAAGAGGCAGAACTTCGACAATGATGCACTTGGTCAAAAAGGGTATATGCGTTTCTTCCAGGGCCCTCATTAAAGAGGGTAGGAGGCTCCCAGCATGCTTCAGTGGCCAACAGAGGGCCTACGTCGCCAAGGCGACGTGAGCCATCCAGGCAGGAGTGACCTCACATCAGAGCGCCCACCTCACAGAAGGGTAAGGAACCCAGTCATGATCAGACTCTCACCAGAGTGCCCACATAAGCAAGGGGCTGGGAATCAGGCACGAGTGTCCTCACACCCGTGGGGCCACATCATCGAAAGTTGAGGTACCCAGCACATGTGGCCTCAAACCAGAAGACCCACATCACCATGGGTCTCAGAGCGAGGCAGGCAGGATTAACCTCAAAACACATGGCCCATTGTATAAAAAGGTGAGGAATCCAGCAGTTGGAACATCCCAGCAGGCGGCCCAGAGCACCGAGGCTATGGGATCCAGGCAGTGATGAACTCACAACAGAGGGCCCTCATCGTGATACTGTAAGCAACCCAGCCGTTGTGACCTCAGAGCACAAGGCCCACATCCCCATGGGGAAGGGAACCAAGCAGGAGTGTCATCGCACCAGTGGGCACACAACAGAAAATGTGGGGAGCCCAGCAGTTAGGGCCGGACGCCAGAGGGCCCTCATCACTGAGGAGAGGAGGCTCCCAGCAAGCTCCAACTGCTACCAGAGGGCCGACGTCGCCAATGCGGGGTGTGCCAGCCAGGCAGGAGTGACCTCAGAGCAGAGGGCCAACCACACAAAAGTGTGAGGAACCCAAAGAGGATCAGACTCTCACCAGAGGGCCCACATCACCAAGGGAATGGAAACCAGGCAGGAGTGTCCTCACACCAGTGGGGCCACATCACCGAAATGTGACGGACCCAGCACACGTGGCCTCAAACTACAGGACACACATCACCAAGGGGCTGGGAGTGAGGCAGGCAGGAGGAGCCTCAAAACAGAGGGCCCATTGCGTAAAAAAGGTGAGGAATCCCGCAGTTGGAACCTCCCAGCAGGCGGCCAGGAGCAGCGAGGCTATGGGATCCAGGCCTGACTGAACTCAAAACAGAGGGCCCACATTCTGACACTGTGAGCAACCCAGCCGTTGGGACCACAGAGCAGAAAGCCCACATCCCCTAGGGAAGGGACCCTGGCTGGAGTGTACTCACACGACAGGGCGCACATCAGAAAATTTTGGGAGCCCATGAGTTAGGGCCTGACGCCAGAGGGCCCTCATTACCGAGGGGAGGAGACTCCCAGCAGGCACCAACTCCCAACTGAGGGCCCACATCGCCAACGTGACGTGTGCCAGCCAGGCAGGAGTGACCTCACAGCAGAGGGCCCACCTCCCAGAAGTGTGAGGAATCCAGACAGGATCAGACTCTCACAAGAGGGCCCCAATCACCAAGGGGATGGGAACCAGGCAGGAGTGTCCTCACACCAGTGGGGCCACATCAATAAAGGTGAGGAAACCGGTACATGTGGCCTTAAACCAGAGGACCTACATCACAAAGGGGCTGGGAGTGAGTCAGGAAGTAGGAGCATAAAAACACAGGACCCAAAGAATAAAAAAGGTAAGGAATCCAGCAGTAGGAACCTCCCAGCAGTCGGCTCAGAGCACAGAGTCTATGGGATCTAGGCCTGAGTGAACTAACACCAGAGAGACAACATCATGAAACGGTGAACAACACAGGTGTTGGGACCTTAGAGCAGAAGGCCCACATGCCCATGGGGATGGGAACCTCGCAGGAGTGTCCTCGCACCACTTAGCACGTATCAGAAAATGTGGGTACCCAGCAGTTAGGGCCTGACGCTAGAGGGCCCCCATCACCGAGGGGAGGAGGCTCCCAGCAGGCTCCAAGTGCCACAAGAGGGCCGACTTCGCCAAGGCGGGGTGTGCCAGCCAGGCAGGAGTGACCTCACAGCAGAGGGCCCACCTCACAGAAGGGTGAGGAACCCAGCCAGGATCAGACTCTCACCAGAGGGCCCACATCATCAAGGGGATAGGAAGCAGGCAGGAGTGTCCTCACACCAGTGTGGCCACATCATCCAAAGGCGAGGGACCCAGCACACGTGGCCTCACACCAGAGGACACACATCACCAAGGGACTGGGAGTGAGGCAGGCAGGAGGAGTCTCAAAACAGAGGGTCCATAGAAGAAAAAAGGTGAGGAATCCCGCAGTTGGAACCTCCCAGCAGGTGGCCAGGAGCAGCGAGGCTATGGGATCCAGGCCGGAGAGAACTCACAGCAGAGGGCCCTCATCATGAAACTGAGCAACCCACGGTTGGGACCTCAGAGCAGAAGGCCCACATTCCCATGGGGTTGGGAACCTGGCACGAGTGTACTCGAACCACAGGGCGCATATCAGAAAATATTGGGAGCCCAGGAATTAGGGCCTGACGCCAGAGGGCCCTCATTACCGAGGGCAGGAGACCCCCAGCAGGCACCAAATCCCACCAGAGGGCCGACTTCGCCAAGGCGGGGTGTGCCAGCCAGGCAGGAGTGACGTCAGAGAAGAGGGCCCACCTCACAGAAGTGTGAGGAACCCAACCAGGATCAGACTCTCAGCGGATGGCCCACATCACCAAGGGGATGGGAACCAGGCAGGAGTGTCCTCACACCAGTGGGGCCACATCAGCCAAAGGTGAGGAACCCAGCACATGTGGCCTCAAACCACAGGACACACATCACCAAGGGGCTGGGAGTGAGGCAGGTGTCCGGAGGGGCACATTTAACTCTAATTTCCCACCAGGAAGAGGAATTAACCAAAGGCTCAGAGTGCCGTGCCAGACCCTGATTATGGCCTAAAGCAAACCTGCGGTTCTGTGGCCAGCTTTCAAGGAAACGAGTTAAGAAAGGAAATCACAGGCACTGTAATTCACAAACCTGCAGAGTTATAAATGACAGCTATTGGCAAAAATATACTGAAGTAAGTCTGCAAAGAGGACTTCAAAACGAGGCAGAATTGCAGGAATCATATTTCAGGAGGTAGATTGGAATTGCGTTTAAAGCATGTGAAAAGCGGCAGATCTTTGACAGTGATGCACTTGGACAAAAGTGCGTAAACATTTTTTCCTGAATATATTCAGGAAAAAACACATATGCCCTTTTTGGCCAACCAAGCACTCGAGCAATGGAAATCCGCACTACAATGAAGTCTCATTTCCCATTCGTCAAAAGGGCCATCTGAAAAAAGTGTAAAAACCAGAAACACAGGACAGGCCATGGAGAACAGGGAGCCTTGTTATGCTGATGGGCGGGATGTAAATTGCCAACAGACACTCTGGAGATGTTTATGGTGTATCCTGAAACATCTGAAAAACAAAGCTACAGACCCTAGGGCACTTCCACTTTTGGCCCTATAGCTTAGGAAAATTAAAATCAACAAGACACAGCCAACACCAAAGTTAGGGCTGCTGTGTTTACAAGAACCTTGAGTCCAGTACAAATTAAATATCCCAGAAAGAAAAATATGGATAAAGGAGTTGTGCTACTTACGTACAATGGAATATCACTCAGCAATGAAATCAATGTCATCAGGCCTGTAGCAGCAAATTGAGTGGATTTAAGTATGATGATTCTAAGAGAAATATGTCACACAGAGAAAGGTAATTATCATAAGATATCACTAATAGAGAGAGTGTAAACTTGGCTACACATAAACTGAATTCCAAAACCGAACAGAGTCTCACATTTAGATAAAAACTTATGCTTGCTTAAGGGGAAAGTTGAGTTGCGGTGCTGTATAAAACCAGAGATTGAAATTAGCACACATACCGTTCCATAAGCCAAATATGTAATAGACAAGACCTACTCTTTGCTCAACGAAATAGACTCATCCATGGTGTATCACCTCACACCTGTTAGAATGGGCATCATCAGAAAATCTACAAACAACAAATGCTGGAAAGGGTGTGGAGATAAGGAACCCTCTTCCGCTATTGTTGGGAATGAAATTGATACAGTCACTGTGGAGAAAGTTATGGAGTTTCTTATAAAACTAAGAATAGAATTACCATATGATACAGCAGTCCCACTACTGGGCATATACCCAGACAAAACCATAAATCAAAAAGAGACATTCACCGCAATGTTCATTGCATCACTATTTACAATATCCAGGTAATGGAAGCAACCTAAATGCCCACAGACAGACGAATGCATAAAGACGTGGTACATATATAAAATGGAATATTACTAAGCCATAAAAAGGAATGAAATTGGGTCATTTGTAGAGACGTTGATGGATCTAGAGACTGTCATACAGAGTGAAGTAAGTCAGAAAGAGAAAAAGAAATCTTGTCTATTAATGGCTATATGTGGAACCTAGACAAATTGTACAGATGAACCGTTTTGCAAGGCAGAAATAGAGCAACAGATGTAGACAACAAACGTATGGACACCAAGGGGGGAAAGCTGTTGGGGGGTGGTGGTGGGAGGAGTTGAGAGATTGGGACTGGCATGTATACATTTATATGTATAAAATAGATAACCAAAAAGAACCTGCTGTATAAAAAAATAAAATAAAATTCAAATTACAAAAAGTAAAACAGAAAAAATATTCTTCCCTTCACATACATGTATTTATATGAATAAATTATTTCCATGCTTATATCTGTAAATACAAAAAAGAGGAATAAAATCTACCTTGAACCAAAAAAGAAAAAAAAACAGAACCCACCAGCTACACAGAGGAAAACCGTATCAGGGCACTTGCTCCAGTTGTAAACAATTCTGAAGTTGGTCGGTGGTGGGGAATCATCTCCCATTCAGCCAGCAGGCCCCACGCAACAAGTGTCCTCATTGCAAAGCTGGGGGACCGTGCCGAGGCATCTGTGAGTAAACGTGGGCTGAGCCCCAGGCCAGCTGCTGCTGAAATGTTCCCACCCTTCCCAGGTAAAACACCTGAATATGTACAAGGACTTGAAAGCCTAGAGGAAGGGCCATGGAGCCACATGAGCGACAGCATGCCAGCCGACTTGGTGCCTGCAGGCCAGCCAGGATGGTCCTGGTCCTGGGTGCTCTTCTGGAAGCTTTCCATTTCCCTGCCTGAGATACCCCTGCTGTCCCGGCCCCCACTGCTTTCTTCCTCACTCACCTCTGCCCAGGGAGAAATTCCAGCGGCAGGTATGGGTGACACATCCTCTTCTTTAGCAGGTGGCATCTTGGCAACTGCTGCAGAAAGTCCAGCAGAGCCCCACTCACACTGGGCCACCCACAAAGCCGTGGCCTCTCACTCCCTCCCACCAGTCCAGCCCCAAGACTGCTGACAGGGCAGAGAAAATGGCGTCAGGCACAGCTGCAGGGACTCTTGCTGCCTGGAGCGGTGTTTATATTGATCTGAACCCAGGCACACCTGGGGAGGGCTGGCCGGCACGGTCAGGCTTCCCAGGCCAGCCAATAATCACCCCTCAGGGGCTCACAGTTGCAGAAACTGGAACTTGCTGAATCGGCCAGGTCCAAGGAACAGGTGTGGGCTCCTGAGAGTCAGGATAGACAAGGGGCTGCAGCTCTGGCTTGTTTTCTAATTATATTATCTGGCCCATGAGTGGGAGACAACTTCAAGAAAACCCTCTCCTAATGAGAGGAACCCAGGAGTCAGGGAGAGGAGGGGTGGCTGGTGGGTGGAGACAGAGGCCTGGTGCCCCGGGTGCAGTGGAAGTCTCTGGAAGACCAGGTGGAGGGAGGCCACACAGAGTGATGCCCAGGGTCACAGACCTGTCGGAGCTGCTGTTTGTTAGTTCAAGTCCTGCTCTGAGGTGCTCTGTGTCAGATCTGAGTGACAGGTGAGATGGGAGTGCTCTGCAATGAGGGCGATATGCACGGTTCCTGTGTTCCCAGCCCTGCCATGGTACCTGCAAGGGTAGCTCTGTATCCTGGGAGGGGCCTGACCACGAGAGCCCCATGGGCTGCAGGGGGACCTGCCCAGGGAACCCCATATCCTGGGAGGGTCCTGAACACGAGAGCCCCGTGGGCTGGGGTGGGGTACCTGCCCAGGTGAGCTCCATATCCTGGGATTGGCCTGACCTCGAGAGCCCCATGGGCTGCTGGAGTCCTGGTAAAGGATGTCAGGACAGTCAGTGAAGCCACCGAGGATATACCTCCAGTAGTTCCTAAATCCTACACCCTGCTGGTCATTCTACCAACCACCAGGACATGGTATTCTGTATTAGTCTTCAATGATGCCTTCTTTTGTATTCTATTAGACCCAGAGTCACAAGAAATTTTGGCTTGTGAGTGGCAGGACTCAACATACAGCTAAAACAATACTTCCAGGCCGTGTTGCCCCAAGGGTTCAAAAATTCCCACACCATCTTTGGGGAAAGCTCAGCTAAAGACCTAAAAGTTCTACCTCTGGAAAAGGAAACACTCCTTCAATATGCAGACGACATTCTGATCGCCAGCCCTACTAAGGAGACCTCTGAACTACGAAGCCAATAAAGGATACAAGTTGTCCAAGAAAAAGCTCAAATATCACAGACTACGGTGACCTGCCTGGGCTTCATTCTCACAGAAGGTCGGAGAAGCCCATCCCAGGAAAGGGAAGAAACAATTTACAGCCTTACCCATTTCTAAAACTAGAAGACAGCTTAGGGGTTCCTGGGGAGGCCAGGGTTTGCTGCTTCTGGATCCCTAACTACAGTCTACTAGCTCGGCCTCTATATGAAACACTGAAAGGAAAAGGTGATGATCCTTTTGAATAGAATGCAGAAGTGGCCTTTCAAGAATGGAAAGAGCAGTCAATTCAGACCCTTGCCCTGGAACTCCCTAATTTAGCTAAACCCTTTGACCTTTACATTCCTGGTGAACGGTGAATCGCCATTGGAGTATTAGTGCAAAACCTGGGACCACTTGAAATGGAACAATGCAAGAATGCGATCCAGGTAGGATAAACTACGGTCACCAAGGGGATTGGCCCACCACCACATCTGGCCAAGATACTGGCAGTATCTGATAACATGGAAATCAGCAGCCCAAAAGGCCACCTCCCTCCTAAGGAAAAAGGAACCCTCGTGGTGATCCTAACCCCCAACCATGCCCTGAAGTTGCAGGGTTGGCTCCGTGGGCACACTGATCTTGAGTGAGGAGGCCTTCCAAATCCAACCTCCATAGAGATAACCGGGGCAAAGGGGCACCATGACGACTCATGTGAAGGTGTCTGAACATGGAAATTTAACGCTCATTTCCCACCAGGAAGAGGAATTAACCAAAGGCTCAGCATGCCATGCCGGAACCATATTAGGGCCTGAAGCAATCCTGCGGGTTTGTGGCCAGCTCACAAGAAAGCGAGTTGAAGAAAGGAGCTCAGGGGCACTGTAATTCACAAACCTGCAGAGTAATGAATGACAGCTATCGTCCAAAAATGTTTTGAAGTAAGTCTTCGAAGAGGACTTGAAATCGGGGCAGAATTTCAGGAAAACGATTTCAGGGGGTAGACTGGAATTGCACTTAAAGAATAAGATTAGAGGCAGAATGTCGACAATGATGCACTTGGCAAAAAAGGGCGTATGCGTTTTTTCCTGAATATATTCAGGAAAAAACGCATACGCACTTTTTGGCCAACCAAGCAACCGTGTAAAGGAAATGTGTACTACAATGAAGTCTCACTGCCCCCCGGTCAAAAGGGCCATCTGAAAAATGTGTAAATTCCAGAAAGGCACGACAGGTCATGGAGAACAGGGAGCCTTGTTATGCTGATGGGCGGGATGTAAATTGCCAACAGCCACTCTGGAGAAGTGTATGGTGTTTCCTGAAACACGTAGGAAACAAAGCAACACAGCCTATGGCACTTCCACTTATGGTCCTATAGCATAGAGAAATTAAAATCAAAAACACACAGCCACCCCAAAATTAGGGATGGCTCTGTTTACAAGAACCTCGTCTACGGTACAAGTTAAATATCCGAGAAAGCAAAAAATGGATAAAGAAGTTGTGGTACGCACGTACAATGGAATATCACTCAGCAATGAAACCTACGTCATCAGGCCCGTAGTGGCATAATGAGTGGATTCAGGTACGATGATTCTACGAGTAATAAGTCACACAGAAAAAGAAACATCATAAGATATCACTAATACACGGAATGTAAACTTGGCCACACATGAACTGAATTACAAAACAGAACAGGGTCTCAAATTTAAAAAACCAACTTATGCTTGCTTATGGGGAAAGGTGAGTTGGGGTGCTGAATAAAAGCAGAGATTGAAATTAGCACAGATACCATTCCATAAGCCAAATATATAATAGACAATACCTACTCCTTGCTCAACGAAATGGACTCAACACCCCATATTCAACGCATGGGAATATACCTGACAATTAAGAATCTTAAAACCCATGGATTTATATGTCTCCATAAGGAAATCAAGCGTGTGTACAGCGGCCTAAATGCAGCAGTGAAAATCCGATAAATCCCATTATCAAAATAAATTTCAAAAACAAAACACAATGACAGTGAAATAGAGAGCAATTCTTAAATAATTCATTCAGGGCTTGTGATGCAACCTGGATTTACCACATCTACACCCAGAGCTGGGTGAGACATAAGGCTGGGCACTTCGGGCTGATAGCATTGGTGAGGTTCGATGAGCAAACGCAGACCCTTTGAAGTCATACTGCATGGTACCCATTCCATGGGTCCCAACTCTCCAGGTTTAAGGGATTCTTCCTTCAGCTAAAACATGCATTGGAAACCCAGACTATCGTCCGCCGCGTGATTGGGAAACGTTTTCAAATGCATCTCAGTTTTCGTCCCCTGGTACTCGGGTTCACCATTCCAGACGCTTTACTAACACCCTCCCCACTTGGAGAGTCAGTGCCTTTAACCTCCTGTTTGGCACAGTTTTCAATTTCTGTGCAAGATGAACAGGCATAGGGAGAACCAATGAGAGACTAGCTGTTGGTGTCTGCACGGGCAAATTGAACGCTCATTTCCCACCAGGAAGAGGAATTAACCAAAGGCTCAGCATGCCCGGCCGGAAACAGATTATGGCCTGAAGCAATCCTGCGGTTTTGCGGCCAGCTCACAAGAAAACGAGTTGAAGAAATGAGCTCAGGGGCACTGTAATTCACAAACCTGCAGAGTTATGAATGACAGCTATCGTCCAAAACTGTACTGAAGTAAGTCTTCAAAGAGGACTTGAAAGCGGGGCAGAATTTCAGGAAAACGATTTCAGGGGGTAGACTGGAATTGCAATTAAAGCATAGGAAAAGAGGCAGAATGTCGACAATGATGCACTTGGCCAAAAAGGGCGTATGCGTTTTTTCCTGAATATATTCAGGAAAAAACGCATACGCGCTTTTTGGCCAACCAAGCAAGCGTGTAAAGGAAATCTGCACTACAATGAAGTCTCACTGCCCCCCGGTCAAAAGGGCCATCTGAAAAAAGTGTTAAATCCAGAAAGACAGGACAGGTCATGGAGAACAGGGAGCCTTGTTATGCTGATGGGCGGGATGTAAATTGCCGACAGCCACTCTGGAGAAATGTATGGTGTATCCTGAAACACGTAGGAAACAAAGCAACACAGCCTATGGCACTTCCACTTATGGTCCTATAGCTTAGGGAAATTCAAATCAAAAACACACAACCACCCCAAAGTTTGGGATGGCTCTGTTTACAAGAACCTTGTCTACGGTACAAGTTAAATATCCGAGAAAGGAAAAAATGGATAAAGAAGTTCTGGTACGCACGTACAATGGAATATCACTCAGCAAAGAAATCTACGTCTTCAGGCCCATAGCGGCATAATGAGTGGATTCAGGTATGATGATTCTACGAGAAATACGTCACACAGAAATAGAAACATCATAATATATAAGTAATACACGGAATGTAAACTTGGCTACACATAAACTGAATTACAAAACAGAACAGGGTCTCAAATTTAGAAAACCAACTTATGCTTGCCAATGGGGAAAGGTGAGTTGGGGTGCTGCATAAAACCAGAGATTGAAATTAGCACAGATACCGTTCCATAAGCCAAATATATAATAGACAAGACCTACTCCTTGCTCAACGAAATGGACTCAACTCCCCATATTCAACGCCTTGCAAGATACCTGACAAGTAAGAATCTTAAAACCCATGGATTTATATGTCTCCATAATGAAATCAAGCGTGTGTACAACGGCCTAAATGCAGCAGTGAAAATCCGATAAATCCCATTATCAAAATAAATTTCAAAGACAAAACACAATGACAGTGAAATAGAGAGCAATTCTTAAATAATTCATTCAGGTCTTGTGATGCAACCTGGATTTACTACATCTACACCCAGAGCTGGGTGAGACATAAGGCTGGACACTTCAGGCTGATAGCATTGGTGAGGTTCGGTGAGCAAACGCAGACCCTTTGAAGTCATACTGCATGGTACCCATTCCATGGGTCCCAACTCTCCAGGTTTAAGGGATTCTTCCTTCAGCTAAAACGTGCATGAGAAACCCACAGTACAGTGCACTCTGTGACCGGGAAACGTTTTCAAATGCATCTCAGTTTTCGAACCCTGGTACTCGGGTTCACCATTCCAGACACTTTACTAACATTCTCCCCACTTGGAGAGTCAGTGCCTTTAACCTCCTGTTTGGCACAGTTTCCAATTTCTACGCAAGATTAACAGGAATAGGGAGAAACAATGAGAGACTAGCTGTAGGTGTCTGCACGGACAAATGGAACGCTCATTTCCCACCAGGAAGAGGAATTCACCAAAGGCTCAGTGAGCCCTGACGGAAACAGATTAGGGCCTGCAGCAATCCTGCGGTTTTACGGCCAGCTCTCAAGAAAGCAAGTTGAGGAAACGAGCTCAGGGGCACTGTAATTCACAAACCTGCAGAGTTATGAATGACAGCTATCGTCCAAAAATGTATTGAAGTAAGTCTTCTAAGAGGACTTGAAAGCGGGGCAGAATTTCAGGAAAACGATTTCAGGGGGTAGACTGGAATTGCACTTAAAGCATAGGAATAGAGGCAGAATGTCGACAATGATGCACTGGCCAAAAAGTGCGTATGCGTTTTTTCCTGAATATATTCAGGAAAAAACGCATACGCCATTTTTGGCCAAGCAAGCAAGCAGGTAAATGAAATCTGCACTACAATGAAGTCTCACTGCCCCCCGGTCAAAAGGGGCATCTGAAAAAGTGTAAAATCCAGAAAGGCAGGACAGGTCATGGAGAACAGGGAGACTTGTTATGCTGATGGGGGGGATGTAAATTGCAAACAGCCACTCTGGAGAAGTGTATGGGGTTTCCTGAAACACGTAGGAAACAAAGCAACAGAGCCTATGTCACTTCCACTTATGGTCCTATAGCTTAGGGAAATTAAAATCAAAAACACACAGCCACCCCAAAATTTGGGACAGCTCTGTTTACAAGAACGTCGTCTACGGTACAAGTTAAATATCCCAGAATGTGAAAAATGGTTAAAGAAGTTGTGGTACGCACGTACAATGGAATATCACTCAGCAATGAAACCTACGTCATCAGGCCCGTAGCGGCATAATGAGTGGATTCAGGTACGATGATTCTACGAGTAATAAGTCACACAGAAAAAGAAACATCATAAGATATCACTAATACACGGAATGTCAACTTGACCACACATGAACTGAATTACAAAACAGAACAGGGTCTCAAATTTAAAAAACCAACTTATGCTTGCTTATGGGGAAAGGTGAGTTGGGGTGCTGAATAAAAGCAGAGATTGAAATTAGCACAGATACCCTTCCATGAGCCAAATATATAATAGACAATACCTACTCCTTGCTCAACGAAATGGACTCAACACCCCATATTCAACGCATGGGAATATACCTGACAAGTAAGAATCTTAAAACCCATGGATTTATGTGTCTCCATAAGGAAATCAAGCGTGTGTACAGCGGCCTAAACGCAGCAGTGAACATCCGATAAATCCCATTATCAAAATGAATTTCTAAAACAAAACACAATGACAGTGAAATAGAGAGCAATTCTTAAATAATTCATTCAGGGCTTGTGATGCAACCTGGATTTACCACATCTACACCCAGAGCTGGGTGAGACATAAGGCTGGACACTTCGGGCTGATAGCATTGGTGAGGTTCGGTGAGCAAACGCAGACCCTTTGAAGTCATACTGCATGGTACCCATTCCATGGGTCCCAACTCTCCAGGTTTAAGGGATTCTTCCTTCAGCTAAAACATGCATGGGAAACCCACAGTACAGTGCACTGTGTGACCGGGAAACGTTTTCAAATGCATCTCAGTTTTCGTCCCCTGGTACTCGGGTTCATCATTCCAGACGCTTTACTAACACTCTCCCCACTTGGAGAGTCAGTGCCATTAACCTCCTGTTTGGCACAGTTTGCAATTTCTGCGCAAGATGTACAGGAATAGGGAGAACCAATGAGAGACTAGCTGTAGGTGCCTGCACGGGCAAATGGAACGCTCATTTCCGACCAGGAAGAGGAATTAAACAAAGGCTCAGCGTTCCCCCCCGGAAAGAGATTATGGCCTGAAGCAATCCTGCGGTTTTGCGGCCAGCTCACAAGAAAGAGAGTTGAAGAAAGGAGCTCAGGGGCACTGCAATTCACAAACCTGCAGAGTTATGAATGACAGCTATCGTCCAAAAGTGTATTGAAGTAAGTCTTCGAAGAGGACATGAAAGCGGGGCAGAATTTCAGGAAAACGATTTCAAGGGGTAGACAGGAATTGCACTTAAAGCATACGAAAAGAGGCAGAATGTCGACAATGATGCACTTGGCCAAAAAGGGCGTATGCGGTTTTTCCTGAATATATTCAGATAAAAACGCATACGCACTTTTTTGCCAATGAAGCAAGTGTTTAAAGGAAATCTGCACTACAATGAAGTCTCACTGCCCCCCGGTCAAAAGGGCCATCTGAAAAAAGTTTAAAATCCAGAAAGGCAGGACAGGTCATGGAGAACAGGGAGCCTTGTTATGCTGATGGGCGGGATGTAAATTGCCAACAGCCACTCTGGAGAAGTGTATGGTGTTTCCTGAAACGCCTAAAAAACAAAGCAACGGAGCCTATGGCACTTCCACTTATGGTCCGACAGCTTAGGGAAATTAAAATCAAAAACACAAAGCAACCCCAAAGTTTGGAACGGCTCTGTTTACAAAAACCTCGTCTACGGTACAAGTTAAATATCCGAGAAAGCAAAAAATGGATAAAGAAATTGTGGTACGTACGTACAATGGAATATCACTCAGCAATGAAATCTACGTCATCAGGCCCGTAGCGGCATAATGAGTGGATTCAGGTACGATGATTCTACGAGAAATAAGTCACACAGAAAAAGAAACATCATAAGATATCACTAATACACGGAATGTAAACTTGGCTACACGTGAAATGAATTACAAAACAGGACAGGGTTTCAACTTTAGAAAACCAACTTATTCTTGCTTATGGGGAAAGGTGAGTTGGGGTGCTGCATAAAACCAGAGATTGAAATTAGCACAGATACCGTTCCATAAGCCAAATATATCATAGACAATACCTACTCCTTGCTCAACGAAATGGACTCAACACCCCATATTCAACGCCTGGGAAGATACCTGACAATTAAGAATCTTAAAACCCATGGATTTATATGTCTCCATAAGGAAATCAAGCATGTGTACAGCGGCCTAAATGCAGCAGTGAAGATCCGAAAAATCCCATTATCAAAATTAATTTCAAAAACAAAACACAGAGGGGGGACCTTGAAGATGGCGGAAGAGTAAGACACGGAGATCGCCTTCCTCCCCACGGATACACCAGAAATACATCTACACTTGGAACAACTCCTACAGAACACCTACTGAAGGCTGGCAGAAGACCTCAGACGTCCCAAAAGGCAAGAAACTCCCCACGTACCTGGGTAGGGCAAAAGAAAAAACAGAGACAAAAGAATAAGGACGGCACCTGCGCCAGTAGGAGGGAGCTGTGAAGGAGGAAAAGTTTCCACACACTTGGAAGCCCCTCCGTGGGCGGAGACTGCGGGAGGCGGAGGGGGGGGCTTCGGGACCGAGGAGTAGTGCACAGCGACGGGTGCGGAGGGCAAAGCGGGGAGATTCCCGCACAGAGGATCGGTGCCGACCGGCACTCACCAGCCCGAGGGGCTTGTCTGCTCACCCGCCCGGGCGGGCGGGGCTGCGAGCTGAAGCTCGGGTTTCGGTTTTGGACGGAGCGCAGGGAGAGGACTGGGGTTGGCGGCTTGAACATAGCCTGAAGGGGTTAGTGCACCACGACTAGCCAGGAGGGAGTTCGGGGAAAAGCCTGCACCTGCCGAAGAGGCAAGAGACTTTTTCTTCCCTCTTTGTTTCCTGGTGCGCGAGGAGGGGTTTAAGAGCGCTGCTTAAAGGAACTCCAGAGACGGGCGCGAGCCGCGGCTAAAAGCGCGAACCCCAGAGACGGGCGCGAGCCGCGGCTAAAAGCGCGAACCCCAGAGACGGGCGCGAGCCGCGGCTAAAAGCGCGGACCCCAGAGATGGGCGGGAGACGCTAGGGCTGCTGCTGCCGCCACCAAGGGGCCTGTGCAGCCCGCCCCTGCCAGGTTCCCGGGAACCTCCACACCCCTCTTCCGCGGAGCCTGTGCAGCCTGCCACTGCCAGGTTCCCGGGAACCAGGGACAACTTCCCCGGGAGAACGCACGGCGGGCCTCAGGCTGGTGCAACGTCACGCCGGCCTCTGCCGCAACGTCACGCCGCCTCTGACGCCGCAGGCCCGCCCCGCACGCAGTGCCCCTCCTTCCCCCCCCTCACCCCCGGCCTGAGTGAGCCTGAGCCCCCGAATTAGCGGCCCCTTTAACCCTTTCCTGTCTGAGCAAAAAACAGACGCCCTCCAGCGACCTACACGCAGAGGCAGGGCCAAATCCAAAGCTGAGCTCCTGTGAGCTGTGAGAACAAAGAAGAGAAAGGGAAATCTCCCCCAGCAGCCTCAGAAGCAGCGGATTAAAGCTCCACAATCAACTTGATATACCCTGCATCTGTGGAATACCTGAATAGACAAGAAATGATCCCAAATTGAAGAGGTGGAATTTAGGAGCGAGATCTATGATTTTTTTCCCTTTTCCTCTTTTTGTGAATGTGTACGTGTATGCTTATGTGTGAGATCTTGTCTGTATACTCTTGCTTCCACCATTTGTCCTAGGGCTCTATCCGTCCATGGTTTTTAAAAAAAAAATTTTTTTTCTCAATAATTTTAATTGTAATAACTTTATTATACTTTACCGTCGTTCCTTCTTTCTTTCTTTCTTTCTTTCCGTCCTTCCCTCCTTTAGACAACGAATCACCCCAAATTGAGGAGGTGGTCTCTGAGAGCAAGATTTATGATTTTTCCCCCTTTACCTCTTTTTGTGAAGGTGTATGTGTATGCTTCTGTATAAGATTTTCTCTGTATAGCTTTGCTTCCAACATTTGTCCTAAGGTTCTATCCGTCCCTCTTTTTTTTTTTTTCTAAATATTTTTTAATTCAATAAATATATTATACTTTATTTTATTTTTACTGTATCTTCTTTCTTTCTGTCTTTTTTCCTTCTTTCCCTCCTTCCTTCCTTCCTTCCTTCCTTCCTCCCTCCCTCCCTCCTTTCTTTCCTTCTTTGCTTCTTTCTTCCTTCCTTCCTTTCCTCCTTTCCTTCTTTCTTTCCTCATACATCTACTAATTCTCTCTACTTTTTCTCCCTTTTATTCTGAGCCGTGTGGATGAAAGGCTCTTGGTGCTCCAGCCAGGAGTCAGGGCTCTGCCTCTGAGGTAGGAGAGCCAACTTCAGGACACTGGTCCAAAGAGACCTCCCAGCTCCACATAATATTAAACGGTGGAAATCTCCCAGTGACCTCCATCTTAACACCAGCACCCAGCTTCACTCAACGACCAGCAAGCCACAGTGCTAGACAACCTATGCCAAACAACTAGCAAAACAGGAACACAACCCCACCCATTAGCAGAGAGGCTGCCTAAAATCATAATAAGGCCACAGACACCCCAAAACACACCACCAGACGTGAACCTGCCCACTAGAGAGACAAGATCCAGCCTCATCCACCACAACACAGGCACTAGTCCCCTCCACCAGGAAGCCTACACAACCCACTGAAACAACCTTAGCCACTGGAGACAGACATCAAAAACAACGGGAACTACGAACGTGCAGCCTGCAAAAAGGAGACCCCAAACACAGTAAGATAAGCAAAATGAGAAGACAGAAAAACACACAGCAGATGAAGGAGCAAGATAAAAATGCACCAGACCTAACAAATGAAGAGGAAATAGGCAGTCTACCTGAAAAAGAATTCAGAATAATGATAGTAAGGATGATCCGAAATCTTGGAAGTAGAATGGACAAAATGCAAGAAGCAGTTAACAAGGACCTAGAAGAAATAAAGGTGAAACAAGCAATGATGAACAACGCAATAAATGAAATTAAAAGTACTCTAGATGGGATCAATAACAGAATAACTGAGGCAGAAGAACGGATAAGTGACCTGGAAGATAAAATAGTGGAAATAACTACTGCAGAGCAGAATAAAGAAAAAAGAATGAAAAGAACTGAGGACAGTCTCAGAGACCTCTGGGACAACATTAAACGCACCAACATTCGAATTATAGGGGTTCCAGAAGAAGAAGAGAAAAAGAAAGGGACTGAGAAAATATTTGAAGAGATTATAGTTGAAAACTTCCCTAATATGGGAAAGGAAATAGTTAATCAAGTCCAGGAAGCACAGAGAGTCCCATACAGGATAAATACAAGGAGAAATACGCCAAGACACATATTAATCAAACTGTCAAAAATTAAATACAAAGAAAGCATATTAAAAGCAGCAAGGGAAAAACAGCAAATAACACACAAGGGAATCCCCATAAGGTTAACAGCTGATCTCTCAGCAGAAACCCTACAAGCCAGAAGGGAGTGGCAGGACATACTGAAAGTGATGAAGGAGAAAAACCTGCAACCAAGGCTACTTTACCCAGCAAGGATCTCATTCAGATTTGATGGAGAAATTAAAACCTTTACAGACAAGCAAAAGCTGAGAGAGTTTAGCACCACCAAACCAGCTTTACAGCAAATGCTAAAGGAACTTCTCTAGACAAGGAACACAAGAGAAGGAAAAGACCTATAATAACGAACCCAAAACAATATAGAAAATGGGAATAGGAACATACATATCGATAATTACCTTAAATGTAAATGGACTAAATGCTCCCACCAAAAGACACAGATTGGCTGAATGGATACAAAAACAAGACCCTTATATATGCTGTCTACAAGAGACCCACTTCAGACCTAGAGACACATACAGACTGAAAATAAGGGGATGGAAAAAGATATTCCATGCAAATGGAAACCAAAAGAAAGCTGGAGTAGCAATTCTCATATCAGACAAAATAGACTTTAAAATAAGGACTATTACAAGAGACAAAGAAGGACACTACATAATGATCAAGGGATCGATTCAAGAAGAAGATATAACAATTGTAAATATTTATGCACCCAACATAGGAGCACCTCAATACATAAGGCAAATACTAACAGCCATAAAAGGGGAGATTGACAGTAACACATTCATAGTAGGGGACTTTAACACCCCACTTTCACCCATGGACAGATCATCCAAAATGAAAATAAATAAGGAAACACAAGCTTTAAATGATACATTAAACAAGATGGACTTAATTGATATTTATAGGACACTCCATCCAAAAACAACAGAATACACATTTTTCTCAAGTGCTCATGGAACATTCTCCAGGATAGATCATATCTTGGGTCACAAATCAAGCCTTGGTAAATTTAAGAAAATTGAAATTGTATCAAGTATCTTTTCTGACCACAACGCCATGAGACTAGATATCAATTACAGGAAAAGATCTGTAAAAAATACAAACACATGGAAGCTAAACAATACACTACTTAATAATGAAGTGATCACTGAAGAAATCAAAGAGGAAATAAAAAAATACCTAGAAACAAATGACAATGGAGACACAACGACCCAAAACCTATGGGATGCAGCAAAAGCAGTTCTAAGGGGGAAGTTTATAGCAATACAAGCCCACCTTAAGAAGCAGGAAACATCTCGAATAAACAACCTAACCTTGCACCTCAAGCAATTAGAGAAAGAAGAACAAAAAAACCCCAAAGCTAGCAGAAGGAAAGAAATCATAAAAATCAGATCAGAAATAAATGAAAAAGAAATGAAGGAAACGATAGCAAAGATCAATAAAACTAAAAGCTGGTTCTTTGAGAAGATAAACAAAATAGATAAACCACTAGCCAGACTCATCAAGAAAAAAAGGGAGAAGACTCAAATCAATAGAATTAGAAATGAAAAAGGAGAAGTAACAACTGACACTGCAGAAATAAAAAAAATCATAAGAGATTACTACAAGCAACTCTATGCCAATAAAATGGACAATCTGGAAGAAATGGACAAATTCTTAGAAATGCACAACCTGCCAAGACTGAATCAGGAAGAAATAGAAAATATGAACAGACCAATCACAAGCACTGAAATTGAAACTGTCATTAAAAATCTTCCAACAAACAAAAGCCCAGGACCAGATGGCTTCACAGGTGAATTCTATCAAACGTTTAGAGAAGAGCTAACACCTATCCTTCTCAAACTCTTCCAAAATATAGCAGAGGGAGGAACACTCCCAAATTCCTTCTACGAGGCCACCATCACCTTGATACCAAAACCAGACAAGGATGTCACAAAGAAAGAAAACTACAGGCCAATATCACTGATGAACATAGATGCAAAAATCCTCAACAAAATACTAGCAAACAGAATCCAACAGCACATTAAAAGGATCATACACCATGATCAAGTGGGGTTTATTCCAGGAATGCAAGGATTCTTCAATATACGCAAATCTATCAATGTGATAAACCATATTAACAAATTGAAGGAGAAAAACCATATGATCATCTCAATAGATGCAGAGAAAGCTTTCGACAAAATTCAACACCCATTTATGCTAAAAACCCTGCAGAAAATAGGCATAGAGGGAACTTTCCTCAACATAATAAAGGCCATATATGACAAGCCCACAGCAAACATCATCCTCAATGGTGAAAAACTGAAAGCATTTCCACTAAGATCAGGAACAAGACAAGGTTGCCCACTCTCACCACTCTTATTCAACATAGTTTTGGAAGTTTTAGCCACAGCAATCAGAGAAGAAAAGGAAATAAAAGGAATCCAAATCGGAAAAGAAGAAGTAAAGCTGTCACTGTTTGCAGATGACATGATACTATACATAGAGAATCCTAAAGATGCTACCAGAAAACTACTAGAGCTAATCAATGAATTTGGTAAAGTAGCAGGATACAAAGTTAATGCACAGAAATCTCTGGCATTCCTATATACTAATGATGAAAAATCTGAAAGTGAAATCAAGAAAACACTTCCATTTACCATTGCAACAAAAAGAATAAAATATCTAGGAATAAACCTACCTAAAGAGACGAAAAACCTGTATGCAGAAAATTATAAGACACTGATAAAAGAAATTAAAGATGATACAAATAGATGGAGAGATATACCATGTTCTTGGATGGGAAGAATCAACATTGTGAAAATGACTCTACTACCCAAAGCAATCTACAGATTCAATGCAATCCCTATCAAACTACCACTGGCATTTTTCACAGAACTAGAACAAAAAATTTCACAATTTGTATGGAAACACAAAAGACCCCGAATAGCCAAAGCAATCTTGAGAACGAGAAAAGGAGCTGGAGGAATCAGGCTCCCTGACTTCAGACTATACTACAAAGCTACAGTAATCAAGACAGTATGGTACTGGCACAAAAACAGAAAGATAGATCAATGGAAGAGGATAGAAAGCCCAGCGATAAACCCACGCACATATGGACACCTTATCTTTGATAAAGGTGGCAGGAATGTACAGTGGAGAAAGGACAGCCTCTTCAATAAATGGTGCTGGGAAAACTGGACAGGTACATGTAAAAGTATGAGATTAGATCACTCCCTAACACCATACACAAAAATAAGCTCAAAATGGATTAAAGACCTAAATGTAAGGCCAGAAACTATCAAACTCTTAGAGGAAAACATAGGCAGAACACTCTATGACATAAATCACAGCAAGATCCTTTCTGACCCACCTCCTAGAGTAATGGAAATAAAAACAAAAATAAACAAATGGGACCTAATGAAACTTCAAAGCTTTTGCACAGCAAAGGAAACCATAATCAAGACCAAAAGACAACCCTCACAATGGGAGAAAATATTTGCAAATGAAGCAACTGACAAAGGATTAATCTCCAAAATTTACAAGCAGCTCATGCAGCTCAATAACAAAAAAACAAACAACCCAATCCAAAAATGGGCAGAAGATCTAAATAGACATTTCTCCAAAGAAGATATACAGAATGCCAACAAACACATGAAAGAATGCTCAACATCATTAATCATTAGAGAAATGCAAATCAAAACTACAATGAGATATCATCTCACACCAGTCAGAATGGCCATCATCAAAAAATCTAGAAACAATAAATGCTGGAGAGGGTGTGGAGAAAAGGGAACACTCTTGCACTGCTGGTGGGAATGTGAATTGGTTCAGCCACTATGGAGAACAGTATGGAGGTTCCTTAAAAAACTACAAATAGAATTACCATATGACCCAGCAATCCCACTACTGGGCATATACCCTGAGAAAACCATAATTCAAAAAGAGTCATGTACCAAAATGTTCATTGCAGCTCTATTTACAATAGCCCGGAGATGGAAACAACCTAAGCGCCCATCATCGGATGAATGGATAAAGAAGATGTGGCACATATATACAATGGAATATTACTCAGCCTTAAAAAGAAATGAAATTGAGCTATTTGTAATGAGATGGATAGACCTAGAGTCTGTCATACAGAGTGAAGTAAGTCAGAAAGAAAAAGACAAATACCGTATGCTAACGCATATATATGGCATTTAAGGGGGAAAAAAATGTCATGAAGAACCTAGGGGTAAGACAGGAATAAAGACGCAGACCTACTGGAGAACGGACTTGAGGATATGGGGAGGGGGAAGGGTGAGCTTTGACAGGGCGAGAGAGAGTCATGGACATATACACACTAACAAACGTAGTAAGGTAGATAGCTAGGGGGAAGCAGCCGCAAGGCACAGGGATATTAGCTCGGTGCTTTGTGACAGCCTGGAGGGGTGGGATAGGGAGAGTGGGAGGGAGGGAGACGCAAGAGGGAAGACATATGGGAACATATGTATATGTATAACTGATTCACTTTATTATAAAGCAGAAACTAACACACAATTGTAAAGAAATTATACCCCAATAAAGATGTTTAAAAAAAAAAAAAACACAATGACAGTGAAATAGAGAGCAATTATTAAATAATTGATTCAGGGCTTGTGATGCAACCTGGATTTACCACATCTACACCCAGACCTGGGTGAGACATAAGGCTGGACACTTCGGGCTGATAGCATTGGTGAGGTTCACTGAGCAAACGCAGACCCGTTGAAGGCATACTGCCTGGTACCCATTCCATGGGTCCCAACTCTCCATGTTTAAGGGATTCTTCCTTCAGGTAAAACATGCATGGGAAACCCAGAGTATGGTCCACCGTGTGATTGGGAAACGTTTTCAAATGCATGTCAGTTTTCGTCCCCTAGTACTCGGGTTCACCATTCCAGACGCTTTACTAACACTATCCCCACTTGGAGAGTCAGTGCCTTTAACCTCCTGTTTGGCACAGTTTGCAATTTCTGCGCAAGATGAACAGGAATAGGGAGAACCAATGAGAGACTAGCTGTAGGTGTCTGCACGGGCAAATGGAACGCTCATTTACCACCAGGAAAAGGAATTTACCAAAGGCTCAGCGTGCCCTGCCGGAAACAGTTTAGTCCCTGAAGCAATCCTGCAGTTTTGCGGCCAGCTCACAAGAAAGCGAGTTGAAGAAAGGAGCTCTGGGACACCGTAATTCACAAACCTGCAGAGTTATGAATGACAGCTATCGTCCAAAAATGTATTGAAGTAAGTCTTCGAAGAGGACTTGAAAGCGGGGCAGAATTTCAGGAACACGATTTCAGGGGGTAGACTGGAATTGCACTTAAAGCATAGGAAAAGAGGCAGAATGTCCACAATGATGCACTTGGCCAAAAAGGGCGTATGCGTTTTTTCCTGAATATATTCAGGAAAAAACGCATACGCCCTTTTTGGCCAACCAAGCAACCGTGTAAAGGAAATCTGCACTACAATGAAGTCTCACTGCTCCCCGGTCAAAAGGGCCATCTGAAAAAAGTGTAAAATCCAGAAAGGCAGGACAGGTCTTGGAGAACAGGGAGCCTTGTTATGCTGATGGGCGGGATGTAAATTGCCAACAGCCACTCTGGAGAAGTGTATGGTGTTTCCTGAAACGCCTAAAAAACAAAGCAACGGAGCCTATGGCACTTCCACTTATGGTCCGACAGCTTAGGGAAATTAAAATCAAAAACACAAAGCAACCCCAAAGTTTGGAACGGCTCTGTTTACAAAAACCTCGTCTACGGTACAAGTTAAATATCCGAGAAAGCAAAAAATGGATAAAGAAATTGTGGTACGTACGTACAATGGAATATCACTCAGCAATGAAATCTACGTCATCAGGCCCGTAGCGGCATAATGAGTGGATTCAGGTACGATGATTCTACGAGAAATAAGTCACACAGAAAAAGAAACATCATAAGATATCACTAATACACGGAATGTAAACTTGGCTATACGTGAAATGAATTACAAAACAGGACAGGGTTTCAAATTGAGAAAACCAACTTATGCTTGCTTATGGGGAAAGGTGAGTTATGGTGCTGCATAAAACCAGAGATTGAAATTAGCAGAGATACCCTTCCATAAGCCAAATATATAATAGACAAGACCTACTCCTTGCTCAACGAAATGGACTCAACACCACATATTCAACGCCTGGGAAGATACCTGACAATTAAGAATCTTAAAACCCATAGATTTATATGTCTCCATAAGGAAATCAAGCATGTGTACAACGGCCTAAACGCAGCAGTGAAGATCCGAAAAATCCCATTATCAAAATTAATTTCAAAAACAAAACACAATGACAGTGAAAATGAGAGCAATTCTTAAATAATTGATTCAGGGCTTGTGACGCAACCTGGATTTACCACATCTACACCCAGAGCTGGGTGAGACATAAGGCTGGACACTTCAGGCTGAAAGCATTGGTGAGGTTCGGTGAGCAAACGCAGACACTTTGAAGTCATACTGCATGGTACCCATTCCATGGGTCCCAACTCTCCAGGTTTAAGGGATTCTTCTTCAGTTAAAACATGCATGGGAAACCCAGAGTATGGTCAACCGTGTGATTGGGAAACGTTTTCAAATGCATCTCAGTTTTCGTCCCCTGGTACTCGGGTTCACCATTCCAGACGCTTTACTAACACTCTCCTCACTTGGAGAGTCAGTGCCTTTCACCTCCTGTTTGGCACAGTTTGCAATTTCTGCGCAAGGTGAACAGGAATAGGGAGAACCAATGAGAGACTAGCTGTAGGTGTCTGCACGGGCAAATGGAACACTCATTTCCCACCAGGAAGAGGAATTAACCAAAGGCTCAGCGTGGCCTGCCGGAAACAGATTAGGGCCTGAAGCAATCCTGCGGTTTGGCGGCCAGCTCACAAGGAAGCGAGTTGAAGAAAGGAGCTCAGGGGCACTGTAATTCACAAACATGCAGAGTTATGAATGACAGCTATCGACCAAAATGTACTGAAGTAAGTCTTCGAAGAGGACTTGAAAGCGGGGCAGAATTTCAGGAAAACGATTTCAGGGGGTGGACAGGAATTGCGCTTAAAGCATAGGAACAGAGGCAGAATGTCGACAGTGATACACTTGGCCAAAAAGGGCGTATGCGTTTTTTCCTGAATATATTCAGGAAAAAACGCATACGCCCTTTTTGGCCAACCAAGCAAGCGTGTAAAGAAAATCTGCACTACAATGAAGTCTCATTGCCCCCCGGTCAAAACGGCCATCTGAAAAAAGTGTAAAATCCAGAAAGGCAGGACAGGTCATGGAGAACAGTGAACCTTGTTATGCTGATGGGCGGATGAAAATTGCCAACAGCCACTCTGGAGAAGTGTATCGTGTTTCCTGAAACAGGTAGGAAACAAAGCAACACAGCCTATGGCACTTCCACTTATGGTCCTATAGCTTAGGGAAATTAAAATCAAAAACACACAGCCACCGCAAATTTTCGGACGGCTCTGTTTTCAAGAACCTCGTCTACGGTACAAGTTAAATATCCAAGAAAGCAACAAATGGATAAAGAAATTGTGGTACGCACGTACAATGGAATATCACTCAGCAATGAAATCTAAGTCATCAGGTCCCTAGCGGCATAATGAGTGGATTCAGGTACCATGATTCTACGAGAAATAAGTCACACAGAAAAAGAAACATCATTAGATATCCCTAATACACGGAATGTAAACTTGGCTACACATGAACTGAATTACAAAACAGAACAGGGTCTCAAATTGAGAAAACCATCTTATGATTGCTTACGGGGAAAGGTGAGTTGGGGTGCTGCATAAAACCAGAGATTGAAATTAGCATAGATACCGTTCCATAAGCCAAATATATAATAGACAAGACCTACTCCTTGCTCAACGAAATGGACTCAACACCCCATATTCAACGCCTGGGAAGATACCTGACAAGTAAGAACCTTAAAACCCATGGATTTATATGTCTCCATAAGGAAATCAAGCGTGTGTACAGCGGCCTAAACGCAGCAGTGAAAATCCGATAAATCCCATTATCAAAATAAATTTCAAAAACAAAACGCAATGACAGTGAAATAGAGAGCAATTCTTAAATAATTCATTCAGGGCTTGGGATTCAACCTGGATTTACCACTTCTACACCCAGAGCTGGGTGAGACATAAGGCTGTACACTTCGGGCTGATAGCATTGGTGAGGTTCGGTGAGCAAACGCAGACCCTTTGAAGTCATACTGCATGGTACCCATTCCATGAGTCCCAACTCTCCAGGTTTAAGGGATTCTTCCTTCAGCTAAAACATGCATGGGAAACCCAGAGTATGGTCCACCGTGTGATTGGGAAACGTTTTCAAATGCATCTCAGTTTTCGCCCCTGGTACTCGGGTTCACCATTCCAGATGCTTTACTAACACTCTCCCCACTTGGAGAGTCAGTGCCTTTAACCTCCTGTTTGGCACAGTTTGCAATTTCTGCGCAAGATGAACAGGAATAGGGAGAACCAATGAGAGACTAGATGTAGGTGTCTGCACGGGCAAATGGAACGCTCATTTCCCACAAGGAAGAGGAATTAACCAAAGGCTCAGCGTGCCATGCCATAAAGAGATTATGGCGTGAAGCAATCCTGCGGTGTTGCGGCCAGCTCACAAGAAAGCGAGTTGAAGAAAGGAGTTCAGGGGCAGTGTAATTCAGAAAACTGCAGAGTTATGAATGACAGCTATCGTCCAAAAATGTATTGAAGTAAGTCTTCGAAGAGGACTTGAAAGCGGGGCAGAATTTCAGGAACACGATTTCAGGGGGTAGACTGGAATTGCACTTAAAGCATAGGAAAAGAGGCAGAATGTCCACAATGATGCACTTGGCCAAAAAGGGCGTATGCGTTTTTTCCTGAATATATTCAGGAAAAAACGCATACGCCCTTTTTGGCCAACCAAGCAACCGTGTAAAGGAAATCTGCACTACAATGAAGTCTCACTGCCCCCCGGTCAAAAGGGCCATCTGAAAAAAGTGTAAAATCCAGAAAGGCAGGACAGGTCTTGGAGAACAGGGAGCCTTGTTATGCTGATGGGCGGGATGTAAATTGCCAACAGCCACTCTGGAGAAATGTATGGTGTATCCTGAAACACGTAGGAAACAAAGCAACACAGCCTATGTAACTTCCACTATGGTCCTATAGATTAGGGTAATTAAAATCACAAACACACAGCCACCCCAAAGTTTGGGATGGCTCTGTTTACAAGAACCTTGTCTACGGTACAAGTTAAATATCCGAGAAAGGAAAAAATGGATAAAGAAGTTCTGGTACGCACGTACAATGGAATATCACTCAGCAAAGAAATCTACGTCTTCAGGCCCATAGCGGCATAATGAGTGGATTCAGGTACGATGATTCTACGAGAAATACGTCACACAGAAAAAGAAACATCATAATATAGAAGTAATACACGGAATGTAAACTTGGCTACACATAAACTGAATTACAAAACAGAACAGGATCTCAAATTTAGAAAACCAACTTATGCTTGCTAATGGGGAAAGGTGAGTTGGGGTGCTGCATAAAACCAGAGATTGAAATTAGCACTGATACTGTTCCATAAGCCAAATATATAATAGACAAGACCTACTCCTTGCTCAACAAAATGGACTCAACACTCCATATTCAACGCCTTGCAAGATACCTAACAAGTAAGAATCTTAAAACCCATGGATTTATATGTCTCCATAAGGAAATCAAGCGTGTGTACAGCAGCCTAAACGCAGCAGTGAAAATCCGATAAATTTCATTATCAAAATAAATTTCAAAACCAAAACACATTGACAGTAAAATAGAGAGCAATTCTTAAATAATTCATTCAGGGCTTGTGATGCAACCTGGATTTACCACATCTACACCCAGAGCTGGGTGAGATGTACGGCTGGACGCTTCGGGCTGATAGCATTTGTGAGGTTCGGTGAGCAAACGCAGACCCTTTGTAGTCATACTGCATGGTACCCATTCCATGGTTCCCAGCTCTCCAGGTTTAAGGGATTCTTCCTTCAGCTAAGACATGCATGGGAAACCCAGAGTATTGTCCACCGTGTGATTGGGAAACGTTTTCAAATATATCTCAGTTTTCGAACCCTGGTACTCGGGTTCACCATTCCAGACACTTTAGTAACATTCTCCCCACTTGGAGAGTCAGTGCCTTTAACCTCCTGTTTGGCACAGTTTGCAATTTCTACGCAAGATTAACAGGAATAGGGAGAAACAATGAGAGACTAGCTGTAGGTTTCTGCACGGGCAAATGGAACGCTCATTTCCCACCAGGAAGAGGAATTCACCAAAGGCTCAGTGTGCCCTGACGGAAACAGATTAGGGCCTGCAGCAATCCTGCGGTTTTGCGGCCAGCTCACAGGAAAGCGAGTTGAGGAAACGAGCTCAGGGGCACTGTAATTCACAAACCTGCAGAGTTATGAATGACAGCTATCGTCCAAAAATGTATTGAAGTAAGTCTTCGAACAGGACTTGAAAGCGGGGCAGAATTTCAGGAAAACGATTTCAGGGGGTAGACTGGAATTGCACTTAAAGCATAGGAATAGAGGCAGAATGTCGACAATGATGCACTGGCCAAAAAGTGCGTATGCGTTTTTTCCTGAATATATTCAGGAAAAAACGCATACGCCATTTTTGGCCAAGCAAGCAAGCAGGTAAATGAAATCTGCACTACAATGAAGTCTCACTGCCCCCCGGTCAAAAGGGCCATCTGAAAAAGTGTAAAATCCAGAAAGGCAGGACAGGTCATGGAGAACAGGGAGACTTGTTATGCTGATGGGGGGGATGTAAATTGCAAACAGCCACTCTGGAGAAGTGTATGGGGTTTCCTGAAACACGTAGGAAACAAAGCAACAGAGCCTATGTCACTTCCACTTATGGTCCTATAGCTTAGGGAAATTAAAATCAAAAACACACAGCCACCCCAAAGTTTGGGACAGCTCTGTTTACAAGAACGTCGTCTACGGTACAAGTTAAATATCCCAGAATATGAAAAATGGTTAAAGAAGTTGTGGTACGCACGTACAATGGAATATCACTCACCAATGAAATCTATGTCATCAGGCCCGTCGCGGCATATTGAGTGGATCCAGGTACGATGATTCTAAGTGAAATAAGTCACACAGAAAATGAAACATCATAAGATATCACTAATACACGGAATGTAAACTTGGCTACACATGAACTGAATTACAAAACAGAACAGGGTCTCAAATTTAGAACACCAACTTATGCTTGCTTATGGGGAAAGGTGAGGTGGGGTGCTGCATAAAACCAGAGATAGAAATTAGCACACATACCTTTCCATAAGCCAAATATGTAATAGTCAAGACTTACACCTTGCTCAACGAAATGGACTAAACACACCATATTCAACTCCTAGGATTACACATGACTAGTAAGAATCTTCAAATCCATGGATTTATATGTCTCCGTAAGAGAATCAAGTGTGTGTACAGCTGCATGAAGGCAGCAGAGAAAATCCGATAAATCCCATTATCAAAATAAACTACAAAAACAAACACAATGACAGTGAAATAGAGAGCAATTCTTAAATAATTCATTCAGGGCTTGTGATGCAACCTGGATTTACCACATCTACACCTAGAGCTGAGTGAGACATAAGGTTCGACACTTTGGGCTGATAGCATTGGTGAGGTTCGGTGAGAAAATGCAGGCCATTTGAAGTCATACTGCATGGTACCCATTGCATGGGTCCCACCTCTCCAGGTTTAAGGGATTCTTCCTTCAGGTAAAACACGCATGGGAAACCCAGAATATGGTCCACCGTGTGACCGGGAAACCTTTTTAAATGCATCTCAGTTTTCTTCCCCTCATACTCGGTTTTACCATTCCAGACGCTTTACTAACTCTTTCCCCAATTGGAGAGTCAGTGCCTTTAACCTCCTGTTTGGCACAGTTTGGAATTTCTGAGCAAGATGAACAGGAATAGGGAGAACCAATGAGAGATTAGCTGTAGGTGTCTGCACGAGCAAATTTAACGCTCATTTCCCATCAGGAAGAGGAATAAGCCAAAGGCTCAACATGCCGTGCCGGAACCAGATTAGGGCCTGAAGCAATCCTGCGGTTTTGCGGCCAGCTCACAAGAAAGTGAGTTGAAGAATGGAGCTCAGGGGCACTGTAATTCACAAACCTGCAGAGTTATAAATGACAGCTATCGTCCAAAAATATATTGAAGTAAGGCTGCAAAGAGGACTTGAACGCGGGGCAGAATTCCAGGAATACGATTTCAGGAGGTAAATGGGAAGTCCTCTGAAAGTATAGGAGAAGAGGCAGAACTTCGACAATGATGCACTTGGTCAAAAAGGGCATATGTGTTTCTTCCAGGGCCCTCATTAAAGAGGGTAGGAGGCTCCCAGCATGCTTCAGTGGCCAACAGAGGGCCTACGTCGCCAAGGCGACGTGAGCCATCCAGGCAGGAGTGACCTCACATCAGAGCGCCCACCTCACAGAAGGGTAAGGAACCCAGTCATGATCAGACTCTCACCAGAGTGCCCACATAAGCAAGGGGCTGGGAATCAGGCACGAGTGTCCTCACACCCGTGGGGCCACATCATCGAAATTTGAGGTACCCAGCACATGTGGCCTCAAACCAGAAGACCCACATCACCATGGGTCTCAGAGCGAGGCAGGCAGGATTAACCTCAAAACACATGGCCCATTGTATAAAAAGGTGAGGAATCCAGCAGTTGGAACATCCCAGCAGGCGGCCCAGAGCACCGAGGCTATGGGATCCAGGCAGTGATGAACTCACAACAGAGGGCCCTCATCGTGATACTGTAAGCAACCCAGCCGTTGTGACCTCAGAGCACAAGGCCCACATCCCCATGGGGAAGGGAACCAAGCAGGAGTGTCATCGCACCAGTGGGCACACAACAGAAAATGTGGGGAGCCCAGCAGTTAGGGCCGGACGCCAGAGGGCCCTCATCACTGAGGAGAGGAGGCTCCCAGCAAGCTCCAACTGCTACCAGAGGGCCGACGTCGCCAATGCGGGGTGTGCCAGCCAGGCAGGAGTGACCTCAGAGCAGAGGGCCAACCACACAAAAGTGTGAGGAACCCAAAGAGGATCAGACTCTCACCAGAGGGCCCACATCACCAAGGGAATGGAAACCAGGCAGGAGTGTCCTCACACCAGTGGGGCCACATCACCGAAATGTGACGGACCCAGCACACGTGGCCTCAAACTACAGGACACACATCACCAAGGGGCTGGGAGTGAGGCAGGCAGGAGGAGCCTCAAAACAGAGGGCCCATTGCGTAAAAAAGGTGAGGAATCCCGCAGTTGGAACCTCCCAGCAGGCGGCCAGGAGCAGCGAGGCTATGGGATCCAGGCCTGACTGAACTCAAAACAGAGGGCCCACATTCTGACACTGTGAGCAACCCAGCCGTTGGGACCACAGAGCAGAAAGCCCACATCCCCTAGGGAAGGGACCCTGGCTGGAGTGTACTCACACGACAGGGCGCACATCAGAAAATTTTGGGAGCCCATGAGTTAGGGCCTGACGCCAGAGGGCCCTCATTACCGAGGGGAGGAGACTCCCAGCAGGCACCAACTCCCAACTGAGGGCCCACATCGCCAACGTGACGTGTGCCAGCCAGGCAGGAGTGACCTCACAGCAGAGGGCCCACCTCCCAGAAGTGTGAGGAATCCAGACAGGATCAGACTCTCACAAGAGGGCCCCAATCACCAAGGGGATGGGAACCAGGCAGGAGTGTCCTCACACCAGTGGGGCCACATCAATAAAGGTGAGGAAACCGATACATGTGGCCTTAAACCAGAGGACCTACATCACAAAGGGGCTGGGAGTGAGTCAGGAAGTAGGAGCATAAAAACACAGGACCCAAAGAATAAAAAAGGTAAGGAATCCAGCAGTAGGAACCTCCCAGCAGTCGGCTCAGAGCACAGAGTCTATGGGATCTAGGCCTGAGTGAACTAACACCAGAGAGCCAACATCATGAAACGGTGAACAACACAGGTGTTGGGACCTTAGAGCAGAAGGCCCACATGCCCATGGGGATGGGAACCTCGCAGGAGTGTCCTCGCACCACTTAGCACGTATCAGAAAATGTGGGTACCCAGCAGTTAGGGCCTGACGCTAGAGGGCCCCCATCACCGAGGGGAGGAGGCTCCCAGCAGGCTCCAAGTGCCACAAGAGGGCAGATGTTGCCCAGGTGGGGTGTGCCAGCCAGGCAGCAGTGACCTCACAGCAGAGGGCCCACCTAACAGAAGGGTGAGGAACCCAGCCAGGATCAGACTCTCACCAGAGGGCCCACATCATCAAGGGGATAGGAAGCAGGCAGGAGTGTCCTCACACCAGTGTGGCCACATCAGCCAAAGGCAAGGGACCCAGAACACGTGGCCTCACACCAGAGGACACACATCACCAAGGGACTGGGAGTGAGGCAGGTAGCAGGAGTCTCAAAACAGAGGGTCCATAGAAGAAAAAAGGTGAGGAATCCCGCAGTTGGAACCTCCCAGCAGGTGGCCAGGAGCAGCGAGGCTATGGGATCCAGGCCGGAGAGAACTCACAGCAGAGGGCCCTCATCATGAAACTGAGCAACCCACGGTTGGGACCTCAGAGCAGAAGGCCCACATTCCCATGGGGTTGGGAACCTGGCACGAGTGTACTCGAACCACAGGGCGCATATCAGAAAATATTGGGAGCCCAGGAATTAGGGCCTGACGCCAGAGGGCCCTCATTACCGAGGGCAGGAGACCCCCAGCAGGCACCAAATCCCACCAGAGGGCCGACTTCGCCAAGGCGGGGTGTGCCAGCCAGGCAGGAGTGACGTCAGAGAAGAGGGCCCACCTCACAGAAGTGTGAGGAACCCAACCAGGATCAGACTCTCACCGGATGGCCCACATCACCAAGGGGATGGGAACCAGGCAGGAGTGTCCTCACACCAGTGGGGCCACATCAGCCAAAGGTGAGGAACCCAGCACATGTGGCCTCAAACCACAGGACACACATCACCAAGGGGCTGGGAGTGAGGCAGGTGTCCGGAGGGGCACATTTAACTCTAATTTCCCACCAGGAAGAGGAATTAACCAAAGGCTCAGAGTGCCGTGCCAGACCCTGATTATGGCCTAAAGCAAACCTGCGGTTCTGTGGCCAGCTTTCAAGGAAACGAGTTAAGAAAGGAAATCACGGGCACTGTAATTCACAAACCTGCAGAGTTATAAATGACAGCTATTGGCAAAAATATACTGAAGTGAGTCTGCAAAGAGGACTTCAAAACGAGGCAGAATTGCAGGAATCATATTTCAGGAAGTAGATTGGAATTGCGTTTAAAGCATGTGAAAAGCGGCAGATCTTTGACAGTGATGCACTTGGACAAAAGTGCGTAAACATTTTTTCCTGAATATATTCAGGAAAAAACACATATGCCCTTTTTGGCCAACCAAGCACTCGAGCAATGGAAATCCGCACTACAATGAAGTCTCATTTCCCATTCGTCAAAAGGGCCATCTGAAAAAAGTGTAAAAACCAGAAACACAGGACAGGCCATGGAGAACAGGGAGCCTTGTTATGCTGATGGGCGGGATGTAAATTGCCAACAGACACTCTGGAGATGTTTATGGTGTATCCTGAAACATCTGAAAAACAAAGCTACAGACCCTAGGGCACTTCCACTTTTGGCCCTATAGCTTAGGAAAATTAAAATCAACAAGACACAGCCAACACCAAATTTAGGGCTGCTGTGTTTACAAGAACCTTGAGTCCAGTACAAATTAAATATCCCAGAAAGAAAAATATGGATAAAGGAGTTGTGCTACTTACGTACAATGGAATATCACTCAGCAATGAAATCAATGTCATCAGGCCTGTAGCAGCAAATTGAGTGGATTTAAGTATGATGATTCTAAGAGAAATATGTCACACAGAGAAAGGTAATTATCATAAGATATCACTAATAGAGAGAGTGTAAACTTGGCTACACATAAACTGAATTCCAAAACCGAACAGAGTCTCACATTTAGATAAAAACTTATGCTTGCTTAAGGGGAAAGTTGAGTTGCGGTGCTGTATAAAACCAGAGATTGAAATTAGCACACATACCGTTCCATAAGCCAAATATGTAATAGACAAGACCTACTCTTTGCTCAACGAAATAGACTCATCCATGGTGTATCACCTCACACCTGTTAGAATGGGCATCATCAGAAAATCTACAAACAACAAATGCTGGAAAGGGTGTGGAGATAAGGAACCCTCTTCCGCTATTGTTGGGAATGAAATTGATACAGTCACTGTGGAGAAAGTTATGGAGTTTCTTATAAAACTAAGAATAGAATTACCATATGATACAGCAGTCCCACTACTGGGCATATACCCAGACAAAACCATAAATCAAAAAGAGACATTCACCGCAATGTTCATTGCATCACTATTTACAATATCCAGGTAATGGAAGCAACCTAAATGCCCACAGACAGACGAATGCATAAAGACGTGGTACATATATAAAATGGAATATTACTAAGCCATAAAAAGGAATGAAATTGGGTCATTTGTAGAGACGTTGATGGATCTAGAGACTGTCATACAGAGTGAAGTAAGTCAGAAAGAGAAAAAGAAATCTTGTCTATTAATGCCTATATGTGGAACCTAGACAAATTGTACAGATGAACCGTTTTGCAAGGCAGAAATAGAGCAACAGATGTAGACAACAAACGTATGGACACCAAGGGGGGAAAGCTGTTGGGGGGTGGTGGTGGGAGGAGTTGAGAGATTGGGATTGGCATGTATACATTTATATGTATAAAATAGATAACCAAAAAGAACCTGCTGTATAAAAAAATAAAATAAAATTCAAATTACAAAAAGTAAAACAGAAAAAATATTCTTCCCTTCACATACATGTATTTATATGAATAAATTATTTCCATGCTTATATCTGTAAATACAAAAAAGAGGAATAAAATCTACCTTGAACCAAAAAAGAAAAAAAAACAGAACCCACCAGCTACACAGAGGAAAACCGTATCAGGGCACTTGCTCCAGTTGTAAACAATTCTGAAGTTGGTCGGTGGTGGGGAATCATCTCCCATTCAGCCAGCAGGCCCCACGCAACAAGTGTCCTCATTGCAAAGCTGGGGGACCGTGCCGAGGCATCTGTGAGTAAACGTGGGCTGAGCCCCAGGCCAGCTGCTGCTGAAATGTTCCCACCCTTCCCAGGTAAAACACCTGAATATGTACAAGGACTTGAAAGCCTAGAGGAAGGGCCATGGAGCCACATGAGCGACAGCATGCCAGCCGACTTGGTGCCTGCAGGCCAGCCAGGATGGTCCTGGTCCTGGGTGCTCTTCTGGAAGCTTTCCATTTCCCTGCCTGAGATACCCCTGCTGTCCCGGCCCCCACTGCTTTCTTCCTCACTCACCTCTGCCCAGGGAGAAATTCCAGCGGCAGGTATGGGTGACACATCCTCTTCTTTAGCAGGTGGCATCTTGGCAACTGCTGCAGAAAGTCCAGCAGAGCCCCACTCACACTGGGCCACCCACAAAGCCGTGGCCTCTCACTCCCTCCCACCAGTCCAGCCCCAAGACTGCTGACAGGGCAGAGAAAATGGCGTCAGGCACAGCTGCAGGGGCTCTTGCTGCCTGGAGCGGTGTTTATATTGATCTGAACACAGGCACACCTGGGGAGGGCTGGCCGGCACGGTCAGGCTTCCCAGGCCAGCCAATAATCACCCCTCAGGGGCTCACAGTTGCAGAAACTGGAACTTGCTGAATCGGCCAGGTCCAAGGAACAGGTGTGGGCTCCTGAGAGTCAGGATAGACAAGGGGCTGCAGCTCTGGCTTGTTTTCTAATTATATTATCTGGCCCATGAGTGGGAGACAACTTCAAGAAAACCCTCTCCTAATGAGAGGAACCCAGGAGTCAGGGAGAGGAGGGGTGGCTGGTGGGTGGAGACAGAGGCCTGGTGCCCCGGGTGCAGTGGAAGTCTCTGGAACACCAGGTGGAGGGAGGCCACACAGAGTGATGCCCAGCGTCACAGACCTGTCGGAGCTGCTGTTTGTTAGTTCAAGTCCTGCTCTGAGGTGCTCTGTGTCAGATCTGAGTGACAGGTGAGCTGGGAGTGCTCTGCAATGAGGGCGATATGCACGGTTCCTGTGTTCCCAGCCCTGCCATGGTACCTGCAAGGGTAGCTCTGTATCCTGGGAGGGGCCTGACCACGAGAGCCCCGTGGGCTGGGGTGGGGTACCTGCCCAGGTGAGCTCCATATCCTGGGATTGGCCTGACCTCGAGAGCCCCATGGGCTGCTGGAGTCCTGGTAAAGGATGTCAGGGCAGTCAGTGAAGCCACCGAGGATATACCTCCAGTAGTTCCTAAATCCTACACCCTGCTGGTCATTCTACCAACCACCAGGACATGGTATTCTGTATTAGTCTTCAATGATGCCTTCTTTTGTATTCTATTAGTCCCAGAGTCACAAGAAATTTTGGCTTGTGAGTGGCAGGACTCAACATACAGCTAAAACAATACTTCCGGGCCGTGTTGCCCCAAGGGTTCAAAAATTCCCACACCATCTTTGGGGAAAGCTCAGCTAAAGACCTAAAAGTTCTACCTCTGGAAAAGGAAACACTCCTTCAATATGCAGACGACATTCTGATCGCCAGCCCTACTAAGGATACCTCTGAACTACGAAGCCAATAAAGGATACAAGTTGTCCAAGAAAAAGCTCAAATATCACAGACTACGGTGACCTGCCTGGGCTTCATTCTCACAGAAGGTCGGAGAAGCCCATCCCAGGAAAGGGAAGAAACAATTTACAGCCTTACCCATTTCTGAAACTAGAAGACAGCTTAGGGTTTCCTGGGGAGGCCAGGGTTTGCTGCTTCTGGATCCCTAACTACAGTCTACTAGCTCGGCCTCTATATGAAACACTGAAAGGAAAAGGTGATGATCCTTTTGAATAGAATGCAGAAGTGGCCTTTCAAGAATGGAAAGAGCAGTCAATTCAGACCCTTGCCCTGGAACTCCCTAATTTAGCTAAACCCTTTGACCTTTACATTCCTGGTGAACGGTGAATCGCCACTGGAGTATTAGTGCAAAACCTGGGACCACTTGAAATGGAACAATGCAAGAATGCGATCCAGGTAGGATAAACTACGGTCACCAAGGGGCTTGGCCCACCGCCACATCTGGCCAAGATACTGGCAGTATCTGATAACCTGGAAATCAGCAGCCCAAAAGGCCACCTCCCTCCTAAGGGAAAAGGAACCCTCGTGGTGATCCTAACCCCCAACCATGCCCTGAAGTTGCAGGGTTGGCTCCGTGGGCACACTGATCTTGAGTGAGGAGGCCCTCCAACTCCAACCTCCATAGAGATAACCGGGGCAAAGGGGCACCATGACGACTCATGTGAAGGTGTCTGCACATGCAAATTTAACGCTCATTTCCCACAAGGAAGAGGAATTAACCAAAGGCTCAGCATGCCATGCCGGAACTATATTAGGGCCTGAAGCAATCCTTCGGGTTTGCGGCAAGCTCACAAGAAAGCGAGTTGAAGAAAGGAGCTCAGGGGCACTGTAATTCACAAACCTGCAGAGTAATGAATGACAGCTATCGTCCAAAAATGTTTTGAAGTAAGTCTTCGAAGAGGACTTGAAATCGGGGCAGAATTTCAGGAAAACGATTTCAGGGGGTAGAATGGAATTGCACTTAAAGAATAAGATTAGAGGCAGAATGTCGACAATGATGCACTTGGCCAAAAAGGGCGTATGCGTTTTTTCCTGAATATATTCAGGAAAAAACGCATACGCCCTTTTTGGCCAACCAAGCAACCGTGTAAAGGAAATGTGCACTACAATGAAGTCTCACTGCCCCCCGGTCAAAAGGGCCATCTGAAAAATGTGTAAATTCCAGAAAGGCAGGACAGGTCATGGAGAACAGGGAGCCTTGTTATGCTGATGGGCGGGATGTAAATTGCCAACAGCCACTCAGGAGAAGTGTATGGTGTTTCCTGAAACACGTAGGAAAAAAAGCAACACAGCCTATGGCACTTCCACTTATGGTCCTATAGCATAGAGAAATTAAAATGAAAATCACACAGCCACCCCAAAATTTGGGATGGCTCTGTTTACAAGAACCTCGTCTACGGTACAAGTTAAATATCCGAGAAAGCAAAAAATGGATAAAGAAGTTGTGGTACGCACGTACAATGGAATATCACTCAGCAATGAAACCTACATCATCAGGCCCGTAGCGGCATAATGAGTGGATTCAGGTACGATGATTCTACGAGAAATAAGTCACACAGAAAAAGAAACATCATAAGATATCACTAATACACGGAATGTAAACTTGGCCACACATGAACTGAATTACAAAACAGAACAGGGTCTCAAATTTAGAAAACCAACTTATGCTTGCTTATGGGGAAAGGTGAGTTGGGGTGCTGCATAAAAGCAGAGATTGAAATTAGCACAGATACCATTGCATAAGCCAAATATATAATAGACAATACCTACTCCTTGCTCAACGAAATGGACTCAACACCCCATATTCAACGCCTGGCAAGATACCTGACAATTAAGAATCTTAAAACCCATGGATTTATATGTCTCCATAAGGAAATAAAGCGTGTGTACAGCGGCCTAAATGCAGCAGTGAAAATCCGATAAATCCCATTATCAAAATAAATTTCAAAAACAAAACACAATGACAGTGAAATAGAGAGCAATTCTTAAATAATTCATTCAGGGCTTGTGATGCAACCTGGATTTACCACATCTACACCCAGAGCTGGGTGAGACATAAGGCTGCACACTTCGGGCTGATAGCATTGGTGAGCTTCGGTGACCAAACGCAGACCCTTTGAAGTCATACGGCATGGTACCCATTCCATGGGTCCCAACTCTCCACGTTTAAGGGATTCTTCCTTCAGCTAAAACATGCATGGGAAACCCAGAGTATGGTCCACCGTGTGATTGGGAGACGTTTTCAAATGCATCTCAGTTTTCGAACCCTGTTACTCGGGTTCGCCATTCCAGACGCTTTACTAACATTCTCCCCACTTGGAGAGTCATTGCCTTTAACGTCCTGTTTGGCACAGTTTGCAATTTCTGCGCAAGATGAACAGGCATAGGGAGAACCAATGAGAGACTAGCTGTAGGTGTCTGCACGGGCAAATGGAACGCTCATTTCCCACCAGGAAGAGGAATTAACCAAAGGCTCAGCGTGCACTGCCGGAAACAGATTAGGGCCTGAAGCAATCCTGCGGTTTTGGGGCCAGATCACAAGAAAGCGTGTTGAGGAAAGGAGCTCAGGGGCACTGTAATTCACAAACCTGCAGAGTTATGAATGACAGCTATCGTCCAAAAATGTACTGAAGTAAGTCTTCGAAGAGGACTTGAAAGCGGGGCAGAATTTCAGGAAAACGATTTCAGGGGGTAGGCTGGAATTGCACTTAAAGCATAGGAAAAGAGGCAGAATGTCGACAATGATGCACTTGGCCAAAAAGGGCGTATGCGTTTTTTCCTGAATATATTCAGGAAAAAACGCATACGCCCTTTTTGGCCAACCAGGCCGGCGTGTAAAAGAAATCTGCACTACAGTGAAGTCTCACTGCCCAGCGGTCAAAAGGGCCATCTGAAAAACGTGTAGAATCCAGAAAGGCAGGACAGGTCATGGAGAACAGGGAGCCTTGTCATGCTGATGGGCGGGATGTAAATTGCCAACAGCCACTCTGGAGAAGTGTATGGTGTTTCCTGAAACACGTAGGAAACAAAGCAACACAGCCTATGTCACTTCCACTTATGGTCCTATAGCTTAGGGAAATTAAAATCAAAAACACACAGCCACCCCAAAGTTTGGGACGGCTCTGTTTACAAGAACCTCGTCTACAGTACAAGTTAAATATCCGAGAGAGCAAAAAATGGATAAAGAAGTTGTGGTACGCACGTACAATGGAATATCACTCAGCAATGAAATCTAAGTCATCAGGCCCGTGGCGGCATAATGAGTGGATTCAGGTACGATGATTTTACGAGAAATAAGTCACACAGAAAAAGAAATATCATAGGATATCACTAATACACGGAATGTAAACTTGCCTACACATGAACTGAATTACAAAACAGAACAGGGTCTCAAATTTAGAAAACCAACTTATGCTTGCATATGGGGAAAGGTGAGTTGGGGTGCTGCATAAAACCAGAGAGTGAAATTAGCACAGATACCTTTCCATAAGCTCAATATATAATAGACAAGACCTACTCCTTGCTCAACGAAATGGACTCAACACCCCATATTCAACGCCTCGGAAGATACCTGACAAGTAAGAATCTTAAAACCCATGGATTTATATGTCTCCATAAGGAAATCAAGCGTGTGTACAGCGGCCTAAACGCAGCAGTGAAAATCCGATAAGTCCCATTATCAAAATAAATTTCAAAAACAAAACACAATGACAGTGAAATAGAGAGCAATTCTTAAATAATTCATTCAGGGCTTGTGATGCAACCTGGATTTACAACATCTACACCCAGAGCTGGGTGAGACATAAGGCTGGACACATCGGGCTGATAGCATTGGTGAGGTTCGGTGAGCAAACGCAGACCCTTTGAAGTCATACTGCACGGTACCCATTCCATGGGTCCCAACTCTCCACGTTTAAGGGATTCTTCCTTCAGCTAAAACATGCATGGGAAACCCAGAGTATGGTCCACCGTGTGATTGGGAAACGTTTTCAAATGCATCTCAGTTTTCGAACCCTGGTACTCGGGTTCAGCATTGCAGACGCTTTACTAACACTCTCCCCACTTGGAGAGTCAGGGACTTTAAACTCCTGTTTGGCACAGTTTGCAATTTCTGCGCAAGATGAACAGGAATAGGGAGAACCAATGAGAGACTAGCTGTAGGTGTCTGCACTGGCAAATGGAACGCTCATTTCCCACCAGGAAGTGGAATTAACCAAAGGCTCAGCGTGCCCTACCAGAAACAGATTAGCGCCTTAAGCAATCCTGCGGTTTTGCAGCCAGCTCACAAGAAAGTGAGTTGAAGAAAGGAGCTCAGGGCCACTGAAATTCACAAACCTGCAGAGTTATGAATGACAGCTATCGTCCAAAAATGTATTGAAGTAAGTCTTCGAAAAGGAGTTGAAAGCGGGGCAGAATTTCAGGAAAACGATTTCAGGGGGTAGACTGGAATTGCACTTAAAGCATAGGAAAAGAGGCAGAATGTCCACAATGATGCACTTGGCCAAAAAGGGCGTATGCGTTTTTTCCTGAATATATTCAGGAAAAAACGCATACGCACTTTTTGGCCAACCAAGCAGGCGTGTAAAGGAAATCTGCACTACAATGAAGTCTCACTGCTCCCCAATCAAAAGGGCCATCTGAAAAAAGTGTAAAATCTTGAAAGGCAGGACAGGTCATGGAGAACAGGGAGCCTAGTTATGCTGATGTGCGGGATATAAATTGCCAACAGCCACAGTGGAGAAGTGTATAGTGTTTCCTGAAACACGTAGGCAACAAATCAACACAGCCTATGGCACTTCCACTTATGGTCCTATAGGTTAGGGAAATTAAAATCAAAAACACACAGCCACCCCAAAATTTGGGACGGCTCTGTTTACAAAAACGTCGTCTATGGTACAAGTTAAATATCCGAGAAAGCAAAAAATGGATAAAGAAGTTGTGATACGCACGTACAATGGAATATCACTCAGCAATGAAATCTACGTCATCAGGCCCGAAGCGCCATAATGAGTGGATTCAGTTACGATGATTCTACGAGAAATAAGTCTCACAGAAAAAGAAACATCATAAGATATGACTAATACACGGAATTTAAACTTGGCTACACATGAACTGAATTACAAAACAGAAAATGGTCTCAAATTGAGAATATCAACTTATGCTTGCTTATGCGGAAAGTTGAGTTGGGGTGCTGCATAAAACCAGAGATTGAAATTAGCACAGATACCGTTCCATAAGCCAAATATATAATAGACAAGACATACTCCTTGCTCAACGAAACGGACGCAACGCCTGGGACTATACCTGACAAGTAAGAATCTTAAAATCCATGGATTTATATGTCTCCATAAGGAAGTCAAGCGTGTGTACACCGGCCTAAATGCAGCAGTGAAAATCCGATAAATCCCATTATCAAAATAAATTTCAAAAACAAAACACAATGACAGTGAAATAGAGAGCAATTCTTAAATAATTCATACAGGGATTGTGATGCAAACTGGAATTACCACATCTACACCCAGAGCTGGATGAGACATAAGGCTGGACCCTTCGGGCTGAAAGCATTGGTGAGGTCGGTGAGCAAACGCAGACCTCTTGAAGTCATACTGCATGGTACCCATTCCAAGGGTCCCAACTCTCCAGGTTTAAGGGATTCTTCCTTGAGCTAAAACATGCATGGGAAACCCAGAGTATGGTCCACCATGTGATTGGGAAACGTTTTCAAATGCATCTCAGTTTTCGTCCCCTGGTACTCGGGTTCACCATTCCAGACGCTTTACTAACACTCTCCCCACTTGGAGAGTCAGTGCCTTTAACCTCCTGTTTGGCACAGTTTGCAATTTCTGCGCAAGATGAACAGGCATAGGGAGAACCAATGAGAGACTAGCTGTTGGTGTCTGCACGGGCAAATGGAACGCTCATTTCCCACCAGGAAGAGGAATTAACCAAAGGCTCAGCGTGCCCTGCTGGAAAGAGATTAGGGCCTGAAGCAATCCTGCGGTTTTGCCGTCAGCTCACAAGAAAACGAGTTGAAGAAAGGGGCTCAGGGGCACTGTAATTCACAAACCTGCAGAGTTATGAATGACAGCTATCGTCCAAAAATGTACTGAAGTAAGTCTTCAAAGAGGAAATGAATGCGGGGCAGAATTTCAGGAAAACGATTTCAGGGGGTAGACTGGAATTGCACTTAAAGCGTAGGAAAAGAGGCAGAATGTCAACAATGATGCACTTGGCCAAAAAGGGCGTATGCGTTTTTTCCTGAATATATTCAGGAAAAAACGCATACGCCCTTTTTGCCAACCAAGCAAGCGTGTAAAGGAAATCTGCACTACAATGAAGTCTCACTGCCCCCCGGTCAAAAGGGCCATCTGAAAAAAGTGTAAAATCCAGAAAGGCAGGACAGGTCTTGGAGAACAGGGAGCCTTGTTATGCTGATGGGCAGGATGTAAATTGCCAACAGCCACTCTGGAGAAATATATGGTGTATCCTGAAACACGTAGGAAACAAAGCAACACAGCCTATGTCACTTCCACTATGGTCCTATAGCTTAGGGTAATTAAAATCACAAACACACAGCCACCACAAAGTTTGGGATGGCTCTGTTTACAAGAACCTTTTCTACGGTACAAGTTAAATATCCGAGAAAGGAAAAAATAGATAAAGAATATCTGGTACGCACGTACAATGGAATATCACTCAGCAATGAAATCTACGTCTTCAGGCCCGTAGCGGCATCATGAGTGGATTCAGGTACGATGATTCTACGAGAAATAAGTCACACAGAAAAAGAAACATCATAATATATCAGTAATACACGGAATGTAAACTTGGCTACACATAAACTGAATTCCAAAATAGAACAGGGTCTCAAATTTAGAAAACCAACTTATGCTTGCTTATGGGGAAAGGTGAGTTGGGGTGCTGCATAAAACCAGAGATTGAAATTAGCACAGATACCGTTCCATAAGCCAAATATATAATAGACAAGACCTACTCCTTTCTCAACGAAATGGACTCAACACCCCATATTCAACGCCTGGCAAGATACCTGACAAGTAAGAATCTTAAAACCCATGGATTTATATGTCTCCATAAGGAAATCAAGCGTGTGTACAGCGGCCTAAACGCAGCAGTGAAAATCCGATAAATCCCATTATCAAAATAAATTTCAAAAACAAAACACAATGACAGTGAAATAGAGAGCAATTCTTAAATAATTCATTCAGGGCTTGTGATGCAACCTGGATTTCCCACATCTATACCCAGAGCTGGGTGAGACATAAGGCTGGACACTTCGGGCTGATAGCATTGGTGAGGTTCGGTGAGCAAACGCAGACCCTTTGAAGTCATACTGCATGGTACCCATTCCATGGGTTCCAAATTTCCAGGTTTAAGGGATTCTTCCTTCAGCTAAAACATGCATGGGAAACTCATAGTATGGTCCACCGTGTGATTGGGAAACGTTTTCAAATGCATCTGAGTTTTCGTCCCCTGGTACTCGGGTTCACCATTCCAGACGCTTTACTAACACTCTCCCCACTTGGAGAGTCAGTGCATTTAACCTCCTGTTTGGCACACTTTGCAATTTCTGCGCAAGATGAACAGGAATAGGGAGAAGCAATGAGAGACTAGCTGTAGGTGTCTCCAAGGGCAAATGGAACGCTCATTTCCCACCAGGAAGAGGAATTAAGCAAAGGCTCAGCGTTCCCCCCCTGGAAAGAGATTATGGCCTGAAGCAATCCTGCGGTTTTGCGGCCAGCTCACAAGAAAGCGAGTTGAAGACATGAGCTCAGGGGCACTGTAATTCACAAACCTGCAGAGTTAAGAATGACAGCTATCGTCCAAAAATGTACTGAAGTAAGTCTTCAAAGAGGACTTGAAAGCGGGGCAGAATTTCAGGAAAACGATTTCAGGGGGTAGACTGGAATTGTACTAAAAGCATAGGAAAAGAGGAGAATGTAGACAATGATGCACTTGGCCAAAAAGGGCGTATGCGTTTTTTCCTGAATATATTCAGGAAAAAACGCATACGCACTTTTTGGCCAACCAAGCAAGTGTGTAAAGGAAATCTGCACTACAATGAAGTCTCATTGCCCCCTGGTCAAAAGGGCCATCTGAAAAAAATGTAAAATCCAGAAAGTCAGGACAGGTCATGGAGAACAGGGAGCCTTGTCATGCTGATGGGCGGGATGTAAATTGCCAACAACCACTCTGGAGAAGTGTATGGTGTTTCCAGAAACACGTAGGAAACAAAGCAACACAGCCTATGGCACTTCCACTTATGGTCCTATAGCTTAGGGAAATTAAATTCAAAAACACACAGCCACCCCAGAGTTTGGGACGGCGCTGTTTACAAGAACTTCGTCTACGGTACAAGTAAAATATCCCAGAAAGCAAAAAATGTATAAAGAAGTTATGGTACGCACGTACAATGGAATATCACTCAGCAATGAAATCTACGTCATCAGGCCCGTAGCGGCATAATGAGTGGATTCAGGTACGATGATTCTACGAGAAATAAGTCACACAGAAAAAGAAACATCATAAGATATCACTAATACACGGAATGTAAAGTTGGCGACACATGAACTGAATTACAAAACAGAACAGGGTCTCAAATTTAGAAAACCAACTTATGCTTGCTTATGGGGAAAGGTGAGATGGGGTGCTGCATAAAACCAGAGATTGAAATTAACACAGATACCGTTCCATAAGCCAAATATATAATAGACAAGCCCTACTCCTTGCTCAATGAAATGGACTCAACACCCCATATTCAACGCCTGGCAAGATACCTGACAAGTAAGAATCTTAAAACCCATGGATTTATATGTCTCCATAAGGAAATCAAGCGTGTGTACAGCGGCCTAAACGCAGCAGTGAAAATCCGATAAATCCCATTATCAATATAAATTTCAAAAACAAAACAAAATGACAGTGAAATAGAGAGCAATTCTTAAATAATTCATTCAGGGCTTGTGATGCAACCTGGATTTACCACATCTACACCCAGAGCTGGGTGAGACATAAGGCTGGACACTTCGGGCTGATAGCATTGGTGAGGTTCGGTGAGCAAACGCAGACCCTTTGAAGTCATACTGCATGGTACCCATTCCATGGGTCCCAAATTTCCAGGTTTAAGGGATTCTTCCTTCAGCTAAAACATGCATTGGAAACCCATAGTATGGTCCACCATGTGATTGGGAAACGTTTTCAAATGCATCTCAGTTTTCGTCCCCTGGTACTCGGGTTCACCATTCCAGACGCTTTACTAACACTCTCCCCACTTGGAGAGTCAGTGCATTTAACCTCCTGTTTGGCACACTTTGCAATTTCTGCGCAAGATGAACAGGCATAGGGAGAAGCAATGAGAGACTAGCTGTAGGTGTCTGCACGGGCAAATGGAACGCTCATTTCCCACCAGGAAGAGGAATTAACCAAAGGCTCAGCGTGCCCTGCCGGAAAGAGACTAGGGCCTGAAGCAATCCTGCGGTTTTGCGGCCAGCTCACAAGAAAGCGAGTTGAAGAAAGGAGCTCAGGGGCACTGTAATTCACAAACATGCAGAGTTATGAATGACACCTATCGTCCAAAAATGTATAGAAGTAAGTCTTCGAAGAGGACTTGAAAGCGGGGCAGAATTTCAGGAAAACGATTTCAGGGGGTAGACTGGAATTGCACTTAAAGCATAGGAAAAGAGGCAGAATGTCGACAATGATGCACTTGGCCAAAAAGGGCGTATGCGTTTTTTCCTGAATATATTCAGAAAAAAACGCATACGCCCTTTTTGGCCAACCAAGCAACCGTGTAAAGGAAATCTGCACTACAATGAAGTCTCACTGCCCCCCCGGTCAAAAGGGCCATCTGAAAAATGTGTAAAATCCAGAAAGGCAGGACAGGTCATGGAGAACAGGGAGCCTTGTCATGTTGATGGGCGGGATGTAAATTGCCAACAACCACTCTGGAGAAGTGTATGGTGTTTCCAGAAACACGGAGGAAACAAAGCAACACAGCCTATGGCACTTCCACTTATGGTCCTATAGCTTAGGGAAATTAAAATCAAAAACACACAGCCACCCCAGAGCTTGGGACGGCTCTGTTTACAAGAACCTCGTCTACGGTACAAGTAAAATATCCCAGAAAGTAAAAAATGGATAAAGAAGCTGTGGTATGCACGTACAATGGAATATCACTCAGCAATGAAATCTACGTCATCAGGCCCATAGCGGCATAATGAGTGGATTCAGGTACGATGATTCTACGAGAAATAAGTCACACAGAAAAAGAAACATCATAAGATATGACTAATACACGGAATGTAAACTTGGCTACCCATGAACTGAATTACAAAACAGAACAGGGTCTCAAATTTAGAAAACCAACTTATGCTTGCTTATGGGGAAAGGTGAGTTTGGGTGCTGCATAAAACCAGAGATTGAAATTAGCACAGATACCGTTCCATAAGCCAAATATATAATAGACAAGACCTACTCCTTGCTCAACGAAATGGACTCAACACCCTATATTCAACGCCTGGGAAGATACCTGACAAGTAAGAATCTTAAAACCCATGGATTTATATGTCTCCATAAGGAAATCAAGCGTGTGTACAGTGGCCTAAAAGCAGCAGTGAAAATCCGATAAATCCCATTATCAAAATGAATTTCAAAAACAAAACACAATGACAGTGAAATAGAGAGCAATTCTTAAATAATTCATTCAGGGCTTGTGATGCAACCTGTATTTACCACATCTACACCCAGAGCTGGATGAGACATAAGGCTGGACACTTCGGGCTGATAGCATTGGTGAGGTTCGGTGAGCAAACGCAGACCCTTTGAAGTCATACTGCATGGTACCCATTCCATGGGTCCCAACTCTCCAGGTTTAAAGGATTCTTCCTTCAGCTAAAACATGCATGGGAAACCCAGAGTATGGTACACCGTGTGATTGGGAAACGTTTTCAAATGCATCTCAGTTTTCGTCCCCTGGTACTCGGGTTCAACATTTGAACGCTTTACTAACACTCTCCCCACTTGGAGAGTCAGTGCCATTAACCTCCTGTTTGGCACAGTTTGCAATTTCTGCGCAAGATGAACAGGAATAGGGAGAAGCAATGAGAGACTAGCTGTTGGTGTCTGCACGGGCAAATTGAACGATCATTTCCCACCAGGAAGAGGAATTACCCAAAGGCTCAGCGTGCCCGGCCGGAAACATATTAGTGCCTGAAGCAATCCTGCGGTTTTGCGGCCAGCTCACAAGAAAAGGAGTTGAAGAAAATAGCTCAGGGGCACTGTAATTCACAAACATGCAGAGTTATGAATGACAGCTATCGTCCAAAAATGTACTGAAGTAAGTCTTCAAAGAGGACTTGAAAGCGGGGCAGAATTTCAGGAAAACGATTTCAGGGGGTAGACTGGAATTGCACTTAAAGCATAGGAAAAGAGGCAGAATGTCGAAAATGATGCACTTGGCCAAAAAGGGCGTATGCGATTTTTCCTGAATATATTCAGGAAAAAACGCATACGCCCTTTTTGGCCAACCAAGCAAGCGTGAAAAGGAAATCTGCACTACAATGAAGTCTCACTGCCCCCCGGTCAAAAGGGCCATCTGAAAAAAGTGTAAAATCCAGAAAGGCAGAACAGGTCTTGGAGAACAGGGAGCCTTGTTATGCTGATGGGCGGGATGTAAATTGCCAACAGCCACTCTGGAGAAATGTATGGTGTATCCTGAAACACGTAGGAAACAAAGCAACACAGCCTATGTCACTTCCACTATGGTCCTATAGCTTAGGGTAATTAAAATCACAAACACACAGCCACCCCAAACTTTGGGATGGCTCTGTTTACAAGAACCTTTTCTACGGTACAAGTTAAATATCCGAGAAAGGAAAAAATGGATAAAGAATATCTGGTACGCACGTACAATGGAATATCACTCAGCAATGAAATCTACGTCTTCAGGCCCATAGCGGCATAATGAGTGGATTCAGGTATGATGATTCTACGAGAAATAACTCACACAGAAAAAGAAACATCATAAGATATCACTAATACACGGAATGTAAACTTGGCTACCCATGAACTGAATTACAAAACAGAACAGGGTCTGAAATTTAGAAAACCAACTTATGCTTGCTTATGGGGAAAGGTGAGTTGGGGTGCTGCATAAAACCAGAGATTGAAATTAGCACAGATACCGTTCCATAAGCCAAATATATAATAGACAAGACCTACTCCTTGCTCAACGAAATGGACTCAACACCCCATATTCAACGCCTGGCAAGATACCTGACAAGTAAGAATCTTAAAACCCATGGATTTATATGTCTCCATAAGGAAATCAAGCGTGTGTACAGCGGCCTAAACGCAGCAGTGAAAATCCGATAAATCCCATTATCAAAATAAATTTCAAAAACAAAACACAATGACAGTGAAATAGAGAGCAATTCTTAAATAATTCATTCAGGGCTTGTGATGCAACCTGGATTTACCACATCTACACCCAGAGCTGGGTGAGACATAAGGCTGGACACTTCGGGCTGATAGCACTGGTGAGGTTCGGTGAGCAAACGCAGACCTTTTGAAGACATACTGCATGGTACCCATTCCATGGGTTCCAAATTTCCAGGTTTAAGGGATTCTTCCTTCAGCTAAAACATGCATGGGAAACCCATAGTATGGTCCACCGTGTGATTGGGAAACGTTTTCAAATGCATCTCAGTTTTCGTCCCCTGGTACTCGGGTTCACCATTCCAGACGCTTTACTAACACTCTCCCCACTTGGAGAGTCAGTGCATTTAACCTCCTGTTTGGCACACTTTGCAATTTCTGCGCAAGATGAACAGGAATAGGGAGAAGCAATGAGAGACTAGCTGTAGGTGTCTGCACGGGCAAATGGAACACTCATTTCCGACCAGGAAGAGGAATTAAACAAAGGCTCAGCGTGCCCGGCCGGAAAGAGATTAGGGCCTGAAGCAATCCTGCGGTTTTGCGGCCAGCTCACAAGAAAGCGAGTTGAAGAAAGGAGCTCAGGGGCACTGTAATTCACAAACCTGCAGAGTTATGAATGACAGCTATCGTCCAAAAATGTATTGAATTAAGTCTTCCAAGAGGACTTGAAAGCGGGGCAGAATTTCAGGAAAACGATTTCAGGGGGTAGACTGGAATTGTACTAAAAGCATAGGAAAAGAGGCAGAATGTCGACAACGATGCACTTGGCCAAAAAGGGCGTATGCGTTTTTTCCTGAATATATTCAGGAAAAAACGCATACGCTGTTTTTGGCCAACCAAGCAAGCATGTAAAGGAAATCTGCACTACAATGAAGTCTCACTGCCCCCCCGGTCAAAAGAGCCATCTGAAAAAAGTGTAAAATCCAGAAAGGCAGGACAGGTCATGGAGAACAGGGAGCCTTGTCATGCTGATGGGCGGGATGTAAATTGCCAACAACCACTCTGGAGAAGTGTATGGTGTTTCCAGAAACACGTAGGAAACAAAGCAACACAGCCTATGGCACTTCCACTTATGGTCCTATAGCTTAGGGAAATTAAAATCAAAAACACACAGCCACCCCAGAGTTTGGGATGGCTCTGTTTACAAGAACCTCATCTACGGTAGAAGTTAAATATCCGAGAAAGCATAAAATGGATAAAGAAGTTGTGGTACGCACGTACAATGGAATATCTCTCAGCAATGAAATCTACGTCATCAGGACCGTAGCGGCATAATGAGTGGATTCAGGTACGATGATTCTATGAGAAATAAGTCAGACAGAAAAAGAAACATCATAAGTTATCACTAATACACGGAATGTAAACTTGGCTACCCATGAACTGAATTACAAAACAGAACAGGGTCTCAAATTTAGCAAACCAACTTATGCTTGCTTATGGGGAAAGGTCAGTTGGGATGCTGCATAAAACCAGAGATTGAAATTAGCACAGATACCGTTCCATAAGCCAAATATATAATAGACAAAACCTACTCCTTGCTCAACGAAATGGACTCAACACCCAATATTCAACGCCTGGGAAGATACCTGACAAGTAAGACTCTTAAAACCCATGGATTTATATGTCTCCATAAGGAAATCAAGCGTGTGTACAGTGGCCTAAAAGCAGCAGTGAAAATCCGATAAATCCCATTATCAAAATGAATTTCAAAAACAAAACACAATGACAGTGAAATAGAGAGCAATTCTTAAATAATTCATTCAGGGCTTGTGATGCAACCTGTATTTACCACATCTACACCCAGAGCTGGATGAGACATAAGGCTGGACACTTCAGGCTGATAGCATTGGTGAGGTTCGGTGAGCAAACGCAGAACCTTTGAAGTCATACTGCATGGTACCCATTCCATAGGTCCCAACTCTCCAGGTTTAAGGGATTCTTCCTTCAGCTAAAACATGCATGGGAAACCCAGAGTATGGTCCACCATGTGATTGGGAAACGTTTTCAAATGCATCTCAGTTTTCGTCCCCTGGTACTCGGGTTCAACATTTGAACGCTTTACTAACACTCTCCCCACTTGGACAGTCAGTGCCATTAACCTCCTGTTTGGCACAGTTTGCAATTTCTGTGCAAGATGAACAGGAATAGGGAGAAGCAATGAGAGACTAGCTGTAGGTGTCTGCACGGGCAAATGGAAAGCTCATTGCCCACCAGGAAGAGGAATTATCCAAAGGCTCAGCGTGCCCTGCCGGAAACAGATTAGGGCCTGAAGCAATCCTGCGGATTTGCGGCCAGCTCACAAGAAAGCGAGTTGAAGAAATGAGCTCAGGGGCACTGTAATTCACAACCCTGCAGAGTTATGAATGACAGCTATCATCCAAAAATGTATTGAAGTAAGTCTTCGAAGAGGACTTGAAAGCGGGGCAGAATTTCAGGAATACGATTTTAGGGGGTAGACTGGAATTGTACTAAAAGCATAGGAAAAGAGGGAGAATGTAGACAATGATGCACTTGGCCAAAAAGGGCGTATGCGTTTTTTCCTGAATATATTCAGGAAAAAACGCATACGCCCTTTTTGGCCAACCAAGCAAGCGTGTAAAGGAAATCTGCACGACAATGAAGTCTCACTGCCCCCTGGTCAAAAGGGCCATCTGAAAAAAATGTAAAATCCAGAAAGCCAGGACAGGTCATGGAAAACAGGGAGCCTTGTCATGCTGATGGGCGGGATGTAAATTGTCAACAACCACTCTGGAGAAGTGTATGGTGTTTCCAGAAACACGTAGGAAACAAAGCAACACAGCCTATGGCACTTCCACTTATGGTCCTATAGCTTAGGGAAATTAAATTCAAAAACACACAGCCACCCCAGAGTTTGCGATGGTTCTGTTTACAAGAACCTCGTCTACGGTACAAGTAAAATATCCCAGAAAGCAAAAAATGTATAAAGAAGTTGTGGTACGCACGTACAATGGAATATCACTCAGCAATGAAATCTACGTCATCAGGCCCGTAGCGGCATAATGAGTGGATTCAGGTACGATGATTCTACGAGAAATAAGTCACACAGAAAAAGAAACATCATAAGATATCACTAATACACGTAATGTAAAGTTGGCTACACATGAACTGAATTACAAAACAGAACAGGGTCTCAAATTTAGAAAACCAACTTATGCTTGCTTATGGGGAAAGGTGAGATGGGGTGCTGCATAAAACCAGAGATTGAAATTAGCACAGATACCGTTCCATAAGCCAAATATATAATAGACAAGACCTACTCCTTGCTCAACGAAATGGACTCAACACCCCATATTCAACGCCTGGCAAGATACCTGACAAGTAAGAATCTTAAAACCCATGGATTTATATGTATCCATAAGGAAATCAAGCGTGTGTACAGCGGCCTAAACGCAGCAGTGAAAATCCGATAAATCCCATTATCAAAATAAATTTCAAAAACAAAACAAAATGACAGTGAAATAGAGAGCAATTCTTAAATAATTCATTCAGGGCTTGTGATGCAACCTGGATTTCCCACATCTACACCCAGAGCTGGGTGAGACATAAGGCTGGACACTTCGGGCTGATAGCATTGGTGAGGTTCGGTGAGCAAACGCAGACCCTTTGAAGTCATACTGCATGGTACCCATTCCAGGGGTCCCAACTCTCCAGGTTTAAGGGATTCTTCCTTCAGCTAAAACATGCATGGGAAACCCAGACTATCGTCCACCGTGTGATTGGGAAACGTTTTCAAATGCATCTCAGTTTTCGTCCCCTGGTACTCGGGTTCACCATTCCAGACGCTTTACTAACACTCTCCCCACTTGGAGAGTCAGTGCATTTAACCTCCTGTTTGGCACAGTTTGCAATTTCTGCGCAAGATGAACAGGCATAGGGAGAACCAATGAGAGACTAGCTGTTGGTGTCTGCACCGGCAAATTGAACGATCATTTCCCACCAGGAAGAGGAATTAAGCAAAGGCTCAGCGTTCCCGGCCGGAAACATATTAGGGCCTGAAGCAATCCTGCGGTTTTGCGACCAGCTCACAAGAAAAGGAGTTGAAGAAAGGAGCTCAGGGGCACTGTAATTCACAAACCTGCAGAGTTATGAATGACAGCTATCGTCCAAAAATGTACTGAAGTAAGTCTTCAAAGAGGACTTGAAAGCGGGGCAGAATTTCAGGAAAACGATTTCAGGGGGTAGACTGGAATTGCACTTAAAGCGTAGGAAAAGAGGCAGAATGTCAACAATGATGCACTTGGCCAAAAAGGGCGTATGCGTTTTTTCCTGAATATATTCAGGAAAAAACGCATACGCCCTTTTTGGCCAACCACGCAAGCGTGTAAAGGAAATCTGCACTACAATGAAGTCTCACTGCCCCCTGGTCAAAAGGGCCATCTGAAAAAAGTGTAAAATCCAGAAAGACAGGACAGGTCATGGAGAACAGGGAGCCTTGTTATGCTGATGGGCGGGATGTAAATTGCCAACAGCCACTCTGTCGAAATGTATGATGTATCCTGAAACACGTAGGAAACAAAGGAACACAGCCTATGTCACTTCCACTTATGGTCCTATAGCTTAGGGAAATTAAAATCAAAAACACACAGCCAAACCAAAGTTTGGGATGGCTCTGTTTACAAGAACCTTGTGTACGGTACAAGTTAAATATCCGAGAAAGCAAAAAATGAATAAAGAAGTTCTGGTACGCACGTACAATGGAATATCACTCAGCAATGAAATCTACGTCATCAGGCCCGTAGCGGCATAATGAGTGGATTCAGGTACGATGATTCTACGAGAAATAAGTCACACAGAAAAAGAAACATCATAATATATCAGTAATACACGGAATGTAAACTTGGCTACACATAAACTGAATTACAAAACAGAACAGGGTCTCAAATTTAGAAAACCAACTTATGCTTGCTTATGGGGAAAGGTGAGTTGCGGTGCTGCATAAAACCAGAGATTGAAATTAGCACAGATACCATTCCATAAGCCAAATATATAATAGACAAGACCTACTCCTTGCTCAACGAAATGGACTCAACACCCCATATTCAACGCCTGGCAAGATACCTGACAAGTAAGAATCTTAAAACCCATGGATTTATATGTCTCCATAAGGAAATCAAGCGTGTGTACAGCGGCCTAAACGCAGCAGTGAAAATCCGATAAATCCCATTATCAAAATAAAATTCAAAAACAAAACAAAATGACAGTGAAATAGAGAGCAATTCTTAAATAATTCATTCAGGGTTTGTGATGCAACCTGGATTTACCACCTCTACACCCAGAGCTGGATGAGACATAAGGCTGGACACTTCGGGCTGATAGCATTGGTGAGGTTCGGTGAGCAAACGCAGACCCTTTGAAGTCATACTGCATGGTAACCATTCCATGGGTCCCAACTCTCCAGGTTTAAGGAATTCTTCCTTCAGCTAAAACATGCATGGGAAACCCACAGTACAGTGCACTGTGTGACAGGGAAACGTTTTCAAATGCATCTCAGTTATCGTCCCCTGGTACTCGGGTTCACCATTTTAGACGCTTTACTAACACTCTCCCCACTTGGAGAGTCAGTGCCATTAACCTCCTGTTTGGCACAGTTTGCAATTTCTGCGCAAGATGTACAGGAATAGGGAGAACCAATGAGAGACTAGCTGTAGGTGCCTGCACGGGCAAAAGAACACTCATTTCCGACCAGGAAGAGGAATTAAACAAAGGCTCAGCATGCCCTGCCGGAAAGAGATTATGGCCTGAAGCAATCCTGCGGTTTTGCGGCCAGCTCACAAGAAAGCGAGTTGAAGAAATGAGCTCAGGGGCACTGTAATTCACAAACCTGCAGAGTTATGAATGACACCTATCGTCCAAAAATGTATTGAAGTAAGTCTTCGAAGAGGACTTGTAAGCGGGGCAGAATTTCAGGAAAACGATTTCAGGGGGTAGACTGGAATTGTACTAAAAGCATAGGAAAAGAGGCAGAATGTCCACAACGATGCACTTGGCCAAAAAGGGCGTATGCGTTTTTTCCTGAATATATTCAGAAAAAAACGCATACGCCCTTTTTGGCCAACCAAGCAAGCGTGTAAAGGAAATCTGCACTACAATGAAGTCTCACTGCCCCCCTGGTCAAAAGGGCCATCTGAAAAAAGTGTAAAATCCAGAAATGCAGGACAGGTCATGGAGAACAGGGAGCCTTGTCATGTTGATGGGCGGGATGTAAATTGCCAACAACCACTCTGGAGAAGTGTATGGTGTTTCCAGAAACACGTAGGAAACAAAGCAACACAGCCTATGGCACTTCCACTTATGGTCCTATAGCTTAGGGAAATTAAAATCAAAAACACACAGCCACCCCAGAGTTTGGGACGGCTCTGTTTACAAGAACCTCGTCTACGGTACAAGTAAAATATCCCAGAAAGTAAAAAATGGATAAAGAAGTTGTGGTACGCACGTACAATGGAATATCACTCAGCAATGAAATCTACGTCATCAGCTCCATAGCGGCATAATGAGTGGATTCAGGTACGATGATTCTACGAGAAATAAGTCACACAGAAAAAGAAACATCATAAGATATGACTAATACACGGAATGTAAACTTGGCTACCCATGAACTGAATTACAAAACAGAACAGGGTCTCAAATTTAGAAAACCAACTTATGCTTGCTTATGGGGAAAGGTGAGTTGGGGTGCTGCATAAAACCAGAGTTTGAAATTAGCACAGATATCGTTCCATAAGCCAAATATATAATAGACAAGACCTACTCCTTGCTCAACGAAATGGACTCAACACCCCATATTCAACGCCTGGCAAGATACCTGACAAGTAAGAATCTTAAAACCCATGGATTTATATGTCTCCATAAGGAAATCAAGCGTGTGTACAGCGGCCTAAACGCAGCAGTGAAAATCCGATAAATCCCATTATCAAAATAAATTTCAAAAACAAAACAAAATGACAGTGAAATAGAGAGCAATTCTTAAATAATTCATTCAGGGCTTGTGATGCAACCTGGATTTACCACATCTACACCCAGAGCTGGGTGAGACATAAGGCTGGACACTTCGGGCTGATAGCATTGGTGAGGTTCGGTGAGCAAACGCAGACCCTTTGAAGTCATACTGCATGGTACCCTTTCCATGGGTCCCAAATTTCCAGGTTTAAGGGATTCTTCCTTCAGCTAAAACATGCATGGGAAACCCATAGTATGGTCCACCGTGTGATTGGGAAATGTTTTCAAATGCATCTCAGTTTTCGTCCCCTGGTACTCGGGTTCACCATTCCAGACGCTTTACAAACACTCTCCCCACTTGGAGAGTCAGTGCATTTAACCTCCTGTTTGGCACACTTTGCAATTTCTGCGCAAGATGAACAGGCATAGGGAGAAGCACTGAGAGACTAGCTGTAGGTGTCTGCACGGGCAAATGGAACGCTCATTTCCCACCAGGAAGAGGAATTAACCAAAGGCTCAGCGTGCCCTGCCGGAAAGAGACTAGGGCCTGAAGCAATCCTGCGGTTTTGCGGCCAGCTCACAAGAAAGCGAGTTGAAGAAAGGAGCTCAGGGGCACTGTAATTCACAAACCTGCAGAGTTATGAATGACACCTATCGTCCAAAAATGTATAGAAGTAAGTCTTCGAAGAGGACTTGAAAGCGGGGCAGAATTTCAGGAAAACGATTTCAGGGGGTAGACTGGAATTGCACTTAAAGCATAGGAAAAGAGGCAGAATGTTGACAATGATGCACTTGGCCAAAAAGGGCGTATGCGTTTTTTCCTGAATATATTCAGGAAAAAACGCATACGCCCTTTTTGGCCAACCAAGCAAGCGTGTAAAGGAAATCTGCACTACAATGAAGTCTCACTGCCCCCCGGTCAAAAGGGCCATCTGAAAAAAGTGTAAAATCCAGAAAGGCAGGACAGGTCATGGAGAACAGGGAGCCTTGTTATGCTGATGGGCGGATTTAAATTGCCAACAGCCACTCTGGAAAAGTGTATGGTGTTTCCTGAAACATGTAGGAAACAAAGCAACACAGCCTATGGCACTTCCACTAATGGTCCTATAGCTTAGGGAAATTATAATCAAAAACACACAGCCACCCCAAAGTTTGGGATGGCTCTGTTTACAAGAACCTCATCTATGGTAGCAGTTAAATATCCCAGAAAGCATAAAATGGATAAAGAAGTTGTGGTACGCACGTACAATGGAATATCACTCAGCAATGAAATCTACGTCATCAGGACCGTAGCGGCAAAATGAGTGGATTCAGGTACGATGATTCTATGAGAAATAAGTCAGACAGAAAAAGAAACATCATAAGTTATCACTAATACACGGAATGTAAACTTGGCTACCCATGAACTGAATTACAAAACAGAACAGGGTCTCAAATTTAGCAAACCAACTTATGCTTGCTTATGGGGAAAGGTCAGTTGGGATGCTGCATAAAACCAGAGATTGAAATTAGCACAGAAACCGTTCCATAAGCTAAATATATAATAGACAAAACCTACTCCTTGCTCAACGAAATGGACTCAACACCCTATATTCCACGCCTGGGAAGATACCTGACAAGTAAGAATCTTAAAACCCATGGATTTATATGTCTCCATAAGGAAATCAAGCGTGTGTACAGTGGCCTAAAAGCAGCAGTGAAAATCCGATAAATCCCATTATCAAAATGAATTTCAAAAACAAAACACAATGACAGTGAAATAGAGAGCAATTCTTAAATAATTCATTCAGGGCTTGTGATGCAACCTGTATTTACCACATCTACACCCAGAGCTGGATGAGACATAAGGCTGGACACTTCGGGCTGATAGCATTGGTGAGGTTCGGTGAGCAAACGCAGACCCTTTGAAGTCATACTGCATGGTACCCATTCCATAGGTCCCAACTCTCCAGGTTTAAGGGATTCTTCCTTCAGCTAAAACATGCATGGGAAACCCAGAGTATGGTCCACCGTGTGATTGGGAAACGTTTTCAAATGCATCTCAGTTTTTGTCCCCTGGTACTCGGGTTCAACATTTGAACGCTTTACTAACACTCTCCCCACTTGGAGAGTCAGTGCCATTAACCTCCTGTTTGGCACAGTTTGCAATTTCTGCGCAAGATGAACAGGAATAGGGAGAAGCAATGAGAGACTAGCTGTTGGTGTCTGCACGGGCAAATTGAACGATCATTTCCCACCAGGAAGAGGAATTACCCAAAGGCTCAGCGTGCCCGGCCGGAAACATATTAGTGCCTGAAGCAATCGTGCGGTTTTGCGGCCAGCTCACAAGAAAAGGAGTTGAAGAAAGGAGCTCAGGGGCACTGTAATTCACAAACATGCAGAGTTATGAATGACAGCTATCGTCCAAAAATGTACTGAAGTAAGTCTTCAAAGAGGACTTGAAAGCGGGGCAGAATTTCAGGAAAACGATTTCAGGGGGTAGACTGGAATTGCACTTAAAGCATAGGAAAAGAGGCAGAATGTCGAAAATGATGCACTTGGCCAAAAAGGGCGTATGCGATTTTTCCTGAATATATTCAGGAAAAAACGCATACGCCCTTTTTGGCCAACCAAGCAAGCGTGTAAAGGAAATCTGCACTACAATGAAGTCTCACTGCCCCCCGGTCAAAAGGGCCATCTGAAAAAAGTGTAAAATCCAGAAAGGCAGAACAGGTCTTGGAGAACAGGGAGCCTTGTTATGCTGATGGGCGGGATGTAAATTGCCAACAGCCACTCTGGAGAAATGTATGGTGTATCCTGAAACACGTAGGAAACAAAGCAACACAGCCTATGTCACTTCCACTATGGTCCTATAGCTTAGGGTACTTAAAATCACAAACACACAGCCACCCCAAAGTTTGGGATGGCTCTGTTTACAAGAACCTTTTCTACGGTACAAGTTAAATATCCGAGAATGGAAAAAATGGATAAAGAATATCTGGTACGCACGTACAATGGAATATCACTCAGCAATGAAATCTACGTCTTCAGGCCCGTAGCGGCATAATGAGTGGATTCAGGTATGATGATTCTACGAGAAATAACTCACACAGAAAAAGAAACATCATAAGATATCACTAATACACGGAATGTAAACTTGGCTACCCATGAACTGAATTACAAAACAGAACAGGGTCTCAAATTTAGAAAACCAACTTATGCTTGCTTATGGGGAAAGGTGAGTTGGGGTGCTGCATAAAACCAGAGATTGAAATTAGCACAGATACCGTTCCATAAGCCAAATATATAATAGACAAGACCTACTCCTTGCTCAACGAAATGGACTCAACACCCCATATTCAACGCCTGGCAAGATACCTGACAAGTAAGAATCTTAAAACCCATGGATTTATATGTCTCCATAAGGAAATCAAGCGTGTGTACAGCGGCCTAAACGCAGCAGTGAAAATCCGATAAATCCCATTATCAAAATAAATTTCAAAAACAAAACACAATGACAGTGAAATAGAGAGCAATTCTTAAATAATTCATTCAGGGCTTGTGATGCAACCTGGATTTCCCACATCTACACCCAGAGCTGGGTGAGACATAAGGCTGGACACTTCGGGCTGATAGCACTGGTGAGGTTCGGTGAGCAAACGCAGACCTTTTGAAGACATACTGCATGGTACCCATTCCATGGGTTCCAAATTTCCAGGTTTAAGGGATTCTTCCTTCAGCTAAAACATGCATGGGAAACCCATAGTATGGTCCACCGTGTGATTGGGAAACGTTTTCAAATGCATCTCAGTTTTCGTCCCCTGGTACTCGGGTTCACCATTCCAGACGCTTTACTAACACTCTCCCCACTTGGAGAGTCAGTGCATTTAACCTCCTGTTTGGCACACTTTGCAATTTCTGCGCAAGATGAACAGGAATAGGGAGAAGCAATGAGAGACTAGCTGTAGGTGTCTGCACGGGCAAATGGAACACTCATTTCCGACAAGGAAGAGGAATTAAACAAAGGCTCAGCATGCCCGGCCGGAAAGAGATTAGGGCCTGAAGCAATCCTGCGGTTTTGCGGCCAGCTCACAAGAAAGCGAGTTGAAGAAAGGAGCTCAGGGGCACTGTAATTCACAAACCTGCAGAGTTATGAATGACAGCTATCGTCCAAAAATGTATTGAATTAAGTCTTCCAAGAGGACTTGAAAGCGGGGCAGAATTTCAGGAAAACGATTTCAGGGGGTAGACTGGAATTGTACTAAAAGCATAGGAAAAGAGGCAGAATGTCGACAACGATGCACTTGGCCAAAAAGGGCGTATGCGTTTTTTCCTGAATATATTCAGGAAAAAACGCATACGCTGTTTTTGGCCAACCAAGCAAGCATGTAAAGGAAATCTGCACTACAATGAAGTCTCACTGCCCCCCCCGGTCAAAAGAGCCATCTGAAAAAAGTGTAAAATCCAGAAAGGCAGGACAGGTCATGGAGAACAGGGAGCCTTGTCATGCTGATGGGCGGGATGTAAATTGCCAACAACCACTCTGGAGAAGTGTATGGTGTTTCCAGAAACACGTAGGAAACAAAGCAACACAGCCTATGGCACTTCCACTTATGGTCCTATAGCTTAGGGAAATTAAAATCAAAAACACACAGCCACCCCAGAGTTTGGGATGGCTCTGTTTACAAGAACCTCATCTACGGTAGAAGTTAAATATCCGAGAAAGCATAAAATGGATAAAGAAGTTGTGGTACGCACGTACAATGGAATATCTCTCAGCAATGAAATCTACGTCATCAGGACCGTAGCGGCATAATGAGTGGATTCAGGTACGATGATTCTATGAGAAATAAGTCAGACAGAAAAAGAAACATCATAAGTTATCACTAATACACGGAATGTAAACTTGGCTACCCATGAACTGAATTACAAAACAGAACAGGGTCTCAAATTTAGCAAACCAACTTATGCTTGCTTATGGGGAAAGGTCAGTTGGGATGCTGCATAAAACCAGAGATTGAAATTAGCACAGAAACCGTTCCATAAGCTAAATATATAATAGACAAAACCTACTCCTTGCTCAACGAATTGGACTCAACACCCTATATTCCACGCCTGGGAAGATACCTGACAAGTAAGAATCTTAAAACCCATGGATTTATATGTCTCCATAAGGAAATCAAGCGTGTGTACAGTGGCCTAAAAGCAGCAGTGAAAATCCGATAAATCCCATTATCAAAATGAATTTCAAAAACAAAACACAATGACAGTGAAATAGAGAGCAATTCTTAAATAATTCATTCAGGGCTTGTGATGCAACCTGTATTTACCACATCTACACCCAGAGCTGGATGAGACATAAGGCTGGACACTTCGGGCTGATAGCATTGGTGAGGTTCGGTGAGCAAACGCAGACCCTTTGAAGTCATACTGCATGGTACCCATTCCATAGGTCCCAACTCTCCAGGTTTAAGGGATTCTTCCTTCAGCTAAAACATGCATGGGAAACCCAGAGTATGGTCCACCGTGTGATTGGGAAACGTTTTCAAATGCATCTCAGTTTTTGTCCCCTGGTACTCGGGTTCAACATTTGAACGCTTTACTAACACTCTCCCCACTTGGAGAGTCAGTGCCATTAACCTCCTATTTGGCACAGTTTGCAATTTCTGCGCAAGATGAACAGGAATAGGGAGAAGCAATGAGAGACTAGCTGTTGGTGTCTGCACGGGCAAATTGAACGATCATTTCCCACCAGGAAGAGGAATTACCCAAAGGCTCAGCGTGCCCGGCCGGAAACATATTAGTGCCTGAAGCAATCGTGCGGTTTTGCGGCCAGCTCACAAGAAAAGGAGTTGAAGAAAGGAGCTCAGGGGCACTGTAATTCACAAACATGCAGAGTTATGAATGACAGCTATCGTCCAAAAATGTACTGAAGTAAGTCTTCAAAGAGGACTTGAAAGCGGGGCAGAATTTCAGGAAAACGATTTCAGGGGGTAGACTGGAATTGCACTTAAAGCATAGGAAAAGAGGCAGAATGTCGAAAATGATGCACTTGGCCAAAAAGGGCGTATGCGATTTTTCCTGAATATATTCAGGAAAAAACGCATACGCCCTTTTTGGCCAACCAAGCAAGCGTGTAAAGGAAATCTGCACTACAATGAAGTCTCACTGCCCCCCGGTCAAAAGGGCCATCTGAAAAAAGTGTAAAATCCAGAAAGGCAGAACAGGTCTTGGAGAACAGGGAGCCTTGTTATGCTGATGGGCGGGATGTAAATTGCCAACAGCCACTCTGGAGAAATGTATGGTGTATCCTGAAACACGTAGGAAACAAAGCAACACAGCCTATGTCACTTCCACTATGGTCCTATAGCTTAGGGTACTTAAAATCACAAACACACAGCCACCCCAAAGTTTGGGATGGCTCTGTTTACAAGAACCTTTTCTACGGTACAAGTTAAATATCCGAGAATGGAAAAAATGGATAAAGAATATCTGGTACGCACGTACAATGGAATATCACTCAGCAATGAAATCTACGTCTTCAGGCCCGTAGCGGCATAATGAGTGGATTCAGGTATGATGATTCTACGAGAAATAACTCACACAGAAAAAGAAACATCATAAGATATCACTAATACACGGAATGTAAACTTGGCTACCCATGAACTGAATTACAAAACAGAACAGGGTCTCAAATTTAGAAAACCAACTTATGCTTGCTTATGGGGAAAGGTGAGTTGGGGTGCTGCATAAAACCAGAGATTGAAATTAGCACAGATACCGTTCCATAAGCCAAATATATAATAGACAAGACCTACTCCTTGCTCAACGAAATGGACTCAACACCCCATATTCAACGCCTGGCAAGATACCTGACAAGTAAGAATCTTAAAACCCATGGATTTATATGTCTCCATAAGGAAATCAAGCGTGTGTACAGCGGCCTAAACGCAGCAGTGAAAATCCGATAAATCCCATTATCAAAATAAATTTCAAAAACAAAACACAATGACAGTGAAATAGAGAGCAATTCTTAAATAATTCATTCAGGGCTTGTGATGCAACCTGGATTTACCACATCTACACCCAGAGCTGGGTGAGACATAAGGCTGGACACTTCGGGCTGATAGCACTGGTGAGGTTCGGTGAGCAAACGCAGACCTTTTGAAGACATACTGCATGGTACCCATTCCATGGGTTCCAAATTTCCAGGTTTAAGGGATTCTTCCTTCAGCTAAAACATGCATGGGAAACCCATAGTATGGTCCACCGTGTGATTGGGAAACGTTTTCAAATGCATCTCAGTTTTCGTCCCCTGGTACTCGGGTTCACCATTCCAGACGCTTTACTAACACTCTCCCCACTTGGAGAGTCAGTGCATTTAACCTCCTGTTTGGCACACTTTGCAATTTCTGCGCAAGATGAACAGGAATAGGGAGAAGCAATGAGAGACTAGCTGTAGGTGTCTGCACGGGCAAATGGAACACTCATTTCCGACAAGGAAGAGGAATTAAACAAAGGCTCAGCGTGCCCGGCCGGAAAGAGATTAGGGCCTAAAGCAATCCTGCGGTTTTGCGGCCAGCTCACAAGAAAGCGAGTTGAAGAAAGGAGCTCAGGGGCACTGTAATTCACAAACCTGCAGAGTTATGAATGACAGCTATCGTCCAAAAATGTATTGAATTAAGTCTTCCAAGAGGACTTGAAAGCGGGGCAGAATTTCAGGAAAACGATTTCAGGGGGTAGACTGGAATTGTACTAAAAGCATAGGAAAAGAGGCAGAATGTCGACAACGATGCACTTGGCCAAAAAGGGCGTATGCGTTTTTTCCTGAATATATTCAGGAAAAAACGCATACGCTGTTTTTGGCCAACCAAGCAAGCATGTAAAGGAAATCTGCACTACAATGAAGTCTCACTGCCCCCCCGGTCAAAAGAGCCATCTGAAAAAAGTGTAAAATCCAGAAAGGCAGGACAGGTCATGGAGAACAGGGAGCCTTGTCATGCTGATGGGCGGGATGTAAATTGCCAACAACCACTCTGGAGAAGTGTATGGTGTTTCCAGAAACACGTAGGAAACAAAGCAACACAGCCTATGGCACTTCCACTTATGGTCCTATAGCTTAGGGAAATTAAAATCAAAAACACACAGCCACCCCAGAGTTTGGGATGGCTCTGTTTACAAGAACCTCATCTACGGTAGAAGTTAAATATCCGAGAAAGCATAAAATGGATAAAGAAATTGTGGTACGCACGTACAATGGAATATCTCTCAGCAATGAAATCTACGTCATCAGGACCGTAGCGGCATAATGAGTGGATTCAGGTACGATGATTCTATGAGAAATAAGTCAGACAGAAAAAGAAACATCATAAGTTATCACTAATACACGGAATGTAAACTTGGCTACCCATGAACTGAATTACAAAACAGAACAGGGTCTCAAATTTAGCAAACCAACTTATGCTTGCTTATGGGGAAAGGTCAGTTGGGATGCTGCATAAAACCAGAGATTGAAATTAGCACAGATACCGTTCCATAAGCCAAATATATAATAGACAAAACCTACTCCTTGCTCAACGAAATGGACTCAACACCCAATATTCAACGCCTGGGAAGATACCTGACAAGTAAGACTCTTAAAACCCATGGATTTATATGTCTCCATAAGGAAATCAAGCGTGTGTACAGTGGCCTAAAAGCAGCAGTGAAAATCCGATAAATCCCATTATCAAAATGAATTTCAAAAACAAAACACAATGACAGTGAAATAGAGAGCAATTCTTAAATAATTCATTCAGGGCTTGTGATGCAACCTGTATTTACCACATCTACACCCAGAGCTGGATGAGACATAAGGCTGGACACTTCAGGCTGATAGCATTGGTGAGGTTCGGTGAGCAAACGCAGACCCTTTGAAGTCATACTGCATGGTACCCATTCCATAGGTCCCAACTCTCCAGGTTTAAGGGATTCTTCCTTCAGCTAAAACATGCATGGGAAACCCAGAGTATGGTCCACCATGTGATTGGGAAACGTTTTCAAATGCATCTCAGTTTTCGTCCCCTGGTACTCGGGTTCAACATTTGAACGCTTTACTAACACTCTCCCCACTTGGAGAGTCAGTGCCATTAACCTCCTGTTTGGCACAGTTTGCAATTTCTGTGCAAGATGAACAGGAATAGGGAGAACCAATGAGAGACTAGCTGTAGGTGTCTGCACGGGCAAATGGAATGCTCATTGCCCACCAGGAAGAGGAATTATCCAAAGGCTCAGCGTGCCCTGCCGGAAACAGATTAGGGCCTGAAGCAATCCTGCGGTTTTGCGGCCAGCTCACAAGAAAGCGAGTTGAAGAAATGAGCTCAGGGGCACTGTAATTCACAAACCTGCAGAGTTATGAATGACAGCTATCATCCAAAAATGTATTGAAGTAAGTCTTCGAAGAGGACTTGAAAGCGGGGCAGAATTTCAGGAATACGATTTTAGGGGGTAGACTGGAATTGTACTAAAAGCATAGGAAAAGAGGGAGAATGTAGACAATGATGCACTTGGCCAAAAAGGGCGTATGCGTTTTTTCCTGAATATATTCAGGAAAAAACGCATACGCCCTTTTTGGCCAACCAAGCAAGCGTGTAAAGGAAATCTGCACTACAATGAAGTCTCACTGCCCCCCGGTCAAAAGGGCCATCTGAAAAAAGTGTAAAATCCAGAAAGGCAGGACAGGTCATGGAGAACAGGGAGCCTTGTTATGCTGATGGGCGGATTTAAATTGCCAACAGCCACTCTGGAAAAGTGTATGGTGTTTCCTGAAACACGTAGGAAACAAAGCAACACAGCCTATGGCACTTCCACTTATGGTCCTATAGCTTAGGGAAATTAAAATCAAAAACACACACCCACCCCAAAGTTTGCGATGGCTCTGTTTACAAGAACCTCATCTACGGTAGCAGTTAAATATCCCAGAAAGCATAAAATGGATAAAGAAGTTGTGGTACGCACGTACAATGGAATATCACTCAGCAATGAAATCTACGTCATCAGGACCGTAGCGGCATAATGAGTGGATTCAGGTACGATGATTCTATGAGAAATAAGTCAGACAGAAAAAGAAACATCATAAGTTATCACTAATACACGGAATGTAAACTTGGCTACCCATGAACTGAATTACAAAACAGAACAGGGTCTCAAATTTAGCAAACCAACTTATGCTTGCTTATGGGGAAAGGTCAGTTGGGATGCTGCATAAAACCAGAGATTGAAATTAGCACAGATACCGTTCCATAAGCCAAATATATAACAGACAAAACCTACACTTTGCTCAACGAAATGGACTCAACACCCTATATTCAACGCCTGGGAAGATACCTGACAAGTAAGAATCTTAAAACCCATGGATTTATATGTCTCCATAAGGAAATCAAGCGTGGTACAGTGGCCTAAAAGCAGCAGTGAAAATCCGATAAATCCCATTATCAAAATGAATTTCAAAAACAAAACACAATGACAGTGAAATAGAGAGCAATTCTTAAATAATTCATTCAGGGCTTGTGATGCAACCTGTATTTACCACATCTACACCCAGAGCTGGATGAGACATAAGGCTGGACACTTCAGGCTGATAGCATTGGTGAGGTTCGGTGAGCAAACGCAGACCCTTTGAAGTCATACTGCATGGTACCCATTCCATGGGTCCCAACTCTCCAGGTTTAAGGGATTCTTCCTTCAGCTAAAACATGCATGGGAAACCCAGAGTATGGTCCACCGTGTGATTGGGAAACGTTTTCAAATGCATCTCAGTTTTCGTCCCCTGGTACTCGGGTTCAACATTTGAACGCTTTACTAACACTCTCCCCACTTGGAGAGTCAGTGCCTTTAACCTCCTGTTTGGCACAGTTTGCAATTTCTGCGCAAGATGAACAGGCATAGGGAGAACCAATGAGAGACTAGCTGTTGGTGTCTGCACGGGCAAATGGAACGCTCATTTCCCACCAGGAAGAGGAATTAACCAAAGGCTCAGGGTGCCATGCCGGAAACAGATTAGGGCCTGAAGCAATCCTGCGGTTTTGCGGCCAGCTCACAAGAAAACGAGTTGAAGAAAGGGGCTCAGGGGCACTGTAATTCACAAACCTGCAGAGTTTTGAATGACAGCTATCGTCCAAAAATGTACTGAAGTAAGTCTTCAAAGAGGACTTGAAAGCGGGGCAGAATTTCAGGAAAACGATTTCAGGGAGTAGACTGGAATTGCACTTAAAGCATAGGAAAAGAGGCAGAATGTCGACAATGATGCACTTGGCCAAAAAGGGCGTATGCGTTTTTTCCTGAATATATTCAGGAAAAAACGCATACGCCCTTTTTGGCCAACCAAGCAAGCGTGTAAAGGAAATCTGCACTACAATGAAGTCTCACTGCCCCCCGGTTAAAAGGGCCATCTGAATAAAGAGTAAAATCCAGAAAGACAGGACAGGTCATGGAGAACAGGGAGCCTTGTTATGCTGATGGGCGGGATGTAAATTGCCAACAGCCACTCTGGAGAAATGTATGGTGTATCCTGAAACACGTAGGAAACAAAGCAACACAGCCTATGTCACTTCCACTTATGGTCCTATAGCTTAGGGAAATTAAAATCAAAAACACACAGCCACCCCAAAGTTTGGGATGGCTCTGTTTACAAGAACCTTTTCTACGGTACAAGTTAAATATCCGAGAAAGGAAAAAATGGATAAAGAAATTCTGGTACGCACGTACAATGGAATATCACTCAGCAATGAAATCTACGTCTTCAGGCCCATAGCGGCATAATGAGTGGATTCAGGTACGATGATTCAACGAGAAATAAGTCACACAGAAATAGAAACATCATAATATATCAGTAATACACGGAATGTAAACTTGGCTACACATAAACTGAATTACAAAACAGAACAGGGTCTCAAATTTAGAAAACCAACTTATGCTTGCTTATGGGGAAAGGTGAGTTGGGGTGCTGCATAAAACCAGAGATTGAAATTAGCACAGATACCGTTCCATAAGACAAATATATAATAGACAAGACCTACTCCTTGCTCAACGAAATGGACTCAACACCCCATATTCAACGCCTGGCAAGATACCTGACAAGTAAGAATCTTAAAACCCGTGGATTTATATGTCTCCATAAGGAAATCAAGCGTGTGTACAGCGGCCTAAACGCAGCAGTGAAAATCCGATAAATCCCATTATCAAAATAAATTTCAAAAACAAAACACAATGACAGTGAAATAGAGAGCAATTCTTAAATAATTCATTCAGGGCTTGTGATGCAACCTGGATTTACCAAATCTACACCCCGAGCTGGGTGAGACATAAGGCTGGACACTTCGGGCTGATAGCATTGGTGAGGTTCGGTGAGCAAACGCAGACCCTTTGAAGTCATACTGCATGGTACCCATTCCATGGGTCCCAACTCTCCAGGTTTAAGGGATTCTTCCTTCAGCTAAAACATGCATGGAAAACCCAGAGTATGGTCCACCATGTGATTGGGAAACGTTTTCAAATGCATCTCAGTTTTCGTCCCCTGGTACTCGGGTTCAACATTTGAACGCTTTACTAACACTCTCCCCACTTGGAGAGTCAGTGCCATTAACCTCCTGTTTGGCACAGTTTGCAATTTCTGCGCAAGATGAACAGGAATAGGGAGAAGCAATGAGAGACTAGCTGTAGGTGTTTGCACGGGCAAATGGAACGCTCATTTCCCACCAGGAAGAGGAATTAACCAAAGGCTCAGCGTGCCCTGCCGGAAACAGATTAAGGCCTGAAGCAATCCTGCGGTTTTGCGACCAGCTCACAAGAAAGCGAGTTGAAGAAATGAGCTCAGGGGCACTGTAATTCACAAACCTGCAGAGTTATGAATGACAGCTATCGTCCAAAAATGTATTGAAGTAAGTCTTCGAAGAGGAATTGAAAGCGGGGCAGAATTTCAGGAAAACGATTTCAGGGGGTAGACTGGAATTGTACTAACAGCATAGGAAAAGAGGCAGAATGTCGACAATGATGCACTTGGCCAAAAAGGGCGTATGCGTTTTTTCCTGAATATATTCAGGAAAAAACGCATACGCCCTTTTTGGCCAACCAAGCAAGTGTGTAATGGAAATCTGCACTACAATGAAGTCTCACTGCCCCCCGGTCAAAAGGGCCATCTGAAAAAAATGTAAAATCCAGAAAGTCAAGACAGGTCATGGAGAACAGGGAGCCTTGTCATGCTGATGGGCGGGATGTAAATTGCCAACAACCACTCTGGAGAAGTGTATGGTGTTTCCAGAAACACGTAGGAAACAAAGCAACACAGCCTATGGCACTTCCACTTATGGTCCTATAGCTTAGGGAAATTAAAATCAAAAACACACAGCCACCCCAGAGTTTGGGACGGCTCTGTTTACAAGAACCTCGTCTATGGTACAAGTAAAATATCCGAGAAAGCAAAAAATGGATAAAGAAGTTGTGGTACGCACGTACAATGGAATATCTCTCAGCAATGAAATCTACGTCATCAGGCCCGTAGCGGCACAATGAGTGGATTCAGGTACGATGATTCTACGAGAAATAAGTCACACAGAAAAAGAAACATCATAAGATATCACTAATACACGGAATGTAAAGTTGGATACACATGAACTGAATTACAAAACAGAACAGGGTCTCAAATTTAGAAAACCAACTTATGCTTGCTTATGGGGAAAGGTGAGTTGGGGTGCTGCATAAAACCAGAGATTGAAATTAGCACAGATACCGTTCCATAAGCCAAATATATAATAGACAAGCCCTACTCCTTGCTCAACGAAATGGACTCAACACCCCATATTCAACGCCTGGCAAGATACCTGACAAGTAAGAATCTTAAAACCCATGGATTTATATGTCTCCATAAGGAAATCAAGCGTGTGTACAGCGGCCTAAACGCAGCAGTGAAAATCCGATAAATCCCATTATCAAAATAAATTTCAAAAACAGAACACAATGACAGTGAAATACAGAGCAATTCTTAAATAATTCATTCAGGGCTTGTGATGCAACCTGGATTTTCCACATCTACACCCAGAGCTGGGTGAGACATAAGGCTGGGCACTTCGGGCTGATAGCATTGGTGAGGTTCGGTGAGCAAACGCAGACCCTTTGAAGTCATACTGCATGGTACCCATTCCATGGGTCGCAACTCTCCAGGTTTAAGGGATTCTTCCTTCAGCTAAAACATGCATGGGAAACCCAGACTATCGTCCGCTGTGTGATTGAGAAACGTTTTCAAATGCATCTCAGTTTTCGTCCCCTGGTACTTGGTTTCACCATTCCAGACGCTTTACTAACACTCTCCCCACTTGGAGAGTCAGTGCCTTTAACCTCCTGTTTGGCACAGTTTGCAATTTCTGCGCAAGATGAACAGGCATAGGGAGAACAAATGAGAGACTAGCTGTTGGTGTCTGCACGGGCAAATGGAACGCTCATTTCCCACCAGGAAGAGGAATTAACCAAAGGCTCAGCGTGCCATGCCGGAAACAGATTAGGGCCTGAAGCAATCCTGCGGTTTTGCGGCCAGCTCACAAGAAAACGAGTTGAAGAAAGGGCCTCAGGGGCACTGTAATTCACAAACCTGCAGAGTTATGAATGACAGCTATCGTCCAAAAATGTACTGAAGTAAGTCTTCAAAGAGGACTTGAAAGCGGGGCAGAATTTCAGGAAAACGATTTCAGGGGGTAGACTGGAATTGCACTTAAAGCATAGGAAAAGAGGCAGAATGTCGACAATGATGCACTTGGCCAAAAAGGGCGTATGCGTTTTTTCCTGAATATATTCAGGAAAAAACGCATACGCCCTTTTTGGCCAACGAAGCAAGCGTGTAAAGGAAATCTGCACTACAATGAAGTCTCACTGCCCCCCGGTCAAAAGGGCCATCTGAATAAAGACTAAAATCCAGAAAGACAGGACAGGTCATGGAGAACAGGGAGCCTTGTTATGCTGATGGGCGGGATGTAAATTGCCAACAGCCACTCTGGAGAAATGTATGGTGTATCCTGAAACACGTAGGAAACAAAGCAACACAGCCTATGTCACTTCCACTTATGGTCCTATAGCTTAGGGAAATTAAAATCAAAAACACACAGCCACCCCAAAGTTTGGGATGGCTCTGTTTACAAGAACCTTGTCTACGGTACAAGTTAAATATCCGAGAAAGGAAAAAATGGACAAAGAAGTTCTGGTACGCACGTACAATGGAATATCACTCAGCAATGAAATCTACGTCTTCAGGCCCATAGTGGCATAATGAGTGGATTCAGGTACGATGATTCTACGAGAAATAAGTCACACAAAAAAAGAAACATCATACTATATCAGTAATACACGGAATATAAACTTGGCTACACATAAACTGAATTACAAAACAGAACAGGGTCTCAAATTTAGAAAACAAACTTATGCTTGCTTATGGGGAAAGGTGAGTTGGGGTGCTGCATAAAACCAGAGATTGAAATTAGCACAGATACCGTTCCATAAGCCAAATATATAATAGAGAAGCCCTACTCCTTGCTCAACGAAATGGACTCAACACCCCATATTCAACGCCTGGCAAGATACCTGACAAGTAAGAATCTTAAAACCCATGGATTTATATGTCTCCATAAGGAAATCAAGCGTGTGTACAGCGGCCTAAAGGCAGAAGTGAAAATCTGATAAATCCCATTATCAAAATAAATTTCAAAAACAAAACACAATGACAGTGAAATAGAGAGCAATTCTTAAATAATTCATTCAGGGCTTGTGATGCAACCTGGATTTACCACATCTACACCCAGACCTGGGTGAGACATAAGGCTGGACACTTCGGGCTGATAGCATTGGTGAGGTACGGTGAGCACACGCAGACCCTTTGAAGTCATACTGCATGGTACCCATTCCATGGGTCCCAACTCTCCAGGTTTAAGGGATTCTTCCTTCAGCTAAAACATGCATGGAAACCCAGACTATCGTCCGCCGTGTGATTGGGAAACGTTTTCAAATGCATCTCAGTTTTCGTCCCCTGGTACTCGGGTTCACCATTCCAGACGCTTTACTAACACTCTCCCCACTTGGAGAGTCAGTGCCTTTAACCTCCTGTTTGGCACAGTTTGCAACTTCTGCACAAGATGAACAGGCATAGGGAGAACCAATGAGAGACTAGCTGTTGGTGTCTGCACCGTCAAATTGAACCATCATTTCCCATCAGGAAGAGGAATTAACCAAAGGCTCAGCGTGCCCGGCCGGAAACATATTAGGGTCTGAAGCAATCCTGCGGTTTTGCGACCAGCTCACAAGAAAAGGAGGTGAAGAAAGGAGCTCAGGGGCACTGTAATTCACAAACTTGCAGAGTTATGAATGACAGCTATCGTCCAAAAATGTACTGAAGTAAGTCTTCAAAGAGGACTTGAAAGCGGGGCAGAATTTCAGGAAAACGATTTCAGGGGGTAGACTGGAATTGCACTTAAAGCGTAGGAAAAGAGGCAGAATGTCAACATTGATGCACTTGGCCAAAAAGGGCGTATGCGTTTTTTCCTGAATATATTCAGGAAAAAACGCATACGCCCTTTTTGGCCAACCAAGCAAGCATGTAAAGGAAATCTGCACTACAATGAAGTCTCACTGCCCCCCGGTCAAAAGGGCCATTTGAAAAAAGAGTAAAATCCAGAAAGACAGGACAGGTCATGGAGAACAGGGAGCCTTGTCATGCTGATGGGCGGGATGTAAATTGCCAACAGCCACTCTGGAGAAATGTATGGTGTATCCTGAAACACGTAGGAAACAAAGCAACACAGCCTATGTCACTTCCACTTATGGTCCTATAGCTTAGGGAAATTAAAATAAAAAACACACAGCCACCCCAATGTTTGGGACGGCTCTGTTTACAAGAACCTTGTCTACGGTACAAGTTAAATATCCGAGAAAGGAAAAAATGGATAAAGAAGTTCTGGTACGGACGTACAATGGAATATCACTCAGCAATGAAATCTACGTCTTCAGGCCCATAGCGGCATAATGAGTGGATTCAGGTACGATGATTCTACGAGAAATAAGTCACACAGAAAAAGAAACATCATAAGATATCACTAATACACGGAATGTAAATTTGGCTACACGTGAACTTAATTACAAAACAGAACAGGGTCTCAAATTTAGAAAACCAACTTATGCTTGCTTATGGGGAAAGGTGAGTTGGGGTGCTGCATAAAACCAGAGATTGAAATTAGCACAGATACCGTTCCATAAGCCAAATATATAATAGACAAGCCCTACTCCTTGCTCAACGAAATGGACTCAACACCCCATATTCAACGCCTGGCAAGATACCTGACAAGTAAGAATCTTAAAACCCATGGATTTATATGTCTCCATAAGGAAATCAAGCGTGTGTACAGCGGCCTAAATGCAGCAGTGAAAATCCAATAAACCCCATTATCAAAATAAATTTCAAAAACAAAACACAATGACAGTGAAATAGAGAGCAATTCTTAAATAGTTCATACAGGGATTGTGATGCAACCTGGAATTACCACATCTACACCCAGAGCTGTGTGAGACATAAGGCTGGACCCTTCGGACTGAAAGCATTGGTGAGGTTCGGTGAGCAAACGCAGACCTCTTGAAGTCATACTGCATGGTACCCATTCCAAGGGTCCCAACTCTCCAGGGTTAAGGGATTCTTCCTTGAGCTAAAACATGCATGGGAAACCCAGAGTATGGTCCACCATGTGATTGGGAAACGTTTTCAAATGCATCTCAGTTTTCGTCCTCTGGTACTCGGGTTCACCATTCCAGACGCTTTACTAACACTCTCCCCACTTGTAGAGTCAGTGCCTTTAACCTCCTGTTTGGCACAGTTTGCAATTTCTGCGCAAGATGAACAGGCATAGGGAGAACCAATGAGAGACTAGCTGTTGGTGTCTGCACGGGCAAATGGAACGCTCATTTCCCACCAGGAAGAGGAATTAACCAAAGGCTCAGCGTGCCATGCCGGAAACAGATTAGGGCCTGAAGCAATCCTGCGGTTTTGCGGCCAGCTCACAAGAAAACGAGTTGAAGAAAGGGGCTCAGGGGCACTGTAATTCACAAACCTGCAGAGTTTTGAATGACAGCTATCGTCCAAAAATGTACTGAAGTAAGTCTTCAAAGAGGACTTGAAAGCGGGGCAGAATTTCAGGAAAACGATTTCAGGGAGTAGACTGGAATTGCACTTAAAGCATAGGAAAAGAGGCAGAACGTCGACAATGATGCACTTGGCCAAAAAGGGCGTATGCGTTTTTTCCTGAATATATTCAGGAAAAAACGCATACGCCCTTTTTGGCCAACCAAGCAAGCGTGTAAAGGAAATCTGCACTACAATGAAGTCTCACTGCCCCCCGGTCAAAAGGGCCATCTGAAAAAAGTGTAAAATACAGAAAGGCAGGACAGGTCATGGAGAAGAGGGAGCCTTGTTATGCTGATGGGCGGGATGTAAATTGCCAACAGCCACTCTGGAGAAGTGTATGGTGTTTCCTGAAACACGTAGGAAACAAAGCAACACAGCCTATGGCACTTCCACTTATGGTCCTATAGCTTAGGGAAATTAAAATCAAAAACACACAGACACCCCAATGATTGGGACGGCTCTGTTTACAAGTACCTCGTCTACGGTACAAGTTAAATATCCGAGAAAGCAAAAACTGGATGAAGCAGTTGTGGTACGCACGTACAATGGAATATCACTCAGCAATGAAATCTACGTCATCAGGCCCGTAGCGGCATAATTAGTGGATTCAGGTACGATGATTCTACGAGAAATAAGTCACACAGATAAAGAAACATCATAAGATATCACTAATACACGGAATGTAACCTTGGCTACACGTGAACTGAAATACAAAACAGAACAGGGTCTCAAATTTAGTAAACCAACTTATGCTTGCTTATGGGGAAAGGTGAGTTGGGGTGCTGCATAAAACCAGAGATTGAAATTAGCACAGATACCGTTCCATAAGCCAAATATATAATAGACAAGACCTACTCCTTGCTCAACGAAATGGACTCAACACCCCATATTCAACGCCTGGGAAGATACCTGACAAGTAAGAATTTTAAAAACCATGGATTTATATGTCTCCATAAGGAAATCAAGCGTGTGTACAGCGGCCTGAACACAGCAGAGAAAATCCGATAAATCCCATTATCAAAATAAATTTCAAAAACAAAACACAATGACAGTGAAATAGAGAGCAATTCTTAAATAATTCATTCAGGGCTTGTGATGCAACCTGGATTTACCACATCTACACACAGAGCTGCGTGAGACATAATGCTGGACACTTCGGGCTGATAGCATTGGTTAGGTTGGGTGAGCAAATGCAGAGCCTTTGAAGTCATACTGCATGGTACCCATTCCATGGGTCGCAACTCTCCAGGTTTAAGGGATTCTTCCTTCAGCTAAACATGCATGGGAAACCCAGAGTATGGTCCACCGTGTGATTGGGAAACGTTTTCAAGTGCATCTCAGTTTTCATCCCCTGGCACTCGGGTTCACTATTCCAGACGCTTTACTAACACTCTCCCCACTTGGAGAGTCACTGCCTTTATCCTCCTGTTTGGCACAGTTTGCAATTTCTGCGCAAGATGAACAGGAATAGGGAGAACCAATGAGAGACTAGCTGTAGGTGTCTGCACGGGCAAATGGAACGCTCATTTCCCACCAGGAAGAGGAATTAAACAAAAGCTCAGCGTTCCCTGCCAGAAAGAGATTATGGCCTGAAGCAATCCTGCGGTTTTGCGGCCACCTCACAAGAAAGCGAGTTGAAGAATTGAGCTCAGGGGCAGTGTAATTCAGAAACCTGCACAGTTATGAATGACAGCTATCGTCCAAAAATGTATTGAAGTAAGTCTTTGAAGAGGACTTGAAAGCGGGGCAGAATTTCAGGAAAACGATTTCACGGGGTAGACTGGAATTGCACTTAAAGCATAGGAAAAGAGGCAGAATGTCGACAATGATGCACTTGGCCAAAAAGGGCGTATGCGTTTTTTCCTGAATACGTTCAGGAAAAAACGCATACGCCCTTTTTGGCCAACCAAGCAAGCGTGTAAAGGAAATCTGCACTACAATGAAGTCTCACTGCCCCCCAGTCAAAAGGGCCATCTGAAAAATGTGTAAAATCCAGAAAGGCAGGACAGGTCATGGAGAACAGCGAGCCTTGTTATGCTGATGGGCGGGATGTAAATTGCCAACAACCACTCTGGAGAAGTGTATGGTGTTTTCTGAAACAGGTAGGAAACAAAGCAACACAGCCTATGGCACTTCCAGTTATGGTCCTATAGCTTAGGGAAATTAAAATCAAAAACACACAGCCACCCCAAAATTTGGGACGGCTCTGTTTACAACAACCTCGTCTACGGTAGAAGTTAAATATCCCAGAAAGCAAAAAATGCATAAAGATGTTGTGGTACGCACGTACAATGGAATATCACTCAGCAATGAAATCTACGTCATCAGGCCCATTGCGGCATAATGAGTGGATTCAGGTACCATGATTCTACGAGAAATAAGTCACACAGAAAAAGAAACATCATAAGATATCACTAATACACGGAATGTAAACTTGGCTACACATGAACTGAATTACAAAACAGAACAGGGTCTCAAATTGAGAAAAACAACTTATGCTTGCTTATGGGGAAAGGTGAGTTGGGGTGCTGCATAAAACCAGAGATTGAAATTAGCACAGATACCGTTTCATAAGGCAAATATATAATAGACAAGACCTACTCCTTGCTCAACGAAATGGACTCAACAACCCATATTCAACGCTTGGGAAGATACCTGACAAGTAAGAATCTTAAAACCCATGGATTTATATGTCTCCATAAGGAAATCAAGCGTGTGTACAGCGGCCTAAACGCAGCAGTGAACATCCGATAAATCCCATTATCAAAATGAATTTCAAAAACAAAACACAATGACAGTGAAATAGAGAGCAATTCTTAAATAATTCATACAGGGATTGTGATGCAACCTGGAATTACCACATCTACACCCAGAGCTGTGTGAGACATAAGGCTGGACCCTTCGGACTGAAAGCATTGGTGAGGTTCGGTGAGCAAACGCAGACCTCTTGAAGTCATACTGCATGGTACCCATTCCAAGGGTCCCAACTCTCCAGGGTTAAGGGATTCTTCCTTGAGCTAAAACATGCATGGGAAACCCAGAGTATGGTCCACCATGTGATTGGGAAACGTTTTCAAATGCATCTCAGTTTTCGTCCTCTGGTACTCGGGTTCACCATTCCAGACGCTTTACTAACACTCTCCCCACTTGTAGAGTCAGTGCCTTTAACCTCCTGTTTGGCACAGTTTGCAATTTCTGCGCAAGATGAACAGGCATAGGGAGAACCAATGAGAGACTAGCTGTTGGTGTCTGCACGGGCAAATGGAACGCTCATTTCCCACCAGGAAGAGGAATTAACCAAAGGCTCAGCGTGCCATGCCGGAAACAGATTAGGGCCTGAAGCAATCCTGCGGTTTTGCGGCCAGCTCACAAGAAAACGAGTTGAAGAAAGGGGCTCAGGGGCACTGTAATTCACAAACCTGCAGAGTTTTGAATGACAGCTATCGTCCAAAAATGTACTGAAGTAAGTCTTCAAAGAGGACTTGAAAGCGGGGCAGAATTTCAGGAAAACGATTTCAGGGAGTAGACTGGAATTGCACTTAAAGCATAGGAAAAGAGGCAGAACGTCGACAATGATGCACTTGGCCAAAAAGGGCGTATGCGTTTTTTCCTGAATATATTCAGGAAAAAACGCATACGCCCTTTTTGGCCAACCAAGCAAGCGTGTAAAGGAAATCTGCACTACAATGAAGTCTCACTGCCCCCCGGTCAAAAGGGCCATCTGAAAAAAGTGTAAAATACAGAAAGGCAGGACAGGTCATGGAGAAGAGGGAGCCTTGTTATGCTGATGGGCGGGATGTAAATTGCCAACAGCCACTCTGGAGAAGTGTATGGTGTTTCCTGAAACACGTAGGAAACAAAGCAACACAGCCTATGGCACTTCCACTTATGGTCCTATAGCTTAGGGAAATTAAAATCAAAAACACACAGACACCCCAATGATTGGGACGGCTCTGTTTACAAGTACCTCGTCTACGGTACAAGTTAAATATCCGAGAAAGCAAAAACTGGATGAAGCAGTTGTGGTACGCACGTACAATGGAATATCACTCAGCAATGAAATCTACGTCATCAGGCCCGTAGCGGCATAATTAGTGGATTCAGGTACGATGATTCTACGAGAAATAAGTCACACAGATAAAGAAACATCATAAGATATCACTAATACACGGAATGTAACCTTGGCTACACGTGAACTGAAATACAAAACAGAACAGGGTCTCAAATTTAGTAAACCAACTTATGCTTGCTTATGGGGAAAGGTGAGTTGGGGTGCTGCATAAAACCAGAGATTGAAATTAGCACAGATACCGTTCCATAAGCCAAATATATAATAGACAAGACCTACTCCTTGCTCAACGAAATGGACTCAACACCCCATATTCAACGCCTGGGAAGATACCTGACAAGTAAGAATTTTAAAAACCATGGATTTATATGTCTCCATAAGGAAATCAAGCGTGTGTACAGCGGCCTGAACACAGCAGAGAAAATCCGATAAATCCCATTATCAAAATAAATTTCAAAAACAAAACACAATGACAGTGAAATAGAGAGCAATTCTTAAATAATTCATTCAGGGCTTGTGATGCAACCTGGATTTACCACATCTACACACAGAGCTGCGTGAGACATAATGCTGGACACTTCGGGCTGATAGCATTGGTTAGGTTGGGTGAGCAAATGCAGAGCCTTTGAAGTCATACTGCATGGTACCCATTCCATGGGTCGCAACTCTCCAGGTTTAAGGGATTCTTCCTTCAGCTAAACATGCATGGGAAACCCAGAGTATGGTCCACCGTGTGATTGGGAAACGTTTTCAAGTGCATCTCAGTTTTCATCCCCTGGCACTCGGGTTCACTATTCCAGACGCTTTACTAACACTCTCCCCACTTGGAGAGTCACTGCCTTTATCCTCCTGTTTGGCACAGTTTGCAATTTCTGCGCAAGATGAACAGGAATAGGGAGAACCAATGAGAGACTAGCTGTAGGTGTCTGCACGGGCAAATGGAACGCTCATTTCCCACCAGGAAGAGGAATTAAACAAAAGCTCAGCGTTCCCTGCCAGAAAGAGATTATGGCCTGAAGCAATCCTGCGGTTTTGCGGCCACCTCACAAGAAAGCGAGTTGAAGAATTGAGCTCAGGGGCAGTGTAATTCAGAAACCTGCACAGTTATGAATGACAGCTATCGTCCAAAAATGTATTGAAGTAAGTCTTTGAAGAGGACTTGAAAGCGGGGCAGAATTTCAGGAAAACGATTTCACGGGGTAGACTGGAATTGCACTTAAAGCATAGGAAAAGAGGCAGAATGTCGACAATGATGCACTTGGCCAAAAAGGGCGTATGCGTTTTTTCCTGAATACGTTCAGGAAAAAACGCATACGCCCTTTTTGGCCAACCAAGCAAGCGTGTAAAGGAAATCTGCACTACAATGAAGTCTCACTGCCCCCCAGTCAAAAGGGCCATCTGAAAAATGTGTAAAATCCAGAAAGGCAGGACAGGTCATGGAGAACAGGGAGCCTTGTTATGCTGATGGGCGGGATGTAAATTGCCAACAACCACTCTGGAGAAGTGTATGGTGTTTTCTGAAACAGGTAGGAAACAAAGCAACACAGCCTATGGCACTTCCAGTTATGGTCCTATAGCTTAGGGAAATTAAAATCAAAAACACACAGCCACCCCAAAATTTGGGACGGCTCTGTTTACAACAACCTCGTCTACGGTAGAAGTTAAATATCCCAGAAAGCAAAAAATGCATAAAGATGTTGTGGTACGCACGTACAATGGAATATCACTCAGCAATGAAATCTACGTCATCAGGCCCATTGCGGCATAATGAGTGGATTCAGGTACCATGATTCTACGAGAAATAAGTCACACAGAAAAAGAAACATCATAAGATATCACTAATACACGGAATGTAAACTTGGCTACACATGAACTGAATTACAAAACAGAACAGGGTCTCAAATTGAGAAAAACAACTTATGCTTGCTTATGGGGAAAGGTGAGTTGGGGTGCTGCATAAAACCAGAGATTGAAATTAGCACAGATACCGTTTCATAAGGCAAATATATAATAGACAAGACCTACTCCTTGCTCAACGAAATGGACTCAACAACCCATATTCAACGCTTGGGAAGATACCTGACAAGTAAGAATCTTAAAACCCATGGATTTATATGTCTCCATAAGGAAATCAAGCGTGTGTACAGCGGCCTAAACGCAGCAGTGAACATCCGATAAATCCCATTATCAAAATGAATTTCAAAAACAAAACACAATGACAGTGAAATAGAGAGCAATTCTTAAATAATTCATTCAGGGCTTGTGATGCAACCTGGATTTACCACATCTACACCCAGAGCTGGGTGAGACATAAGGCTGGACCCTTCGGACTGATAGCATTGGTGAGGTTCGGTAAGCAAACGCAGACCCTTTGAAATCATACTGCATGGTACCCATTCCATGGGTCCCAACTCTCCAGGTTTAAGGGATTCTTCCTTCAGCTAAAACATGCATGGGAAACCCACAGTACAGTGCACTGTGTGACCGGGAAACGTTTTCAAATGCATCTCAGTTTTCGTCCCCTGGTACTCGGGTTCATCATTCCAGACGCTTTACTAACACTCTCCCCACTTGGAGAGTCAGTGCCATTAACCTCCTGTTTGGCACAGTTTGCAATTTCTGCGCAAGATGTACAGGAATAGGGAGAACCAATGAGAGACTAGCTGTAGGTGCCTGCACGGGCAAATGGAACGCTCATTTCCGACCAGGAAGAGGAATTAAACAAAGGCTCAGCGTTCCCCCCCGGAAAGAGATTATGGCCTGAAGCAATCCTGCGGTTTTGCGGCCAGCTCACAAGAAAGAGAGTTGAAGAAAGGAGCTCAGGGGCACTGCAATTCACAAACCTGAAGAGTTATGAATGACAGCTATCGTCCAAAAGTGTATTGAAGTAAGTCTTCGAAGAGGACATGAAAGCGGGGCAGAATTTCAGGAAAACGATTTCAAGGGGTAGAATGGAATTGCACTTAAAGCATACGAAAAGAGGCAGAATGTCGACAATGATGCACTTGGCCAAAAAGGGCGTATGCGGTTTTTCCTGAATATATTCAGATAAAAACGCATACGCACTTTTTTGCCAATGAAGCAAGTGTTTAAAGGAAATCTGCACTACAATGAAGTCTCACTGCCCCCCGGTCAAAAGGGCCATCTGAAAAAAGTGTAAAATCCAGAAAGGCACGACAGGTCATGGAGAACAGGGAGCCTTGTTATGCTGATGGGCGTGATGTAAATTGCCAACAGCCACTCTGGAGAAGTTTATGGTGTTTCCTGAAACACGTAGGAAACAAAGCAACACAGCCTATGGCACTTCCACTTATGGTCCTATAGCTTAGGGAAATTAAAATCAAAAACACAGCCACCCCAAAGTTTGGGACGGCTCTGTTTACAAGAACCTCGTCTACAGTACAAGTTAAATATCCGAGAAAGCAAAAACTGTATAAAGCAGTTGTGGTACGCACGTACAATGGAATATCACTCAGCAATGAAATCTACGTCATCAGGCCCGTAGCAGCATGAGTGGATTCAGGTACGATGTTTCTACGAGAAATAAGTCACACAGAAAAAGAAACATCATAAGATATCACTAATACACGGAATTTAACTTGGCTACACATGAACTGAATTACAAAACAGAACAGGGTCTCAAATTGAGAAAACCAACTTATGCTTGCTTATGGGGAAAGGTGAGTTGGGGTGCTGCATAAAACCAGAGATTGAAATTAGCACAGATACCGTTCCATAAGCCAAATATATAATAGACAAGACCTACTCCTTGCTCAACGAAATGGACTCAACACCCCATATTCAACGCCTTGCAAGATACCTGACAAGTAAGAATCTTAAAAGCCATGGATTTATATGTCTCCATAAGGGAATCAAGCGAGTGTACAGCGGCCTAAACGCAGCAGTGAAAATCCGATAAATCCCATTATCAAAATAAATTTCAAAAACAAAACACAATGACAGTGAAATAGAGAGCAATTCTTAAATAATTCATTCAGGGCTTGTGATGCAACCTGGATTTACCACATCTACACCCAGAGCTGGGTGAGACATAAGGCTGGACACTTCGGGCTGATAGCATTGGTGAGGTTCGGTGAGCAAACGCAGACCCTTTGAAGTCACCCTGCATGGTATCCATTCCATGGGTCCCAAATCTCCATGTTTAAGGGATTCTTCCTTCAGGTAAAACATGCGTGGGAAACCCAGAGTATGGTCCACCGTGTGATTGGGAAACGTTTTCAAATGCATCTCAGTTTTCGTCCCCTGGTACTCGGGTTCACCATTCCAGACGCTTTACTAACACTCTCCCCACTTGGAGAGTCAGTGCCTTTAACCTCCTGTTTGGCCCAGTTTGCAATTTCTGCGCAAGATGAACAGGAATAGGGAGAACCAATGAGAGACTAGCTGTAGTTGTCTGCACGGGCAATTGGAACGCTCATTTACCACCAGGAAAAGGAATTTACCAAAGGCTCAGCGTGCCCTGCCGGAAACAGATTAGTCCCTGAAGCAATCCTGCAGTTTTGCGGCCAGCTCACAAGAAAGCGAGTTGAAGAAAGGAGCTCTGGGACACCGTAATTCACAAACCTGCAGAGTTATGAATGACAGCTATCATCCAAAAATGTACTGAAGTAAGTCTTCGAAGAGGACTTGAAAGCGGGACAGAATTTCAGGAAAACTATTTCAGGGGGCAGACTGGAATTGCACTTACAGCATAGGAAACGAGGCAGAATGTCGACAATGATGCACTTGGCCAAAAAGAGCGTATGCGTTTTTTCCTGAATATATTCAGGAAAAAACGCATATGCCGTTTTTGGACAACCAAGCAAGCGTGTAAAGGAAATCTGCACTACAATGAAGTCTCACTGCCCCCCGGTCAAAAGGGCCATCTGAAAAAAGTGTAAAATCCAGAAAGGCAGGACAGGTCATGGAGAACAGGGAGCCTTGTTATGCTGATGGGCGGGATGTAAATTGCCAACAGCCACTCTGGAGAAGTGTATGGTGTTTCCTGAAACGCCTAAAAAACAAAGCAACGGAGCCTATGGCACTTCCACTTATGGTCCGACAGCTTAGGGAAATTAAAATCAAAAACACAAAGCAACCCCAAAGTTTGGAACGGCTCTGTTTACAAAAACCTCGTCTACGGTACAAGTTAAATATCCGAGAAAGCAAAAAATGGATAAAGAAATTGTGGTACGTACGTACAATGGAATATCACTCAGCAATGAAATCTACGTCATCAGGCCCGTAGCGGCATAATGAGTGGATTCAGGTATGATGATTCTACGAGAAATAAGTCACACAGAAAAAGAAACATCATAAGATATCACTAATACACGGAATGTAAACTTGGCTACACGTGAAATGAATTACAAAACAGGACAGGGTTTCAACTTTAGAAAACCAACTTATGCTTGCTTATGGGGAAAGGTGAGTTGGGGTGCTGCATAAAACCAGAGATTGAAATTAGCACAGATACCGTTCCATAAGCCAAATATATAATAGACAAGACCTACTCCTTGCTCAACGAAATGGACTCAACACCCCATATTCAACGCCTGGGAAGATACCTGACAATTAAGAATCTTAAAACCCATGGATTTATATGTCTCCATAAGGAAATCAAGCATATGTACAACGGCCTAAACGCAGCAGTGAAGATCCGATAAATCCCATTATCAAAATTAATTTCAAAAACAAAACACAGAGGGGGGACCTTGAAGATGACGGAAGAGTAAGACGCGGAGATCGTCTTCCTCCCCACGGATACACCAGAAATACATCTACACGTGGAACAACTCCTACAGAACACCTACTGAAGGCTGGCAGAAGACCTCAGACGTCCCAAAAGGCAAGAAACTCCCCACGTACCTGGGTAGGGCAAAAGAAAAAACAGAGACAAAAGAATAAGGACGGCACCTGCGCCAGTAGGAGGGAGCTGTGAAGGAGGAAAAGTTTCCACACACTTGGAAGCCCCTCCGCGGGCGGAGACTGCGGGAGGCGGAGGGGGGGGCTTCGGGACCGAGGAGTAGTGCACAGCGACGGGTGCGGAGGGCAAAGCGGGGAGATTCCCGCACAGAGGATCAGTGCCGACCGGCACTCACCAGCCCGAGAGGCTTGTCTGGTCACATGCCCGGGCGGGCGGGGCTGCGAGCTGAAGCTCGGGTTTCGGTTTTGGATGGAGCGCAGGGAGAGGACTGGGGTTGGCGGCTTGAACATAGCCTGAAGGGGTTAGTGCACCACGACTAGCCGGGAGGGAGTTCGGGGAAAAGCCTGCACCTGCCGAAGAGGCAAGAGACTTTTTCTTCCCTCTTTGTTTCCTGGTGCGCGAGGAGAGGGGTTTAAGAGCGCTGCTTAAAGGAACTCCAGAGACGGGCGCGAGCCGCGGCTAAAAGCGCGAACCCCAGAGACGGGCGCGAGCCGCGGCTAAAAGCGCGAACCCCAGAGACGGGCGCGAGCCGCGGCTAAAAGCGCGGACCCCAGAGACGGGCGGGAGACGCTAGGGCTGCTGCTGCCGCCACCAAGGGGCCTGTGCAGCCCGCCCCTGCCAGGTTCCCGGGAACCTCCACACCCCTCTTCCGCGGAGCCTGTGCAGCCCGCCACTGCCTGGTTCCCGGGAACCAGGGACAACTTCCCCGGGAGAACGCACGGCGGGCCTCAGGCTGGTGCAACGTCACGCCGGCCTCTGCCGCAACGTCACGCCGCCTCTGACGCCGCAGGCCCGCCCCGCACGCAGTGCCCCTCCTTCCCCCCCCTCACCCCCGGCCTGAGTGAGCCTGAGCCCCCGAATTAGCGGCCCCTTTAACCCTTTCCTGTCTGAGCAAAAAACAGACGCCCTCCAGCGACCTACACGCAGAGGCAGGGCCAAATCCAAAGCTGAGCTCCTGTGAGCTGTGAGAACAAAGAGGAGAAAGGGAAATCTCCCCCAGCAGCCTCAGAAGCAGCGGATTAAAGCTCCACAATCAACTTGATATACCCTGCATCTGTGGAATACCTGAATAGACAAGAAATGATCCCAAATTGAAGAGGTGGAATTTAGGAGCGAGATCTATGATTTTTTTCCCTTTTCCTCTTTTTGTGAATGTGTACGTGTATGCTTATGTGTGAGATCTTGTCTGTATACTCTTGCTTCCACCATTTGTCCTAGGGCTCTATCCGTCCATGGTTTTTAAAAAAAAAAATTTTTTTTTCTCAATAATTTTAATTGTAATAACTTTATTATACTTTACCGTCGTTCCTTCTTTCTTTCTTTCTTTCTTTCCGTCCTTCCCTCCTTTAGACAACGAATCACCCCAAATTGAGGAGGTGGTCTCTGAGAGCAAGATTTATGATTTTTCCCCCTTTACCTCTTTTTGTGAAGGTGTATGTGTATGCTTCTGTATAAGATTTTCTCTGTATAGCTTTGCTTCCAACATTTGTCCTAAGGTTCTATCCGTCCCTCTTTTTTTTTTTTTTCTAAATATTTTTTAATTCAATAAATATATTATACTTTATTTTATTTTTACTGTATCTTCTTTCTTTCTGTCTTTTTTCCTTCTTTCCCTCCTTCCTTCCTTCCTTCCTTCCTTCCTCCCTCCCTCCCTCCTTTCTTTCCTTCTTTGCTTCTTTCTTCCTTCCTTCCTTTCCTCCTTTCCTTCTTTCTTTCCTCATACATCTACTAATTCTCTCTACTTTTTCTCCCTTTTATTCTGAGCCGTGTGGATGAAAGGCTCTTGGTGCTCCAGCCAGGAGTCAGGGCTCTGCCTCTGAGGTAGGAGAGCCAACTTCAGGACACTGGTCCAAAGAGACCTCCTAGCTCCACATAATATTAAACGGTGGAAATCTCCCAGTGACCTCCATCTTAACACCAGCACCCAGCTTCACTCAACGACCAGCAAGCCACAGTGCTAGACAACCTATGCCAAACAACTAGCAAAACAGGAACACAACCCCACCCATTAGCAGAGAGGCTGCCTAAAATCATAATAAGGCCACAGACACCCCAAAACACACCACCAGACGTGAACCTGCCCACTAGAGAGACAAGATCCAGCCTCATCCACCACAACACAGGCACTAGTCCCCTCCACCAGGAAGCCTACACAACCCACTGAAACAACCTTAGCCACTGGAGACAGACATCAAAAACAACGGGAACTACGAACGTGCAGCCTGCAAAAAGGAGACCCCAAACACAGTAAGATAAGCAAAATGAGAAGACAGAAAAACACACAGCAGATGAAGGAGCAAGATAAAAATGCACCAGACCTAACAAATGAAGAGGAAATAGGCAGTCTACCTGAAAAAGAATTCAGAATAATGATAGTAAGGATGATCCGAAATCTTGGAAGTAGAATGGACAAAATGCAAGAAGCAGTTAACAAGGACCTAGAAGAAATAAAGGTGAAACAAGCAATGATGAACAACGCAATAAATGAAATTAAAAGTACTCTAGATGGGATCAATAACAGAATAACTGAGGCAGAAGAACGGATAAGTGACCTGGAAGATAAAATAGTGGAAATAACTACTGCAGAGCAGAATAAAGAAAAAAGAATGAAAAGAACTGAGGACAGTCTCAGAGACCTCTGGGACAACATTAAACGCACCAACATTCGAATTATAGGGGTTCCAGAAGAAGAAGAGAAAAAGAAAGGGACTGAGAAAATATTTGAAGAGATTATAGTTGAAAACTTCCCTAATATGGGAAAGGAAATAGTTAATCAAGTCCAGGAAGCACAGAGAGTCCCATACAGGATAAATACAAGGAGAAATACGCCAAGACACATATTAATCAAACTGTCAAAAATTAAATACAAAGAAAGCATATTAAAAGCAGCAAGGGAAAAACAGCAAATAACACACAAGGGAATCCCCATAAGGTTAACAGCTGATCTCTCAGCAGAAACCCTACAAGCCAGAAGGGAGTGGCAGGACATACTGAAAGTGATGAAGGAGAAAAACCTGCAACCAAGGCTACTTTACCCAGCAAGGATCTCATTCAGATTTGATGGAGAAATTAAAACCTTTACAGACAAGCAAAAGCTGAGAGAGTTTAGCACCACCAAACCAGCTTTACAGCAAATGCTAAAGGAACTTCTCTAGACAAGGAACACAAGAGAAGGAAAAGACCTATAATAACGAACCCAAAACAATATAGAAAATGGGAATAGGAACATACATATCGATAATTACCTTAAATGTAAATGGACTAAATGCTCCCACCAAAAGACACAGATTGGCTGAATGGATACAAAAACAAGACCCTTATATATGCTGTCTACAAGAGACCCACTTCAGACCTAGAGACACATACAGACTGAAAATAAGGGGATGGAAAATGATATTCCATGCAAATGGAAACCAAAAGAAAGCTGGAGTAGCAATTCTCATATCAGACAAAATAGACTTTAAAATAAGGACTATTACAAGAGACAAAGAAGGACACTACATAATGATCAAGGGATCGATTCAAGAAGAAGATATAACAATTGTAAATATTTATGCACCCAACATAGGAGCACCTCAATACATAAGGCAAATACTAACAGCCATAAAAGGGGAGATTGACAGTAACACATTCATAGTAGGGGACTTTAACACCCCACTTTCACCCATGGACAGATCATCCAAAATGAAAATAAATAAGGAAACACAAGCTTTAAATGATACATTAAACAAGATGGACTTAATTGATATTTATAGGACACTCCATCCAAAAACAACAGAATACACATTTTTCTCAAGTGCTCATGGAACATTCTCCAGGATAGATCATATCTTGGGTCACAAATCAAGCCTTGGTAAATTTAAGAAAATTGAAATTGTATCAAGTATCTTTTCTGACCACAACGCCATGAGACTAGATATCAATTACAGGAAAAGATCTGTAAAAAATACAAACACATGGAAGCTAAACAATACACTACTTAATAATGAAGTGATCACTGAAGAAATCAAAGAGGAAATAAAAAAATACCTAGAAACAAATGACAATGGAGACACAACGACCCAAAACCTATGGGATGCAGCAAAAGCAGTTCTAAGGGGGAAGTTTATAGCAATACAAGCCCACCTTAAGAAGCAGGAAACATCTCGAATAAACAACCTAACCTTGCACCTCAAGCAATTAGAGAAAGAAGAACAAAAAAACCCCAAAGCTAGCAGAAGGAAAGAAATCATAAAAATCAGATCAGAAATAAATGAAAAAGAAATGAAGGAAACGATAGCAAAGATCAATAAAACTAAAAGCTGGTTCTTTGAGAAGATAAACAAAATAGATAAACCACTAGCCAGACTCATCAAGAAAAAAAGGGAGAAGACTCAAATCAATAGAATTAGAAATGAAAAAGGAGAAGTAACAACTGACACTGCAGAAATAAAAAAAATCATAAGAGATTACTACAAGCAACTCTATGCCAATAAAATGGACAATCTGGAAGAAATGGACAAATTCTTAGAAATGCACAACCTGCCAAGACTGAATCAGGAAGAAATAGAAAATATGAACAGACCAATCACAAGCACTGAAATTGAAACTGTCATTAAAAATCTTCCAACAAACAAAAGCCCAGGACCAGATGGCTTCACAGGTGAATTCTATCAAACGTTTAGAGAAGAGCTAACACCTATCCTTCTCAAACTCTTCCAAAATATAGCAGAGGGAGGAACACTCCCAAATTCCTTCTACGAGGCCACCATCACCTTGATACCAAAACCAGACAAGGATGTCACAAAGAAAGAAAACTACAGGCCAATATCACTGATGAACATAGATGCAAAAATCCTCAACAAAATACTAGCAAACAGAATCCAACAGCACATTAAAAGGATCATACACCATGATCAAGTGGGGTTTATTCCAGGAATGCAAGGATTCTTCAATATACGCAAATCTATCAATGTGATAAACCATATTAACAAATTGAAGGAGAAAAACCATATGATCATCTCAATAGATGCAGAGAAAGCTTTCGACAAAATTCAACACCCATTTATGCTAAAAACCCTGCAGAAAGTAGGCATAGAGGGAACTTTCCTCAACATAATAAAGGCCATATATGACAAGCCCACAGCAAACATCATCCTCAATGGTGAAAAACTGAAAGCATTTCCACTAAGATCAGGAACAAGACAAGGTTGCCCACTCTCACCACTCTTATTCAACATAGTTTTGGAAGTTTTAGCCACAGCAATCAGAGAAGAAAAGGAAATAAAAGGAATCCAAATCGGAAAAGAAGAAGTAAAGCTGTCACTGTTTGCAGATGACATGATACTATACATAGAGAATCCTAAAGATGCTACCAGAAAACTACTAGAGCTAATCAATGAATTTGGTAAAGTAGCAGGATACAAAGTTAATGCACAGAAATCTCTGGCATTCCTATATACTAATGATGAAAAATCTGAAAGTGAAATCAAGAAAACACTTCCATTTACCATTGCAACAAAAAGAATAAAATATCTAGGAATAAACCTACCTAAAGAGACGAAAAACCTGTATGCAGAAAATTATAAGACACTGATAAAAGAAATTAAAGATGATACAAATAGATGGAGAGATATACCATGTTCTTGGATGGGAAGAATCAACATTGTGAAAATGACTCTACTACCCAAAGCAATCTACAGATTCAATGCAATCCCTATCAAACTACCACTGGCATTTTTCACAGAACTAGAACAAAAAATTTCACAATTTGTATGGAAACACAAAAGACCCCGAATAGCCAAAGCAATCTTGAGAACGAGAAAAGGAGCTGGAGGAATCAGGCTCCCTGACTTCAGACTATACTACAAAGCTACAGTAATCAAGACAGTATGGTACTGGCACAAAAACAGAAAGATAGATCAATGGAAGAGGATAGAAAGCCCAGCGATAAACCCACGCACATATGGACACCTTATCTTTGATAAAGGTGGCAGGAATGTACAGTGGAGAAAGGACAGCCTCTTCAATAAATGGTGCTGGGAAAACTGGACAGGTACATGTAAAAGTATGAGATTAGATCACTCCCTAACACCATACACAAAAATAAGCTCAAAATGGATTAAAGACCTAAATGTAAGGCCAGAAACTATCAAACTCTTAGAGGAAAACATAGGCAGAACACTCTATGACATAAATCACAGCAAGATCCTTTCTGACCCACCTCCTAGAGTAATGGAAATAAAAACAAAAATAAACAAATGGGACCTAATGAAACTTCAAAGCTTTTGCACAGCAAAGGAAACCATAATCAAGACCAAAAGACAACCCTCACAATGGGAGAAAATATTTGCAAATGAAGCAACTGACAAAGGATTAATCTCCAAAATTTACAAGCAGCTCATGCAGCTCAATAACAAAAAAACAAACAACCCAATCCAAAAATGGGCAGAAGATCTAAATAGACATTTCTCCAAAGAAGATATACAGAATGCCAACAAACACATGAAAGAATGCTCAACATCATTAATCATTAGAGAAATGCAAATCAAAACTACAATGAGATATCATCTCACACCAGTCAGAATGGCCATCATCAAAAAATCTAGAAACAATAAATGCTGGAGAGGGTGTGGAGAAAAGGGAACACTCTTGCACTGCTGGTGGGAATGTGAATTGGTTCAGCCACTATGGAGAACAGTATGGAGGTTCCTTAAAAAACTACAAATAGAATTACCATATGACCCAGCAATCCCACTACTGGGCATATACCCTGAGAAAACCATAATTCAAAAAGAGTCATGTACCAAAATGTTCATTGCAGCTCTATTTACAATAGCCCGGAGATGGAAACAACCTAAGCGCCCATCATCGGATGAATGGATAAAGAAGATGTGGCACATATATACAATGGAATATTACTCAGCCTTAAAAAGAAATGAAATTGAGCTATTTGTAATGAGATGGATAGACCTAGAGTCTGTCATACAGAGTAGTGTAAGTCAGAAAGAAAAAGACAAATACCGTATGCTAACGCATATATATGGCATTTAAGGGGGAAAAAAATGTCATGAAGAACCTAGGGGTAAGACAGGAATAAAGACGCAGACCTACTGGAGAACGGACTTGAGGATATGGGGAGGGGGAAGGGTGAGCTTTGACAGGGCGAGAGAGAGTCATGGACATATACACACTAACAAACGTAGTAAGGTAGATAGCTAGGGGGAAGCAGCCGCAAGGCACAGGGATATTAGCTCGGTGCTTTGTGACAGCCTGGAGGGGTGGGATAGGGAGAGTGGGAGGCAGGGAGACGCAAGAGGGAAGACATATGGGAACATATGTATATGTATAACTGATTCACTTTATTATAAAGCAGAAACTAACACACAATTGTAAAGAAATTATACCCCAATAAAGATGTTTAAAAAAAAAAAACACAATGACAGTGAAATAGAGAGCAATTATTAAATAATTGATTCAGGGCTTGTGATGCAACCTGGATTTACCACATCTACACCCAGACCTGGGTGAGACATAAGGCTGGACACTTCGGGCTGATAGCATTGGTGAGGTTCACTGAGCAAACGCAGACCCGTTGAAGGCATACTGCCTGGTACCCATTCCATGGGTCCCAACTCTCCATGTTTAAGGGATTCTTCCTTCAGGTAAAACATGCGTGGGAAACCCAGAGTATGGTCCACCGTGTGATTGGGAAACGTTTTCAAATGCATCTCAGTTTTCGTCCCCTAGTACTCGGGTTCACCATTCCAGACGCTTTACTAACACTATCCCCACTTGGAGAGTCAGTGCCTTTAACCTCCTGTTTGGCACAGTTTGCAATTTCTGCGCAAGATGAACAGGAATAGGGAGAACCAATGAGAGACTAGCTGTAGGTGTCTGCACGGGCAAATGGAACGCTCATTTACCACCAGGAAAAGGAATTTACCAAGGGCTCAGCGTGCCCTGCCGGAAACAGTTTAGTCCCTGAAGCAATCCTGCAGTTTTGCGGCCAGCTCACAAGAAAGCGAGTTGAAGAAAGGAGCTCTGGGACACCGTAATTCACAAACCTGCAGAGTTATGAATGACAGCTATCGTCCAAAAATGTACTGAAATAAGTCTTCGAAGAGGACTTGAATGCGGGGCAGAATTTCAGGAAAACTATTTCAGGGGGCAGACTGGAATTGCACTTACAGCATAGGAAACGAGGCAGAATGTCGACAATGATGCACTTGGCCAAAAAGAGCGTATGCGTTTTTTCCTGAATATATTCAGGAAAAAACGCATATGCCGTTTTTGGACAACCAAGCAAGCGTGTAAAGGAAATCTGCACTACAATGAAGTCTCACTGCCCCCCGGTCAAAAGGGCCATCTGAAAAAAGTGTAAAATCCAGAAAGGCAGGACAGGTCATGGAGAACAGGGAGCCTTGTTATGCTGATGGGCGGGATGTAAATTGCCAACAGCCACTCTGGAGAAGTGTATGGTGTTTCCTGAAACGCCTAAAAAACAAAGCAACGGAGCCTATGGCACTTCCACTTATGGTCCGACAGCTTAGGGAAATTAAAATCAAAAACACAAAGCAACCCCAAAGTTTGGAACGGCTCTGTTTACAAAAACCTCGTCTACGGTACAAGTTAAATATCCGAGAAAGCAAAAAATGGATAAAGAAATTGTGGTACGTACGTACAATGGAATATCACTCAGCAATGAAATCTACGTCATCAGGCCCGTAGCGGCATAATGAGTGGATTCAGGTACGATGATTCTACGAGAAATAAGTCACACAGAAAAAGAAACATCATAAGATATCACTAATACACGGAATGTAAACTTGGCTATACGTGAAATGAATTACAAAACAGGACAGGGTTTCAAATTGAGAAAACCAACTTATGCTTGCTTATGGGGAAAGGTGAGTTATGGTGCTGCATAAAACCAGAGATTGAAATTAGCACAGATACCCTTCCATAAGCCAAATATATAATAGACAAGACCTACTCCTTGCTCAACGAAATGGACTCAACACCACATATTCAACGCCTGGGAAGATACCTGACAATTAAGAATCTTAAAACCCATAGATTTATATGTCTCCATAAGGAAATCAAGCATGTGTACAAAGGCCTAAACGCAGCAGTGAAGATCCGAAAAATCCCATTATCAAAATTAATTTCAAAAACAAAACACAATGACAGTGAAAATGAGAGCAATTCTTAAATAATTGATTCAGGGCTTGTGACGCAACCTGGATTTACCACATCTACACCCAGAGCTGGGTGAGACATAAGGCTGGACACTTCAGGCTGAAAGCATTGGTGAGGTTCGGTGAGCAAACGCAGACACTTTGAAGTCATACTGCATGGTACCCATTCCATGGGTCCCAACTCTCCAGGTTTAAGGGATTCTTCTTCAGTTAAAACATGCATGGGAAACCCAGAGTATGGTCAACCGTGTGATTGGGAAACGTTTTCAAATGCATCTCAGTTTTCGTCCCCTGGTATTCGGGTTCACCATTCCAGACGCTTTACTAACACTCTCCTCACTTGGAGAGTCAGTGCCTTTCACCTCCTGTTTGGCACAGTTTGCAATTTCTGCGCAAGGTGAACAGGAATAGGGAGAACCAATGAGAGACTAGCTGTAGGTGTCTGCACGGGCAAATGGAACACTCATTTCCCACCAGGAAGAGGAATTAACCAAAGGCTCAGCGTGGCCTGCCGGAAACAGATTTGGGCCTGAAGCAATCCTGCGGTTTGGCGGCCAGCTCACAAGGAAGCGAGTTGAAGAAAGGAGCTCAGGGGCACTGTAATTCACAAACATGCAGAGTTATGAATGACAGCTATCGACCAAAATGTACTGAAGTAAGTCTTCGAAGAGGACTTGAAAGCGGGGCAGAATTTCAGGAAAACGATTTCAGGGGGTAGACAGGAATTGCGCTTAAAGCATAGGAACAGAGGCAGAATGTCGACAGTGATACACTTGGCCAAAAAGGGAGTATGCGTTTTTTCCTGAATATATTCAGGAAAAAACGCATACGCCCTTTTTGGCCAACCAAGCAAGCGTGTAAAGAAAATCTGCACTACAATGAAGTCTCATTGCCCCCCGGTCAAAACGGCCATCTGAAAAAAGTGTAAAATCCAGAAAGGCAGGACAGGTCATGGAGAACAGGGAACCTTGTTATGCTGATGGGCGGATGAAAATTGCCAACAGCCACTCTGGAGAAGTGTATCGTGTTTCCTGAAACAGGTAGGAAACAAAGCAACACAGCCTATGGCACTTCCACTTATGGTCCTATAGCTTAGGGAAATTAAAATCAAAAACACACAGCCACCGCAAATTTTCGGACGGCTCTGTTTTCAAGAACCTCGTCTACGGTACAAGTTAAATATCCAAGAAAGCAACAAATGGATAAAGAAATTGTGGTACGCACGTACAATGGAATATCACTCAGCAATGAAATCTAAGTCATCAGGTCCCTAGCGGCATAATGAGTGGATTCAGGTACCATGATTCTACGAGAAATAAGTCACACAGAAAAAGAAACATCATTAGATATCCCTAATACACGGAATGTAAACTTGGCTACACATGAACTGAATTACAAAACAGAACAGGGTCTCAAATTGAGAAAACCATCTTATGATTGCTTACGGGGAAAGGTGAGTTGGGGTGCTGCATAAAACCAGAGATTGAAATTAGCATAGATACCGTTCCATAAGCCAAATATATAATAGACAAGACCTACTCCTTGCTCAACGAAATGGACTCAACACCCCATATTCAACGCCTGGGAAGATACCTGACAAGTAAGAACCTTAAAACCCATGGATTTATATGTCTCCATAAGGAAATCAAGCGTGTGTACAGCGGCCTAAACGCAGCAGTGAAAATCCGATAAATCCCATTATCAAAATAAATTTCAAAAACAAAACGCAATGGCAGTGAAATAGAGAGCAATTCTTAAATAATTCATTCAGGGCTTGGGATTCAACCTGGATTTACCACTTCTACACCCAGAGCTGGGTGAGACATAAGGCTGCACACTTCGGGCTGATAGCATTGGTGAGGTTCGGTGAGCAAACGCAGACCCTTTGAAGTCATACTGCATGGTACCCATTCCATGAGTCCCAACTCTCCAGGTTTAAGGGATTCTTCCTTCAGCTAAAACATGCATGGGAAACCCAGAGTATGGTCCACTGTGTGATTGGGAAACGTTTTCAAATGCATCTCAGTTTTCGCCCCTGGTACTCGGGTTCACCATTCCAGATGCTTTACTAACACTCTCCCCACTTGGAGAGTCAGTGCCTTTAACCTCCTGTTTGGCACAGTTTGGAATTTCTGCGCAAGATGAACAGGAATAGGGAGAACCAATGAGAGATTAGCTGTAGGTGTCTGCACGAACAAATTTAACGCTCATTTCCCACCAGGAAGAGGAATTCACCAAAGGCTCAGCGTGCCCTGACGGAAACAGATTAGGGCCTGAAGCAATCCTGCGGTTTGGCGGCCAGCTCACAAGGAAGCGAGTTGAAGAAAGGAGCTCAGGGGCACTGTAATTCACAAACCTGCAGAGTTATGAATGACAGCTATCGACCAAAATGTACTGAAGTAAGTCTTCGAAGAGGACTTGAAAGCGGGGCAGAATTTCAGGAAAACGATTTCAGGGGGTAGACAGGAATTGCGCTTAAAGCATAGGAACAGAGGCAGAATGTCGACAATGATGCACTTGGCTAAAAAGTGCATATGCGTTTTTTCCTGAATATATTCAGGAAAAAACGCAAACGCACTTTTTGGCCAACCAAGCAAGCATGTAAATGAAATCGGCACTACAAAGAAGTCTCACTGCCCCCCGGTCAAAAAGGCCACCTGAAAAAAGTGTAAAATCCAGAAAGGCAGGATAGGTCATGGAGAAAAGGGAGCCTTGTTATGCTGATGGGCGGGATGTAAATTGCCAACAGCCACTCTGGAGAAGTGTATGGTGTTTCCTGAAACACGTAGGAAACAAAGCAACACAGCCTATGTCACTTCCACTTATGGTCCTATAGCTTAGGGAAATTAAAATCAAAAAGACACAGCAACCCCAAATTTTGGGACGGTTCTGTTTACAAGAACCTCGTCTACGGTACAAGTTAAATATCCAAGAAATCAAAAAATGGATAAAGAAGTTGTGGTATGCACGTACAGTGGAATATCACTCAGCAATGAAATCTACGTCATCAGGCCCGTAGCGGCATAATGAGTGGATTCAGGTATGATGATTCTACGAGAAATAAGTCACACAGAAAAAGAAACATCATAAGATATCCCTAATACACGGAATGTAAACTTGGCTACACATGTACTGAATTACAAAACAGAACAGGGTCTCAAGTTTAGAAAACCAACTTATGCTTGCTTATGGGGAAAGGTGAGTTTGGGTGCTGCATAAAACCGGAGATTGAAATTAGCACATATACCGTTCCATAAGCCAAATATATAATAGAGAAGACCTACTCCTTGCTCAACGAAATGGACTCAACACCCCATATTCAACGCCTGGGAAGATACCTGACAAGTAAGAATCTTAAAACCCATGGATTTATATGTCTCCATAAGGAAATCAAGCGTGTGTTCAGCGGCCTAAACGCAACAGTGAACATCCGATAAATCCAATTGTCAAAATTAATTTAAAAAACAAAACACAATGACAGTGAAATAGAGAGCAATTCTTAAATAATTCATTCAGGGCTTGTGATGCCACCTGGATTTACCACATCTGCACCCAGAGCTGGGTGAGACAAAAGGCTGGACACTTCACGCTGATAGCATTGGTGAGGTTCGGTGAGCAAATTCAGACCCTTTGAAGTCTTACTGCATGGTACCCATTCCATGGGTCCCAACTCTCCAGGTTTAAGGGATTCTTCCTTCCGTTAAAACATGCATGGGAAACACAGAGTATGGTCCACCTTGTGATTGGGAAACGTTTTCAAATGCATCTCAGTTTTCGTTCCCTGGTACTCGGGTTCACCATTCCAGACGCTTTACTAACACTCTCCCCACTTGGAGAGTCAGTGCCTTTAACCTCCGGTTTGGCACAGTTTGCAATTTCTGCGCAAGATGAACAGGAATAGGGAGAACCAATGAGAGACTAGCTGTAGGTGTCTGCACGGGCAAATGGAACGCTCATTTCCCACCAGGAAGAGGAATAAACCAAAGGCTCACCGTGCCCTGCCAGAAACAGATTAGGGCCTGAAGGAATCCTGCCGTTTTGTGGCCAGCTCACAAGAAAGCGAGTTGAAGAAAGGAGCTCAAGGGCACTGTAATTCACAAAACTGCAGTGTTATGAATGACAGCTATCGTCCAAAAATGTACTGAAGTAAGTCTTCGAAGAGGACTTGAAAGCGGGGCAGAATTTCAGGAAAACGATTTCAGGGGGTAGACTGGAACTGCACGTAAAGCATAGGAAAAGAGGCAGAATGTCGACAATGATACACTTGGCCAAAAAGGGTGTATGCTTTTTTTCCTGAATATATTCAGGAAAAAACGCATACGCCCTTTTTGGCCAACCAAGCAAGCGTGTAAAGAAAATCTGCACTACAATGAAGTTTCACTGCCCCCCGGTCAAAAGGGCCATCTGAAAAATGTGTAAAATCCAGAAAGGCAGGACAGGTCATGGAGAACAGGGAGCCTTGTTATGCTGATGGGCGGATGAAAATTGCCAACAGCCATTCTGGAGATGTGTATCGTGTTTCCTGAAACAGGTAGGAAACAAAGCAACACAGCCTATGGCACTTCCACTTATGGTCCTATAGCTTAGGGAAATTAAAATCAAACACACACAGCCACCGCAAATTTTCGGACGGCTCTGTTTACAAGAAACTCGTCTACGGTACAAGTTAAATATCCAAGAAAGCAACAAATGGATAAAGAAGTTGTGGTACGCACGTACAATGGAATATCACTCAGCAATGAAATCTAAGGCATCAGGTCCCTAGCGGCATAATGAGTGGATTCAGGTACCATGATTCTACGAGAAATAAGTCACACAGAAAAAGAAACATCATTAGATATCCCTAATACACGGAATGTAAACTTGGCTAAACATGAACTGAATTACAAAACAGAACAGGGTCTCAAATTGAGAAAACCATCTTATGCTTGCTTACGGGAAAAGGTGAGTTGGGGTGCTGCATAAAACCAGAGATTGAAATTAGCACAGATACCGTTCCATAAGCCAAATATATAATAGACAAGACCTACTCCTTGCTCAACGAAATGGACTCAACAGCCCATATTCAACGCCTGGGAAGATACCTGACAAGTAAGAACCTTAAAACCCATGGATTTATATGTCTCCATAAAGAAATCAAGAGTGTGTACAGCGGCCTAAATGCAGCAGTGAAAATCCGATAAATCCCATTATCAAAATAAATTTCAAAAACAAAACACAATGACAGTGAAATAGAGAGCAATTCTTAAATAATTCATTAAGGTTTTGTGATGCAACCTGGATTTACCACTTCTACACCCAGAGCTGGGTGAGGCATAAGGCTGTACATTTCGGGCTGATAGCATTGGTGAGGTTCGGTGAGCAAACGCAGACCCTTTGAAGTCATACTTCATGGTACCCATTCCATGAGTCCCAACTCTCCAGGTTTAAGGGATTCTTCCTTCAGCTAAAACATGCATGGGAAACCCAGAGTATGATCCACCGTGTGATTGGGAAACGTTTTCAAATGCATCTCAGTTTTCGCCCCTGGTACTCGGGTTCACCATTCCAGACGCTTTACTAACACTCTCCCCACTTGGAGAGTCAGTGCCTTTAACCTCCTGTTTGGCACAGTTTTGCAATTTCTGCGCAAGGTGAACAGGAATAGGCAGAACCAATGAGAGACTAGATGTAGGTGTCTGCACCGGCAAATGGAACGCTCATTTCCCAACAGGAAGAGGAATTAACCAAAGGCTCAGTGTGCCATGCCATAAAGAGATTATGGCGTGAAGCAATCCTGCGGTTTTGCGGCCAGCTCACAAGAAAGCGAGTTGAAGAAAGGAGCTCAGGGGCAGTGTAATTCAGAAACCTGCAGAGTTATGAATGACAGCTATCGTCCAAAAATGTACTGAAGTAAGTCTTCAAAGAGGACTTGAAAGCGGGGCAGAATTTCAGGAACACGATTTCAGGGGTAGACTGGAATTGCACTTAAAGCATAGGAAAAGAAGCAAAATGTCGACAATGATGCACTTGGCCAAAAAGGGCGTATGCGTTTTTTCCTGAATATATTCAGGAAAAAACGCATACGCACTTTTTGGCCAACTAAGCAAGCGTGTAAAGGAAATCTGCACTACAATGAAGTCTCACTGCCCCCCGGTCAAAAGGGCCATCTGAAAAAATTGTAAAATGCGGAAAGGCAGGACAGGTCATGGAGAACAGGGAGCCTTGTTATGCTGATGGGCGGGATGTAAATTGCCAACAACCACTCTGGAGAAGTGTATGGTGTTTCCAGAGACACGTAGGAAACAAAACAACACAGCCTATGGCACTTCGACTTATGCTCCTATAGCTTAGGGAAATTAAAATCAAAAAGACACAGCCACCCCAAAATTTGGGATGTCTCTGTTTACAAGAACGTCCTCTACGGTACAAGTTAAATATCCGAGAAAGCAAAAAATGGATAAAGGAGTCGTGGTACGCACGTACAGTGGAATATCACTCAGCAATGAAATCTACGTCATCAGGCCCGTAGCGGCATAATGAGTGGATTCAGGTACGATGTTTCTACGAGAAATAAGTCACACAGAAAAAGAAACATCATAAGATATCACTAATCCACGGAATGTAAACTTGGCTACACATGAACTGAATTACAAAACAGAACAGGGTCTCAAATTGAGAAAACCAACTGATGCTTGCTTATGGGGAAAGGTGAGTTGGGGTGCTGCATAAAACCAGAGATTGAAATTAGCACAGATACCGTTCCATAAACCAAATATATAATAGACAAGCCCTACTCCTTGCTCAACGAAATGGACTCAACACCCCATATTCAACTCCTGGGAAGATACCTGACAAGTAAAATCTTAAAACCCATGGATTTATATGTCTCCATAAGGAAATCAAGAGTGTGTACAGTGGCCTAAACGCAGCAATGAAAATCCGATAAATCCCATTATCAAAATAAATTTCAAAAACAAAACACAATGACAGTGAAATAGAGAACAATTCTTATATAATTCATTCAGGGCTTGTGATGCAACCTGGATTTACCACATCTACACACAGAGCTGCGTGAGACATAAGGCCGGACACTTCGGGCTGATAGCATTGGTGAGGTTCGGTGAGCAACGCAGACCCTTTGAAGTCATACTGCATGGTACCCATTCTATGGGTACCCACTCTCCAGGTTTAAGGGATTCTTCCTTCAGCTAAAACATGCATGGGAAACCCAGAATATGGACCACCGTGTGATTGGGAAACGTTTTCAAATGCATCTCAGTTTTCACCCCTGGTACTCGGGTTCACCATTCCAGACGCTTTACTAACACTCTCCCCACTTGGAGAGTCAGTGCCTTTAACCTCCTGTTTGGCACAGTTTGCAATTTCTGCACAAGATGAACAGGAATAGGGAGAACCAATGAGAGACTAGCTGTAGGTGTCTGCACGGGCAAATGGAATGCTCATTTCCCACCAGGAAGAGGAATTAACCGAAGACTCAACGTGCCCTGCCGGAAACAGATTAGGGCCTGAAGCAATCCTGCGGTTTGGCGGCCAGCTCACATGGAAGGGAGTTGCAGAAAGGAGCTCAGGGGCACTGTAATTCACAAACCTGCAGAGTTATGAATGACAGCTATCGTCCAAAATGTACTGAAGTAAGTCTTCGAAGAGGACTTGAAAGCGGGGCAGAATTTCAGGAAAACGATTTCAGGGGGTAGACTGGAATTGCGCTTAAAGCATAGGAATAGAGGCAGAATGTCGACAATGATGCACTTGGCTAAAAAGGGCATATGCGGTTTTTCCTGAATATATTCAGGAAAAAAAGCAAACGCACTTTTTGACCAACCAAGCAAGCGTGTAAATGAAATCGGCACTACAATGAAGTCTCACTGCCCCGTGGTCAAAAGGGCCATCTGAAAAAAGTGTAAAATCCTGAAAGGCAGGAAAGGTCATGGAGAACAGGGAGCCTTGTTATGCGTATGGGCGGGATGTAAATTGCCAACAGCCACTCTGGAGAAGTGTATGGTGTTTCCTGAAACAGGTAGGAAACAAAGCAACACAGCCTATGGTACTTCCACTTATGGTCCTATCGCTTAGGGAAATTAAAATCAAAAAGACTGAGCCACCCCAAAGTTTGGGACGGCACTGTTTACAAGAACCTCGTCTACGGTACAAGTTAAATATCCGAGAAAGCAAAAAATGGATAAAGAAGTTGTGGTACGCACGTACAATGGAATATCACTCAGCAATGAAATCTACGTCATCAGGACCCTAGCGGCATAATGAGTGGATTCAGGTACCATGATTCTACGAGAAATAAGTCACACAGAAAAAGAAACATCATTAGATATCCCTAATACACGGAGTGTAAACTTGGCTACACATGAACTGAATTACAAAACAGAGCAGGGTCTCAAATTGAGAAAACCAACTTATGCTTGCTTAAGGGGAAAGGTGAGTTGGGGTGCTGCATAAAACCAGAGATTGAAATTAGCACAGATACCGTTCCATAAGCCAAATATATAATAGACAAGACCTACTCCTTGCTCAACGAAATGGACTCAACACCCCATATTCAACGCCTGGCAAGATACCTGACAAGTAAGAATCTTAAAACCCATGGATTTATATGTCTCCATAAGGAAATCAAGAGCGTGTTCAGCGACATAAATGCAGCAGTGAAAATCCGATAAATCCCATTATCAAAATAAATTTCAAAACAAAACACAATGACAGTGAAATAGAGAGCAATTCTTAAATAATTCATTAAGGTCTTGTGATGCAACCTGGATTTACCTGTTCTACACCCAGAGCTGGGTGAGACATAAGGCTGGACACTTCGGGCTGATAGCATTGGTGAGGTTCGGTGAGCAAACGCAGACCCTTTGAAGTCATACTTCATGGTACCCATTCCATGAGTCCCAACTCTCAAGGTTTAAGGGATTCTTCCTTCAGCTAAAACATGCATGGGAAACGCAGACTATCGTCCGCCGTGTGATTGGGAAACGTTTTCAAATGCATCTCAGTTTTCGTCCCCTCGTACTCGGTTTTACCATTCCAGACGCTTTACTAACACTCTCCCCACTTGGAGAGTCAGTGCCTTTAACCTCCTGTTTGGCATTGTTTGGAATTTCTGCGCAAGATGAACAGGAATAGGGAGAACCAATGAGAGATTAGCTGTAGGTGTCTGCACGAACAAATTTAACGCTCATTTCCCACCAGGAAGAGCAATTCACCAAAGGCTCAGCATGCCCTGACGGAAACAGATTAGGGCCTGCAGCAATCCTGCGGTTTTGCGGCCAGCTCACAAGAAAGCGAGTTCAGGAAACGAGCTCAGGGGTACTGTAATTCACAAACCTGCAGAGTTATGAATGACAGCTATCGTCCAAAAATGTATTGAAGTAAGTCTTCGAAGAGGACTTGAAAGCGGGGCAAAATTTCAGGAAAACGATTTCAGGGGGTAGACTGGAATTGCACTTAAAGCATAGGAATAGAGGCAGAATGTCGACAATGATGCACTGGCCAAAAAGTGCGTCTGCGTTTTTTCCTGAATATATTCAGGAAAAAACGCATACGCCATTTTTGGCCAAGCAAGCAAGCAGGTAAATGAAATCTGCACTACAATGAAGTCTCACTGCCCCCCGGTTAAAAGGGACATCTGAAAAAGTGTAAAATCCAGAAAGGCAGGACAGGTCATGGAGAACAGGGAGCCTTGTTATGCTGATGGGGGGGATGTAAATTGCCAACAGCCACTCTGGAGAAGTGTATGGGGTTTCCTGAAACACGTAGGAAACAAAGCAACAGAGCCTATGGCACTTCCACTTATGATCCTACAGCTTAGGGAAATTAAAATCAAAAACACACAGCCACCCCAAAGTTTGGGACGGCTCTGTTTACAAGAACGTCGTCTACGGTACAAGTTAAATATCCCAGAATGTGAAAAATGGTTAAAGAAGTTGTGGTACGCACGTACAATGGAATATCACTCACCAATGAAATCTATGTCATCAGGCCCGTCGCGGCATATTGAGTGGATCTAGGTACGATGATTCTAAGTGAAATAAGTCACACAGAAAATGAAACATCATAAGATATCACTAATACACGGAATGTAAACTTGGCTACACATGAACTGAATTACAAAACAGAACAGGGTCTCAAATTTAGAACACCAACTTATGCTTGCTTATGGGGAAAGGTGAGGTGGGGTGCTGCATAAAACCAGAGATAGAAATTAGCACACATACCTTTCCATAAGCCAAATATGTAATAGTCAAGACCTACACCTTGCTCAACGAAATGGACTAAACACACCATATTCAACTCCTAGGATTACACATGACTAGTAAGAATCTTCAAACCTATGGATTTATATGTCTCCGTAAGAGAATCAAGTGTGTGTACAGCTGCATGAAGGCAGCAGAGAAAATCCGATAAATCCCATTATCAAAATAAACTACAAAAACAAACACAATGACAGTGAAATAGAGAGCAATTCTTAAATAATTCATTCAGGGCTTGTGATGCAACCTGGATTAACCACATCTACACCTAGAGCTGAGTGAGACATAAGGTTCGACACTTTGGGCTGATAGCATTGGTGAGGTTCGGTGAGAAAATGCAGGCCCTTAGAAGTCATACTGCATGGTACCCATTGCATGGGTCCCACCTCTCCAGGTTTAAGGGATTCTTCCTTCAGGTAAAACACGCATGGGAAACCCAGAATATGGTCCACCGTGTGACCGGGAAACCTTTTTACATGCATCTCAGTTTTCTTCCCCTCATACTCGGTTTTACCATTCCAGACACTTTACTAACTCTTTCCCCAATTGGAGAGTCAGTGCCTTTAACCTCCTGTTTGGCACAGTTTGGAATTTCTGAGCAAGATGAACAGGAATAGGGAGAACCAATGAGAGATTAGCTGTAGGTGTCTGCACGAGCAAATTTAACGCTCATTTCCCATCAGGAAGAGGAATTAGCCAAAGGCTCAACATGCCGTGCCGGAACCAGATTAGGGCCTGAAGCAATCCTGCGGTTTTGCGGCCAGCTCACAAGAAAGCGAGTTGAAGAATGGAGCTCAGGGGCACTGTAATTCACAAACCTGCAGAGTTATAAATGACAGCTATCGTCCAAAAATATATTGAAGTAAGGCTGCAAAGAGGACTTGAACGCGGGGCAGAATTCCAGGAATACGATTTCAGGAGGTAGACGGGAAGTCCTCTGAAAGTATAGGAGAAGAGGCAGAACTTCGACAATGATTCACTTGGTCAAAAAGGGCATATGCGTTACTTCCAGGGCCCTCATTAAAGAGGGTAGGAGGCTCCCAGCATGCTTCAGTGGCCAACAGAGGGCCTACGTCGCCAAGGCGACGTGAGCCATTCAGGCAGGAGTGACCTCACATCAGAGCGCCCACCTCACAGAAGGGTAAGGAACCCAGTCATGATCAGACTCACCAGAGTGCCCACATAAGCAAGGGGCTGGGAATCAGGCACGAGTGTCCTCACACCCGTGGGGCCACATCATCGAAAGTTGAGGTACCCAGCACATGTGGCCTCAAACCAGAAGTCCCACATCACCATGGGTCTCAGAGCGAGGCAGGCAGGATTAACCTCAAAACACATGGCCCATTGTATAAAAAGGTGAGGAATCCAGCAGTTGGAACATCCCAGCAGGCGGCCCAGAGCACCGAGGCTATGGGATCCAGGCAGTGATGAACTCACAACAGAGGGCCCTCATCGTGATACTGTAAGCAACCCAGCCGTTGTGACCTCAGAGCACAAGGCCCACATCCCCATGGGGAAGGGAACCAAGGAGGAGTGTCATCGCACCAGTGGGCACACAACAGAAAATGTGGGGAGCCCAGCAGTTAGGGCCGGATGCCAGAGGGCCCTCATCACTGAGGAGAGGAGGCTCCCAGCAAGCTCCAACTGCTACCAGAGGGCCGACGTCGCCAATGCGGGGTGTGCCAGCCAGGCAGGAGTGACCTCAGAGCAGAGGGCCAACCACACAAATGTGTGAGGAACCCAAAGAGGATCAGACTCTCACCAGAGGGCCCACATCACCAAGGGAATGGAAACCAGGCAGGAGTGTCCTCACACCAGTGGGGCCACATCACCGAAATGTGCGGACCCAGCACACGTGGCCTCAAACTACAGGACACACATCACCAAGGGGCTGGGAGTGAGGCAGGCAGGAGGAGCCTCAAAACAGAGGGCCCATTGCGTAAAAAAGGTGAGGAATCCCGCAGTTGGAACCTCCCAGCAGGCGGCCAGGAGCAGCGAGGCTATGGGATCCAGGCCTGACTGAACTCAAAACAGAGGGCCCTCATCATGAAACTGTGAGCAACCCAGCCGTTGGGACTTTAGAGCAGAAGGCCCACATTCCCATGTGGTTGGGAACTTGGCAGAAGTGTACTCGCACCACAGGGCGCACATCAGAGAATTTTGGGAACCCAGAAATTAGGGCCTGATGCCAGAGGGCCCTCATTACCAAGGGGAGGAGACCCCAAGCAGGCACCAATTCCCTATGGAGGGACCATGTCGCCAAGGTGACGTGCAACAGCCAGGCAGGAGTGACCTCACAGCTGAGGGCCTACCTCACAGAATGGTGAGGAACCCAGCCAGGATTAGACTCTCACCAGAGGGCCCACATCACCAAGGGCATCAGAACCAGGCAGGACTGTCTTCACACCAGGGTGACCACATCATAGAAAGGTGAGGAACCCAGCACATGTGGCCTAAACCAGAGGACCCAGATCTCCAAGGGGTTCGGAGTGAGGCAGGCATGAGTAGCCTCACAACACAGGGTGAATAGAATAAAAAAGCTGAGGAATCCTGCAGTGGGAACCTCCCAGTGGGCGGCCCAGAGCACCGAGTCTATGCGATCCAGGCCACAGTGAACTCACAGCAGAGGGCCCACATCATGAAACTGTGAGCAACCCAGCCGTTTGGACCTCAGAGCAGAAGGCCCACATCACCATGGGGTTGGGAACATGGCACGAGTGTCCTCGCACAACTTAGCACGTATCAGAAAATGTGGGTACCCAGCAGTTAGGGCCTGACGCCAGAGGGCCCTCATCACCGAGGGGAGGAGGCTCCCAGTAGGCTCCAACTGCCACAAGAGGGCCGACATTGCCAAGGCGGGGTGTGCCAGCCAGGCAGGAGTGACCTCACAGCAGAGGGCCCACCTCACAGAAGTGTGAGGAACCCAGCCAGGATCAGACTCTCACCAGAGGGCCCACATCACCAAGGGGATAGGAACCAGGCAGGAGTGTCCTCACACCAGTGGGGCCACATCATCGAAAGGTGAGGGACCCAGCACACGTGGCCTCAAACCAGAGGACACACATCACCAAGGGGCTGGGAGTGAGGCCGGCAGGAGGAGTCTCAAAACAGAGGGCCCATAGAAGGAAAAAGGTGAGGAATCCCGCAGTTGGAACTTCCCCGCAGGTGGCCAGGAGCAGCGAGGCTATGGGATCCATGCTGGAGTGAACTCACACCAGAGGGCCCTCATCAAGAAACTGAGCAACCCACGGTTGGGACCTCAGAGCAGAAGGCCCACATTCCCATGGGGTTGGGAACCTGGCAGGAGTGTACTAGCACCACAGGGCGCACAACAGAAAATTTTGGGAGCCCAGGAGTTAGGGTCTGACGCCAGAGGGCCCTCATTACCGAGGGGAGGAGACTCCCAGCAGGCACCAACTCCCAACTGAGGGCCCACGTCGCCAAGGTGACCTGGGCCAGCCAGGCAGGAGTGACCTCACAGCAGAGGGCCTACCTCACAGAAGGGTGAGGAACCCAGCCAGGATAAGACTCTCACCAGAGGGCCCACATCACCAAGGGGATCGGAACAAGGCAGGAGTGTCCTCACACCAGTGGGGCCACATCAGCGAAAGGTGAGGAACCCAGCACATGTGGCCTAAACCAGAGGACCCACATTTCCAAGGTGCTCCGAGTGAGGCAGGCAGGAGTAGCCTAACAACACAGGGCCCACAGAATAAAAAATGTGAGGAATCCAGCAGTTTGAACCTCCCAGCAGGTGGCCCAGAGCATGGAGTCTATGGGATCCAGGCCACAGTGAACTCACAGCAGAGGGCCCACATCATGAAACTGTGAGCAACCCAGCCAGTGGGACCTCAGAGCAGAAGGCCCACATCCCCATGGGGATGGGAACCTCGCAGGAGTGTCCTCGCACAACTTAGCATGTATCAGAAAATGTGGGAACCCAGCAGTTATGGCCTGACGCCAGAGGGCCCTCATCACTGAGGAGAGGAGGCTACCAGCAGGCTCCAAATGCCACCAGAGGGCCGACGTCACCAAGGCAATGGGAGTAAGCCAGGCAGGAGTCACCTCACAGCAGAGGGCCCACCTCACAGAAGTGTGAGGAGCCCAAACAGGATCAGACTCTAACCAGAGCGCCCACATCACCAATGGGATGGAAACCAGGCAGGAGTGTCCTCACACCAGTGGGGCCACATCAGCGAAAGGTGAGGAACACAGCACATGTGGCCTCAAACAAGGGGACACACATCACGAAAGGGCTGGGAGTGAGGCATGCAGGAGGAAACTCACAACAGAGCGCCCATAGAATAAAAAAGGTGAGGAACCCCGCAGTTGGAAGCTCCAAGCAGGTGGCCCAGAGCACCGAGGCTATGGGATCCATGCCGGAGTGAACTCACAGCAGAGGGCCCACATTCTGACACTGTGAGCAACCCAGCCGTTGGGACCACAGAGCAGAAAGCCCACATACCCATGGGGATGGGACCCTGGCTGGAGTGTACTCGCACGACAGGGCGCACATCAGAAAATTTTGGGAGCCCATGAGTTAGGGCCTGACGCCAGAGGGTCCTCATTACCGAGGGGAGGAGACTCCCAGCAGGCACCAACTCCCAACTGAGGGCCCACATCGCCAACGTGACGTGTGCCAGCCAGGCAGGAGTGACCTCACAGCAGAGGGCCCACCTCCCAGAAGTGTGAGGAATCCAGACAGGATCAGACTCTCACAAGAGGGCCCACATCATCAAGGGGATAGGAACCAGGCAGGAGTGTCCTCACATCAGTGGGGCCACATCATCGAAAGGCGAGGGACCCAGCATACGTGGCCTCAAACCAGAGGACACACATCACCAAGGGGCTGGGAGTGAGGCAGGCAGGAGGAGTCTCAAAACAGGGGGCCCATAGAAGAAAAAAGGTGAGGAATCCCGCAGTTGGAACCTCCCAGCAGGTGGCCAAGAGCAGCGAGGCTATGGGATCCAGGCCGGAGAGAACTCGCAGCAGAGGGCCCTCATCATGAAACTGAGTAACCCACGGTTGGGACCTCAGAGCAGAAGGCCCACATTCCCATGGGGTTGGGAACCTGGCAGGAGTGTACTCGAACCACAGGGCGCATATCAGAAAATATTGGGAGCCCAGGAGTTAGGGCCTGACGCCAGAGGGCCCTCATTACCGAGGGGAGGAGACACCCAGCAGGCACCAAATCCCACCAGAGGGCCGACGTCGCCAAGGCGGGGTGTGCCAGCCAGGCAGGAGTGACCTCAGAGAAGAGGGCCCACCTCACAGAAGTGTGAGGAACCCAACCAGGATCACACTCTCACCGGAGGGCCCACATCACCAAGGGGATGGGAACCAGGCAGGAGTGTCCTCACACCAGTGGGGCCACATCAGCCAAAGGTGAGGAACCCAGCACATGTGGCCTCAAACCAGAGGACACACATCACCAAGGGGCTAGGAGTGAGGCAGGTGTCTGGAGGGGCACATTTAACTCTAATTTCCCACCAGGAAGTGGAATGAACCAAAGTCTCAGAGTGCCGTGCCGGACCCTGATTACGGCCTGAAGCAAACCTGCGGTTCTGTGGCCAGTTTTCAAGGAAACGAGTTAAGAAAGGAAATCACGGGCACTGTAATTCACAAACCTGCAGAGTTATAAATGACAGCTATTGGCAAAAATATATGGAAGTAAGTCTGCAAAGAGGACTTGAAAACGAGGCAGAATTGCAGGAATCATATTTCAGGAGGTAGATTGGAATTGCATTTAAAGCATGTGAAAAGCGGCAGATCTTTGACAGTGATGCACTTGGACCAAAGTGCGTAAACATTTTTTCCTGAATATATTCAGGAAAAAACACATATGCCCTTTTTGGCCAACCAAGCACTCGAGCAATGGAAATCCGCACTACAATGAAGTCTCATTTCCCATTCGTCAAAAGGGCCATCTGAAAAAAGTGTAAAAACCAGAAACACAGGACAGGCCATGGAGAACAGGGAGCCTTGTTATGCTGATGGGCGGGATGTAAATGCCAACAGCCACTCTGGAGAAGTGTATGGTGTTTCCTGAAACACCTAAGAAACAAAGCAACGGAGACTACGGCACTTCCACTTATGGTCTTATAGATCACGGAAATTAAAATCAAAAACAGACAGCCACCCCAAAGTGTCGGACGGCTCTGTTTACAAGAACCTCGTCTACGGAACAAGTTAAATATCCCAGAAAGCGAAAAATGGATAAAGAAGTGTGGTACGTACGTACAAATGAATATCACTCACCAATGAAATCTATTTCATCAGGCCCGTCGCGGCATAATGAGTGGATTCAGGTACGATGATTCTAAGTGAAATAAGTCACACAGAAAATGAAACATCATAAGTTATCACTAATACACGGAATGTAAACTTGGCTACACATGAACTGAATTACAAAACAGAACAGGGTCTCAAATTTAGAAAACCAACTTATGCTTGCTTAAGGGGAAAAGTGAGTTGGGGTGCTGCATAAAAGCAGAGATAGAAATTAGCACAGATACCTTTCCATAAGCCAAATATGTAATAGTCAAGACCTACCCCTTGCTCAACGAAATGGACTAAACACCTCATATTCAACGCCTAGGAATACACCTGACTAGTAAGAATCTTCAAACCCATGGATTTATATGTCTCCTTAAGACAATCAAGCGTGTGTACAGCTGCATGAACGCAGCAGAGAAAATCCAATAAATCCCGTTATCAAAATGAATTAGAAAAACAAAACACAATGAGAGTGAAATAGAGAGCAATTCTTAAATAATTCATTCAGGGCATGTGATCCAACCTGGATTTACCACATCTACATCCAGAGCTGGGTGAGACATAAGGCTGGACACTTCGGGCTGATAGCATTGGTGAGGTTCGGTGAGCAAACGCAGACCCTTTGAAATCATACTGCATGGTACCCATTCCATGGCTCCCAACTCTCCAGGTTTAAGGGATTCTTCCTTCAGCTAAAACATGCATGGGAAACCCACAGAACTGTGCACTGTGTGACCGGGAAACGTTTTCAAATGCATCTCAGATTTCGTCCCCTGGTACTCGGGTTCACCATTCCAGACGCTTTACTAACACTCTCCCCACTTGGAGAGTCAGTGCCATTAACCTCCTGTTGGCACAGTTTGCAATTTCTGCGCAAGATGTACAGGAATAGGGAGAACCAATGAGAGACTAGCTGTAGGTGCCTGCATGGGCAAATGGAACGCTCATTTCCGACAAGGAAGAGGAATTAAACAAAGGCTCAGCGTTCCCCCCCGGAAAGAGATTATGGCCTGAAGCAATCCTGCGGTTTTGCGGCCAGCTCACAAGAAAGAGAGTTGAAGAAAGGAGCTCAGGGGCACTGCAATTCACAAACCTGCAGAGTTATGAATGACAGCTATCGTCCAAAAATGTATTGAAGTAAGTCTTAGAAGAGGACTTGAAAGCGGGGCAGAATTTCAGGAAAACGATTTCAGGGGGTAGACTGGAATTGCACTTAAAGCATAGGAAAAGAGGCAGAATGTCGACAATGATGCACTTGGCCAAAAAGGGCGTATGCGTTTTTTCCTGAATATATTCAGGAAAAAACGCATACGCACTTTTTCGACAACCAAGCAAGCGTGTAAAGGAAATGTGCACTACAATGAAGTCTCACTGCCCCCCGGTCAAAAGGGCCATCTGAAAAATGTGTAAAATCCAGAAAGGCAGGACAGGTTTTGGAGAACAGGGAGCCTTGTTATGCTGATGGGCGGGATGTAAATTGCCAACAGCCACTCTGGAGAAGTGTATGGTGTATCCTGAAACACGTAGGAAACAAAGCAACACAGCCTATGTCACTTCCACTTATGGTCCTATAGTTTAAAGAAATTAAAATCAAAAACACACAGCCACCCCAAAGTTTGGGATGGCTCTGTTTACAAGAACCTTGTCTACGGTACAAGTTAAATATCCGAGAAAGGAAAAAATGGATAAAGATGTTTTGGTACGCACGTACAATGGAATATCATTCAGCAATTAAATCTACGTCTTCAGGCCCGTAGCGGTATAATGAGTGGATTCAGGTACGATGATTCTACGAGAAATAAGTCACACAGAAAAATAAACATCATAAGATATCAGTAATACACGGAATGTAAACTTGGCTACACATAAACTGAATTACAAAACAGAACAGGGTCTCAAATTTAGAAAACCAACTTATGCTTGCTTATGGGGAAAGGTGAGTTGGGGTGCTGCATAAAACCAGAGATTGGAATTAGCACAGGTACCGTTCCATAAGCCAAATATATTATAGACAAGACCTACTACTTGCTCAACGAAATGGACTCAACACCCCATATTCAACGCCTGGCAAGATACCTGAGAAGTAAGAATCTTTAAAACCATGGATTTATATGTCTCCATAAGGAAAACAAGCGTGTGTACAGCAGCCTAAACGGAACAGTGAAAATCCGGTAAATCCCATTATCAAAATAAATTTCAAAAAAAAAAACACAATGACAGTGAAATAGAGAGCAATTCTTAAATAATTCATTCAGGGCTTGTGATGCAACCTGGATTTCCCACATCTACACCCAGAGCTGGGTGAGACATAAGGCTGGACACTTCGGGCTGATAGCATTGGTGAGGTTGGGTGAGCAGACGCAGACCCTTTGAAGTCATACTGCATGGTACCCATTCCATGGGTCCCAACTCTCCAGGTTTAAGGGACTCTTCCTTCAGCTAAAACATGCATGGGAAACCCAGACTATCGTCCGCCGTGTGATTGGGAAACGTTTTCAAATGCATCTCAGTTTTCGTCCCCTCGTACTCGGTTTTACCATTCCAGACGCTTTACTAACACTCTCCCCACTTGGAGAGTCAGTGCCTTTAACCTCCTGTTTGGCACAGTTTGGAATTTCTGCGCAAGATGAACAGGAATAGGGAGAACCAATGAGAGATTAGCTGTAGGTGTCTGCACGAACAAATTTAACGCTCATTTCCCACCAGGAAGAGGAATTCACCAAAGGCTCAGCGTGCCCTGACGGAAACAGATTAGGGCCTGCAGCAATCCTGCGGTTTTGCGGCCAGCTCACAAGAAAGCGAGTTCAGGAAACGAGCTCAGGGGTACTGTAATTCACAAACCTGCAGAGTTATGAATGACAGCTATCGTCCAAAAATGTATTGAAGTAAGTCTTCGAAGAGGACTTGAAAGCGGGGCAAAATTTCAGGAAAACGATTTCAGGGCGTAGACTGGAATTGCACTTAAAGCATAGGAATAGAGGCAGAATGTCGACAATGATGCACTGGCCAAAAAGTGCGTATGCGTTTTTTCCTGAATATATTCAGGAAAAAACGCATACGCCATTTTTGGCCAAGCAAGCAAGCAGGTAAATGAAATCTGCACTACAATGAAGTCTCACTGCCCCCCGGTTAAAAGGGGCATCTGAAAAAGTGTAAAATCCAGAAAGGCAGGACAGGTCATGGAGAACAGGGAGCCTTGTTATGCTGATGGGGGGGATGTAAATTGCAAACAGCCACTCTGGAGAAGTGTATGGGGTTTCCTGAAACACGTAGGAAACAAAGCAACAGAGCCTATGGCACTTCCACTTATGGTCCTATAGCTTAGGGAAATTAAAATCAAAAACACACAGCCACCCCAAAGTTTGGGACAACTCTGTTTACAAGAACGTCGTCTACAGTACAAGTTAAATATCCCAGAATGTGAAAAATGGTGAAAGAAGTTGTGGTACGCACGTACAATGGAATATCACTCACCAATGAAATCTATGTCATCAGGCCCGTCGCGGCATATTGAGTGGATCCAGGTACGATGATTCTAAGTGAAATAAGTCACACAGAAAATGAAACATCATAAGATATCACTAATACACGGAATGTAAACTTGGCTACACATGAACTGAATTACAAAACAGAACAGGGTCTCAAATTTAGAACACCAACTTATGCTTGCTTATGGGGAAAGGTGAGGTGGGGTGCTGCATAAAACCAGAGATAGAAATTAGCACACATACCTTTCCATAAGCCAAATATGTAATAGTCAAGACCTACACCTTGCTCAACGAAATGGACTAAACACACCATATTCAACTCCTAGGATTACACATGACTAGTAAGAATCTTCAAACCCATGGATTTATATGTCTCCATAATGAAATCAAGCGTGTGTACAACGGCCTAAACGCAGCAGTGATAATCCGATAAATCCCATTATCAAAATAAATTTCAAAAACCAAACACAATGACAGTGAAATAGAGAGCAATTCTTAAATAATTCATTCAGGGCTTGTGATGCAACCTGGATTTACCACATCTACACCTAGAGCTGAGTGAGACATAAGGTTCGACACTTTGGGCTGATAGCATTGGTGAGGTTCGGTGAGAAAATGCAGGCCATTTGAAGTCATACTGCATGGTACACATTGCATGGGTCCCACCTCTCCAGGTTTAAGGGATTCTTCCTTCAGGTAAAACACGCATGGGAAACCCAGAATATGGTCCACCGTGTGACCGGGAAACCTTTTTAAATGCATCTCAGTTTTCTTCCCCTCATACTCGGTTTTACCATTCCAGACGCTTTACTAACTCTTTCCCCAATTGGAGAGTCAGTGCCTTTAACCTCCTGTTTGGCACAGTTTGGAATTTCTGAGCAAGATGAACAGGAATAGGGAGAACCAATGAGAGATTAGCTGTAGGTGTCTGCACGAGCAAATTTAACGCTCATTTCCCATCAGGAAGAGGAATTAGCCAAAGGCTCAACATGCCGTGCCGGAACCAGATTAGGGCCTGAAGCAATCCTGCGGTTTTGCGGCCAGCTCACAAGAAAGCGAGTTGAAGAATGGAGCTCAGGGGCACTGTAATTCACAAACCTGCAGAGTTATAAATGACAGCTATCGTCCAAAAATATATTGAAGTAAGGCTGCAAAGAGGACTTGAACGCGGGGCAGAATTCCAGGAATACGATTTCAGGAGGTAGACGGGAAGTCCTCTGAAAGTATAGGAGAAGAGGCAGAACTTCGACAATGTTGCACTTGGTCAAAAAGGGCATATGCGTTTCTTCCAGGGCCCTCAGTAAAGAGGGTAGGAGGCTCCCAGCATGCTTCAGTGGCCAACAGAGGGCCTACGTCGCCAAGGCGACGTGAGCCATCCAGGCAGGAGTGACCTCACATCAGAGCGCCCACCTCACAGAAGGGTAAGGAACCCAGTCATGATCAGACTCTCACCAGAGTGCCCACATAAGCAAGGGGCTGGGAATCAGGCACGAGTGTCCTCACACCCGTGGGGCCACATCATCGAAAGTTGAGGTACCCAGCACATGTGGCCTCAAACCAGAAGACCCACATCACCATGGGTCTCGGAGCGAGGCAGGCAGGATTAACCTCAAAACACATGGCCCATTGTATAAAAAGGTGAGGAATCCAGCAGTTGGAACATCCCAGCAGGCGGCCCAGAGCACCGAGGCTATGGGATCCAGGCAGTGATGAACTCACAACAGAGGGCCCTCATCGTGATACTGTAAGCAACCCAGCCGTTGTGACCTCAGAGCACAAGGCCCACATCCCCATGGGGAAGGGAACCAAGCAGGAGTGTCATCGCACCAGTGGGCACACAACAGAAAATGTGGGGAGCCCAGCAGTTAGGGCCGGACGCCAGAGGGCCCTCATCACTGAGGAGAGGAGGCTCCCAGCAAGCTCCAACTGCTACCAGAGGGCCGACGTCGCCAATGCGGGGTGTGCCAGCCAGGCAGGAGTGACCTCAGAGCAGAGGGCCAACCACACAAAAGTGTGAGGAACCCAAAGAGGATCAGACCCTCACCAGAGGGCCCACATCACCAAGGGAATGGAAACCAGGCAGGAGTGTCCTCACACCAGTGGGGCCACATCACCGAAATGTGACGGACCCAGCACACGTGGCCTCAAACTACAGGACACACATCACCAAGGGGCTGGGAGTGAGGCAGGCAGGAGGAGCCTCAAAACAGAGGGCCCATTGCGTAAAAAAGGTGAGGAATCCCGCAGTTGGAACCTCCCAGCAGGCGGCCAGGAGCAGCGAGGCTATGGGATCCAGGCCTGACTGAACTCAAAACAGAGGGCCCACATTCTGACACTGTGAGCAACCCAGCCGTTGGGACCACAGAGCAGAAAGCCCACATCCCCTAGGGAAGGGACCCTGGCTGGAGTGTACTCACACGACAGGGCGCACATCAGAAAATTTTGGGAGCCCATGAGTTAGGGCCTGACGCCAGAGGGCCCTCATTACCGAGGGGAGGAGACTCCCAGCAGGCACCAACTCCCAACTGAGGGCCCACATCGCCAACGTGACGTGTGCCAGCCAGGCAGGAGTGACCTCACAGCAGAGGGCCCACCTCCCAGAAGTGTGAGGAATCCAGACAGGATCAGACTCTCACAAGAGGGCCCCAATCACCAAGGGGATGGGAACCAGGCAGGAGTGTCCTCACACCAGTGGGGCCACATCAATAAAGGTGAGGAAACCGGTACATGTGGCCTTAAACCAGAGGACCTACATCACAAAGGGGCTGGGAGTGAGTCAGGAAGTAGGAGCATAAAAACACAGGACCCAAAGAATAAAAAAGGTAAGGAATCCAGCAGTAGGAACCTCCCAGCAGTCGGCTCAGAGCACAGAGTCTATGGGATCTAGGCCTGAGTGAACTAACACCAGAGAGCCAACATCATGAAACGGTGAACAACACAGGTGTTGGGACCTTAGAGCAGAAGGCCCACATGCCCATGGGGATGGGAACCTCGCAGGAGTGTCCTCGCACCACTTAGCACGTATCAGAAAATGTGGGTACCCAGCAGTTAGGGCCTGACGCTAGAGGGCCCCCATCACCGAGGGGAGGAGGCTCCCAGCAGGCTCCAAGTGCCACAAGAGGGCCGATGTTGCCCAGGTGGGGTGTGCCAGCCAGGCAGGAGTGACCTCACAGCAGAGGGCCCACCTCACAGAAGGGTGAGGAACCCAGCCAGGATCAGACTCTCACCAGAGGGCCCACATCATCAAGGGGATAGGAAGCAGGCAGGAGTGTCCTCACACCAGTGTGGCCACATCATCCAAAGGCGAGGGACCCAGCACACGTGGCCTCACACCAGAGGACACACATCACCAAGGGACTGGGAGTGAGGCAGGCAGGAGGAGTCTCAAAACAGAGGGTCCACAGAAGAAAAAAGGTGAGGAATCCCGCAGTTGGAACCTCCCAGCAGGTGGCCAGGAGCAGCGAGGCTATGGGATCCAGGCCGGAGAGAACTCACAGCAGAGGGCCCTCATCATGAAACTGAGCAACCCACGGTTGGGACCTCAGAGCAGAAGGCCCACATTCCCATGGGGTTGGGAACCTGGCAGGAGTGTACTCGAACCACAGGGCGCATATCAGAAAATATTGGGAGCCCAGGAATTAGGGCCTGACGCCAGAGGGCCCTCATTACCGAGGGCAGGAGACCCCCAGCAGGCACCAAATCCCACCAGAGGGCCGACTTCGCCAAGGCGGGGTGTGCCAGCCAGGCAGGAGTGACGTCAGAGAAGAGGGCCCACCTCACAGAAGTGTGAGGAACCCAACCAGGATCAGACTCTCAGCGGATGGCCCACATCACCAAGGGGATGGGAACCAGGCAGGAGTGTCCTCACACCAGTGGGGCCACATCAGCCAAAGGTGAGGAACCCAGCACATGTGGCCTCAAACCACAGGACACACATCACCAAGGGGCTGGGAGTGAGGCAGGTGTCCGGAGGGGCACATTTAACTGTAATTTCCCACCAGGAAGAGGAATTAACCAAAGGCTCAGAGTGCCGTGCCAGACCCTGATTATGGCCTAAAGCAAACCTGCGGTTCTGTGGCCAGCTTTCAAGGAAACGAGTTAAGAAAGGAAATCACAGGCACTGTAATTCACAAACCTGCAGAGTTATAAATGACAGCTATTGGCAAAAATATACTGAAGTAAGTCTGCAAAGAGGACTTCAAAACGAGGCAGAATTGCAGGAATCATATTTCAGGAGGTAGATTGGAATTGCGTTTAAAGCATGTGAAAAGCGGCAGATCTTTGACAGTGATGCACTTGGACAAAAGTGCGTAAACATTTTTTCCTGAATATATTCAGGAAAAAACACATATGCCGTTTTTGGCCAACCAAGCACTCGAGCAATGGAAATCCGCACTACAATGAAGTCTCATTTCCCATTCGTCAAAAGGGCCATCTGAAAAAAGTGTAAAAACCAGAAACACAGGACAGGCCATGGAGAACAGGGAGCCTTGTTATGCTGATGGGCAGGATGTAAATTGCCAACAGACACTCTGGAGATGTTTATGGTGTATCCTGAAACATCTGAAAAACAAAGCTACAGACCCTAGGGCACTTCCACTTTTGGCCCTATAGCTTAGGAAAATTAAAATCAACAAGACACAGCCAACACCAAATTTAGGGCTGCTGTGTTTACAAGAACCTTGAGTCCAGTACAAATTAAATATCCCAGAAAGAAAAATATGGATAAAGGAGTTGTGCTGCTTACGTACAATGGAATATCACTCAGCAATGAAATCAATGTCATCAGGCCTGTAGCAGCAAATTGAGTGGATTTAAGTATGATGATTCTAAGAGAAATATGTCACACAGAGAAAGGTAATTATCATAAGATATCACTAATAGAGAGAGTGTAAACTTGGCTACACATAAACTGAATTCCAAAACCGAACAGAGTCTCACATTTAGATAAAAACTTATGCTTGCTTAAGGGGAAAGTTGAGTTGCGGTGCTGTATAAAACCAGAGATTGAAATTAGCACACATACCGTTCCATAAGCCAAATATGTAATAGACAAGACCTACTCTTTGCTCAACGAAATAGACTCATCCATGGTGTATCACCTCACACCTGTTAGAATGGGCATCATCAGAAAATCTACAAACAACAAATGCTGGAAAGGGTGTGGAGATAAGGAACCCTCTTCCGCTATTGTTGGGAATGAAATTGATACAGTCACTGTGGAGAAAGTTATGGAGTTTCTTATAAAACTAAGAATAGAATTACCATATGATACAGCAGTCCCACTACTGGGCATATACCCAGACAAAACCATAAATCAAAAAGAGACATTCACCGCAATGTTCATTGCATCACTATTTACAATATCCAGGTAATGGAAGCAACCTAAATGCCCACAGACAGACGAATGCATAAAGACGTGGTACATATATAAAATGGAATATTACTAAGCCATAAAAAGGAATGAAATTGGGTCATTTGTAGAGACGTTGATGGATCTAGAGACTGTCGTACAGAGTGAAGTAAGTCAGAAAGAGAAAAAGAAATCTTGTCTATTAATGCCTATATGTGGAACCTAGACAAATTGTACAGATGAACCGTTTTGCAAGGCAGAAATAGAGCAACAGATGTAGACAACAAACGTATGGACACCAAGGGGGGAAAGCTGTTGGGGGGTGGTGGTGGGAGGAGTTGAGAGATTGGGATTGGCATGTATACATTTATATGTATAAAATAGATAACCAAAAAGAACCTGCTGTATAAAAAAATAAAATAAAATTCAAATTACAAAAAGTAAAACAGAAAAAATATTCTTCCCTTCACATACATGTATTTATATGAATAAATTATTTCCATGCTTATATCTGTAAATACAAAAAAGAGGAATAAAATCTACCTTGAACCAAAAAAGAAAAAAAAACAGAACCCACCAGCTACACAGAGGAAAACCGTATCAGGGCACTTGCTCCAGTTGTAAACAATTCTGAAGTTGGTCGGTGGTGGGGAATCATCTCCCATTCAGCCAGCAGGCCCCACGCAACAAGCGTCCTCATTGCAAAGCTGGAGGACCGTGCCGAGGCATCTGTGAGTAAACGTGGGCTGAGCCCCAGGCCAGCTGCTGCTGAAATGTTCCCACCCTTCCCAGGTAAAACACCTGAATATGTACAAGGACTTGAAAGCCTAGAGGAAGGGCCATGGAGCCACATGAGCGACAGCATGCCAGCCGACTTGGTGCCTGCAGGCCAGCCAGGATGGTCCTGGTCCTGGGTGCTCTTCTGGAAGCTTTCCATTTCCCTGCCTGAGATACCCCTGCTGTCCCGGCCCCCACTGCTTTCTTCCTCACTCACCTCTGCCCAGGGAGAAATTCCAGCGGCACGTATGGGTGACACATCCTCTTCTTTAGCAGGTGGCATCTTGGCAACTGCTGCAGAAAGTCCAGCAGAGCCCCACTCACACTGGGCCACCCACAAAGCCGTGGCCTCTCACTCCCTCCCACCAGTCCAGCCCCAAGACTGCTGACAGGGCAGAGAAAATGGCGTCAGGCACAGCTGCAGGGGCTCTTGCTGCCTGGAGCGGTGTTTATATTGATCTGAACCCAGGCACACCTGGGGAGGGCTGGCCGGCACGGTCAGGCTTCCCAGGCCAGCCAATAATCACCCCTCAGGGGCTCACAGTTGCAGAAACTGGAACTTGCTGAATCGGCCAGGTCCAAGGAACAGGTGTGGGCTCCTGAGAGTCAGGATAGACAAGGGGCTGCAGCTCTGGCTTGTTTTCTAATTATATTATCTGGCCAATGAGTGGGAGACAACTTCAAGAAAACCCTCTCCTAATGAGAGGAACCCAGGAGTCAGGGAGAGGAGGGGTGGCTGGTGGGTGGAGACAGAGGCCTGGTGCCCGGGTGCAGTGGAAGTCTCTGGAAAACCAGATGGAGGGAGGCCACACAGAGTGATGCCCAGGGTCACAGACCTGTCGGAGCTGCTGTTTGTTAGTTCAAGTCCTGCTCTGAGATGCTCTGTGTCAGATCTGAGTGACAGGTGAGCTGGGAGTGCTCTGCAATGAGGGCGATATGCACGGTTCCTGTGTTCCCAGCCCTGCCATGGTACCTGCAAGGGTAGCTCTGTATCCTGGGAGGGGCCTGACCACGAGAGCCCCATGGGCTGCAGGGGGACCTGCCCAGGGAACCCCATATCCTGGGAGGGTCCTGAACACGAGAGCCCCGTGGGCTGGGGTGGGGTACCTGCCCAGGTGAGCTCCATATCCTGGGATGGGCCTGACCTCGAGAGCCCCATGGGCTGCTGGAGTCCTGGTAAAGGATGTCAGGACAGTCAGTGAAGCCACCGAGGATATACCTCCAGTAGTTCCTAAATCCTACACCCTGCTGGTCATTCTACCAACCACCAGGACATGGTATTCTGTATTAGTCTTCAATGATGCCTTCTTTTGTATTCTATTAGTCCCAGAGTCACAAGAAATTTTGGCTTGTGAGTGGCAGGACTCAACATACAACTAAAACAATACTTCCGGGCCGTGTTGCCCCAAGGGTTCAAAAATTCCCACACCATCTTTGGGGAAAGCTCAGCTAAAGACCTAAAAGTTCTACCTCTGGAAAAGGAAACACTCCTTCAATATGCAGACGACATTCTGATCGCCAGCCCTACTAAGGAGACCTCTGAACTACGAAGCCAATAAAGGATACAAGTTGTCCAAGAAAAAACTCAAATATCACAGACTACGGTGACCTGCCTGGGCTTCATTCTCACAGAAGGTCGGAGAAGCCCATCCCAGGAAAGGGAAGAAACAATTTACAGCCTTACCCATTTCTGAAACTAGAAGACAGCTTAGGGGTTCCTGGGGAGGCCAGGGTTTGCTGCTTCTGGATCCCTAACTACAGTCTACTAGCTCGGCCTCTATATGAAACACTGAAAGGAAAAGGTGATGATCCTTTTGAATAGAATGCAGAAGTGGCCTTTCAAGAATGGAAAGAGCAGTCAATTCAGACCCTTGCCCTGGAACTCCCTAATTTAGCTAAACCCTTTGACCTTTACATTCCTGGTGAACGGTGAATCGCCATTGGAGTATTAGGGCAAAACCTGGGACCACTTGAAATGGAACAATGCAAGAATGCGATCCAGGTAGGATAAACTACGGTCACCAAGGGGCTTGGCCCACCGCCACATCTGGCCAAGATACTGGCAGTATCTGATAACCTGGAAATCAGCAGCCCAAAAGGCCACCTCCCTCCTAAGGAAAAAGGAACCCTCGTGGTGATCCTAACCCCCAACCATGCCCTGAAGTTGCAGGGTTGGCTCCGTGGGCACACTGATCTTGAGTGAGGAGGCCTTCCAACTCCAACCTCCATAGAGATAACCGGGGCAAAGAGGCACCATGACGACTCATGTGAAGGTGTCTGAACATGGAAATTTAACGCTCATTTCCCACCAGGAAGAGGAATTAACCAAAGGCTCAGCATGCCATGCCGGAACCATATTAGGGCCTGAAGCAATCCTGCGGGTTTGCGGCCAGCTCACAAGAAAGCGAGTTGAAGAAAGGAGCTCAGGGGCACTGTAATTCACAAAATTGCAGAGTAATGAATGACAGCTATCGTCCAAAAATGTTTTGAAGTAAGTCTTCGAAGAGGACGTGAAATCGGGGCAGAATTTCAGGAAAACGATTTCAGGGGGTAGACTGGAATTGCACTTAAAGAATAAGATTAGAGGCAGAATGTCGACAATGATGCACTTGGCCAAAAAGTGCGTATGCGTTTTTTCCTGAATATATTCAGGAAAAAACGCATACGCCCTTTTTGGCCAACCAAGCAACCGTGTAAAGGAAATGTGTACTACAATGAAGTCTCACTGCCCCCCGGTCAAAAGGGCCATCTGAAAAATGTGTAAATTCCAGAAAGGCACGACAGGTCATGGAGAACAGGGAGCCTTGTCATGCTGATGGGCGGGATGTAAATTGCCAACAACCACTCTGGAAAAGTGTATGGTGTTTCCAGAAACACGTAGGAAACAAAGCAACACAGCCTATGGCACTTCCACTTATGGTCCTATAGCTTAGGGAAATTAAAATCAAAAACACACAGCCACCCCAGAGTTTGTGACGGCTCTGTTTACAAGAACCTCGTCTACGGTACAAGTAAAATATCCCAGAAAGCAAAAAATGGATAAAGAAGTTGTGGTACGCACGTACAATGGAATATCACTCAGCAATGAAATCTACGTCATCAGGCCCGTAGCGGCCTAATGAGTGGATTCAGGTACGATGATTCTACGAGAAATAAGTCACACAGAAAAAGAAACATCATAAGATATCACTAATACACGGAATGTAAATTTGGCTACACAGGAACTGAATTACAAAACAGAACAGGGTCTCAAATTTAGAAAACTAACTTATGCTTGCTTATGGGGAAAGGTGAGTTGGGGTGCTGCATAAAACCAGAGATTGAAATTAGCACAGATACCGTTCCATAAGCCAAATATATAATAGACAAGACCTACTCCTTGCTCAACGAAATGGACTCAACACCCCATATTCAACGCCTGGCAAGATACCTGACAAGTAAGAATCTTAAAACCCATGGATTTATATGTCTCCATAAGGAAATCAAGCGTGTGTACAGCGGCCTAAACGCAGCAGTGAAAATGCGATAAATCCCATTATCAAAATAAATTTCAAAAACAAAACACAATGACAGTGAAATAGAGAGCAATTCTTAAATAATTCATTCAGGGCTTGTGATGCAACCTGGATTTACCACATCTACACCCAGAGCTGGGTGAGACATAAGGCTGGGCACTTCGGGCTGATAGCATTGGTGAGGTTCGGTGAGCAAACGCAGACCCTTTGAAGTCATACTGCATGGTACCCATTCCATGGGTCCCAACTCTCCAGGTTTAAGGGATTCTTCCTTCAGCTAAAACATGCATGGGAAACCCAGACTATCGTCCGCCGTGTGATTGGGAAACGTTTTCAAATGCATCTCAGTTTTCGTCCCCTGGTACTCGGGTTCACCATTCCAGACGCTTTACTAACACTCTCCCCACTTGGAGAGTCAGTGCCTTTAACCTCCTGTTTGGCACAGTTTGCAATTTCTGCGCAAGATGAACAGGCATAGGGAGAACCAATGAGAGACTACCTATTGGTGTCTGCACGGGCAAATTGAACGATCATTTCCCACCAGGAAGTGGAATTAACCAAAGGCTCAGCGTGCCCGGCCGGAAACATATTACGGCCTGAAGCAATCCTGCGGTTTTGCGGGCAGCTCACAAGAAAAGGAGTTGAAGAAAGGAGCTCAGAGGCACTGTAATTCAAAAACCTGCAGAGTTATGAATGACAGCTATCGTCCAAAAATGTATTGAAGTAAGTCTTCAAAGAGGACTTGAAAGCGGGGCAGAATTTCAGGAAAACGATTTCAGGGGGTAGACTGGAATTGCACTTAAAGCATAGGAAAAGAGGCAGAATGTCGACAATGATGCACTTGGCCAAAAAGGGCGTATGCGTTTTTTCCTGAATATATTCAGGAAAAAACGCATACGCCCTTTTTGGCCAACCAAGCAAGCGTGTAAAGGAAATCTGCACTACAATGAAGTCTCACTGCCCCCCAGTCAAAAGGGCCATCTGAAAAAAGTGTAAAATCCAGAAAGGCAGGACAGGTCTTGGAGAACAGGGAGCCTTGTTATGCTGATGGGCGGGATGTAAATTGCCAACAGCCACTCTGGAGAAATGTATGGTGTATCCTGAAACACGTAGGAAACAAAGCAAGACAGCCTATGTCACTTCCACTATGGTCCTATAGCTTAGGGTAATTAAAATCACAAACACACAGCCACCCTAAAGTTTGGGATGGCTCTGTTTACAAGAACCTTGTCTACGGTACAAGTTAAATATCCGAGAAAGGAAAAAATCGATAAAGAAGTTCTGGTACGCACGTACAATGGAATATCACTCAGCAATGAAATCTACGTCTTCAGGCCCGTAGCGGCATAATGAGTGGATTCAAGTATGATGATTTTACGAGAAATAAGTCACACAGAAAAAGAAACATCATAAGATATGACTAATACACGGAATGAAAACTTGGCTACCCATGAACTGAATTACAAAACAGAACAGGGTCTCAAATTTAGAAAACCAACTTATGCTTGCTTATGGGGAAAGGTGAGTTGGGGTGCTGCATAAAACCAGAGATTGAAATTAGCACAGATACCGTTCCATAAGCCAAATATATAATAGACAAGCCCTACTCCTTGCTCAACGAAATGGACTCAACACCCCATATTCAACGCCTGGCAAGATACCTGACAAGTAAGAATCTTAAAACCCATGGATTTATATGTCTCCATAAGGAAATCAAGCATGTGTACAGCGGCCTAAACGCAGCAGTGAAAATCCGATAAATCCCATTATCAAAATAAATTTCAAAAACAAAACACAATGACAGTGAAATAGAGAGCAATTCTTAAATAATTCATTCAGGGCTTGTGATGCAACCTGGATTTACCACATCTACACCCAGAGCTGGATGAGACATAAGGCTGGACACTTCGGGCTGATAGCATTGGTGAGGTTCGGTGAACAAACGCAGACCCTTTGAAGTCATACTGCATGGTACCTATTCCATGGGTCCCAACTCTCCAGGTTTAAGGGATTCTTCCTTCAGCTAAAACATGCATGGAAAACCCAGAGTATGGTCCACCATGTGATTGGGAAACGTTTTCAAATGCATCTCAGTTTTCGTCCCCTGGTACTCGGGTTCAACATTTGAACGCTTTACTAACACTCTCCCCACTTGGAGAGTCAGTGCATTTTACCTCCTGTTTGGCACACTTTGCAATTTTTGTGCAAGATGAACAGGAATAGGGACAAGCAATGAGAGACTAGCTGTAGGTGTCTGCACGGGCAAATGGAACGCTCATTTCCGACCAGGAAGAGGAATTAAACAAAGGCTCAGCATGCCCTGCCGGAAAGAGACTTTGGCCTGAAGCAATCCTGCGGTTTTGTGGCCAGCTCACAAGAAAGCGAGTTGAAGACATGAGCTCAGGGGCACTGTAATTCACAAACCTGCAGAGTTATGAATGACAGCTATCGTCAAAAAATGTATTGAAGTAAGTCTTCGAAGAGGACTTGAAAGCGGGGCAGAATTTCAGGAAAACGATTTCAGGGGGTAGACTGGAATTGTACTAAAAGCATAGGAAAAGAGGCAGAATGTCAACAACGATGCACTTGGCCAAAAAGGGCGTATGCGTTTTTTCCTGAATATATTCAGGAAAAAACGCATACGCCCTTTTTGGCCAACCAAGCAAGCGTGTAAAAGAAATCTGCACTACAGTGAAGTCTCACTGGCCCCCCGGTCAAAAGAGCCATCTGAATAAAGTGTAAAATCCAGAAAGGCAGGACAGGTCATGGAGAACAGGGAGCCTTGTCATGCTGATGGGCGGGATGTAAATTGCCAACAACCACTCTGGAGAAGTGTATGGTGTTTCCAGAAACACGTAGGAAACAAAGCAACACAGCCTATGGCACTTCCACTTATGGTCCTATAGCTTAGGGAAATTAAAATCAAAAACACACAGCCACCCCAGAGTTTGGGACGGCTCTGTTTACAAGAACCTCGTCTACGGTACAAGTAAAATATCCCAGAAAGCAAAAAATGGATAAAGAAATTGTGGTACGCACGTACAATGGAATATCACTCAGCAATGAAATCTACGTCTTCAGGCCCATAGCGGCATAATGAGTGGATTCAGGTACGATGATTCTACGAGAAATAAGTCACACAGAAAAAGAAACATCATAATATATCAGTAATACACGGAATGTAAACTTGGCTACACATAAACTGAATTACAAAACAGAACAGGGTCTCAAATTTAGAAAACCAACTTATGCTTGCTTATGGGGAAAGGTGAGTTGGGGTGCTGCATAAAACCAGAGATTGAAATTAGCACAGATACCGTTCCATAAGCCAAATATATAATAGACAAGACCTACTCCTTGCTCAACGAAATGGACTCAACACCCCATATTCAACGCCTGGCAAGATACCTGACAAGTAAGAATCTTAATACCCATGGATTTATATGTCTCCATAAGGAAATCAAGCGTGTGTACAGCGGCCTAAACGCAGCAGTGAAAATCCGTTAAATCCCATTATCAAAATAAATTTCAAAACCAAAACACATTGACAGTGAAATAGAGAGCAATTCTTACATAATTCATTCAGGGCTTGTGATGCAACCTGGATTTACCACATCTACACCCAGAGCTGGGTGAGATATACGGCTGGACACTTCGGGCTGATAGCATTTGTGAGGTTCGGTGAGCAAACGCAGACCCTTTGTAGTCATACAGCATGGTACCCATTCCATGGTTCCCAGCTCTCCAGGTTTAAGGGATTCTTCCTTCAACTAAGACATGCATGGGAAACCCAGAGTATTGTCCACCGTGTGATTGGGAAACGTTTTCAAATATATCTCAGTTTTCGAAACCTGGTACTCGGGTTCACCATTCCAGACACTTTACTAACATTCTCCCCACTTGGAGAGTCAGTGCCTTTAACCTCCTGTTTGGCACAGTTTGCAATTTCTACGCAAGATTAACAGGAATAGGGAGAAACAATGAGAGACTAGCTGTAGGTGTCTGCACGGGCAAATGGAACGCTCATTTCCGACCAGGAAGAGGAATTCACCAAAGGCTCAGTGTGCCCTGACGGAAACAGATTAGGGCCTGCAGCAATCCTGCGGTTTTGCGGCCAGCTCACAAGAAAGCGAGTTGAGGAAACGAGCTCAGGGGCACTGTAATTCACAAACCTGCAGAGTTATGAATGACAGCTATCGTCCAAAAATGTATTGAAGTAAGTCTTCGAAGAGGACTTGAAAGCGGGGCAGAATTTCAGGAAAACGATTTCAGGGGGTAGACTGGAATTGTACCAAAAGCATAGGAAAAGAGGCAGAATGTCGACAACGATGCACTTGGCCAAAAAGCGCGTATGCGTTTTTTCCTGAACATATTCAGGAAAAAACGCATACGCCCTTTTTGGCCAACCAAGCAAGCGTGTAAAGGAAATCTGCACTACAATGAAGTCTCACTGCCCCCACGGTCAAAAGAGCCATCTGAAAAAAGTGTAAAATCCAGAAAGGCAGGACAGGTCATGGAGAACAGGGAGCCTTGTCATGCTGATGGGCGGGATGTAAATTGCCAACAACCACTCTGGAGAAGTGTATGGTGTTTCCAGAAACACGTAGGAAACAAAGCAACACAGCCTATGGCACTTCCACTTATGGTCCTAGAGCTTAGGGAAATTAAAATCAAAAACACACAGCCACCCCAGAGTTTGGGACGGCTCTGTTTACAAGAACCTCGTCTACGGTACAAGTAAAATATCCCAGAAAGTAAAAAATGGATAAAGAAGTTGTGGTACGCACGTACAATGGAATGTCACTCAGCAATGAAATCTACGTCATCAGGCCCGTAGCGGCATAATGAGTGGATTCAGATATGATGATTCTACGAGAAATAAGTCACACAGAAAAAGAAACATCATAAGATATCACTAATACACGGAATGTAAAGTTGGTTACACAGGAACTGAATTACAAAACAGAACAGGGTCTCAAATTTAGAAAACCAACTTATGCTTGCTTATGGGGAAAGGTGAGTTGGGGTGCTGCATAAAACCAGAGATTGAAATTAGCACAGATACCGTTCCATAAGCCAAATATATAATAGACAAGACCTACTCCTTGCTCAACGAAATGGACTCAACACCCCATATTCAACGCCTGGCAAGATACCTGACAAGTAAGAATCTTAAAACCCATGGATTTATATGTCTCCATAAGGAAATCAGGCGTGTGTACAGCGGCCTAAACGCAGCAGTGAAAATCCGATAAATCCCATTATCAAAATAAATTTCAAAAACAAAACACAATGACAGTGAAATAGAGAGCAATTCTTAAATAATTCATTCAGGGCTTGTGATGCAACCTGGATTTTCCACATCTACACCCAGAGCTGGGTGAGACATAAGGCTGGACACTTCGGGCTGATAGCATTGGTGAGGTTCGGTGAGCAAACGCAGACCCTTTGAAGTCATACTGCATGCTACCCATTCCATGGGTCCCAACTCTCCAGGTTTAAGGGATTCTTCCTTCAGCTAAAACATGCATGGGAAACCCAGACTATCGTCCGCTGTGTGATTGGGAAACGTTTTCAAATGCATCTCAGTTTTCGTCCCCTGGTACTCGGGTTCAACATTTGAACGCTTTACTAACACTCTCCCCACTTGGAGAGTCAGTGCCTTTAACCTCCTGTTTTGCACACTTGGCAATTTCTGCCCAAGATGAACAGGCATAGGGAGAAGCAATGAGAGACTAGCTGTAGGTGTCTGCACGGGCAAATGGAACGCTCATTTCCCACCAGGAAGAGGAATTAACCAAAGGCTCAGCGTGCCCTGCCGGAAACAGATTAGGGCCTGAAGCAATCTTGCGGTTTTGCGGCCAGCTCACAAGAAAGCGAGTTGAAGAAAGGAGCTCAGGGGCACTGTAATTCACAAACCTGCAGAGTTATGAATGACACCTATCGTCCAAAAATGTATAGAAGTAAGTCTTCGAAGAGGACTTGAAAGTGGGGCAGAATTTCAGGAAAACGATTTCAGGGGGTAGACTGGAATTGCACTTAAAGCATAGGAAAAGAGGCAGAATGTTGACAATGATGCACTTGGCCAAAAAGGGCGTATGCATTTTTTCCTGAATATATTCAGGAAAAAACGCATACGCCCTTTTTGGCCAACCAAGCAAGCGTGTAAAGGAAATCTGCACTAAAATGAAGTCTCACTGCCCCCCGGTCAAAAGGGCCATCTGAAAAAAGTGTAAAATCCAGAAAGGCAGGACAGGTCATGGAGAACAGGGAGCCTTGTTATGCTGATGGGCGGATTTAAATTGCCAACAGCCACTCTGGAAAAGTGTATGGTGTTTCCTGAAACACGTAGGAAACAAAGCAACACAGCCTATGGCACTTCCACTTATGGTCCTATAGCTTAGGGAAATTCAAATCACAAACACACAGACACCCCAAAGTTTGGGATGGCTCTGTTTACAAGAACCTCATCTACGGTAGCAGTTAAATATCCGAGAAAGGAAAAAATGGATAAAGAAGTTGTGGTACGCACGTACAATGGAATATCACTCAGCAATGAAATCTACGTCTTCAGGCCCATAGCGGCATAATGAGTGGATTCAGGTACGATGATTCTACGAGAAATAAGTCACACAGAAAAAGAAACATCATAAGATATCACTAATACACGGAATGTAAACTTGGCTACACATAAACTGAATTACAAAACAGAACATGGTCTCAAATTTAGAAAACCGACTTATTCTTGCTTATGGGGAAAGGTGAGTTGGGGTGCTGCATAAAACCAGAGATTGAAATTAGCACAGATACCGTTCCATAAGCCAAATATATAATAGACAAGACCTACTCCTTGCTCAACGAAATGGACTCAACACCCCATATTCAACGCCTGGCAAGATACCTGACAAGTAAGAATCTTAAAACCCATGGATTTATATGTCTCCATAAGGAAATCAAGCGTGTGTACAGTGGCCTAAAGTCAGCAGTGAAAATCCGATAAATCCCATTATCAAAATAAATTTCAAAAACAAAACAAAATGACAGTGAAATAGAGAGCAATTCTTAAATAATTCATTCAGGGTTTGTGATGCAACCTGGATTTACCACATCTACACCCAGAGCTGGATGAGACATAAGGCTGGACACTTCGGGCTGATAGCATTGGTGAGGTTCGGTGAGCAAACGCAGACCCTTTGAAGTCATACTGCATGGTAACCTTTCCATGGGTCCCAACTCTCCAGGTTTAAGGAATTCTTCCTTCAGCTAAAACATGCATGGGAAACCCACAGTACAGTGCACTGTGTGACCGGGAAACCTTTTCAAATGCATTTTAGTTATCGTCCCCTGGTACTCGGGTTCACCATTCCAGACGCTTTACTAACACTCTCCCCACTTGGAGAGTCAGTGCCATTAACCTCCTGTTTGGCACAGTTTGCAATTTCTGCGCAAGAGGTACAGGAATAGGGAGAACCAATGAGAGACTAGCTGTAGGTGCCTGCACGGGCAAAAGGAACACTCATTTCCGACCAGGAAGAGGAATTAAACGAAGGCTCAGCATGCCCTGCCGGAAAGAGATTATGGCCTGAAGCAATCCTGCGGTTTTGCGGCCAGCTCACAAGAAAGCGAGTTGAAGACATGAGCTCAGGGGCACTGTAATTCACAAACCTGCAGAGTTATGAATGACAGCTATCGTCCAAAAATGTATTGAAGTAAGTCTTCGAAGAGGACTTGTAAGCGAGGCAGAATTTCAGGAAAACGATTTCAGGGGGTAGACTGGAATTGTACTAAAAGCATAGGAAAAGAGGCAGAATGTCGACAACGATGCACTTGGCCAAAAAGGGCGTATGCGTTTTTTCCTGAATATATTCAGAAAAAAAAGGCATACGCCCTTTTTGGCCAACCAAGCAAGCGTGTAAAGGAACTCTGCACTACAAGGAAGTCTCACTGCCCCCCCGGTCAAAAGGGCCATCTGAAAAAAGGGTAAAATCCAGAAAGGCAGGACAGGTCATGGAGAACAGGGAGCCTTGTCATCCTGATGGGCGGGATGTAAATTGCCAACAACCATTCTGGAGAAGTGTATGGTGTTTCCAGAAACACGTAGGAAACAAAGCAACACAGCCTATGGCACTTCCACTTATGGTCCTATAGCTTAGGGAAATTAAAATCAAAAACACACAGCCACCCCAGAGTTTGGGACGGCTCTGTTTACAAGAACCTCGTCTACGGTACAAGTAAAATATCCCAGAAAGTAAAAAATGGATAAAGAAGTTGTGGTACGCACGTACAATGGAATATCACTCAGCAATGAAATCTACGTCATCAGGCCCGTAGCGGCATAATGAGTGGATTCAGGTACGATGATTCTACGAGAAATAAGTCACACAGAAAAAGAAACATCATAAGATATCACTAATACACGGAATGTAAACTTGACTACACATGAACTGAATTACAAAACAGAACAGGGTCTCAAATTTAGAAAACCAACTTATGCTTGCTTATGGGGAAAGGTGAGTTGGGGTGCTGCATAAAACCAGAGATTGAAATTAGCACAGATACCGTTCCATAAGCCAAATATATAATAGACAAGACCTACTCCTTGCTCAACGTAATGGACTCAACACCCCATATTCAACGCCTGGCAAGATACCTGACAAGTAAGAATCTTAAAACCCATGGATTTATATGTCTCCATAAGGAAATCAAGCGTGTGTACAGCGGCCTAAACGCAGCAGTGAACATCCGATAAATCCCATTATCAAAATAAATTTCAAAAACAAAACAAAATGACAGTGAAATAGAGAGCAATTCTTAAATAATTCATTCAGGGCTTGTGATGCAACCTGGATTTACCACATCTACACCCAGAGCTGGGTGAGACATAAGGCTGGACACTTCGGGCTGATAGCATTGGTGAGGTTCGGTGAGCAAACGCAGACCCTTTGAAGTCATACTGCATGGTACCCATTCCATGCGTCCCAAATTTCCGGGTTTAAGGGATTCTTCCTTCAGCTAAAACATGCATGGGAAACCCATAGTGTGGTGCACCGTGTGATTGGCAAACGTTTTCAAATGCATCTCAGTTTTCGTCCCCTAGTACTCGGGTTCACCATTCCAGACGCTTTACTAACACTCTCCCCACTTGGAGAGTCAGTGCATTTAACCTCCTGTTGGCACACTTGGCAATTTCTGCGCAAGATGAACAGGCATAGGGAGAAGCAATGAGAGACTAGCTGTAGGTGTCTGCACGGGCAAATGGAACGCTCATTTCCCACCAGGAAGAGGAATTAACAAAAGGCTCAGCGTGCCCTGCTGGAAACAGATTAGGGCCTGAAGCAATCTTGCGGTTTTGCGGCCAGCTCACAAGAAAGCGAGTTGAAGACATGAGCTCAGGGGCACTGTAATTCACAAACCTGCAGAGTTATGAATGACAGCTATCGTCCAAAAATGTATTGAAGTAAGTCTTCGAAGAGGACTTGTAAGCGAGGCAGAATTTCAGGAAAACGATTTCAGGGGGTAGACTGGAATTGTACTAAAAGCATAGGAAAAGAGGCAGAATGTCGACAACGATGCACTTGGCCAAAAAGGCCGTATGCGTTTTTTCCTGAATATATTCAGAAAAAAAAGGCATACGCCCTTTTTGGCCAACCAAGCAAGCGTGTAAAGGAACTCTGCACTACAAGGAAGTCTCACTGCCCCCCCGGTCAAAAGGGCCATCTGAAAAAAGGGTAAAATCCAGAAAGGCAGGACAGGTCATGGAGAACAGGGAGCCTTGTCATCCTGATGGGCGGGATGTAAATTGCCAACAACCATTCTGGAGAAGTGTATGGTGTTTCCAGAAACACGTAGGAAACAAAGCAACACAGCCTATGGCACTTCCACTTATGGTCCTATAGCTTAGGGAAATTAAAATCAAAAACACACAGCCACCCCAGAGTTTGGGACAGCTCTGTTTACAAGAACCTCGTCTACGGTACAAGTAAAATATCCCAGAAAGTAAAAAATGGATAAAGAAGTTGTGGTACGCACGTACAATGGAATATCACTCAGCAATGAAATCTACGTCATCAGGCCCATAGCGGCATAATGAGTGGATTCAGGTACGATGATTCTACGAGAAATAAGTCACACAGAAAAAGAAACATCATAAGATATCACTAATACACGGAATGTAAACTTGACTACACATGAACTGAATTACAAAACAGAACAGGGTCTCAAATTTAGAAAACCAACTTATGCTTGCTTATGGGGAAAGGTGAGTTGGGGTGCTGCATAAAACCAGAGATTGAAATTAGCACAGATACCGTTCCATAAGCCAAATATATAATAGACAAGACCTACTCCTTGCTCAACGTAATGGACTCAACACCCCATATTCAACGCCTGGCAAGATACCTGACAAGTAAGAATCTTAAAACCCATGGATTTATATGTCTCCATAAGGAAATCAAGCGTGTGTACAGCGGCCTAAACGCAGCAGTGAACATCCGATAAATCCCATTATCAAAATAAATTTCAAAAACAAAACAAAATGACAGTGAAATAGAGAGCAATTCTTAAATAATTCATTCAGGGCTTGTGATGCAACCTGGATTTACCACATCTACACCCAGAGCTGGGTGAGACATAAGGCTGGACACTTCGGGCTGATAGCATTGGTGAGGTTCGGTGAGCAAACGCAGACCCTTTGAAGTCATACTGCATGGTACCCATTCCATGCGTCCCAAATTTCCTGGTTTAAGGGATTCTTCCTTCAGCTAAAACATGCATGGGAAACCCATAGTGTGGTGCACCGTGTGATTGGCAAACGTTTTCAAATGCATCTCAGTTTTCGTCCCCTAGTACTCGGGTTCACCATTCCAGACGCTTTACTAACACTCTCCCCACTTGGAGAGTCAGTGCATTTAACCTCCTGTTTGGCACACTTGGCAATTTCTGCGCAAGATGAACAGGCATAGGGAGAAGCAATGAGAGACTAGCTGTAGGTGTCTGCACGGGCAAATGGAACGCTCATTTCCCACCAGGAAGAGGAATTAACAAAAGGCTCAGCGTGCCCTGCTGGAAACAGATTAGGGCCTGAAGCAATCTTGCGGTTTTGCGGCCAGCTCACAAGAAAGCGAGTTGAAGAAAGGAGCTCAGGGGCACTGTAATTCACAAATCTGCAGAGTTATGAATGACACCTATCATCCAAAAATGTATAGAAGTAAGTCTTCGAAGAGGACTTGAAAGCGGGGCAGAATTTCAGGAAAACGATTTCAGGGGGTAGACTGGAATTGCACTTAAAACATAGGAAAAGAGGCAGAATGTTGACAATGATGCACTTGGCCAAAAAGGGCGTATGCGTTTTTTCCTGAATATATTCAGGAAAAGACGCATACGCCCTTTTTGGCCAACCAAGCAAGCGTGTAAAGGAAATCTGCACTACAATGAAGTCTCACTGCCCCCCGGTCAAAAGGGCCATCTGAAAAAAGTGTAAAATCCAGAAAGGCAGGACAGGTCATGGAGAACAGGGAGCCTTGTTATGCTGATGGGCGGATTTAAATTGCCAACAGCCACTCTGGAAAAGTGTATGGTGTTTCCTGAAACACGTAGCAAACAAAGCAACACAGCCTATAGCACTTCCACTTATGGTCCTATAGCTTAGGGAAATTAAAATCAAAAACACACAGCCACCCCAAAGTTTGGGATGTCTCTGTTTACAAGAACCTCATCTACGGTAGCAGTTAAATATCCCAGAAAGCATAAAATGGATAAAGAAGTTGTGGTACGCACGTACAATGGAATATCACTCAGCAATGAAATCTACGTCATCAGGCCCGTGGCGGCATAATGAGTGGATTCAGGTACGATGATTTTACGAGAAATAAGTCACACAGAAAAAGAAATATCATAGGATATCACTAATACACGGAATGTAAACTTGCCTACACATGAACTGAATTACAAAACAGAACAGGGTCTCAAATTTAGAAAACCAACTTATGCTTGCATATGGGGAAAGGTGAGTTGGGGTGCTGCATAAAACCAGAGAGTGAAATTAGCACAGATACCTTTCCATAAGCTCAATATATAATAGACAAGACCTACTCCTTGCTCAACGAAACAGACGCAACGCCTGGGACTATACCTGACAAGTAAGAATCTTAAAATCCATGGATTTATATGTCTCCATAAGGAAGTCAAGCGTGTGTACAGCGGCCTAAATGCAGCAGTGAAAATCCGATAAATCCCATTATCAAAATAAATTTCAAAAACAAAACACAATGACAGTGAAATAGAGAGCAATTCTTAAATAATTCATACAGGGATTGTGATGCAACCTGGAATTACCACATCTACACCCAGAGCTGGGTGAGACATAAGGCTGGACCCTTCGGGCTGAAAGCATTGGTGAGGTTCGGTGAGCAAACGCAGACCTCTTGAAGTCATACTGCATGGTACCCATTCCAAGGGTCCCAACTCTCCAGGTTTAAGGGATTCTTCCTTGAGCTAAAACATGCATGGGAAACCCAGAGTATGGTCCACCATGTGATTGGGAAACGTTTTCAAATGCATCTCAGTTTTCGTCCTCTGGTACTCGGGTTCACCATTCCAGACGCTTTACTAACACTCTCCCCACTTGGAGAGTCAGTGCCTTTAACCTCCTGTTTGGCACAGTATGCAATTTCTGCGCAAGATGAACAGGCATAGGGAGAACCAATGAGAGACTAGCTGTTACTGTCTGCACGGGCAAATTGAACGATCATTTCCCACCAGGAAGAGGAATTAACCAAAGGCTCAGCATGCCCGGCTGGAAACATATTAGGGCCTGAAGCAATCCTGCGGTTTTGCGGCCAGCTCACAAGAAAAGGAGTTGTAGAAAGGAGCTCAGGGGCACTGTAATTCACAAACCTGCAGAGTTATGAATGACAGCTATCGTCCAAAAATGTACTGAAGTAAGTCTTCAAAGAGGACTTGAAAGCGGGGCAGAATTTCAGGAAAACTATTTCAGGGGGTAGACTGGAATTGCACTTAAAGCATAGGAAAAGAGGCAGAATGTCAACAATGATGCACTTGGCCAAAAAGGGCGTATGCGTTTTTTCCTGAATATATTCAGGAAAAAACGCATACGCCCTTTTTGGCCAACCAAGCAAGCGTGTAAAGGAAATCTGCACTACAATGAAGTCTCACTGCCCCCCAGTCAAACGGGCCATCTGAAAAAAGTGTAAAATCCAGAAAGGCAGGACAGGTCTTGGAGAACAGGGAGTCTTGTTATGCTGATGGGCGGGATGTAAATTGCCAACAGCCACTCTGGGGAAATGTATGGTGTATCCTGAAACACGTAGGAAACAAAGCAAAACAGCCTATGTCACTTCCACTTATGGTCCTATAGCTTAGGGAAATTAAAATCACAAACACAGAGCCACCCCAAAGTTTGGGATGGCTCTGTTTACAAGAACGTTGTCTACGGAACAAGTTAAATATCCGAGAAAGGAAAAAATTGATAAAGAAGTTCTGGTACGCACGTACATTGGAATATCACTTAGCAATGAAATCTACGTCTTCACTCCCATAGCGGCATAACGAGTGGATTCAGGTATGATGATTCTACGAGAAATAAGTCACACAGAAAAAGAAACATCATAATATATCAGTAATACACGGAATGTAAACTTGGCTACACATAAACTGAATTACAAAACAGAACAGGGTCTCAAATTTAGGAAACCAACTTATGCTTGCTTATGGGGAAAGGTGAGTTGGGGTGCTGCATAAAACCAGAGATTGAAATTAGCACAGATACCGTTCCATAAGCCAAATATATAATAGACAAGCCCTACTCCTTGCTCAACAAAATGGCCTCAACACCCCATATTCAACGGCTGGCAAGATACCTGACAAGTAAGAATCTTAAAACCCATGGATTTATATGTCTCCATAAGGAAATCAAGCATGTGTACAGCGGCCTAAATGCAGCAGTGAAAATCCGATAAATCCCATTATCAAAATAAATTTCAAAAACAAAACACAATGACAGTGAAATAGAGAGCAATTCTTAAATAATTCATTCAGGGCTTGTGATGCCACCTGGATTTCCCACATCTACACCCAGAGCTGGGTGAGACATAAGGCTGGGCACTTCGGGCTGATAGCATTGGTGAGGTTCGGTGAGCAAACGCAGACCCTTTGAAGTCATACTGCATGGTACCCATTCCATGTGTCCCAACTCTCCAGGTTTAAGGGATTCTTCCTTCAGCTAAAACATGAATGGGAAACCCAGACTATCGTCCGCCGTGTGATTGGGAAACGTTTTCAAATGCATCTCAGTTTTCGTCCCCTGGTACTCGGGTTCACCATTCCAGACGCTTTACTAACACTCTCCCCACTTGGAGAGTCAGTGCCTTTAACCTCCTGTTTGGCACAGTTTGCAATTTCTGCGCAAGATGAACAGGCATAGGGAGAACCAATGAGAGACTAGCTGTTGGTGTCTTCACGGGCAAATTGAACGCTCATTTCCCACCAGGAAGAGGAATTAACCAAAGGCTCAGCGTGCCATGCCGGAAACAGATTAGGGCCTGAAGCAATCCTGCGGTTTTGCGGCCAGCTCACAAGAAAACGAGTTGAAGAAAGGAGCTCAGGGGCACTGTAATTCACAAACCTGCAGAGTTATGAATGACAGCTATCGTCCAAAAATGTACTGAAGTAAGTCTTCAAAGAGGACTTAAAAGCGGGGCAGGATTTCAGGAAACGATTTCAGGGGGTAGACTGGAATTGCACTTAAAGCGTAGGAAAAGAGGCAGAATGTCAACAATGATGCACTTGGCCAAAAAGGGCGTATGCGTTTTTTCCTGAATATATTCAGGAAAAAACGCATACGCCCTTTTTGGCCAACCAAGCAAGCGTGTAAAGGAAATCTGCACTACAATGAAGTCTCACTGCCCCCCGGTCAAAAGGGCCATCTGAAAAAACTGTAAAATCCAGAAAGACAGGACAGGTCATGGAGTACAGGGAGCCTTGTTATGCTGATGGGCGGGATGTAAATTGCCAACAGCCACTCTGGAGAAATGTATGGTGTATCCTGAAACACGTAGGAAAAAAAGCAACACAGCCTATGGCACTTCCACGTATGGTCCTATAGCTTAGGGAAATTAAAATCAAAAACACACAGCCACCCCAGAGTTTGGGACGGCTCTGTTTACAAGAACCTTGTCTACGGTACAAGTTAAATATCCGAGAAAGGAAAAAATGGATAAAGAAGTTCTGGTACGCACGTACAATGGAATATCACTCAGCAATGAAATCTACGTCTTCAGGCCCATAGCGGCATAATGAGTGGATTCAGGTACGATGATTCTACGAGAAATAAGTCACACAGAAAAAGAAACATCATAAGATATCACTAATACACGGAATGTAAACTTGGCTACACATAAACTGAATTACAAAACAGAACAGGGTCTCAAATTTAGAAAACCAACTTATGCTTGCTTATGGGGAAATGGGAGTTGGGGTGCTGCATAAAACCAGAGATTGAAATTAGCACAGATACCGTTCCATAAGCCAAATATATAATAGACAAGCCCTACTCCTTGCTCAACGAAATGGACTCAACACCCCATATTCAACGCCTGGCAAGATACCTGACAAGTAAGAATCTTAAAACCAATGGATTTATATGTCTCCATAAGGAAATCAAGCGTGTGTACAGCGGCCTAAACGCAGCAGTGAAAATCCGATAAATCCCATTATCAAAATAAATTTCAAAAACAAAACACAATGACAGTGAAATAGAGAGCAATTCTTAAATAATTCATTCAGGGCTTGTGATGCAACCTGTATTTACCATATCTACACCTAGAGCTGGATGAGACATAAGGCTGGACACTTCGGGCTGATAGCATTGGTGAGGTTCGGTGAACAAACGCAGACCCTTTGAAGTCATACTGCATGGTACCCATTCCATGGGTCCCAACTCTCCAGGTTTAAGGGATTCTTCCTTCAGCTAAAACATGCATGGAAAACCCAGAGTATGGTCCACCATGTGATTGGGAAACGTTTTCAAATGCATCTCAGTTTTCGTCCCCTGGTACTCGGGTTCAACATTTGAACGCTTTACTAACACTCTCCCCACTTGGAGAGTCAGTGCCATTAACCTCCTGTTTGGCACAGTTTGCAATTTCTGCGCAAGATGAACAGGAATAGGGAGAAGCAATGAGAGACTAGCTGTAGGTGTCTGCACGGGCAAATGGAATGCTCATTTCCCACCAGGAAGAGGAATTAACCAAAGGCTCAGCGTGCCCTGCCGGAAACAGATAAGGGCCTGAAGCAATCCTGCGGTTTTGCGACCAGCTCACAAGAAAGCGAGTTGAAGAAATGAGCTCAGGGGCACTGTAATTCACAAACCTGCAGAGTTATGAATGACAGCTATCGTCCAAAAATGTATTGAAGTAAGTCTTCGAAGAGGACTTGAAAGCGGGGCAGAATTTCAGGAAAACGATTTCAGGGGGTAGACTGGAATTGTACTAACAGCCTAGGAAAAGAGGCAGAATGTCGACAATGATGCACTTGGCCAAAAAGGGCGTATGCGTTTTTTCCTGAATATATTCAGGAAAAAACGCATACGCCCTTTTTGGCCAACCAAGCAAGTGTGTAATGGAAATCTGCACTACAATGAAGTCTCACTGCCCCCCGGTCAAAAGGGCCATCTGAAAAAAATGTAAAATCCAGAAAGTCAAGACAGGTCATGGAGAACAGGGAGCCTTGTCATGCTGATGGGCGGGATGTAAATTGCCAACAACCAATCTGGAGAAGTGTATGGTGTTTCCAGAAACACGTAGGAAACAAAGCAACACAGCCTATGGCACTTCAACTTATGGTCCTATAGCTTAGGGAAATTAAAATCAAAAACACACAGCAACCCCAGAGTTTGGGACGGCTCTGTTTACAAGAACCTCGTCAATGGTAGAAGTAAAATATCCCAGAAAGCAAAAAATGGATAAAGAAATTGTGGTACGCACGTACAATGGAATATCACTCAGCAATGAAATCTACGTCATCAGACCCGTAGCGGCATGAGTGGATTCAGGTACGATGATTCTACGAGAAATAAGTCACACAGAAAAAGAAACATCATAAGATATGACTAATACACGGAATGTAAAGTTGGATACACATGAACTGAATTACAAAACAGAACAGGGTCTCAAATTTAGAAAACCAACTTATGCTTGCTTATGGGGAAAGGTGAGTTGGGGTGCTGCATAAAACCAGAGATTGAAATTAGCACAGATACCGTTCCATAAGCCAAATATATAATAGACAAGCCCTACTCCTTGCTCAACGAAATGGACTCAACACCCCATATTCAACGCCTGGCAAGATACCTGACAAGTAAGAATCTTAAAACCCATGGATTTATATGTCTCCATAAGGAAATCAAGCGTGTGTACAGCAGCCTAAAGGCAGCAGTGAAAATCCGATAAATCCCATTATCAAAATAAATTTCAAAAACAAAACACAATGACAGTGAAATAGAGATCAATACTTAAATAATTCATTCAGGGCTTGTGATGCAACCTGAATTTCCCACATCTACACCCAGAGCTGGGTGAGACATAAGGCTGGGCACTTCGGGCTGATAGCATTGGTGAGGTTCGGTGAGCAAACGCAGACCCTTTGAAGTCATACTTCATGGTACCCATTCCATGGGTCCAAACTCTCTAGGTTTAAGGGATTCTTCCTTCAGCTAAAACATGCATGGGAAACCCATAGTATGGTCCACCGTGTGATTGGGAAACGTTTTCAAATGCATCTCAGTTTTCGTCCCCTGGTACTCGGGTTCACCATTCCAGACGCTTTACTAACACTCTCCCCACTTGGAGAGTCAGTGCATTTAACCTCCTGTTTGGCACACTTTGCAATTTCTGTGCAAGATGAACAGGAATAGGGAGAAGCAATGAGAGACTAGCTGTAGGTGTCTGCACGGGCAAATGGAACGCTCATTTCCGACCAGGAAGAGGAATTAAACAAAGGCTCAGCGTGCCCTGCCAGAAAGAGACTTTGGCCTGAAGCAATCCTGCGGTTTTGCGGCCAGCTCACAAGAAAGCGAGTTGAAGACATGAGCTCAGGGGCACTGTAATTCACAAACCTGCAGAGTTATGAATGACAGCTATCGTCCAAAAATGTATTGAAGTAAGTCTTCCAAGAGGACTTGAAAGCGGGGCAGAATTTCAGGAAAACGATTTCAGGTGGTAGACTGGAATTGTACTAAAAGCATAGGAAAAGAGGCAGAATGTCGACAACGATGCACTTGGCTAAAAAGGGCGTATGCGTTTTTTCCTGAATATATTCAGGAAAAAACGCATACGCCCTTTTTGGCCAACCAAGCAAGCGTGTAAAAGAAATCTGCACTACAATGAAGTCTCACTGCCCCCCCGGTCAAAAGAGCCATCTGAATAAAGTGTAAAATTCAGAAAGGCAGGACAGGTCATGGAGAACAGGGAGCCTTGTCATGCTGATGGGCGGGATGTAAATTGCCAACAACCACTCTGTAGAAGTGTATGGTGTTTCCAGAAACACGTAGGAAACAAAGCAACACAGCCTATGGCACTTCCACTTATGGTCCTATAGCTTAGGGAAATTAAAATCAAAAACACACAGCCACCCCAGAGTTTGGGACGGCTCTGTTTACAAGAACCTCGTCTACGGTACAAGTAAAATATCCGAGAAAGGAAAAAATGGATAAAGAAGTTGTGGTACGCACGTACAATGGAATATCACTCAGCAATGAAATCTACGTCATCAGGCCCGTAGCGGCATAATGAGTGGATTCAGGTATGATGATTCTACGAGAAATAAGTCACACAAAAAAGAAACATCATAAGATATCACTAATACACGGAATGTAAACTTGGCTACCCATGAACTGAATTACAAAACAGAACAGGGTCTCAAATTTAGAAAACCAACTTATGCTTGCTTATGGGGAAAGGTGAGTTGGGGTGCTGCATAAAACCAGAGATTGAAATTAGCACAGATACCGTTCCATAAGCCAAATATATAATAGACAAGACCTACTCCTTGCTCAACGAAATGGACTCAACAACCCATATTCAATGCCTGGCAAGATACCTGACAAGTAAGAATCTTAAAACCCATGGATTTATATGTCTCCATAAGGAAATCAAGCGTGTGTACAGCGGCCTAAACGCAGCAGTGAAAATCCGATAAATCCCATTATCAAAATAAATTTCAAAAACAAAACAAAATGACAGTGAAATAGAGAGCAATTCTTAAATAATTCATTCAGGGCTTGTGATGCAACCTGGATTTCCCACATCTACACCCAGAGCTGGGTGAGACATAAGGCTGGACACTTCGGGCTGATAGCATTGGTGAGGTTCGGTGAGCAAACGCAGACCCTTTGAAGTCATACTGCATGGTACCCATTCCATGGGTTCCAAATTTCCAGGTTTAAGGGATTCTTCCTTCAGCTAAAACATGCATGGGAAACCCATAGTATGGTCCACCGTGTGATTGGGAAACGTTTTCAAATGCATCTCAGTTTTCGTCCCCTGGTACTCGGGTTCACCATTCCAGACGCTTTACTAACACTCTCCCCACTTGGAGAGTCAGTGCATTTAACCTCCTGTTTGGCACACTTTGCAATTTCTGCGCAAGATGAACAGGAATAGGGAGAAGCAATGAGAGGCTAGCTGTAGGTGTCTGCACGGGCAAAAGGAACGCTCATTTCCCACCAGGAAGAGGAATTAACCAAAGGCTCAGCGTGCCCTGCCGGGAAGAGATTAGGGCCTGAAGCAATCCTGCGGATTTGCGGCCAGCTCACAAGAAAGCGAGTTGAAGGAAGGAGCTCAGGGGCACTGTAATTCACAAAACTGCAGAGTTATGAATGACAGCTATCGTCCAAAAATGTATAGAAGTAAGTCTTCGAAGAGGACTTGAAAGCGGGGCAGAATTTCAGGAAAACGATTTCAGGGGGTAGACTGGAATTGCACTTAAAGCATAGGAAAAGAGGCAGAATGTTGACAATGATGCACTTGGCCAAAAAGGGCGTATGCGTTTTTTCCTTAGGAAAAAACGCATACGCCCTTTTTGGCCAACCACGCAAGCGTGTAAAGGAAATCTGCACTACAATGAAGTCTCACTGCCCCCCGGTCAAAAGGGCCATCTGAAAAAAGTGTAAAATCCAGAAAGGCAGGACAGGTCATGGAGAACAGGAGCCTTGTTATGCTGATGGGGGGATTTAAATTGCCAACAGCCACTCTGGAAAAGTGTATGGTGTTTCCTGAAACACGTAGGAAACAAAGCAACACAGCCTATGGCACTTCCACTTATGGTCCTATAGCTTAGGGAAATTAAAATCAAAAACACACAGCCACCCCAAAGTTTGGGATGGCTCTGTTTACAAGAACCTCATTTACGGTAGAAGTTAAATATCCGAGAAAGCATAAAATGGATAAAGAAGTTGTGGTACGCACGTACAATGGAATATCTCTCAGCAATGAAATCTACGTCATCAGGACCGTAGCGGCATAATGAGTGGACTCAGGTACGATGATTCTATGAGAAATAAGTCAGACAGAAAAAGAAACATCATAAGTTATCACTAATACACGGAATGTAAACTTGGCTACCCATGAACTGAATTACAAAACAGAACAGGGTCTCAAATTTAGCAAACCAACTTATGCTTGCTTATGGGGAAAGGTCAGTTGGGATGCTGCATAAAACCAGAGATTGAAATTAGCACAAATACCGTTCCATAAGCCAAATATATAATAGACAAGCCCTACTCCTTGCTCAACGAAATGGACTCAACACCCTATATTCAACGCCTGGGAAGATACCTGACAAGTAAGAATCTTAAAACCCATGGATTTATATGTCTCCATAAGGAAATCAAGCGTGTGTACAGTGGCCTAAAAGCAGCAGTGAAAATCCGATAAATCCCATTATCAAAATGAATTTCAAAAACAAAACACAATGACAGTGAAATAGAGAGCAATTCTTAAATAATTCATTCAGGGCTTGTGATGCAACCTGTATTTACCACATCTACACCCAGAGCTGGATGAGACATAAGGCTGGACACTTCGGGCTGATAGCATTGGTGAGGTTCGGTGAGCAAACGCAGACCCTTTGAAGTCATACTGCATGGTACCCATTCCATGGGTCCCAACTCTCGAGGTTTAAGGGATTCTTCCTTCAGCTAAAACATGCATGGGAAACCCAGAGTATGGTCCACCATGTGATTGGGAAACGTTTTCAAATGCATCTCAGTTTTCGTCCCCTGGTACTCGGGTTCAACATTTGAACGCTTTACTAACACTCTCCCCACTTGGAGAGTCAGTGCCATTAACCTCCTGTTTGGCACAGTTTGCAATTTCTGCGCAAGATGAACAGGAATAGGGAGAAGCAATGAGAGACTAGCTGTTGGTGTCTGCACGGGCAAATTGAACGCTCATTTCCCACCAGGAAGAGGAATTAACCAAAGGCTCAGCGTGCCCGGCGGGAAACATATTAGGGCCTGAAGCAATCCTGCGGTTTTGCGGCCAGCTCACAAGAAAACGAGTTGAAGAAAGGAGCTCAGGGGCACTGTAATTCACAAACCTGCAGAGTTATGAATGACAGCTATCGTCCAAAAATGTACTGAAGTAAGTCTTCAAAGAGGACTTGAAAGCGGGGCAGAATTTCAGGAAAACGATTTCAGGGGGTAGACTGGAATTGCACTTAAAGCGTAGAAAAAGAGGCAGAATGTCAACAATGATGCACTTGGCCAAAAAGGGCGAATGCGTTTTTTTCCTGAATATATTCAGGAAAAAACGCATACGCCCTTTTTGGCCAACCAAGCAAGCGTGTAAAGGAAATCTGCACTACAATGAAGTCTCACTGCCCCCCGGTCAAAAGGGCCATCTGAAAAAAGAGTAAAATCCAGAAAGACAGGACAGGTCATGGAGAACAGGGAGCCTTGTTATGCTGATGGGCGGGATGTAAATTGCCAACAGCCACTCTGGAGAAATGTATGGTGTATCCTGAAACACGTAGGAAACAAAGCAACACAGCCTATGTCACTTCCACTTATGGTCCTATAGCTTAGGGAAATTAAAATCAAAAACACACAGCCACCCCAAAGTTTGGGATGGCTCTGTTTACAAGAACCTTGTCTACGGTACAAGTTAAATATCCGAGAAAGGAAAAAATGGATAAAGAAGTTCTGGTACGCACGTACAATGGAATATCAGTCAGCAATGAAATCTACGTCTTCAGGCCCATAGCGGCATAATGAGTGGATTCAGGTACGATGATTCTACGAGAAATAAGTCACACAGAAAAAGAAACATCATAATATATCAGTAATACACGGAATGTAAACTTGGCTACACATAAACTGAATTACAAAACAGAACAGGGTCTCAAATTTAGAAAACCAACTTATGCTTGCTTATGGGGAAAGGTGAGTTGGGGTGCTGCATAAAACCAGAGATTGAAATTAGCACAGATACCGTTCCATAAGCCAAATATATAATAGACAAGACCTACTCCTTGCTCAACGTGATGGACTCAACACCCCATATTCAATGCCTGGCAAGATACCTGACAAGTAAGAATCTTAAAACCCATGGATTTATATGTCTCCATAAGGAAATCAAGCGTGTGTACAGCGGCCTAAAGGCAGAAGTGAAAATCCGATAAATCCCATTATCAAAATAAATTTCAAAAACAAAACACAATGACAGTGAAATAGAGAGCAATTCTTAAATAATTCATTCAGGGCTTGTGATGCAACCTGGATTTCCCACATCTACACCCAGAGCTGGGTGAGACATAAGGCTGGACACTTCGGGCTGATAGCATTGGTGAGGTTCGGTGAGCAAACGCAGACCCTTTGAAGTCATACTGCATGGTACCCATTCCATGGGTTCCAAATTTCCAGGTTTAAGGGATTCTTCCTTCAGCTAAAACATGCATGGGAAACCCATAGTATGGTCCACCGTGTGATTGGGAAACGTTTTCAAATGCATCTCAGTTTTCGTCCCCTGGTACTCGGGTTCACCATTCCAGACGCTTTACTAACACTCTCCCCACTTGGAGAGTCAGTGCATTTAACCTCCTGTTTGGCACACTTTGCAATTTCTGCGCAAGATGAACAGGAATAGGGAGAAGCAATGAGAGACTAGCTGTTGGTGTCTGCACGGGCAAATTGAACGCTCATTTCCCACCAGGAAGAGGAATTAACCAAAGGCTCAGCGTGCCCGGCCGGAAACATATTAGGGCCTGAAGCAATCCTGCGGTTTTGCAGCCAGCTCACAAGAAAGCGAGTTGAAGACATGAGCTCAGGGGCACTGTAATTCACAAACCTGCAGAGTTATGAATGACAGCTATCGTCCAAAAATGTATTGAAGTAAGTCTTCGAAGAGGACTTGTAAGCGGGGCAGAATTTCAGGAAAACGATTTCAGGGGGTAGACTGGAATTGTACTAAAAGCATAGGAAAAGAGGCAGAATGTCGACAATGATGCACTTGGCCAAAAAGGGCGTATGCGTTTTTTCCTGAATATATTCAGGAAAAAACGCATACGCCCTTTTTGGCCAACCAAGCAAGCGTGTAAAGGAAATCTGCACTACAATGAAGTCTCACTGCCCACCGGTCAAAAGGGCCATCTGAAAAAAGTGTAAAATCCAGAAAGACAGGACAGGTCATGGAGTACAGGGAGCCTTGTTATGCTGATGGGCGGGATGTAAATTGCCAACAGCCACTCTGGAGAAATGTATGGTGTATCCTGAAACACGTAGGAAACAAAGCAACACAGCCTATGTCACTTCCACTTATGGTCCTATAGCTTAGGGAAATTAAAATCAAAAACACACAGCCACCCCAGAGTTTGGGATGGCTCTGTTTACAAGAACCTTGTCTACGGTACAAGTTAAATATCCGAGAAAGGAAAAAATGGATAAAGAAGTTCTGGTACGCACGTACAATGGAATATCTCTCAGCAATGAAATCTACGTCTTCAGGCCAATAGCGGCATAATGAGTGGATTCAGGTACGATGATTCTACGAGAAATAAGTCACACAGAAAAAGAAACATCATAAGATATCACTAATACACGGAATGTAAAGTTGGCTACACATAAACTGAATTACAAAACAGAACAGGGTCTCAAATTTAGAAAACCAACTTATGCTTGCTTATGGGGAAATGTGAGTTGGGGTGCTGCATAAAACCAGAGATTGAAATTAGCACAGATACCGTTCCATAAGCCAAATATATAATAGACAAGCCCTACTCCTTGCTCAACGAAATGGACTCAACACCCCATATTCAACGCCTGGCAAGATACCTGACAAGTAAGAATCTTAAAACCAATGGATTTATATGTCTCCATAAGGAAATCAAGCATGTGTACAGCGGCCTAAACGCAGCAGTGAAAATCCGATAAATCCCATTATCAAAATAAATTTCAAAAACAAAACACAATGACAGTGAAATAGAGAGCAATTCTTAAATAATTCATTCAGGGCTTGTGATGCAACCTGTATTTACCATATCTACACCCAGAGCTGGATGAGATATAAGGCTGGACACTTCGGGCTGATAGCATTGGTGAGGTTCGGTGAACAAACGCAGACCCTTTGAAATCATACTGCATGGTACCCATTCCATGTGTCCCAACTCTCCAGGTTTAAGGGATTCTTCCTTCAGCTAAAACATGCATGGAAAACCCAGAGTATGGTCCACCATGTGATTGGGAAACGTTTTCAAATGCATCTCAGTTTTCGTCCCCTGGTACTCGGGTTCAACATTTGAACGCTTTACTAACACTCTCCCCACTTGGAGAGTCAGTGCCATTAACCTCCTGTTTGGCACAGTTTGCAATTTCTGCGCAAGATGAACAGGAATAGGGAGAAGCAATGAGAGACTAGCTGTAGGTGTCTGCACGGGCAAATGGAACGCTCATTTCCCACCAGGAAGAGGAATTAACCAAAGGCTCAGCGTGCCCTGCCGGAAACAGATAAGGGCCTGAAGCAATCCTGCGGTTTTGCGACCAGCTCACAAGAAAGCGAGTTGAAGACATGAGCTCAGGGTCACTGTAATTCACAAACCTGCAGAGTTATGAATGACAGCTATCGTCCAAAAATGTATTGAAGTAAGTCTTCGAAGAGGACTTGAAAGCGGGGCAGAATTTCAGGAAAACGATTTCAGGGGGTAGACTGGAATTGTACTAACAGCATAGGAAAATAGGCAGAATGTCGACAATGATGCACTTGGCCAAAAAGGGCGTATGCGTTTTTTCCTGAATATATTCAGGAAAAAACGCATACGCACTTTTTGGCCAACCAAGCAAGTGTGTAATGGAAATCTGCACTACAATGAAGTCTCACTGCCCCACGGTCAAAAGGGCCATCTGAAAAAAATGTAAAATCCAGAAAGTCAAGACAGGTCATGGAGAACAGGGAGCCTTGTCATGCTGATGGGCGGGATGTAAATTGCCAACAACCAATCTGGAGAAGTGTATGGTGTTTCCAGAAACACGTAGGAAAAAAAGCAACACAGCCTATGGCACTTCCACTTATGGTCCTATAGCTTAGGGAAATTAAAATCAAAAACACACAGCCACCCCAGAGTTTGGGACGGCTCTGTTTACAAGAACCTCGTCTATGGTACAAGTAAAATATCCCAGAAAGCAAAAAATGGATAAAGAAGTTGTGGTACGCACGTACAATGGAATATCACTCAGCAATGAAATCTACGTCATCAGGCCCGTAGCGGCATGAGTGGATTCAGGTACGATGATTCTACGAGAAATAAGTCACACAGAAAAAGAAACATCATAAGATATCACTAATACACGGAATGTAAAGTTGGATACACATGAACTGAATTACAAAACAGAACAGGGTCTCAAATTTAGAAAACCAACTTATGCTTGCTTATGGGGAAAGGTGAGTTGGGGTGCTGCATCAAACCAGAGATTGAAATTAGCACAGATACCGTTCCATAAGCCAAATATATAATAGACAAGACCTACTCCTTGCTCAACGAAATGGACTCAACACCCCATATTCAACGCCTGGCAAGATACCTGACAAGTAAGAATCTTAAAACCCATGGATTTATATGTCTCCATAAGGAAATCAAGCGTGTGTACAGCGGCCTAAAGGCAGCCGTGAAAATCCGATAAATCCCATTATCAAAATAAATTTCAAAAACAAAACACAATGACAGTGAAATAGAGAGCAATTCTTAAATAATTCATTCAGGGCTTGTGATGCAACCTGGATTTCCCACATCTACACCCAGAGCTGGGTGAGACATAAGGCTGGGCACTTCGGGCTGATAGCATTGGTGAGGTTCGGTGAGCAAACGCAGACCCTTTGAAGTCATACTTCATGGTACCCATGCCATGGGTCCAAACTCTCCAGGTTTAAGGGATTCTTCCTTCAGCTAAAACATGCATGGGAAACCCATAGTATGGTCCACCGTGTGATTGGGAAACGTTTTCAAATGCATCTCAGTTTTCGTCCCCTGGTACTCGGGTTCACCATTCCAGACGCTTTACTAACACTCTCCCCACTTGGAGAGTCAGTGCATTTAACCTCCTGTTTGGCACACTTTGCAATTTCTGTGCAAGATGAACAGGAATAGGGAGAAGCAATGAGAGACTAGCTGTAGGTGTCTGCACGGGCAAATGGAACGCTCATTTCCGACCAGGAAGAGGAATTAAACAAAGGCTCAGCGTGCCCTGCCAGAAAGAGACTTTGGCCTGAAGCAATCCTGCGGTTTTGCGGCCAGCTCACAAGAAAGCGAGTTGAAGACATGAGCTCAGGGGCACTGTAATTCACAAACCTGCAGAGTTATGAATGACAGCTATCGTCCAAAAATGTATTGAAGTAAGTCTTCCAAGAGGACTTGAAAGCGGGGCAGAATTTCAGGAAAACGATTTCAGGGGGTAGACTGGAATTGTACTAAAAGCATAGGAAAAGAGGCAGAATGTCGACAACGATGCACTTGGCTAAAAAGGGCGTATGCGTTTTTTCCTGAATATATTCAGGAAAAAACGCATACGCCCTTTTTGGCCAACCAAGCAAGCGTGTAAAAGAAATCTGCACTACAATGAAGTCTCACTGCCCCCCCGGTCAAAAGAGCCATCTGAATAAAGTGTAAAATTCAGAAAGGCAGGACAGGTCATGGAGAACAGGGAGCCTTGTCATGCTGATGGGTGGGATGTAAATTGCCAACAACCACACTGTAGAAGTGTATGGTGTTTCCAGAAACACGTAGGAAACAAAGCAACACAGCCTATGGCTCTTCCACTTATGGTCCTATAGCTTAGGGAAATTAAAATCAAAAACACACAGCCAGCCCAGAGTTTGGGACGGCTCTGTTTACAAGAACCTCGTCTACGGTACAAGTAAAATATCCCAGAAAGTTAAAAATGGATAAAGAAGTTGTGGTACGCACGTACAATGGAATATCACTCAGCAATGAAATCTACGTCATCAGGCCCGTAGCGGCATAAGGAGTGGATTCAGGTATGATGATTCTACGAGAAATAAGTCACACAAAAAAGAAACATCATAAGATATCACTAATACACGGAATGTAAACTTGGCTACCCATGAACTGAATTACAAAACAGAACAGGGTCTCAAATTTAGAAAACCAACTTATGCTTGCTTATGGGGAAAGGTGAGTTGGGGTGCTGCATAAAACCAGAGATTGAAATTAGCACAGATACCGTTCCATAAGCCAAATATATAATAGACAAGTCCTACTCCTTGCTCAACGAAATGGACTCAACACCCCATATTCAACGCCTGGCAAGATACCTGACAAGTAAGAATCTTAAAACCCATGGATTTATATGTCTCCATAAGGAAATCAAGCGTGTGTACAGCGGCCTAAACGCAGCAGTGAAAATCCGATAAATCCCATTATCAAAATAAATTTCAAAAACAAAACAAAATGACAGTGAAATAGAGAGCAATTCTTAAATAATTCATTCAGGGCTTGTGATGCAACCTGGATTTACCACATCTACACCCAGAGCTGGGTGAGACATAAGGCTGGACACTTCGGGCTGATAGCATTTGTGAGGTTCGGTGAGCAAACGCAGACCCTTTGAAGTCATACTGCATGGTACCCATTCCATGGGTTCCAAATTTCCAGGTTTAAGGGATTCTTCCTTCAGCTAAAACATGCATGGGAAACCCATAGTATGGTCCACCGTGTGATTGAGAAACGTTTTCAAATGCATCTCAGTTTTCGTCCCCTGGTACTCGGGTTCACCATTCCAGACGCTTTACTAACACTCTCCCCACTTGGAGAGTCAGTGCATTTAACCTCCTGTTTGGCACACTTTGCAATTTCTGCGCAAGATGAACAGGAATAGGGAGAAGCAATGAGAGGCTAGCTGTAGGTGTCTGCACGGGCAAAAGGAACGCTCATTTCCCACCAGGAAGAGGAATTAACCAAAGGCTCAGCGTGCCCTGCCGGAAAGAGATTAGGGCCTGAAGCAATCCTGCGGATTTGCGGCCAGCTCACAAGAAAGCGAGTTGAAGGAAGGAGCTCAGGGGCACTGTAATTCACAAACCTGCAGAGTTATGAATGACAGCTATCGTCCAAAAATGTATAGAAGTAAGTCTTCGAAGAGGACTTGAAAGCGGGGCAGAATTTCAGGAAAACGATTTCAGGGGGTAGACTGGAATTGCACTTAAAGCATAGGAAAAGAGGCAGAATGTTGACAATGATGCACTTGGCCAAAAAGGGCGTATGCGTTTTTTCCTGAGGAAAAAACGCATACGCCCTTTTTGGCCAACCAAGCAAGCGTGTAAAGGAAATCTGCACTACAATGAAGTCTCACTGCCCCCCGGTCAAAAGGGCCATCTGAAAAAAGAGTAAAATCCAGAAAGACAGGACAGGTCATGGAGAACAGGGAGCCTTGTTATGCTGATGGGCGGGATGTAAATTGCCAACAGCCACTCTGGAGAAATGTATGGTGTATCCTGAAACACGTAGGAAACAAAGCAACACAGCCTATGTCACTTCCACTTATGGTCCTATAGCTTAGGGAAATTAAAATCAAAAACACACAGCCACCCCAAAGTTTGGGATGGCTCTGTTTACAAGAACCTTGTCTACGGTACAAGTTAAATATCCGAGAAAGGAAAAAAATTGATAAAGAAGTTCTGGTACGCACGTACAATGTAATATCATTCAGCAATGAAATCTACGTCTTCAGGCCCATAGCGGCATAATGAGTGGATTCAGGTACGATGATTCTACGAGAAATAAGTCACACAGAAAAAGAAACATCATAAGTTATCACTAATACACGGAATGTAAACTTGGCTACCCATGAACTGAATTACAAAACAGAACAGGGTCTCAAATTTAGCAAACCAACTTATGCTTGCTTATGGGGAAAGGTCAGTTGGGATGCTGCATAAAACCAGAGATTGAAATTAGCACAGATACCGTTCCATAAGCCAAATATATAATAGACAAGCCCTACTCCTTGCTCAACGAAATGGACTCAACACCCTATATTCATCGCCTGGGAAGATACCTGACAAGTAAGAATCTTAAAACCCATGGATTTATATGTCTCCATAAGGAAATCAAGCGTGTGTACAGTGGCCTAAAAGCAGCAGTGAAAATCCGATAAATCCCATTATCAAAATGAATTTCAAAAACAAAACACAATGACAGTGAAATAGAGAGCAATTCTTAAATAATTCATTCAGGGCTTGTGATGCAACCTGTATTTACCACATCTACACCCAGAGCTGGATGAGACATAAGGCTGGACACTTCGGGCTGATAGCATTGGTGAGGTTCGGTGAGCAAACGCAGACCCTTTGAAGTCATACTGCATGGTACCCATTCCATGGGTCCCAACTCTCGAGGTTTCAGGGATTCTTCCTTCAGCTAAAACATGCATGGGAAACCCAGAGTATGGTCCACCATGTGATTGGGAAACGTTTTCAAATGCATCTCAGTTTTCGTCCCCTGGTACTCGGGTTCAACATTTGAACGCTTTACTAACACTCTCCCCACTTGGAGAGTCAGTGCCATTAACCTCCTGTTTGGCACAGTTTGCAATTTCTGCGCAAGATGAACAGGAATAGGGAGAAGCAATGAGAGACTAGCTGTTGGTGTCTGCACGGGCAAATTGAACGCTCATTTCCCACCAGGAAGAGGAATTAACCAAAGGCTCAGCGTGCCCGGCGGGAAACATATTAGGGCCTGAAGCAATCCTGCGGTTTTGCGGCCAGCTCACAAGAAAACGAGTTGAAGAAAGGAGCTCAGGGGCACTGTAATTCACAAACCTGCAGAGTTATGAATGACAGCTATCGTCCAAAAATGTACTGAAGTAAGTCTTCAAAGAGGACTTGAAAGCGGGGCAGAATTTCAGGAAAACGATTTCAGGGGGTAGACTGGAATTGCACTTAAAGCGTAGAAAAAGAGGCAGAATGTCAACAATGATGCACTTGGCCAAAAAGGGCGAATGCGTTTTTTTCCTGAATATATTCAGGAAAAAACGCATACGCCCTTTTTGGCCAACCAAGCAAGCGTGTAAAGGAAATCTGCACTACAATGAAGTCTCACTGCCCCCCGGTCAAAAGGGCCATCTGAAAAAAGAGTAAAATCCAGAAAGACAGGACAGGTCATGGAGAACAGGGAGCCTTGTTATGCTGATGGGCGGGATGTAAATTGCCAACAGCCACTCTGGAGAAATGTATGGTGTATCCTGAAACACGTAGGAAACAAAGCAACACAGCCTATGTCACTTCCACTTATGGTCCTATAGCTTAGGGAAATTAAAATCAAAAACACACAGCCACCCCAAAGTTTGGGATGGCTCTGTTTACAAGAACCTTGTCTACGGTACAAGTTAAATATCCGAGAAAGGAAAAAATGGATAAAGAAGTTCTGGTACGCACGTACAATGGAATATCAGTCAGCAATGAAATCTACGTCTTCAGGCCCATAGCGGCATAATGAGTGGATTCAGGTACGATGATTCTACGAGAAATAAGTCACACAGAAAAAGAAACATCATAATATATCAGTAATACACGGAATGTAAACTTGGCTACACATAAACTGAATTACAAAACAGAACAGGGTCTCAAATTTAGAAAACCAACTTATGCTTGCTTATGGGGAAAGGTGAGTTGGGGTGCTGCATAAAACCAGAGATTGAAATTAGCACAGATACCGTTCCATAAGCCAAATATATAATAGACAAGTCCTACTCCTTGCTCAACGTGATGGACTCAACACCCCATATTCAATGCCTGGCAAGATACCTGACAAGTAAGAATCTTAAAACCCATGGATTTATATGTCTCCATAAGGAAATCAAGCGTGTGTACAGCGGCCTAAAGGCAGAAGTGAAAATCCGATAAATCCCATTATCAAAATAAATTTCAAAAACAAAACACAATGACAGTGAAATAGAGAGCAATTCTTAAATAATTCATTCAGGGCTTGTGATGCAACCTGGATTTCCCACATCTACATCCAGAGCTGGGTGAGACATAAGGCTGGACACTTCGGGCTGATAGCATTGGTGAGGTTCGGTGAGCAAACGCAGACCCTTTGAAGTCATACTGCATGGTACCCATTCCATGGGTTCCAAATTTCCAGGTTTAAGGGATTCTTCCTTCAGCTAAAACATGCATGGGAAACCCAGAGTATGGTCCACCATGTGATTGGGATACGTTTTCAAATGCATCTCAGTTTTCGTCCCCTGGTACTCGGGTTCACCATTTGAACGCTTTACTAACACTCTCCCCACTTGGAGAGTCAGTGCCTTTAACCTCCTGTTTGGCACAGTTTGCAATTTCTGCGCAAGATGAACAGGAATAGGGAGAACCAATGAGAGACTAGCTGTAGGTGTCTGCACGGGCAAATGGAACGCTCATTTCCCACCAGGAAGAGGAATTAACCAAAGGCTCAGCGTGCCCGGCCGGAAACAGATTAGGGCCTGAAGCAATCCTGCGGTTTTGCGGCCAGCTCACAAGAAAGCGGGTTGAAGAAATGAGCTCAGGGGCACTGTAATTCACAAACCTGCAGAGTTATGAATGACAGCTATCGTCCGAAAATGTATTGAAGTAAGTCTTCGAAGAGGACTTGAAAGCGGGGCAGAATTTCAGGAAAACGATTTCAGGGGGTAGACTGGAATTGTACTAAAAACATAGGAAAAGAGGGAGAATGTCGACAATGATGCACTTGGCCAAAAAGGGCGTATGCGTTTTTTCCTGAATATATTCAGGAAAAAACGCATACGCCCTTTTTGGCCAACCAAGCAAGCGTGTAAAGGAAATCTGCACTACAATGAAGTCTCACTGCCCCCCGGTCAAAAGGGCCATCTGAAAAAAGTGTAAAATCCAGAAAGGCAGGACAGGTCTTGGAGAACAGGGAGCCTTGTTATGCTGATGGGTGGGATGTAAAGTGCCAACAGCCACTCTGGAGAAATGTATGGTGTATCCTGAAACACGTAGGAAACAAAGCAACACAGCCTATGGCACTTCCACTTATGGTCCTATAGCTTAGGGAAATTAAAATCAAAAACACACAGCCACCCCAGAGTTTGGGACGGCTCTGTTTACAAGAACCTCGTCTATGGTACAAGTAAAATATCCCAGAAAGTAAAAAATGGATAAAGAAGTTGTGGTACGCACGTACAATGGAATATCACTCAGCAATGAAATCTACGTCTTCAGGCCAATAGCGGCATAATGAGTGGATTCAGGTATGATGATTCTACGAGAAATAAGTCACACAGAAAAAGAAACATCATAAGATATCACTAATACACGGAATGTAAACTTGGCTACCCATGAACTGAATTACAAAACAGAACAGGGTCTCAAATTTAGAAAACCAACTTATGCTTGCTTATGGGGAAAGGTGAGTTGGGGTGCTGCATAAAACCAGAGATTGAAATTAGCACAGATACCGTTCCATAAGCCAAATATATAATAGAGAAGCCCTACTCCTTGCTCAACGAAATGGACTCAACACCCCATATTCAACGCCTGGCAAGATACCTGACAAGTAAGAATCTTAAAACCCATGGATTTATATGTCTCTATAAGGAAATCAAGCGTGTGTACAGTGGCCTAAAAGCAGCAGTGAAAATCCGATAAATCCCATTATCAAAATGATTTTCAAAAACAAAACACAATGACAGTGAAATAGAAAGCAATTCTTAAATAATTCATTCAGGGCTTGTGATGCAACCTGGATTTACCACATCTACACCCAGAGCTGGATGAGACATAAGGCTGGACACTTCGGGCTGATAGCATTGGTGAGGTTCGGTGAGCAAACGCAGACCCTTTGAAGTCACACTGCATGGGACCCATTCCATGGGTCCCAACTCTCCAGGTTTAAGGGATTCTTCCTTCAGCTAAAACATGCATGGGAAACCCATAGTATGGTCCACCGTGTGATTGGGAAACGTTTTCAAATGCATCTCAGTTTTCGTCCCCTGGTACTCGGGTTCAACATTTGAACGCTTTACTAACACTCTCCCCACTTGGAGAGTCAGTGCCATTAACCTCCTGTTTGGCACAGTTTGCAATTTCTGCGCAAGATGAACAGGAATAGGGAGAAGCAATGAGAGACTAGCTGTAGGTGTCTGCACAGGCAAATGGAACGCTCATTTCCCACCAGGAAGAGGAATTAACCAAAGGCTCAGTGTGCCCTGCCGGAAACAGATTAGGGCCTGAAGCAATCCTGCGGTTTTGCGGCCAGCTCACAAGAAAGCGAGTTGAAGAAATGAGCTCAGGGGCACTGTAATTCACAAACCTGCAGAGTTATGAATGACAGCTATCGTCCAAAAATGTATTGAAGTAAGTCTTCGAAGAGGACTTGAAAGCGGGGCAGAATTTCAGGAAAACGATTTCAGGGGGTAGACTGGAATTGTACTAAAAGCATAGGAAAAGAGGCAGAATGTCGACAATGATGCACTTGGCCAAAAAGGGCGTATGCGTTTTTTCCTGAATATATTCAGGAAAAAACGCATACGCCCTTTTTGGCCAACCAAGCAAGCGTGTAAAGGAAATCTGCACTACAATGAAGTCTCACTGCCCCCCGGTCAAAAGGGCCATCTGAAAAAAATGTAAAATCCAGAAAGTCAGGACAGGTCATGGAGAACAGGGAGCCTTGTCATGCTGATGGGCGGGATGTAAATTGCCAACAACCACTCTGGAGAAGTGTATGGTGTTTCCAGAAACACGTAGGAAACAAAGCAACACAGCCTATGGCACTTCCACTTATGGTCCTATAGTTTAGGGAAATTAAAATCAAAAACACACAGCCACCCCAGAGTTTGGGACGGCTCTGTTTACAAGAACCTCGTCTACGGTACAAGTAAAATATCCCAGAAAGCAAAAAATGGATAAAGAAGTTGTGGTACGCACGTACAATGGAATATCACTCAGCAATGAAATCTACGTCATCAGGCCCGTAGCGGCATAATGAGTGGATTCAGGTACGATGATTCTACGAGAAATAAGTCACACAGAAAAAGAAACATCATAAGATATCACTAATACACGGAATGTAAAGTTGGATACACATGAACTGAATTACAAAACAGAACAGGGTCTCAAATTTAGAAAACCAACTTATGCTTGCTTATGGGGAAAGGTGAGTTGGGGTGCTGCATAAAACCAGAGATTGAAATTAGCACAGATACCGTTCCATAAGCCAAATATATAATAGACAAGCCCTACTCCTTGCTCAACGAAATGGACTCAACACCCCATATTCAACGCCTGGCAAGATACCTGACAAGTAAGAATCTTAAAACCCATGGATTTATATGTCTCCATAAGGAAATCAAGCGTGTGTACAGCGGCCTAAACGCAGCAGTGAAAATCCGATAAATCCCATTATCAAAATAAATTTCAAAAACAAAACACAATGACAGTGAAATAGAGAGCAATTCTTAAATAATTCATTCAGGGCTTGTGATGCAACCTGGATTTCCCACATCTACACCCAGAGCTGGGTGAGACATAAGGCTGGACACTTCGGGCTGATAGCATTGGTGAGGTTCGGTGAGCAAACGCAGACCCTTTGAAGTCATACTGCATGGTACCCATTCCATGGGTCCCAACTCTCCAGGTTTAAGGGATTCTTCCTTCAGCTAAAACATGCATGGGAAACCCAGACTATCGTCCGCCGTGTGATTGGGAAACGTTTTCAAATGCATCTCAGTTTTCGTCCCCTGGTACTCGGGTTCACCATTCCAGACGCTTTACTAACACTCTCCCCACTTGGAGAGTCAGTGCCTTTAACCTCCTGTTTGGAACAGTTTGCAATTTCTGCGCAAGATGAACAGGCATAGGGAGAACCAATGAGAGACTAGCTGTTGGTGTCTGCACGGGCAAAAGGAATGCTCATTTCCGACCAGGAAGAGGAATTAAACAAAGGCTCAGCAAGCCCTGCCGGAAAGAGATTACGGCCTGAAGCAATCCTGCGGTTTTGCGGCCAGCTCACAAGAAAACGAGTTGAAGACATGAGCTCAGGGGCACTGTAATTCACAAACCTGCAGAGTTATGAATGACAGCTATCGTCCAAAAATATATTGAAGTAAGTCTTCGAAGAGGACTTGAATGCGGGGCAGAATTTCAGGAAAACGATTTCAGGGGGTAGACTGGAATTGTACTAAAAGCATAGGAAAAGAGGCAGGATGTCGACAACGATGCACTTGGCCAAAAAGGGCGTATGCGTTTTTTCCTGAATATATTCAGGAAAAAACGCATACGCCATTTTTGGCCAACCAAGCAAGCGTGTAAAGGAAATCTGCACTACAATGAAGTCTCACTGCCCCCCCGTTCAAAAGGGCCATCTGAAAAAAGTGTAAAATCCAGAAAGGCAGGACAGGTCATGGAGAACAGGGAGCCTTGTCATGCTGATGGGCGGGATGTAAATTGCCAACAACCACTCTGGAGAAGTGTATGGTGTTTCCAGAAACACGTAGGAAACAAAGCAACACAGCCTATGTCACTTCCACTTATGGTCCTATAGCTTAGGGAAATTAAAATCAAAAACACACAGCCACCCCAGAGTTTGGGACGGCTCTGTTTACAAGAACCTCGTCTACGGTACAAGTAAAATATCCCAGAAAGTAAAAAATGGATAAAGAAGTTGTGGTACGCACGTACAATGGAATATCACTCAGCAATGAAATCTACTTCATCAGGCCAGTAGCGGCATAATGAGTGGATTCAGGTATGATGATTCTACGAGAAATAAGTCACACAGAAAAAGAAACCTCATAAGATATGACTAATACACGGAATGTAAACTTGGCTACCCATGAACTGAATTACAAAACAGAACAGGGTCTCAAATTTAGAAAACCAACTTATGCTTGCTTATGGGGAAAGGTGAGTTGGGGTGCTGCATAAAACCAGAGATTGAAATTAGCACAGATACCGTTCCATAAGCCAAATATATAATAGACAAGACCTACTCCTTGCTCAACGTAACGGACTCAAAGCCTGGGAATATACCTGACAAGTAAGAATCTTAAAACCCATGGATTTATATGTCTCCATAAGGAAATCAAGCGTGTGTACAGCAGCCTAAACGCAGCAGTGAAAATCCGATAAATTTCATTATCAAAATAAATTTCAAAACCAAAACACATTGACAGTAAAATAGAGAGCAATTCTTAAATAATTCATTCAGGGCTTGTGATGCAACCTGGATTTACCACATCTACACCCAGAGCTGGGTGAGATGTACGGCTGGACACTTCGGGCTGATAGCATTTGTGAGGTTCGGTGAGCAAACGCAGACCCTTTGTAGTCATACTGCATGGTACCCATTCCATGGTTCCCAGCTCTCCAGGTTTAAGGGATTCTTCCTTCAGCTAAGACATGCATGGGAAACCCAGAGTATTGTCCACCGTGTGATTGGGAAACGTTTTCAAATATATCTCAGTTTTCGAACCCTGGTACTCGGGTTCACCATTCCAGACACTTTGGTAACATTGTCCCCACTTGGAGAGTCAGTGCCTTTAACCTCCTGTTTGGCACAGTTTGCAATTTCTACGCAAGATTAACAGGAATAGGGAGAAACAATGAGAGACTAGCTGTAGGTTTCTGCACGGGCAAATGGAACGCTGATTTCCCACCAGGAAGAGGAATTCACCAAACGCTCAGTGTGCCCTGACGGAAACAGATTAGGGCCTGCAGCAATCCTGCGGTTTTGCGGCCAGCTCACAAGAAAGCGAGTTGAGGAAACGAGCTCAGGGGCACTGTAATTCACAAACCTGCAGAGTTATGAATGACAGCTATCGTCCAAAAATGTATTGAAGTAAGTCTTCGAATAGGACTTGAAACCGGGGCAGAATTTCAGGAAAACGATTTCAGGGGGTAGACTGGAATTGCACTTAAAGCATAGGAATAGAGGCAGAATGTCGACAATGATGCACTGGCCAAAAAGTGCGTATGCGTTTTTTCCTGAATATATTCAGGAAAAAACGCATACGCCATTTTTGGCCAAGCAAGCAAGCAGGTAAATGAAATCTGCACTACAATGAAGTCTCACTGCCCCCCGGTCAAAAGGGCCATCTGAAAAAGTGTAAAATCCAGAAAGGCAGGACCGGTCATGGAGAACAGGGAGACTTGTTATGCTGATGGGGGGGATGTAAATTGCAAACAGCCACTCTGGAGAAGTGTATGGGGTTTCCTGAAACACGTAGGAAACAAAGCAACAGAGCCTATGTCACTTCCACTTATGGTCCTATAGCTTAGTGAAATTAAAATCAAAAACACACAGCCACCCCAAAGTTTGGGACATCTCTGTTTACAAGAACATCGTCTACGGTACAAGTTAAATATCCCAGAATATGAAAAATGGTTAAAGAAGTTGTGGTACGCACGTACAATGGAATATCACTCACCAATGAAATCTATGTCATCAGGCCCGTCGCGGCATATTGAGTGGATCCAGGTACGATGATTCTAAGTGAAATAAGTCACACAGAAAATGAAACATCATAAGATATCACTAATACACGGAATGTAAACTTGGCTACACATGAACTGAAGTACAAAACAGAACAGGGTCTCAAATTTAGAACACCAACTTATGCTTGCTTATGGGGAAAGGTGAGGTGGGGTGCTGCATAAAACCAGAGATAGAAATTAGCACACATACCTTTCCATAAGCCAAATATGTAATAGTCAAGACTTACACCTTGCTCAACGAAATGGACTAAACACACCATATTCAACTCCTAGGATTACACATGACTAGTAAGAATCTTCAAACCCATGGATTTATATGTCTCCGTAAGAGAATCAAGTGTGTGTACAGCTGCATGAAGGCAGCAGAGAAAATCCGATAAATCCCATTATCAAAATAAACTACAAAAACAAACACAATGACAGTGAAATAGAGAGCAATTCTTAAATAATTCATTCAGGGCTTGTGATGCAACCTGGATTTACCACATCTACACCTAGAGCTGAGTGAGACATAAGGTTCGACACTTTGGGCTGATAGCATTGGTGAGGTTCGGTGAGAAAATGCAGGCCATTTGACGTCATACTGCATGGTACCCATTGCATGGGTCCCACCTCTCCAGGTTTAAGGGATTCTTCCTTCAGGTAAACCACGCATGGGAAACCCAGAATATGGTCCACCGTGTGACCGGGAAACCTTTTTAAATGCATCTCAGTTTTCTTCCCCTCATACTCGGTTTTACCATTCCAGACGCTTTACTAACTCTTTCCCCAATTGGAGAGTCAGTGCCTTTAACCTCCTGTTTGGCACAGTTTGGAATTTCTGAGCAAGATGAACAGGAATAGGGAGAACCAATGAGAGATTAGCTGTAGGTGTCTGCACGAGCAAATTTAACGCTCATTTCCCATCAGGAAGAGGAATTAGCCAAAGGCTCAACATGCCGTGCCGGAATCAGATTAGGGCCTGAAGCAATCCTGCGGTTTTGCGGCCAGCTCACAAGAAAGTGAGTTGAAGAATGGAGCTCAGGGGCACTGTAATTCACAAACCTGCAGAGTTATAAATGACAGCTATCGTCCAAAAATATATTGAAGTAAGGCTGCAAAGAGGACTTGAACGCGGGGCAGAATTCCAGGAATACGATTTCAGGAGGTAAATGGGAAGTCCTCTGAAAGTATAGGAGAAGAGGCAGAACTTCGACAATGATGCACTTGGTCAAAAAGGGCATATGTGTTTCTTCCAGGGCCCTCATTAAAGAGGGTAGGAGGCTCCCAGCATGCTTCAGTGGCCAACAGAGGGCCTATGTCGCCAAGGCGACGTGAGCCATCCAGGCAGGAGTGACCTCACATCAGAGCGCCCACATCACAGAAGGGTAAGGAACCCAGTCATGATCAGACTCTCACCAGAGTGCCCACATAAGCAAGGGGCTGGGAATCAGGCACGAGTGTCCTCACACCCGTGGGGCCACATCATCGAAAGTTGAGGTACCCAGCACATGTGGCCTCAAACCAGAAGACCCACATCACCATGGGTCTCAGAGCGAGGCAGGCAGGATTAACCTCAAAACACATGGCCCATTGTATAAAAAGGTGAGGAATCCAGCAGTTGGAACATCCCAGCAGGCGGCCCAGAGCACCGAGGCTATGGGATCCAGGCAGTGATGAACTCACAACAGAGGGCCCTCATCGTGATACTGTAAGCAACCCAGCCGTTGTGACCTCAGAGCACAAGGCCCACATCCCCATGGGGAAGGGAACCAAGCAGGAGTGTCATCGCACCAGTGGACACACAACAGAAAATGTGGGGAGCCCAGCAGTTAGGGCCGGACGCCAGAGGGCCCTCATCACTGAGGAGAGGTGGCTCCCAGCAAGCTCCAACTGCTACCAGAGGGCCGACGTCGCCAATGCGGGGTGTGCCAGCCAGGCAGGAGTGACCTCAGAGCAGAGGGCCAACCACACAAAAGTGTGAGGAACCCAAAGAGGATCAGACTCTCACCAGAGGGCCCACATCACCAAGGGAATGGAAACCAGGCAGGAGTGTCCTCACACCAGTGGGGCCACATCACCGAAATGTGACGGACCCAGCACACGTGGCCTCAAACTACAGGACACACATCACCAAGGGGCTGGGAGTGAGGCAGGCAGGAGGAGCCTCAAAACAGAGGGCCCATTGCGTAAAAAAGGTGAGGAATCCCGCAGTTGGAACCTCCCAGCAGGCGGCCAGGAGCAGCGAGGCTATGGGATCCAGGCCTGACTGAACTCAAAACAGAGGGCCCACATTCTGACACTGTGAGCAACCCAGCCGTTGGGACCACAGAGCAGAAAGCCCACATCCCCTAGGGAAGGGACCCTGGCTGGAGTGTACTCACACGACAGGGCGCACATCAGAAAATTTTGGGAGCCCATGAGTTAGGGCCTGACGCCAGAGGGCCCTCATTACCGAGGGGAGGAGACTCCCAGCAGGCACCAACTCCCAACTGAGGGCCCACATCGCCAACGTGACGTGTGCCAGCCAGGCAGGAGTGACCTCACAGCAGAGGGCCCACCTCCCAGAAGTGTGAGGAATCCAGACAGGATCAGACTCTCACAAGAGGGCCCCAATCACCAAGGGGATGGGAACCAGGCAGGAGTGTCCTCACACCAGTGGGGCCACATCAATAAAGGTGAGGAAACCGGTACATGTGGCCTTAAACCAGAGGACCTACATCACAAAGGGGCTGGGAGTGAGTCAGGAAGTAGGAGCATAAAAACACAGGACCCAAAGAATAAAAAAGGTAAGGAATCCAGCAGTAGGAACCTCCCAGCAGTCGGCTCAGAGCACAGAGTCTATGGGATCTAGGCCTGAGTGAACTAACACCAGAGAGACAACATCATGAAACGGTGAACAACACAGGTGTTGGGACCTTAGAGCAGAAGGCCCACATGCCCATGGGGATGGGAACCTCGCAGGAGTGTCCTCGCACCACTTAGCACGTATCAGAAAATGTGGGTACCCAGCAGTTAGGGCCTGACGCTAGAGGGCCCCCATCACCGAGGGGAGGAGGCTCCCAGCAGGCTCCAAGTGCCACAAGAGGGCAGATGTTGCCCAGGTGGGGTGTGCCAGCCAGGCAGGAGTGACCTCACAGCAGAGGGCCCACCTCACAGAAGGGTGAGGAACCCAGCCAGGATCAGACTCTCACCAGAGGGCCCACATCATCAAGGGGATAGGAAGCAGGCAGGAGTGTCCTCACACCAGTGTGGCCACATCATCCAAAGGCGAGGGACCCAGCACACGTGGCCTCACACCAGAGGACACACATCACCAAGGGACTGGGAGTGAGGCAGGCAGGAGGAGTCTCAAAACAGAGGGTCCATAGAAGAAAAAAGGTGAGGAATCCCGCAGTTGGAACCTCCCAGCAGGTGGCCAGGAGCAGCGAGGCTATGGGATCCAGGCCGGAGAGAACTCACAGCAGAGGGCCCTCATCATGAAACTGAGCAACCCACGGTTGGGACCTCAGAGCAGAAGGCCCACATTCCCATGGGGTTGGGAACCTGGCACGAGTGTACTCGAACCACAGGGCACATATCAGAAAATATTGGGAGCCCAGGAATTAGGGCCTGACGCCAGAGGGCCCTCATTACCGAGGGCAGGAGACCCCCAGCAGGCACCAAATCCCACCAGAGGGCCGACTTTGCCAAGGCGGGGTGTGCCAGCCAGGCAGGAGTGACGTCAGAGAAGAGGGCCCACCTCACAGAAGTGTGAGGAACCCAACCAGGATCAGACTCTCAGCGGATGGCCCACATCACCAAGGGGATGGGAACCAGGCAGGAGTGTCCTCACACCAGTGGGGCCACATCAGCCAAAGGTGAGGAACCCAGCACATGTGGCCTCAAACCACAGGACACACATCACCAAGGGGCTGGGAGTGAGGCAGGTGTCCGGAGGGGCACATTTAACTCTAATTTCCCACCAGGAAGAGGAATTAACCAAAGGCTCAGAGTGCCGTGCCAGACCCTGATTATGGCCTAAAGCAAACCTGCGGTTCTGTGGCCAGCTTTCAAGGAAACGAGTTAAGAAAGGAAATCACAGGCACTGTAATTCACAAACCTGCAGAGTTATAAATGACAGCTATTGGCAAAAATATACTGAAGTAAGTCTGCAAAGAGGACTTCAAAACGAGGCAGAATTGCAGGAATCATATTTCAGGAGGTAGATTGGAATTGCGTTTAAAGCATGTGAAAAGCGGCAGATCTTTGACAGTGATGCACTTGGACAAAAGTGCGTAAACATTTTTTCCTGAATATATTCAGGAAAAAACACATATGCCCTTTTTGGCCAACCAAGCACTCGAGCAATGGAAATCCGCACTACAATGAAGTCTCATTTCCCATTCGTCAAAAGGGCCATCTGAAAAAAGTGTAAAAACCAGAAACACAGGACAGGCCATGGAGAACAGGGAGCCTTGTTATGCTGATGGGCGGGATGTAAATTGCCAACAGACACTCTGGAGATGTTTATGGTGTATCCTGAAACATCTGAAAAACAAAGCTACAGACCCTAGGGCACTTCCACTTTTGGCCCTATAGCTTAGGAAAATTAAAATCAACAAGACACAGCCAACACCAAATTTAGGGCTGCTGTGTTTACAAGAACCTTGAGTCCAGTACAAATTAAATATCCCAGAAAGAAAAATATGGATAAAGGAGTTGTGCTACTTACGTACAATGGAATATCACTCAGCAATGAAATCAATGTCATCAGGCCTGTAGCAGCAAATTGAGTGGATTTAAGTATGATGATTCTAAGAGAAATATGTCACACAGAGAAAGGTAATTATCATAAGATATCACTAATAGAGAGAGTGTAAACTTGGCTACACATAAACTGAATTCCAAAACCGAACAGAGTCTCACATTTAGATAAAAACTTATGCTTGCTTAAGGGGAAAGTTGAGTTGCGGTGCTGTATAAAACCAGAGATTGAAATTAGCACACATACCGTTCCATAAGCCAAATATGTAATAGACAAGACCTACTCTTTGCTCAACGAAATAGACTCATCCATGGTGTATCACCTCACACCTGTTAGAATGGGCATCATCAGAAAATCTACAAACAACAAATGCTGGAAAGGGTGTGGAGATAAGGAACCCTCTTCCGCTATTGTTGGGAATGAAATTGATACAGTCACTGTGGAGAAAGTTATGGAGTTTCTTATAAAACTAAGAATAGAATTACCATATGATACAGCAGTCCCACTACTGGGCATATACCCAGACAAAACCATAAATCAAAAAGAGACATTCACCGCAATGTTCATTGCATCACTATTTACAATATCCAGGTAATGGAAGCAACCTAAATGCCCACAGACAGACGAATGCATAAAGATGTGGTACATATATAAAATGGAATATTACTAAGCCATAAAAAGGAATGAAATTGGGTCATTTGTAGAGACGTTGATGGATCTAGAGACTGTCATACAGAGTGAAGTAAGTCAGAAAGAGAAAAAGAAATCTTGTCTATTAATGGCTATATGTGGAACCTAGACAAATTGTACAGATGAACCGTTTTGCAAGGCAGAAATAGAGCAACAGATGTAGACAACAAACGTATGGACACCAAGGGGGGAAAGCTGTTGGGGGGTGGTGGTGGGAGGAGTTGAGAGATTGGGATTGGCATGTATACATTTATATGTATAAAATAGATAACCAAAAAGAACCTGCTGTATAAAAAAATAAAATAAAATTCAAATTACAAAAAGTAAAACAGAAAAAATATTCTTCCCTTCACATACATGTATTTATATGAATAAATTATTTCCATGCTTATATCTGTAAATACAAAAAAGAGGAATAAAATCTACCTTGAACCAAAAAAGAAAAAAAAACAGAACCCACCAGTTACACAGAGGAAAACCGTATCAGGGCACTTGCTCCAGTTGTAAACAATTCTGAAGTTGGTCGGTGGTGGGGAATCATCTCCCATTCAGCCAGCAGGCCCCACGCAACAAGCGTCCTCATTGCAAAGCTGGGGGACCGTGCCGAGGCATCTGTGAGTAAACGTGGGCTGAGCCCCAGGCCAGCTGCTGCTGAAATGTTCCCACCCTTCCCAGGTAAAACACCTGAATATGTACAAGGACTTGAAAGCCTAGAGGAAGGGCCATGGAGCCACATGAGCGACAGCATGCCAGCCGACTTGGTGCCTGCAGGCCAGCCAGGATGGTCCTGGTCCTGGGTGCTCTTCTGGAAGCTTTCCATTTCCCTGCCTGAGATACCCCTGCTGTCCCGGCCCCCACTGCTTTCTTCCTCACTCACCTCTGCCCAGGGAGAAATTCCAGCGGCAGGTATGGGTGACACATCCTCTTCTTTAGCAGGTGGCATCTTGGCAACTGCTGCAGAAAGTCCAGCAGAGCCCCACTCACACTGGGCCACCCACAAAGCCGTGGCCTCTCACTCCCTCCCACCAGTCCAGCCCCAAGACTGCTGACAGGGCAGAGAAAATGGCGTCAGGCACAGCTGCAGGGGCTCTTGCTGCCTGGAGAGGTGTTTATATTGATCTGAACCCAGGCACACCTGGGGAGGGCTGGCCGGCACGGTCAGGCTTCCCAGGCCAGCCAATAATCACCCCTCAGGGGCTCACAGTTGCAGAAACTGGAACTTGCTGAATCGGCCAGGTCCAAGGAACAGGTGTGGGCTCCTGAGAGTCAGGATAGACAAGGGGCTGCAGCTCTGGCTTGTTTTCTAATTATATTATCTGGCCCATGAGTGGGAGACAACTTCAAGAAAACCCTCTCCTAATGAGAGGAACCCAGGAGTCAGGGAGAGGAGGGGTGGCTGGTGGGTGGAGACAGAGGCCTGGTGCCCCGGGTGCAGTGGAAGTCTCTGGAACACCAGGTGGAGGGAGGCCACACAGAGTGATGCCCAGCGTCACAGACCTGTCGGAGCTGCTGTTTGTTAGTTCAAGTCCTGCTCTGAGGTGCTCTGTGTCAGATCTGAGTGACAGGTGAGCTGGGAGTGCTCTGCAATGAGGGCGATATGCACGGTTCCTGTGTTCCCAGCCCTGCCATGGTACCTGCAAGGGTAGCTCTGTATCCTGGGAGGGGCCTGACCACGAGAGCCCCGTGGGCTGGGGTGGGGTACCTGCCCAGGTGAGCTCCATATCCTGGGATTGGCCTGACCTCGAGAGCCCCATGGGCTGCTGGAGTCCTGGTAAAGGATGTCAGGGCAGTCAGTGAAGCCACCGAGGATATACCTCCAGTAGTTCCTAAATCCTACACCCTGCTGGTCATTCTACCAACCACCAGGACATGGTATTCTGTATTAGTCTTCAATGATGCCTTCTTTTGTATTCTATTAGTCCCAGAGTCACAAGAAATTTTGGCTTGTGAGTGGCAGGACTCAACATACAGCTAAAACAATACTTCCGGGCCGTGTTGCCCCAAGGGTTCAAAAATTCCCACACCATCTTTGGGGAAAGCTCAGCTAAAGACCTAAAAGTTCTACCTCTGGAAAAGGAAACACTCCTTCAATATGCAGACGACATTCTGATCGCCAGCCCTACTAAGGATACCTCTGAACTACGAAGCCAATAAAGGATACAAGTTGTCCAAGAAAAAGCTCAAATATCACAGACTACGGTGACCTGCCTGGGCTTCATTCTCACAGAAGGTCGGAGAAGCCCATCCCAGGAAAGGGAAGAAACAATTTACAGCCTTACCCATTTCTAAAACTAGAAGACAGCTTAGGGGTTCCTGGGGAGGCCAGGGTTTGCTGCTTCTGGATCCCTAACTACAGTCTACTAGCTCGGCCTCTATATGAAACACTGAAAGGAAAAGGTGATGATCCTTTTGAATAGAATGCAGAAGTGGCCTTTCAAGAATGGAAAGAGCAGTCAATTCAGACCCTTGCCCTGGAACTCCCTAATTTAGCTAAACCCTTTGACCTTTACATTCCTGGTGAACGGTGAATCGCCACTGGAGTATTAGTGCAAAACCTGGGACCACTTGAAATGGAACAATGCAAGAATGCGATCCAGGTAGGATAAAATACGGTCACCAAGGGGCTTGGCCCACCGCCACATCTGGCCAAGATACTGGCAGTATCTGATAACCTGGAAATCAGCAGCCCAAAAGGCCACCTCCCTCCTAAGGGAAAAGGAACCCTCGTGGTGATCCTAACCCCCAACCATGCCCTGAAGTTGCAGGGTTGGCTCCGTGGGCACACTGATGTTGAGTGAGGAGGCCCTCCAACTCCAACCTCCATAGAGATAACCGGGGCAAAGGGGCACCATGACGACTCATGTGAAGGTGTCTGCACATGCAAATTTAACGCTCATTTCCCACAAGGAAGAGGAATTAACCAAAGGCTCAGCATGCCATGCCGGAACTATATTAGGGCCTGAAGCAATCCTTCGGGTTTGCGGCAAGCTCACAAGAAAGCGAGTTGAAGAAAGGAGCTCAGGGGCACTGTAATTCACAAACCTGCAGAGTAATGAATGACAGCTATCGTCCAAAAATGTTTTGAAGTAAGTCTTCGAAGAGGACTTGAAATCGGGGCAGAATTTCAGGAAAACGATTTCAGGGGGTAGAATGGAATTGCACTTAAAGAATAAGATTAGAGGCAGAATGTCGACAATGATGCACTTGGCCAAAAAGGGCGTATGCGTTTTTTCCTGAATATATTCAGGAAAAAACGCATACGCCCTTTTTGGCCAACCAAGCAACCGTGTAAAGGAAATGTGCACTACAATGAAGTCTCACTGCCCCCCGGTCAAAAGGGCCATCTGAAAAATGTGTAAATTCCAGAAAGGCAGGACAGGTCATGGAGAACAGGGAGCCTTGTTATGCTGATGGGCGGGATGTAAATTGCCAACAGCCACTCAGGAGAAGTGTATGGTGTTTCCTGAAACACGTAGGAAAAAAAGCAACACAGCCTATGGCACTTCCACTTATGGTCCTATAGCATAGAGAAATTAAAATCAAAATCACACAGCCACCCCAAAATTTGGGATGGCTCTGTTTACAAGAACCTCGTCTACGGTACAAGTTAAATATCCGAGAAAGCAAAAAATGGATAAAGAAGTTGTGGTACGCACGTACAATGGAATATCACTCAGCAATGAAACCTACGTCATCAGGCCCGTAGCGGCATAATGAGTGGATTCAGGTACGATGATTCTACGAGAAATAAGTCACACAGAAAAAGAAACATCATAAGATATCACTAATACACGGAATGTAAACTTGGCCACACATGAACAGAATTACAAAACAGAACAGGGTCTCAAATTTAGAAAACCAACTTATGCTTGCTTATGGGGAAAGGTGCGTTGGGGTGCTGCATAAAAGCAGAGATTGAAATTAGCACAGATACCATTGCATAAGCCAAATATATAATAGACAATACCTACTACTTGCTCAACGAAATGGACTCAAGACCACATATTCAACGCCTGGCAAGATACCTGACAATTAAGAATCTTAAAACCCATGGATTTATATGTCTCCATAAGGAAATAAAGCGTGTGTACAGCGGCCTAAATGCAGCAGTGAAAATCCGATAAATCCCATTATCAAAATAAATTTCAAAAACAAAACACAATGACAGTGAAATAGAGAGCAATTCTTAAATAATTCATTCAGGGCTTGTGATGCAACCTGGATTTACCACATCTACACCCAGAGCTGGGTGAGACATAAGGCTGCACACTTCGGGCTGATAGCATTGGTGAGCTTCGGTGACCAAACGCAGACCCTTTGAAGTCATACGGCATGGTACCCATTCCATGGGTCCCAACTCTCCACGTTTAAGGGATTCTTCCTTCAGCTAAAACATTCATGGGAAACCCAGAATATGGACCACCGTGTGATTGGGAGACGTTTTCAAATGCATCTCAGTTTTCGAACCCTGTTACTCGGGTTCACCATTCCAGACGCTTTACTAACATTCTCCCCACTTGGAGAGTCAGTGCCTTTAATGTCCTGTTTGGCACAGTTTGCAATTTCTGCGCAAGATGAACAGGAATAGGGAGAACCAATGAGAGACTAGCTGTAGGTGTGTACACGGGCAAATGGAACGCTCATTTCCCACCAGGAAGAGGAATTAACCAAAGGCTCAGCATGCCATGCCGGAACCATATTAGGGCCTGAAGCAATACTGCGGGTTTGCGGCCAGCTCACAAGAAAGCGAGTTGAAGAAAGGAGCTCAGGGGCACTGTAATTCACAAAATTGCAGAGTAATGAATGACAGCTATCGTCCAAAAATGTTTTGAAGTAAGTCTTCGAAGAGGACGTGAAATCGGGGCAGAATTTCAGGAAAACGATTTCAGGGGGTAGACTGGAATTGCACTTAAAGAATAAGATTAGAGGCAGAATGTCGACAATGATGCACTTGGCCAAAAAGGGCGTATGCGTTTTTTCCTGAATATATTCAGGAAAAAACGCATACGCCCTTTTTGGCCAACCAAGCAACCGTGTAAAGGAAATGTGTACTACAATGAAGTCTCACTGCCCCCCGGTCAAAAGGGCCATCTGAAAAATGTGGAAATTCCAGAAAGGCACGACAGGTCATGGAGAACAGGGAGCCTTGTTATGCTGATGGGCGGGATGTAAATTGCCAACAGCCACTCTGGAGAAGTGTATGGTGTTTCCAGAAACACGTAGGAAACAAAGCAACACAGCCTATGGCACTTCCACTTATGGTCCTATAGCATAGAGAAATTAAAATCAAAAACACACAGCCACCCCAAAATTTGGGATGGCTCTGTTTACAAGAACCTCGTCTACGGTACAAGTTAAATATCCGAGAAAGCAAAAAATGGATAAAGAAGTTGTGGTACGCACGTACAATGGAATATCAATCAGCAATGAAACCTACGTCATCAGGCCCGTAGCGGCATAATGAGTGGATTCAGGTACGATGATTCTACGAGAAATAAGTCACACAGAAAAAGAAACATCATAAGATATCACTAATACACGGAATGTAAACTTGGCCACACATGAACTGAATTACAAAACAGAACAGGGTCTCAAATTTAGAAAACCAACTTATGCTTGCTTATGGGGAAAGGTGAGTTGGGGTGCTGCATAAAACCAGAGATTGAAATTAGCACAGATACCGTTCCATAAGCCAAATATATAATAGACAAGCCCTACTCCTTGCTCAACGAAATGGACTCAACACCCCATATTCAACGCCTGGCAAGATACCTGACAAGTAAGAATCTTAAAACCCATGGATTTATATGTCTCCATAAGGAAATCAAGCGTGTGTACAGCGGCCTAAACGCAGCAGTGAAAATCCGATAAATCCCATTATCAAAATAAATTTCAAAAACAAAACACAATGACAGTGAAATAGAGAGCAATTCTTAAATAATTCATTCAGGGCTTGTGATGCAACCTGGATTTCCCGCATGTACACCCAGAGCTGGGTGAGACATTAGGCTGGACACTTCGGGCTGATAGCATGGGTGAGGTTCGGTGAGCAAACGCAGACCCTTTGAAGTCATACTGCATGGTACCCATTCCATGGGTCCCAAATCTCCAGGTTTAAGGGATTCTTCCTTCAGCTAAAACATGCAAGGGAAACCCACAGTACAGTGCACTGTGTGACGGGTAAATGTTTTCAAATGCATCTCAGGTTTCGTCCCCTGGTACTCGGGTTCACCATTCCAGACGCTTTACTAACACTCTCCCCACTTGGAGAGTCAGTGCCATTAACCTCCTGTTTGGCACAGTTTGCAATTTCTGCGCAAGATGTACAGGAATAGGGAGAACCAATGAGAGACTAGCTGTAGGTGCCTGCACGGGCAAACGGAACGCTCATTTCCGACCAGGAAGAGGAATTAAACAAAGGCTCAGCATGCCCTGCCGGAAAGAGACTTTGGCCTGAAGCAATCCTGCGGTTTTGCGGCCAGCTCACAAGAAAGCGAGTTGAAGACATGAGCTCAGGGCACTGTAATTCACAAACCTGCAGAGTTATGAATGACAGCTATCGTCCAAAAATGTATTGAAGTAAGTCTTCCAAGAGGACTTGTAAGCGGGGCAGAATTTCAGGAAAACGATTTCAGGGGGTAGACTGGAATTGTACTAAAAGCATAGGAAAAGAGGCAAAATGTCGACAACGATGCACTTGGCCAAAAAGGGCGTATGCGTTTTTTCCTGAATACATTCAGGAAAAAACGCATACGCCCTTTTTGGCCAACCAAGGAAGCGTGTAAAGGAAATCTGCACTACAATGAAGTCTCACTGCCCCCCAGGTCAAAAGGGCCATCTGAAAAAAGTGTAAAATGCAGAAAGGCAGGACAGGTCATGGAGAACAGGGAGCCTTGTCATGCTGATGGGCGGGATGTAAATTGCCAACAACCACTCTGGAGAAGTGTATGGTGTTTCCAGAAACACGTAGGAAACAAAGCAACACAGCCTATGGCACTTCCACTTATGTTCCTATAGCTTAGGGAAATTAAAATCAAAAACACACAGCCACCCCAGAGTTTGGGACGGCTCTGTTTACAACAACCTCGTCTACGGTACAAGTAAAATATCCCAGAAAGTAAGAAATGGATAAAGAAGTTGTGGTACGCACGTACAATGGAATATCACTCAGCAATGAAATCTACGTCATCAGGCCCGTAGCGGCATAATGAGTGGATTCAGGTATGATGATTCTACGAGAAATAAGTCACACAGAAAAAGAAACATTATAAGATATCACTAATACACGGAATGTAAACTTGGCTACCCATGAACTGAATTACAAAACATAACAGGGTCTCAAATTTAGCAAACCAACTTATGCTTGCTTATGGGGAAAGGTCAGTTGGGATGCTGCATAAAACCAGAGATTGAAATTAGCACAGATACCGTTCCATAAGCCAAATATATAATAGACAAAACCTACTCCTTGCTCAACGAAATGGACTCAACACCCTATATTCAATGCCTGGGAAGATACCTGACAAGTAAGAATCTTAAAACCCATGGATTTATATGTCTCCATAAGGAAATCAAGCGTGTGTACAGTGGCCTAAAAGCAGCAGTGAAAATCCGATAAATCCCATTATCAAAATGAATTTCAAAAACAAAACACAATGACAGTGAAATAGAGAGCAATTCTTAAATAATTCATTCAGGGCTTGTGATGCAACCTGGATTTACCACATCTACACCCAGAGCTGGATGAGACATAAGGCTGGACACTTCGGGCTGATAGCATTGGTGAGGTTCGGTGAGCAAACGCAGACCTTTTGAAGTCACACTGCATGGTACCCATTCCATGGGTCCCAACTCTCCAGGTTTAAGGGATTCTTCCTTCAGCTAAAACCTGCATGGGAAACCCAGAGTATGGTCCACCATGTGATTGGGATACGTTTTCAAATGCATCTCAGTTTTCGTCCCCTGGTACTCGGGTTCAACATTTGAACGCTTTACTAACACTCTCCCCACTTGGAGAGTCAGTGCCATTAACCTCCTGTTTGGCACAGTTTGCAATTTCTGCGCAAGATGAACAGGAATAGGGAGAAGCAATGAGAGACTAGCTGTAGGTGTCTGCACGGGCAAATGGAACGCTCATTTCCCACCAGGAAGAGGAATTAACCAAAGGCTCAGCGTGCCCGGCCGGAAACAGATTAGGGCCTGAAGCAATCCTGCGGTTTTGCGGCCAGCTCACAAGAAAGCGGGTTGAAGAAATGAGCTCAGGGGCACTGTAATTCACAAACCTGCAGAGTTATGAATGACAGCTATCGTCCGAAAATGTATTGAAGTAAGTCTTCGAAGAGGACTTGAAAGCGGGGCAGAATTTCAGGAAAACGATTTCAGGGGGTAGACTGGAATTGTACTAAAAACATAGGAAAAGAGGGAGAATGTCGACAATGATGCACTTGGCCAAAAAGGGCGTATGCGTTTTTTCCTGAATATATTCAGGAAAAAACGCATACGCCCTTTTTGGCCAACCAATCAAGCGTGTAAAGGAAATCTGCACTACAATGAAGTCTCACTGCCCCCCGGTCAAAAGGGCCATCTGAAAAAAGTGTAAAATCCAGAAAGGCAGGACAGGTCTTGGAGAACAGGGAGCCTTGTTATGCTGATGGGTGGGATGGAAAGTGCCAACAGCCACTCTGGAGAAATGTATGGTGTATCCTGAAACACGTAGGAAACAAAGCAACACAGCCTATGGCACTTCCACTTATGGTCCTATAGCTTAGGGAAATTAAAATCAAAAACACACAGCCACCCCAGAGTTTGGGACGGCTCTGTTTACAAGAACCTCGTCTATGGTACAAGTAAAATATCCCAGAAAGTAAAAAATGGATAAAGAAGTTGTGGTACGCACGTACAATGGAATATCACTCAGCAATGAAATCTACGTCTTCAGGCCAATAGCGGCATAATGAGTGGATTCAGGTACGATGATTCTACGAGAAATAAGTCACACAGAAAATGAAACATCATAAGATATCACTAATACACGGAATGTAAACTTGGCCACACATGAACTGAATTACAAAACAGAACAGGGTCTCAAATTTAGAAAACCAACTTATGCTTGCTTATGGGGAAAGGTGAGTTGGGGTGCTGCATAAAAGTAGAGATTGAAATTAGCACAGATACCATTCCATAAGCAAAATATATAATAGACAATACCTACTCCTTGCTCAACGAAATGGACTCAACACCCCATATTCAACGCCTGGCAAGATACCTGACAATTAAGAATCTTAAAACCCATGGATTTATATTTCTCCATAAGGAAATAAAGCGTGTGTACAGCGGCCTAAATGCAGCAGTGAAAATCCGATAAATCCCATTATCAAAATAAATTTCAAAAACAAAACACAATGACAGTGAAATAGAGAGCAATTCTTAACTAATTCATTCAGGGCTTGTGATGCAACCTGGATTTACCACATCTACACCCAGAGCTGGGTGAGACATAAGGCTGCACACTTCGGGCTGATAGCATTGGTGAGGTTCGGTGAGCAAACGCAGACCCTTTGAAGTCATACTGCATGGTACCCATTCCATGGGTCCCAACTCTCCACGTTTAAGGGATTCTTCCTTCAGCTAAAACATGCATGGGAAACCCAGAGTATGGTCCACCGTGTGATTGGGAAACGTTTTCAAATGCATCTCAGTTTTCGAACCCTGGTACTCGGGATCACCATTCCAGATGCTTTACTAACATTCTCCCCACTTGGAGAGTCAGTGCCTTTAACGTCCTGTTTGGCACAGTTTGCAATTTCTGCGCAAGATGAACAGGAATAGGGAGAACCAATGAGAGACTAGCTGTAGGTGTCTGCACGGGCAAATGGAACGCTCATTTCCCACCAGGAAGAGGAATTAACCAAAGGCTCAGCGTGCCCTGCCGGAAACAGATTAGGGCCTGAAGCAATCCTGCGGTTTTGCGGCCAGCTCACAAGAAAACGAGTTGAAGAAAGGGGCTCAGGGGCACTGTAATTCACAAACCTGCAGAGTTATGAATGACAGCTATCGTCCAAAAATGTACTGAAGTAAGTCTTCAAAGAGGACTTGAAAGCGGGGCAGAATTTCAGTAAAAAGATTTCAGGGGGTAGACTGGAATTGCACTTAAAGCATAGGAAAAGAGGCAGAATGTCGACAATGATGCACTTGGCCAAAAAGGGCGTATGCGTTTTTTCCTGAATATATTTTCCTGAATATATTTTCCTGAATATATTCAGGAAAAAACGCATACGCCCTTTTTGGCCAACCAAGCAAGCGTGTAAAGGAAATCTGCACTACAATGAAGTCTCACTGCCCCCCCGGTCAAAAGGGCCATCTGAAAAAAGTGTAAAATCCAGAAAGGCAGGACAGGTCATGGAGAACAGGGAGCCTTGTCATGCTGATGGGCGGGATGTAAATTACCAACAACCACTCTGGAGAAGTGTATGGTGTTTCCAGAAACACGTAGGAAACAAAGCAACACAGCCTATGGCACTTCCACTTATGGTCCTATAGCTTAAGGAAATTAAAATCAAAAACACACAGCCACCCCAGAGTTTGGGACGGATCTGTTTACAAGAACCCCGTCTACGGTACAAGTAAAATATCCCAGAAAGTAAAAAATGGATAAAGAAGTTGTGGTACGCACGTACAATGGAATATCACTCAGCAATGAAATCTACGTCATCAGGCCCGTAGCGGCATAATGAGTGGATTCAGGTATGATGATTCTACGAGAAATAAGTCACACAGAAAAAGAAACATCATAAGATATCACTAATACACGGAATGTAAACTTGGCTACCCATGAACTGAATTACAAAACAGAACAGGGTCTCAAATTTAGAAAACCAACTTATGCTTGCTTATGGGGAAAGGTGAGTTGGGGTGCTGCATAAAACCAGAGATTGAAATTAGCACAGATACCGTTCCATAAGCCAAATATATAATAGACAAGACCTACTCCTTGCTCAACGAAATGGACTCAACAACCCATATTCAACGCCTGGCAAGATACCTGACAAGTAAGAATCTTAAAACCCATGGATTTATATGTCTCCATAAGGAAATCAAGCATGTGTACAGCGGCCTAAAGGCAGCAGTGAAAATCCGATAAATCCCATTATCAAAATAAATTTCAAAAACAAAACACAATGACAGTGAAATAGAAAGCAATTCTTAAATAATTCATTCAGGGCTTGTGATGCAACCTGGATTTCCCACATCTACACCCAGAGCTGGGTGAGACATAAGGCTGGACACTTCGGGCTGATAGCATTGGTGAGGTTCGGTGAGCAAACGCAGACCCTTTGAAGTCATACTGCATGGTACCCATTCCATGGGTTCCAAATTTCCAGGTTTAAGGGATTCTTCCTTCAGCTAAAACATGCATGGGAAACCCATAGTATGGTCCACCGTGTGATTGGGAAACGTTTTCAAATGCATCTCAGTTTTCGTCCCCTGGTACTCGGGTTCACCATTCCAGACGCTTTACTAACACTCTCCCCACTTGGAGAGTCAGTGCATTTAACCTCCTGTTTGGCACACTTTGCAATTTCTGCGCAAGATGAACAGGAATAGGGAGAAGCAATGAGAGACTAGCTGTAGGTGTTTGCACGGGCAAATGGAACGCTCATTTCCGACCAGGAAGAGGAATTAAACAAAGGCTCAGCATGCCCTGCTGGAAAGAGACTTTGGCCTGAAGCAATCCTGCGGTTTTGCGGCCAGCTCACAAGAAAGCGAGTTGAACTCATGAGCTCAGGGGCACTGTAATTCACAAACCTGCAGAGTTATGAATGACAGCTATCGTCCAAAAATGTATTGAAGTAAGTCTTCCAAGAGGACTTGAAAGCGGGGCAGAATTTCAGGAAAACGATTTCAGGGGGTAGACTGGAATTGTACCAAAAGCATAGGAAAAGAGGCAGAATGTCGACAACGATGCACTTGGCCAAAAAGGGCGTATGCGTTTTTTCCTGAATATATTCAGGAAAAAACGCATACGCCCTTTTTGGCCAACCAAGCAAGCGTGTAAAGGAAATCTGCACTACAATGAAGTCTCACTGCCCCCCCGTCAAAAGAGCCATCTGAAAAAAGTGTAAAATCCAGAAAGGCAGGACAGGTCATGGAGAACAGGGAGCCTTGTCATGCTGATGGGCGGGATGTAAATTGCCAACAACCACTCTGGAGAAGTGTATGGTGTTTCCAGAAACACGTAGGAAACAAAGCAACACAGCCTATGGCACTTCCACTTATGGTCCTATAACTTACGGAAATTAAAATCACAAACACAGAGCCACCCCAGAGTTTGGGACGGCTCTGTTTACAAGAACCTCGTCTACGGTACAAGTAAAATATCCCAGAAAGTAAAAAATGGATAAAGAAGTTGTGGTGCGCACGTACAATGGAATATCACTCAGCAATGAAATCTACGTCATCAGGCCCGTAGCGGCATAATGAGTGGATTCAGGTATGATGATTCTACGAGAAATAAGTCACACAGAAAAAGAAACATCATAAGATATCACTAATACACGGAATGTAAACTTGGCTACCCATGAACTGAATTACAAAACAGAACAGGGTCTCAAATTTAGAAAACCAACTTATGCTTGCTTATGGGGAAAGGTGAGTTGGGGTGCTGCATAAAACCAGAGATTGAAATTAGCACAGATACCGTTCCATAAGCCAAATATATAATAGACAAGACCTACTCCTTGCTCAACGAAATGGACTCAACACCCCATATTCAACGCCTGGCAAGATACCTGACAAGTAAGAATCTTAAAACCCATGGATTTATATGTCTCCATAAGGAAATCAAGCGTGTGTACAGCGGCCTAAACGCAGCAGTGAAAATCCGATAAATCCCATTATCAAAATAAATTTCAAAAACAAAACAAAATGACAGTGAAATAGAGAGCAATTCTTAAATAATTCATTCAGGGCTTGTGATGCAACCTGGATTTCCCACATCTACACCCAGAGCTGGGTGAGTCATAAGGCTGGACACTTCGGGCTGATAGCACTGGTGAGGTTCGGTGAGCAAACGCAGACCCTTTGAAGTCATACTGCATGGTACCCATTCCATGGGTTCCAAATTTCCAGGTTTAAGGGATTCTTCCTTCAGCTAAAACATGCATGGGAAACCCATAGTATGGTCCACCGTGTGATTGGGAAACGTTTTCAAATGCATCTCAGTTTTCGTCCCCTGGTACTCGGGTTCACCATTCCAGACGCTTTACTAACACTCTCCCCACTTGGAGAGTCAGTGCATTTAACCTCCTGTTTGGCACACTTTGCAATTTCTGCGCAAGATAAACAGGAATAGGGAGAAGCAATGAGAGACTAGCTGTAGGTGTCTGCACGGGCAAATGGAACGCTCATTTCCCACCAGGAAGAGGAATTAACCAAAGGCTCAGCGTGCCCTGCCGGAAAGATTTTAGGGCCTGAGGCAATCCTGCGGATTTGCGGCCAGCTCACAAGAAAGCGAGTTGAAGGAAGCAGCTCAGGGGCACTGTAATTCACAAACCTGCAGAGTTATGAATGACAGCTATCGTCCAAAAATGTATAGAAGTAAGTCTTCGAAGAGGACTTGAAAGCGGGGCAGAATTTCAGGAAAACGATTTCAGGGGGTAGACTGGAATTGCACTTAAAGCATAGGAAAAGAGGCAGAATGTCGACAATGATGCACTTGGCCAAAAAGGGCGTATGCGTTTTTTCCTGAATATATTCAGGGAAAAACGCATACGCCCTTTTTGGCCAACCAAGCAAGCGTGTAAAGGAAATCTGCACTACAATGAAGTCTCACTGCCCCCCGGTCAAAAGGGCCATCTGAAAAAAGTGTAAAATCCAGAAAGGCAGGACAGGTCATGGAGAACAGGGAGCCTTGTTATGCTGATGGGCGGATTTAAATTGCCAACAGCCACTCTGGAAAAGTGTATGGTGTTTCCTGAAACACGTAGGAAACAAAGCAACACAGCCTATGGCACTTCCACTTATGGTCCTATAGCTTAGGGAAATTAAAATCAAAAACACACAGCCACCCCAACGTTTGGGATGGCTCTGTTTACAAGAACCTCATCTACGGTAGAAGTTAAATATCCGAGAAAGCATAAAATGGATAAAGAAGTTGTGGTACGCTCGTACAATGGAATATCTCTCAGCAATGAAATCTACGTCATCAGGACCGTAGCGGCATAATGAGTGGATTCAGGTACGATGATTCTATGAGAAATAAGTCAGACAGAAAAAGAAACATCATAAGTTATCACTAATACACGGAATGTAAACTTGGCTACCCATGAACTGAATTACAAAACAGAACAGGGTCTCAAATTTAGCAAACCAACTTATGCTTGCTTATGGGGAAAGGTGAGTTGGGGTGCTGCATAAAACCAGAGATTGAAATTAGCACAGATACCGTTCCATAAGCCAAATATATAATAGACAAAACCTACTCCTTGCTGAACGAAATGGACTCAACACCCTATATTCAACGCCTGGGAAGATACCTGACAAGTAAGAATCTTAAAACCCATGGATTTATATGTCTCCATAAGGAAATCAAGCGTGTGTACAGTGGCCTAAAAGCAGCAGTGAAAATCCGATAAATCCCATTATCAAAATGAATTTCAAAAACAAAACACAATGACAGTGAAATAGAGAGCAATTCTTAAATAATTCATTCAGGGCTTGTGATGCAACCTGTATTTACCACATCTACACCCAGAGCTGGATGAGACATAAGGCTGGACACTTCGGGCTGATAGCATTGGTGAAGTTCGGTGAGCAAACGCAGACCCTTTGAAGTCATACTGCATGGTACCCATTCCATGGGTCCCAACTCTCCAGGTTTAAGGGATTCTTCCTTCAGCTAAAACATGCATGGGAAACCCAGAGTATGGTCCACCATGTGATTGGGAAACGTTTTCAAATGCATCTCAGTTTTCGTCCCCTGGTACTCGGGTTCAACATTTGAACGCTTTACTAACACTCTCCCCACTTGGAGAGTCAGTGCCATTAACCTCCTGTTTGGCACAGTTTGCAATTTCTGCGCAAGATGAACAGGAATAGGGAGAAGCAATGAGAGACTAGCTGTTGGTGTCTGCACGGGCAAATTGAACGCTCATTTCCAACCAGGAAGAGGAATTAACCAAAGGCTCAGCGTGCCCGGCCGGAAACATATTAGGGCCTGAAGCAATCCTGCGGTTTTGCGGCCAGCTCACAAGAAAACGAGTTGAAGAAAGGAGCTCAGGGGCACTGTAATTCACAAACCTGCAGAGTTATGAATGACAGCTATCGTCCAAAAATGTACTGAAGTAAGTCTTCAAAGAGGACTTGAAAGCGGGGCAGAATTTCAGGAAAACGATTTCAGGGGGTAGACTGGAATTGCACTTAAAGCGTAGAAAAACAGGCAGAATGTCAACAATGATGCACTTGGCCAAAAAGGGCGTATGCGTTTTTTCCTGAATATATTCAGGAAAAAACGCATACGCCCTTTTTGGCAAACCAAGCAAGCGTGTAAAGGAAATCTGCACTACAATGAAGTCTCACTGCCCCCCGGTCAAAAGGGCCATCTGAAAAAAGTGTAAAATCCAGAAAGACAGGACAGGTCATGGAGAACAGGGAGCCTTGTCATGCTGATGGGCGGGATGTAAATTGCCAACAACCACTCTGGAGAAGTGTATGGTTTTTCCAGAAACACGTAGGAAACAAAGCAACACAGCCTATGGCATTTCCACTTATGGTCCTATAGCTTAGGGAAATTAAATTCAAAAACACACAGCCACCCCAGAGTTTGGGACGGCTCTGTTTACAAGAACCTCGTCTACGGTACAAGTAAAATATCCCAGAAAGCAAAAAATGGATAAAGAAGTTGTGGTACGCACGTACAATGGAATATCACTCAGCAATGAAATCTACGTCATCAGTCCCGTAGCGGCATAATGAGTGGATTCAGGTACGATGATTCTACGAGAAATAAGTCACACAGAAAAAGAAACATCATAAGATATCACTAATACACGGAATGTAAAGTTGGCTACACATGAACTGAATTACAAAACAGAACAGGGTCTCAAATTTAGAAAACCAACTTATGCTTGCTTATGGGGAAAGGTGAGTTGGGGTGCTGCATAAAACCAGAGATTGAAATTAGCACAGATACCGTTCCATAAGCCAAATATATAATAGACAAGCCCTACTCCTTGCTCAACGAAATGGACTCAACACCCCATATTCAACGCCTGGCAAGATACCTGACAAGTAAGAATCTTAAAACCCATGGATTTATATGTCTCCATAAGGAAATCAAGCGTGTGTACAGCGGCCTAAACGCAGCAGTGAAAATCCGATAAATCCCATTATCAAAATAAATTTCAAAAACAAAACACAATGACAGTGAAATAGAGAGCAATTCTTAAATAATTCATTCAGGGCTTGTGATGCAACCTGGCTTTACCACATCTACACCCAGAGCTGGGTGAGACATAAGGCTGGACACTTCGGGCTGATAGCATTGGTGAGGTTCGGTGAGCAAACGCAGACCCTTTGAAGTCATACTGCATGGTACCCATTCCATGGGTCCCAACTCTCCAGTTTTAGGGGATTCTTCCTTCAGCTAAAACATGAATGGGAAACCCAGACTATCGTCCGCCGTGTGATTGGGAAACGTTTTCAAATGCATCTCAGTTTTCGTCCCCTGGTACTCGGGTTCACCCTTCCAGACGCTTTACTAACACTCTCCCCACTTGGAGAGTCAGTGCCTTTAACCTCCTGTTTGGCACAGTTTGCAATTTCTGCGCAAGATGAACAGGCATAGGGAGAACCAATGAGAGACTAGCTGTTGGTGTCTGCACGGGCAAATGGAACGCTCATTTCCCACCAGGAAGAGGAATTAACCAAAGGCTCAGCGTGCCCTGCTGGAAAGAGATTAGGGCCTGAAGCAATCCTGCGGTTTTGCGGCCAGCTCACAAGAAAACGAGTTGAAGAAAGGGGCTCAGGGGCACTGTAATTCACAAACCTGCAGAGTTATGAATGACAGCTATCGTCCAAAAATGTACTGAAGTAAGTCTTCAAAGAGGACTTGAAAGCGGGGCAGAATTTCAGTAAAAAGATTTCAGGGGGTAGACTGGAATTGCACTTAAAGCATAGGAAAAGAGGCAGAATGTCGACAATGATGCACTTGGCCAAAAAGGGCGTATGCGTTTTTTCCTGAATATATTCAGGAAAAAACGCATACACCCTTTTTGGCCAACCAAGCAAGCGTATAAAGGAAATCTGCACTACAATGAAGTCTCACTGCCCCCCGGTCAAAAGGGCCATCTGAAAAAAGAGTAAAATCCAGAAAGACAGGACAGGTCATGGAGAACAGGGAGCCTTGTTATGCTGATGGGCGGGATGTAAATTGCCAACAGCCACTCTGGAGAAATGTATGGTGTATCCTGAAACACGTAGGAAACAAAGCAACACAGCCTATGTCACTTCCACTTATGGTCCTATAGCTTAGGGAAATTAAAATCAAAAACACACAGCCACCCCAAAGTTTGGGATGGCTCTGTTTACAAGAACCTTGTCTACGGTACAAGTTAAATATCCGAGAAAGGAAAAAATGGATAAAGAAGTTCTGGTACGCACGTACAATGGAATATCAGTCAGCAATGAAATCTACGTCTTCAGGCCCATAGCGGCATAATGAGTGGATTCAGGTACGATGATTCTACAGAAATAAGTCACACAGAAAAAGAAACATCATAATATATCAGTAATACACGGAATGTAAACTTGGCTACACATAAACTGAATTACAAAACAGAACAGGGTCTCAAATTTAGAAAACCAACTTATGCTTGCTTATGGGGAAATGTGAGTTGGGGTGCTGCATAAAACCAGAGATTGAAATTAGCACAGATACCGTTCCATAAGCCAAATATATTATAGACAAGCCCTACTCCTTGCTCAACGAAATGGACTCAACACCCCATATTCAACGCCTGGCAAGATACCTGACAAGTAAGAATCTAAAAACCAATGGATTTATATATCTCCATAAGGAAATCAAGCGTGTGTACAGCGGCCTAAACGCAGCAGTGAAAATCCGATAAATCCCATTATCAAAATAAATTTCAAAAACAAAACACAATGACAGTGAAATAGAGAGCAATTCTTAAATAATTCATTCAGGGCTTGTGATGCAACCTGTATTTACCATATCTACACCCAGAGCTGGATGAGACATAAGGCTGGACACTTCGGGCTGATAGCATTGGTGAGGTTCGGTGAACAAATGCAGACCCTTTGAAGTCAAACTGCATGGTACCCATTCCATGTGTCCCAACTCTCCAGGTTTAAGGGATTCTTCCTTCAGCTAAAACATGCATGGAAAACCAAGAGTATGGTCCACCATGTGATTGGGAAACGTTTTCAAATGCATCTCAGTTTTCGTCCCCTGGTACTCGGGTTCAACATTTGAACGCTTTACTAACACTCTCCCCACTTGGAGAGTCAGTGCCATTAACCTCCTGTTTGGCACAGTTTGCAATTTCTGCGCAAGATGAACAGGAATAGGGAGAAGCAATGAGAGACTAGCTGTAGGTGTCTGCACGGGCAAATGGAACGCTCATTTCCCACCAGGAAGAGGAATTAACCAAAGGCTCAGCGTGCCCTGCCGGAAACAGATAAGGGCCTGAAGCAATCCGGCGGTTTTGCGACCAGCTCACAAGAAAGCGAGTTGAAGAAATGAGCTCAGGGGCACTGTAATTCACAAACCTGCAGAGTTATGAATGACAGCTATCGTCCAAAAATGTATTGAAGTAAGTCTTCGAAGAGGACTTGAAAGCGGGGCAGAATTTCAGGAAAACGATTTCAGGGGGTAGACTGGAATTGTACTAACAGCATAGGAAAAGAGGCAGAATGTCGACAATGATGCACTTGGCCAAAAAGGGCGTATGCGTTTTTTCCTGAATATATTCAGGAAAAAACGCATACGCCCTTTTTGGCCAACCAAGCAAGTGTGTAATGGAAATCTGCACTACAATGAAGTCTCACTGCCCCCCGGTCAAAAGGGCCATCTGAAAAAAATGTAAAATCCAGAAAGTCAAGACAGGTCATGGAGAACAGGGAGCCTTGTCATGCTGATGGGCGGGATGTAAATTGCCCACAACCAATCTGGAGAAGTGTATGGTGTTTCCAGAAACACGTAGGAAACAAAGCAACACAGCCTATGGCACTTCCACTTATGGTCCTATAGCTTAGGGAAATTAAAATCAAAAACACACAGCCACCCCAGGGTTTGGGACGGCTCTGTTTACAAGAACCTCGTCTATGGTACAAGTAAAATATCCCAGAAAGCAAAAAATGGATAAAGAAGTTGTGGTACGCACGTACAATGGAATATCACTCAGCAATGAAATCTACGTCATCAGGCCCGTAGCGGCATGAGTGGATTCAGGTAGGATGATTCTACGAGAAATAAGTCACACAGAAAAAGAAACATCATAAGATATCACTAATACACGGAATGTAAAGTTGGATACACATGAACTGAATTACAAAACAGAACAGGGTCTCAAATTTAGAAAACCAACTTATGCTTGCTTATGGGGAAAGGTGAGTTGGGGTGCTGCATAAAACCAGAGATTGAAATTAGCACAGATACCGTTCCATAAGCCAAATATATAATAGACAAGCCCTACTCCTTGCTCAACGAAATGGACTCAACACCCCATATTCAACGCCTGGCAAGATACCTGACAAGTAAGAATCTTAAAACCCATGGATTTATATGTCTCCATAAGGAAATCAAGCGTGTGTACAGCGGCCTAAAGGCAGCAGTGAAAATCCGATAAATCCCATTATCAAAATAAATTTCAAAAACAAAACACAATGACAGTGAAATAGAGAGCAATTCTTAAATAATTCATTCAGGGCTTGTGATGCAACCTGGATTTCCCACATCTACACCCAGAGCTGGGTGAGACATAAGGCTGGACACTTCGGGCTGATAGCATTGATGAGGTTCGGTGAGCAAACGCAGACCCTTTGAAGTCATAATGCATGGTACCCATTCCATGGGTTCCAAATTTCCAGGTTTAAGGGATTCTTCCTTCAGCTAAAACATGCATGGGAAACCGTTAGTATGGTCCACCGTGTGATTGGGAAACGTTTTCAAATGCATCTCAGTTTTCGTCCCCTGGTACTCGGGTTCACCATTTCAGACGCTTTACTAACACTCTCCCCACTTGGAGAGTCAGTGCATTTAACCTCCTGTTTGGCACACTTTGCAATTTCTGTGCAAGATGAACAGGAATATGGAGAAGCAATGAGAGACTAGCTGTAGGTGTCTGCACGGGCAAATGGAACGCTCATTTCCGACCAGGAAGAGGAATTAAACAAAGGCTCAGCGTGCCCTGCCGGAAAGAGACTTTGGCCTGAAGCAATCCTGCGGTTTTGCGGCCAGCTCACAAGAAAGCGAGTTGAAGACATGAGCTCAGGGGCACTGTAATTCACAAACCTGCAGAGTTATGAATGACAGCTATCGTCCAAAAATGTATTGAAGTAAGTCTTCCAAGAGGACTTGAAAGCGGGGCAGAATTTCAGGAAAACGATTTCAGGGGGTAGACTGGAATTGTACTAAAAGCATAGGAAAAGAGGCAGAATGTCGACAATGATGCACTTGGCCAAAAAGGGCGTATGCGTTTTTTCCTGAATATATTTTCCTGAATATATTTTCCTGAATATATTCAGGAAAAAACGCATACGCCCTTTTTGGCCAACCAAGCAAGCGTGTAAAGGAAATCTGCACTACAATGAAGTCTCACTGCCCCCCGGTCAAAAGGGCCATCTGAAAAAAGTGTAAAATCCAGAAAGGCAGGACAGGTCATGGAGAACAGGGAGCCTTGTTATGCTGATGGGCGGATTTAAATTGCCAACAGCCACTCTGGAAAAGTGTATGGTGTTTCCTGAAACACGTAGAAAACAAAGCAACACAGCCTATGGCACTTCCACTTATGGTCCTATAGCTTAGGGAAATTAAAATCAAAAACACACAGCCACCCCAAAGTTTGGGATGGCTCTGTTTACAAGAACCTCATCTACGGTAGAAGTTAAATATCTGAGAAAGCATAAAATGGATAAAGAAGTTGTGGTACGCACGTACAATGGAATATCTCTCAGCAATGAAATCTACGACATCAGGACCGTAGCGGCATAATGAGTGGATTCAGGTACGATGATTCTATGATAAATAAGTCAGACAGAAAAAGAAACATCATAAGTTATCACTAATACACGGAATGTAAACTTGGCTACCCATGAACTGAATTACAAAACAGAACAGGGTCTCAAATTTAGCAAACCAACTTATGCTTGCTTATGGGGAAAGGTCAGTTGGGATGCTGCATAAAACCAGAGATTGAAATTAGCACAGATACCGTTCCATAAGCCAAATATATAATAGACAAAACCTACTCCTTGCTCAACGAAATGGACTCAACACCCTATATTCAACGCCTGGGAAGATACCTGACAAGTAAGAATCTTAAAACCCATGGATTTATATGTCTCCATAAGGAAATCAAGCGTGTGTACAGTGGCCTAAACGCAGCAGTGAAAATCCGATAAATCCCATTATCAAAATGAATTTCAAAAACAAAACACAATGACAGTGAAATAGAAAGCAATTCTTAAATAATTCATTCAGGGCTTGTGATGCAACCTGTATTTACCACATCTACACCCAGAGCTGGATGAGACATAAGGCTGGACACTTCGGGCTGATAGCATTGGTGAGGTTCGGTGAGCAAACGCAGACCCTTTGAAGTCATACTGCATGGTACCCATTCCATGGTTCCCAACTCTCCAGGTTTAAGGGATTCTTCCTTCAGCTAAAACATGCATGGGAAACCCAGAGTATGGTCCACCATGTGATTGGGAAACGTTTTCAAATGCATCTCAGTTTTCGTCCCCTGGTACTCGGGTTCAACATTTGAACGCTTTACTAACACTCTCCCCACTTGGAGAGTCAGTGCCATTAACCTCCTGTTTGGCACACTTTGCAATTTCTGCGCAAGATGAACAGGAATAGGGAGAAGCAATGAGAGACTAGCTGTTGGTGTCTACACGGGCAAATTGAACGCTCATTTCCCACCAGGAAGAGGAATTAACCAAAGGCTCAGCGTGCCCTGCCGGAAACAGATTAGGGCCTGAAGCAATCTTGCGGTTTTGCGGCCAGCTCACAAGAAAACGAGTTGAAGAAAGGAGCTCAGGGGCACTGTAATTCACAAACCTGCAGAGTTATGAATGACAGCTATCGTCCAAAAATGTACTGAAGTAAGTCTTCAAAGAGGACTTGAAAGCGGGGCAGAATTTCAGGAAAACGATTTCAGGGGGTAGACTGAAATTGCACTTAAAGCGTAGAAAAAGAGGCAGAATGTCAACAATGATGCACTTGGCCATAAAGGGCGTATGCGTTTTTTCCTGAATATATTCAGGAAAAAACGCATACGCCCTTTTTGGCCAACCAAGCAAGCGTGTAAAGGAAATCTGCACTACAATGAAGTCTCACTGTCCCCCGGTCAAAAGGGCCATCTGAAAAATGTGTAAAATCCAGAAAGACAGGACAGGTCATGGAGAACAGGGAGCCTTGTCATGCTGATGGGCGAGATGTAAATTGCCAACAACCACTCTGGAGAAGTGTATGGTGTTTCCAGAAACACGTAGGAAACAAAGCAACACAGCCTATGGCACTTCCACTTATGGTCCTATAGCTTAGAGAAATTAAAATCAAAAACACACAGCCACCCCAGAGTTTGGGACGGCTCTGTTTACAAGAACCTCGTCTACGGTACAAGTAAAATATCCCAGAAAGCAAAAAATGGATAAAGAAGTTGTGGTACGCACGTACAATGGAATATCACTCACCAATGAAATCTACGTCATCAGGCCCGTAGCGGCCTAATGAGTGGATTCAGGTATGATGATTCTACGAGAAATAAGTCACACAGAAAAAGAAACATCATAAGATATCACTAATACACGGAATGTAAACTTGGCTACCCATGAACTGAATTACAAAACAAAACAGGGTCTCAAATTTAGAAAACCAACTTATGCTTGCTTATGGGGAAAGGTGAGTTGGGGTGCTGCATAAAACCAGAGATTGAAATTAGCACAGATACCGTTCCATAAGCCAAATATATAATAGACAAGACCTACTCCTTGCTCAACGAAATGGACTCAACAACCCATATTCAACGCCTGGCAAGGTACCTGACAAGTAAGAATCTTAAAACCCATGGATTTATATGTCTCCATAAGGAAATCAAGCGTGTGTACAGCGGCCTAAAGGCAGCAGTGAAAATCCGATAAATCCCATTATCAAAATAAATTTCAAAAACAAAACACAATGACAGTGAAATAGAGAGCAATTCTTAAATAATTCATTCAGGGCTTGTGATGCAACCTGGATTTACCACATCTACACCCAGAGCTGGGTGAGATATAAGGCTGGACACTTCGGGCTGATAGCATTGGTGAGGTTCGGTGAGCAAACGCAGACCCTTTGAAGTCATACTGCATGGTACCCATTCCATGGGTTCCAAATATCCAGGTTTAAGGGATTCTTCCTTCAGCTAAAACATGCATGGGAAACCCATAGTATGGTCCACCGTGTGATTGGGAAACGTTTTCAAATGCATCTCAGTTTTCGTCCCCTGGTACTCGGGTTCACCATTCCAGACGCTTTACTAACACTCTCCCCACTTGGAGAGTCAGTGCATTTAACCTCCTGTTTGGCACACTTTGCAATTTCTGCGCAAGATGAACAGGAATAGGGAGAAGCAATGAGAGACTAGCTGTAGGTGTCTGCACGGGCAAATGCAACGCTCATTTCCGACTAGGAAGAGGAATTAAACAAAGGCTCAGCATGCCCTGCTGGAAAGAGACTTTGGCCTGAAGCAATCCTGCGGTTTTGCGGCCAGCTCACAAGAAAGCGAGTTGAAGACATGAGCTCAGGGGCACTGTAATTCACAAACTTGCAGAGTTATGAATGACAGCTATCGTCCAAAAATGTATTGAAGTAAGTCTTCGAAGAGGACTTGAAAGCGGGGCAGAATTTCAGGAAAACGATTTCAGGGGGTAGACTGGAATTGTACCAAAAGCATAGGAAAAGAGGCAGAATGTCGACAACGATGCACTTGGCCAAAAAGGGCGTATGCGTTTTTTCCTGAATATATTCAGGAAAAAACGCATACGCCCTTTTTGGCCAACCAAGCAAGCGTGTAAAGGAAATCTGCACTACAATGAAGTCTCACTGCCCCCACGGTCAAAAGAGCCATCTGAAAAAAGTGTAAAATCCAGAAAGGGAGGACAGGTCATGGAGAACAGGGAGCCTTGTCATGCTGATGGGCGGGATGTAAATTGCCAACAACCACTCTGGAGAAGTGTATGGTGTTTCCAGAAACACGTAGGAAACAAAGCAACACAGCCTATGGCACTTCCACTTATGGTCCTAGAGCTTAGGGAAATTAAAATCAAAAACACACAGCCACCCCAGAGTTTGGGACGGCTCTGTTTACAAGAACCTCGTCTACGGTACAAGTAAAATATCCCAGAAAGTAGAAAATGGATAAAGAAGTTGTGGTACGCACGTACAATGGAATATCACTCAGCAATGAAATCTACGTCATCAGGCCCGTAGCGGCATAATGAGTGGATTCAGGTATGATGATTCTACGAGAAATAAGTCACACAGAAAAAGAAACATCATAAGATATCACTAATACACGGAATGTAAACTTGGCTACCCATGAACTGAATTACAAAACAGAACAGGGTCTCAAATTTAGAAAACCAACTTATGCTTGCTTATGGGGAAAGGTGAGTTGGGGTGCTGCATAAAACCAGAGATTGAAATTAGCACAGATACCGTTCCATAAGCCAAATATATAATAGACAAGACCTACTCCTTGCTCAACGAAATGGACTCAACACCCCATATTCAACGCCTGGCAAGATACCTGACAAGTAAGAATCTTAAAACCCATGGATTTATATGTCTCCATAAGGAAATCAGGCGTGTGTACAGCGGCCTAAACCAGCAGTGAAAATCCGATAAATCCCATTATCAAAATAAATTTCAAAAACAAAACACAATGACAGTGAAATAGAGAGCAATTCTTAAATAATTCATTCAGGGCTTGTGATGCAACCTGGATTTTCCACATCTACACCCAGAGCTGGGTGAGACATAAGGCTGGACACTTCGGGCTGATAGCATTGGTGAGGTTCGGTGAGCAAACGCAGACCCTTTGAAGTCATACTGCATGCTACCCATTCCATGGGTCCCAACTCTCCAGGTTTAAGGGATTCTTCCTTCAGCTAAAACATGCATGGAAAACCAAGAGTATGGTCCACCATGTGATTGGGAAACGTTTTCAAATGCATCTCAGTTTTCGTCCCCTGGTACTCGGGTTCAACATTTGAACGCTTTACTAACACTCTCCCCACTTGGAGAGTCAGTGCCTTTAACCTCCTGTTTGGCACACTTGGCAATTTCTGCGCAAGATGAACAGGCATAGGGAGAAGCAATGAGAGACTAGCTGTAGGTGTCTGCACGGGCAAATGGAACGCTCATTTCCCACCAGGAAGAGGAATTAACCAAAGGCTCAGCGTGCCCTGCCGGAAACAGATTAGGGCCTGAAGCAATCTTGCGGTTTTGCGGCCAGCTCACAAGAAAGCGAGTTGAAGAAAGGAGCTCAGGGGCACTGTAATTCACAAACCTGCAGAGTTATGAATGACACCTATCGTCCAAAAATGTATAGAAGTAAGTCTTCGAAGAGGACTTGAAAGTGGGGCAGAATTTCAGGAAAACGATTTCGGGGGTAGACTGGAATTGCACTTAAAGCATAGGAAAAGAGGCAGAATGTTGACAATGATGCACTTGGCCAAAAAGGGCGTATGCTTTTTTTCCTGAATATATTCAGGAAAAAACGCATACGCCCTTTTTGGCCAACCAAGCAAGCGTGTAAAGGAAATCTGCACTACAATGAAGTCTCACTGCCCCCCAGTCAAAAGGGCCATCTGAAAAAAGTGTAAAATCCAGAAAGGCAGGACAGGTCATGGAGAACAGGGAGCCTTGTTATGCTGATGGGCGGATTTAAATTGCCAACAGCCACTCTGGAAAAGTGTATGGTGTTTCCAGAAACACGTAGGAAACAAAGCAACACAGCCTATGGCACTTCCACTTATGGTCCTATAGCTTAGGGAAATTCAAATCACAAACACACAGACACCCCAAAGTTTGGGATGGCTCTGTTTACAAGAACCTCATCTACGGTAGCAGTTAAATATCCGAGAAAGGAAAAAATGGATAAAGAAGTTGTGGTACGCACGTACAATGGAATATCACTCAGCAATGAAATCTACGTCTTCAGGCCCATAGCGGCATAATGAGTGGATTCAGGTACGATGATTCTACGAGAAATAAGTCACACAGAAAAAGAAACATCATAAGATATCACTAATACACGGAATGTAAACTTGGCTACACATAAACTGAATTACAAAACAGAACAGGGTCTCAAATTTAGAAAACCGACTTATGCTTGCTTATGGGGAAAGGTGAGTTGGGGTGCTGCATAAAACCAGAGATTGAAATTAGCACAGATACCGTTCCATAAGCCAAATATATAATAGACAAGACCTACTCCTTGCTCAACGAAATGGACTCAACACCCCATATTCAACGCCTGGCAAGATACCTGACAAGTAAGAATCTTAAAACCCATGGATTTATATGTCTCCATAAGGAAATCAAGCGTGTGTACAGTGGCCTAAACGCAGCAGTGAAAATCCGATAAATCCCATTATCAAAATAAATTTCAAAAACAAAACAAAATGACAGTGAAATAGAGAGCAATTCTTAAATAATTCATTCAGGGTTTGTGATGCAACCTGGATTTACCACATCTACACCCAGAGCTGGATGAGACATAAGGCTGGACACTTCGGGCTGATAGCATTGGTGAGGTTCGGTGAGCAAACGCAGACCCTTTGAAGTCATACTGCATGGTAACCTTTGCATGGGTCCCAACTCTCCAGGTTTAAGGAATTCTTCCTTCAGCTAAAACATGCATGGGAAACCCACAGTACAGTGCACTGTGTGACCGGGAAACCTTTTCAAATGCATTTTAGTTATCGTCCCCTGGTACTCGGGTTCACCATTCCAGACGCTTTACTAACACTCTCCCCACTTGGAGAGTCAGTGCCATTAACCTCCTGTTTGGCACAGTTTGCAATTTCTGCGCAAGATGTACAGGAATAGGGAGAACCAATGAGAGACTAGCTGTAGGTGCCTGCACGGGCAAAAGGAACACTCATTTCCGACCAGGAAGAGGAATTAAACAAAGGCTCAGCATGCCCTGCCGGAAAGAGATTATGGCCTGAAGCAATCCTGCGGTTTTGCGGCCAGCTCACAAGAAAGCGAGTTGAAGACATGAGCTCAGGGGCACTGTAATTCACAAACCTGCAGAGTTATGAATGACAGCTATCGTCCAAAAATGTATTGAAGTAAGTCTTCGAAGAGGACTTGTAAGCGAGGCAGAATTTCAGGAAAACGATTTCAGGGGGTAGACTGGAATTGTACTAAAAGCATAGGAAAAGAGGCAGAATGTCGACAACGATGCACTTGGCCAAAAAGGGCGTATGCGTTTTTTCCTGAATATATTCAGAAAAAAAAGGCATACGCCCTTTTTGGCCAACCAAGCAAGCGTGTAAAGGAACTCTGCACTACATGGAAGTCTCACTGCCCCCCCGGTCAAAAGGGCCATCTGAAAAAAGGGTAAAATCCAGAAAGGCAGGACAGGTCATGGAGAACAGGGAGCCTTGTCATGCTGATGGGCGGGATGTAAATTGCCAACAACCACTCTGGAGAAGTGTATGGTGTTTCCAGAAACACGTAGGAAACAAAGCAACACAGCCTATGGCACTTCCACTTATGGTCCTATAGCTTAGGGAAATTAAAATCAAAAACACACAGCCACCCCAGAGTTTGGGACGGCTCTGTTTACAAGAACCTCGTCTACGGTACAAGTAAAATATCCCAGAAAGTAAAAAATGGATAAAGAAGTTGTGGTACGCACGTACAATGGAATATCACTCAGCAATGAAATCTACGTCATCAGGCCCGTAGCGGCATAATGAGTGGATTCAGGTACGATGATTCTACGAGAAATAAGTCACACAGAAAAAGAAACATCATAAGATATCACTAATACACGGAATGTAAACTTGACTACACATGAACTGAATTACAAAACAGAACAGGGTCTCAAATTTAGAAAACCAACTTATGCTTGCTTATGGGGAAAGGTGAGTTGGGGTGCTGCATAAAACCAGAGATTGAAATTAGCACAGATACCGTTCCATAAGCCAAATATATAATAGACAAGACCTACTCCTTGCTCAACGTAATGGACTCAACACCCCATATTCAACGCCTGGCAAGATACCTGACAAGTAAGAATCTTAAAACCCATGGATTTATATGTCTCCATAAGGAAATCAAGCGTGTGTACAGCGGCCTAAACGCAGCAGTGAACATCCGATAAATCCCATTATCAAAATAAATTTCAAAAACAAAACAAAATGACAGTGAAATAGAGAGCAATTCTTAAATAATTCATTCAGGGCTTGTGATGCAACCTGGATTTCCCACATCTACACCCAGAGCTGGGTGAGACATAAGGCTGGACACTTCGGGCTGATAGCATTGGTGAGGTTCGGTGAGCAAACGCAGACCCTTTGAAGTCATACTGCATGGTACCCATTCCATGCGTCCCAAATTTCCAGGTTTAAGGGATTCTTCCTTCAGCTAAAACATGCATGGGAAACCCATAGTGTGGTCCACCGTGTGATTGGGAAACGTTTTCAAAAGCATCTCAGTTTTCGTCCCCTGGTACTCGGGTTCACCATTCCAGACGCTTTACTAACACTCTCCCCACTTGGAGAGTCAGTGCATTTAACCTCCTGTTTGGCACACTTGGCAATTTCTGCGCAAGATGAACAGGCATAGGGAGAAGCAATGAGAGACTAGCTGTAGGTGTCTGCACGGGCAAATGGAACGCTCATTTCCCACCAGGAAGAGGAATTAACAAAAGGCTCAGCGTGCCCTGCTGGAAACAGATTAGGGCCTGAAGCAATCTTGCGGTTTTGCGGCCAGCTCACAAGAAAGCGAGTTGAAGAAAGGAGCTCAGGGGCACTGTAATTCACAAATCTGCAGAGTTATGAATGACACCTATCGTCCAAAAATGTATAGAAGTAAGTCTTCGAAGAGGACTTGAAAGCGGGGCAGAATTTCAGGAAAACGATTTCAGGGGGTAGACTGGAATTGCACTTAAAACATAGGAAAAGAGGCAGAATGTCGACAATGATGCACTTGGCCAAAAAGGGCGTATGCGTTTTCTCCTGAATATATTCAGGAAAAAACGCATACGCCCTTTTTGGCCAACCAAGCAAGCGTGTAAAGGAAATCTGCACTACAATGAAGTCTCACTACCCCCGGTCAAAAGGGCCATCTGAAAAACGTGTAAAATCCAGAAAGGCAGGACAGGTCTTGGAGAACAGGGAGCCTTGTTATGCTGATGGGTGGGATGTAAAGTGCCAACAGCCACTCTGGAGAAATGTATGGTGTATCCTGAAACACGTAGGAAACAAAGCAACACAGCCTATGTCAATTCCACTTATGGTCCTATAGCTTAGGGAAATTAAAATCAAAAACACACAGCCACCCCAAAGTTTGGGATGGCTCTGTTTACAAGAACCTCGTCTACGGTACAAGTAAAATATCCCAGAAAGTAAAAAATGGATAAAGAAGTTGTGGTACGCACGTACAATGGAATATCACTCAGCAATGAAATCTACGTCATCAGGCCCGTAGCGGCATAATGAGTGGATTCAGATACGAAGATTCTACGAGAAATAAGTCACACAGAAAAAGAAACATCATAAGATATCACTAATACACGGAATGTAAACTTGGCTACACATGAACTGAATTACAAAACAGAACAGGGTCTCAAATTTAGAAAACCAACTTATGCTTGCTTATGGGGAAAGGTGAGTTGGGGTGCTGCATAAAACCAGAGATTGAAATTAGCACAGATACCGTTCCATAAGCCAAATATATAATAGAGAAGCCCTACTCCTTGCTCAACGAAATGGACTCAACACCCCTTATTCAACGCCTGGCAAGATACCTGACAAGTAAGAATCTTAAAACCCATGGATTTATATGTCTCCATAAGGAAATCAAGCGTGTGTACAGTGGCCTAAACGCAGCAGTGAAAATCCGATAAATCCCATTATCAAAATAAATTTCAAAAACAAAACAAAATGACAGTGAAATAGAGAGCAATTCTTAAATAATTCATTCAGGGTTTGTGATGCAACCTGGATTTACCACATCTACACCCAGAGCTGGATGAGACATAAGGCTGGACACTTCGGGCTGATAGCATTGGTGAGGTTCGGTGAGCAAACGCAGACCCTTTGAAGTCATACTGCATGGTAACCTTTGCATGGGTCCCAACTCTCCAGGTTTAAGGAATTCTTCCTTCAGCTAAAACATGCATGGGAAACCCACAGTACAGTGCACTGTGTGACCGGGAAACCTTTTCAAATGCATTTTAGTTATCGTCCCCTGGTACTCGGGTTCACCATTCCAGACGCTTTACTAACACTCTCCCCACTTGGAGAGTCAGTGCCATTAACCTCCTGTTTGGCACAGTTTGCAATTTCTGCGCAAGATGTACAGGAATAGGGAGAACCAATGAGAGACTAGCTGTAGGTGCCTGCACGGGCAAAAGGAACACTCATTTCCGACCAGGAAGAGGAATTAAACAAAGGCTCAGCATGCCCTGCCGGAAAGAGATTATGGCCTGAAGCAATCCTGCGGTTTTGCGGCCAGCTCACAAGAAAGCGAGTTGAAGACATGAGCTCAGGGGCACTGTAATTCACAAACCTGCAGAGTTATGAATGACAGCTATCGTCCAAAAATGTATTGAAGTAAGTCTTCGAAGAGGACTTGTAAGCGAGGCAGAATTTCAGGAAAACGATTTCAGGGGGTAGACTGGAATTGTACTAAAAGCATAGGAAAAGAGGCAGAATGTCGACAACGATGCACTTGGCCAAAAAGGGCGTATGCGTTTTTTCCTGAATATATTCAGAAAAAAAAGGCATACGCCCTTTTTGGCCAACCAAGCAAGCGTGTAAAGGAACTCTGCACTACATGGAAGTCTCACTGCCCCCCCGGTCAAAAGGGCCATCTGAAAAAAGGGTAAAATCCAGAAAGGCAGGACAGGTCATGGAGAACAGGGAGCCTTGTCATGCTGATGGGCGGGATGTAAATTGCCAACAACCACTCTGGAGAAGTGTATGGTGTTTCCAGAAACACGTAGGAAACAAAGCAACACAGCCTATGGCACTTCCACTTATGGTCCTATAGCTTAGGGAAATTAAAATCAAAAACACACAGCCACCCCAGAGTTTGGGACGGCTCTGTTTACAAGAACCTCGTCTACGGTACAAGTAAAATATCCCAGAAAGTAAAAAATGGATAAAGAAGTTGTGGTACGCACGTACAATGGAATATCACTCAGCAATGAAATCTACGTCATCAGGCCCGTAGCGGCATAATGAGTGGATTCAGGTACGATGATTCTACGAGAAATAAGTCACACAGAAAAAGAAACATCATAAGATATCACTAATACACGGAATGTAAACTTGACTACACATGAACTGAATTACAAAACAGAACAGGGTCTCAAATTTAGAAAACCAACTTATGCTTGCTTATGGGGAAAGGTGAGTTGGGGTGCTGCATAAAACCAGAGATTGAAATTAGCACAGATACCGTTCCATAAGCCAAATATATAATAGACAAGACCTACTCCTTGCTCAACGTAATGGACTCAACACCCCATATTCAACGCCTGGCAAGATACCTGACAAGTAAGAATCTTAAAACCCATGGATTTATATGTCTCCATAAGGAAATCAAGCGTGTGTACAGCGGCCTAAACGCAGCAGTGAACATCCGATAAATCCCATTATCAAAATAAATTTCAAAAACAAAACAAAATGACAGTGAAATAGAGAGCAATTCTTAAATAATTCATTCAGGGCTTGTGATGCAACCTGGATTTCCCACATCTACACCCAGAGCTGGGTGAGACATAAGGCTGGACACTTCGGGCTGATAGCATTGGTGAGGTTCGGTGAGCAAACGCAGACCCTTTGAAGTCATACTGCATGGTACCCATTCCATGCGTCCCAAATTTCCAGGTTTAAGGGATTCTTCCTTCAGCTAAAACATGCATGGGAAACCCATAGTGTGGTCCACCGTGTGATTGGGAAACGTTTTCAAAAGCATCTCAGTTTTCGTCCCCTGGTACTCGGGTTCACCATTCCAGACGCTTTACTAACACTCTCCCCACTTGGAGAGTCAGTGCATTTAACCTCCTGTTTGGCACACTTGGCAATTTCTGCGCAAGATGAACAGGCATAGGGAGAAGCAATGAGAGACTAGCTGTAGGTGTCTGCACGGGCAAATGGAACGCTCATTTCCCACCAGGAAGAGGAATTAACAAAAGGCTCAGCGTGCCCTGCTGGAAACAGATTAGGGCCTGAAGCAATCTTGCGGTTTTGCGGCCAGCTCACAAGAAAGCGAGTTGAAGAAAGGAGCTCAGGGGCACTGTAATTCACAAATCTGCAGAGTTATGAATGACACCTATCGTCCAAAAATGTATAGAAGTAAGTCTTCGAAGAGGACTTGAAAGCGGGGCAGAATTTCAGGAAAACGATTTCAGGGGGTAGACTGGAATTGCACTTAAAACATAGGAAAAGAGGCAGAATGTCGACAATGATGCACTTGGCCAAAAAGGGCGTATGCGTTTTCTCCTGAATATATTCAGGAAAAAACGCATACGCCCTTTTTGGCCAACCAAGCAAGCGTGTAAAGGAAATCTGCACTACAATGAAGTCTCACTACCCCCGGTCAAAAGGGCCATCTGAAAAACGTGTAAAATCCAGAAAGGCAGGACAGGTCTTGGAGAACAGGGAGCCTTGTTATGCTGATGGGTGGGATGTAAAGTGCCAACAGCCACTCTGGAGAAATGTATGGTGTATCCTGAAACACGTAGGAAACAAAGCAACACAGCCTATGTCAATTCCACTTATGGTCCTATAGCTTAGGGAAATTAAAATCAAAAACACACAGCCACCCCAAAGTTTGGGATGGCTCTGTTTACAAGAACCTCGTCTACGGTACAAGTAAAATATCCCAGAAAGTAAAAAATGGATAAAGAAGTTGTGGTACGCACGTACAATGGAATATCACTCAGCAATGAAATCTACGTCATCAGGCCCGTAGCGGCATAATGAGTGGATTCAGATACGAAGATTCTACGAGAAATAAGTCACACAGAAAAAGAAACATCATAAGATATCACTAATACACGGAATGTAAACTTGGCTACACATGAACTGAATTACAAAACAGAACAGGGTCTCAAATTTAGAAAACCAACTTATGCTTGCTTATGGGGAAAGGTGAGTTGGGGTGCTGCATAAAACCAGAGATTGAAATTAGCACAGATACCGTTCCATAAGCCAAATATATAATAGAGAAGCCCTACTCCTTGCTCAACGAAATGGACTCAACACGCCATATTCAACGCCTGGCAAGATACCTGACAAGTAAGAATCTTAAAACCCATGGATTTATATGTCTCCATAAGGAAATCAAGCGTGTGTACAGCGGCTTAAACGCAGCAGTGAAAATCCGATAAATGCCATTATCAAAATAAATTTCAAAAACAAAACACAATGACAGTGAAATAGAGAGCAATTCTTAAATAATTCATTCAGGGCTTGTGATGCAACCTGGATTACCCACATCTACAACCAGAGCTGGGTGAGACATAAGGCTGGACACTTCGGGCTGATAGCATTGGTGAGGTTCGGTGAGCAAACGCAGACCCTTTGAAGTCATACTGCATGGTACCCATTCCATGGGTCCCAACTCTCCAGGTTTAAGGGATTCTTCCTTCAGCTAAAACATGCATGGGAAACCCACAGTACAGTGCACTGTGTGACCGGGAAATGTTTTCAAATGCATCTCAGTTTTCGTCCCCTGGTACTTGGGTTCACCATTCCAGACGCTTTACTAACACTCTCCCCACTTGGAGAGTCAGTGCCTTTAACCTCCTGTTTGGCACAGTTTGCAATTTCTGCGCAAGATGTACAGGAAGAGGGAGAACCAATGAGAGACTAGCTGTAGGTGCCTGCACGGGCAAAAGGAACGCTCATTTCCGACCAGGAAGAGGAATTAAACAAAGGCTCAGCATGCCCTGCCAGAAAGAGACATTGGCCTGAAGCAATCCTGCGGTTTTGCGGCCAGCTCACAAGAAAGCGAGTTGAAGACATGAGCTCAGGGCACTGTAATTCACAAACCTGCAGAGTTATGAATGACAGCTATCGTCCAAAAATATATTTAAGTAAGTCTTCCAAGAGGACTTGAAAGCGGGGCAGAATTTCAGGAAAACGATTTCAGGGGGTAGACTGGAATTGTACTAAAAGCATAGGAAAAGAGGCAGAATGTCGACAACGATGCACTTGGCCAAAAAGGGCGTATGCGTTTTTTCCTGAATATATTCAGGAAAAAACGCAAACGCCCTTTTTGGCCAACCAAGCAAGCGTGTAATGGAAATCTGCACTACAATGAAGTCTCACTGCCCCCCGGTCAAAAGGGCCATCTGAAAAAAATGTAAAATCCAGAAAGTCAGGACAGGTTATGGAGAACAGGGAGCCTTGTCATGCTGATGGGCGGGATGTAAATTGCCAACAACCACTCTGGAGAAGTGTATGGTGTTTCCAGAAACACGTAGGAAACAAAGCAACACAGCCTATGGCACTTCCACTTATGGTCCTATAGCTTAGGGAAATTAAAATCACAAACACACAGCCACCCCAAAGTTTGGGATGGCTCTGTTTACAAGAACCTTGTCTACGGTACAAGTTAAATATCCGAGAAAGGAAAAAATGGATAAGGAAGTTCTGGTACGCACGTACAATGGAATATCACTCAGCAATGAAATCTACGTCTTCAGGCCCGTAGCGCCATAATGAGTGGATTCAGGTACAATGATTCTACGAGAAATACGTCACACAGAAAAAGAAACATCATAATATATCAGTAATACACGGAATGTAAACTTGGCTACACATAAACTGAATTACAAACCAGAACAGGGTCTCAAATTTAGAAAACCAACTTATGCTTGCTTATGGGGAAAGGTGAGTTGGGGTGCTGCATAAAACCAGAGATTGAAATTAGCACAGATACCGTTCCATAAGCCAAATATATAATAGACAAGCCCTACTACTTGCTCAACGAAATGGACTCAACACACCATATTCAACGCCTGGCAAGATACCTGACAAGTAAGAATCTTAAAACCCATGGATTTATATGTCTCCTTAAGGAAATCAAGCGTGTGTACAGCGGCCTAAACGCAGCAGTGAAAATCCGATAAATCCCATTATCAAAATAAATTTCAAAAACAAAACACAATGACAGTGAAATAGAGAGCAATTCTTAAATAATTCATTCAGGGCTTGTGATGCAACCTGGATTTACCACATCTACACCCAGAGCTGGGTGAGACATAAGGCTGGGCACTTCGGGCTGATAGCATTGGTGAGGTTCGGTGAGCAAACGCAGACCCTTTGAAGTCATACTGCATGGTACCCATTCCATGTGTCCCAACTCTCCAGGTTTAAGGGATTCTTCCTTCAGCTAAAACATGCATTGGAAACCCAGACTATCGTCCACCGTGTGATTGGGAAACGTTTTCAAATGCATCTCAGTTTTCGTCCCCTGGTACTCGGGTTCACCATTCCAGACGCTTTACTAACACTCTCCCCACTTGGAGAGTCAGTACCTTTATCCCCCTGTTTGGCACAGTTTGCAATTTCTGCGCAAGATGAACAGGCATAGGGAGAACCAATGAGAGACTAGCTGTTGGTGTCTGCACGGGCAAATTGAACGCTCATTTCCCACCAGGAAGAGGAATGAACCAAAGGCTCAGCGTGCCCGGCCGGAAACAGATTAGGGCCTGAAGCAATCCTGCGGTTTTGCGGCCAGCTCACAAGAAAACGAGTTGAAGAAAGGAGCTCAGGGGTACTGTAATTCACAAACCTGCAGAGTTATGAATGTCAGCTATCGTCCAAAAATATACTGAAGTAAGTCTTCAAAGAGGACTTGAAAGCGGGGCAGATTTTCAGGAAAACGATTTCAGGGGGTAGACTGGAATTGCACTTAAAGCATAGGAAAAGAGGCAGAATGTCGACAATGATGCACTTGGCCAAAAAGGGCGTATGCGTTTTTTCCTGAATATATTCAGGAAAAAACGCATACGCCCTTTTTGGCCAACCAAGCAAGCGTGTAAAGGAAATCTGCACTACAATGAAGTCTCACTGCCCCCCGGTCAAAAGGGCCATCTGAAAAATGTGTAAAATCCAGAAAGGCAGGACAGGTCATGGAGAACAGGGAGCCTTGTCATGCTGATGGGCGGGATGTAAATTGCCAACAACCACTCTGGAGAAGTGTATGGTGTTTCCAGAAACACGTGGGAAACAAAGCAACACAGCCTATGTCACTTCCACTTATGGTCCTATAGCTTAGGGAAATTAAAATCAAAAACACACAGCCACCCCAGAGTTTGGGACGGCTCTGTTTACAAGAACCTCGTCTACGGTACAAGTAAAATATCCCAGAAAGCAAAAAATGGATAAAGAAGTTGTGGTACGCACGTACAATGGAATATCACTCAGCAATGAAATCTACTTCATCAGGCCCGTAGCGGCATAATGAGTGGATTCAGGTATGATGATTCTACGAGAAATAAGTCACACAGAAAAAGAAACATCATAAGATATGACTAATACACGGAATGTAAACTTGGCTACCCATGAACTGAATTACAAAACAGAACAGGGTCTCAAATTTAGAAAACCAACTTATGCTTGCTTATGGGGAAAGGTGAGTTGGGGTGCTGCATAAAACCAGAGATTGAAATTAGCACAGATACCGTTCCATAAGCCAAATATATAATAGACAAGACCTACTCCTTGCTCAACGAAACGGACTCAAAGCCTGGGAATATACCTGACAAGTAAGAATCTTAAAACCCTTGGATTTATATGTATCCATAAGGAAATCAAGCGTGTGTACAGCAGCCTAAACGCAGCAGTGAAAATCCGATAAATCCCATTATCAAAATAAATTTCAAAACCAAAACACATTGACAGTGAAATAGAGAGCAATTCTTAAATAATTCATTCAGGGCTTGTGATGCAACCTGGATTTACCACATCTACATCCAGAGCTGGGTGAGATATACGGCTGGACACTTCGGGCTGATAGCATTTGTGAGGTTCGGTGAGCAAACGCAGACCCTTTGTAGTCATACTGCATGGTACCCATTCCATGGTTCCCAGCTCTCCAGGTTTAAGGGATTCTTCCTTCAGCTAAGACATGCATGGGAAACCCAGAGTATTGTCCACCGTCTGATTGGGAAACGTTTTCAAATATATCTCAGTTTTCGAACCCTGGTACTCGGGTTCACCATTCCAGACACTTTACTAACATTCTCCCCACTTGGAGAGTCAGTGCCTTTAACCTCCTGTTTGGCACAGTTTGCAATTTCTCCGCAAGATTAACAGGAATAGGGAGAAACAATGAGAGACTAGCTGTAGGTGTCTGCACGGGCAAATGGAACGCTCATTTCCCACCAGGAAGAGGAATTCACCAAAGGCTCAGTGTGCCCTGCCGGAAACAGATTAGGGCCTGCAGCAATCCTGCGGTTTTGCGGCCAGCTCACAAGAAAGCGAGTTGAGGAAACGAGCTCAGGGGCACTGTAATTCACAAACCTGCAGAGTTATGAATGACACCTATCGTCCAAAAATGTATTGAAGTAAGTCTTCGAATAGGACTTGAAAGTGGGGCAGAATTTCAGGAAAACGATTTCAGGGGGTAGACTGGAATTGCACTTAAAGCATAGGAATAGAGGCAGAATGTCGACAATGATGCACTGGCCAAAAAGTGCGTATGCTTTTTTTCCTGAATATATTCAGGAAAAAACGCATACGCCATTTTTGGCCAAGCAAGCAAGCAGGTAAATGAAATCTGCACTACAATGAAGTCTCACTGCCCCCCGGTCAAAAGGGCCATCTGAAAAAGTGTAAAATTCAGAAAGGCAGGACAGGTCATGGAGAACAGGGAGACTTGTTATGCTGATGGGGGGGATGTAAATTGCAAACAGCCACTCTGCAGAAGTGTATGGGGTTTCCTGAAACACGTAGGAAACAAAGCAACGGAGCCTATGTCACTTCCACTTTTGGTCCTATAGCTTACGGAAATTAAAATCAAAAACACACAGCCACCCCAAAGTTTGGGACAGCTCTGTTTACAAGAACGTCGTCTACGGTACAAGTTAAATATCCCAGAATGTGAAAAATGGTTAAAGAAGTTGTGGTACGCACGTACAATGGAATATCACTCACCAATGAAATCTATGTCATCAGGCCCGTCGTGGCATATTGAGTGGATCCAGGTACGATGATTCTAAGTGAAATAAGTCACACAGAAAATGAAACATCATAAGATATCACTAATACACGGAATGTAAACTTGGCTACACATGAACTGAATTACAAAACAGAACAGGGTCTCAAATTTAGAACACCAACTTATGCTTGCTTATGGGGAAAGGTGAGGTGGGGTGCTGCATAAAACCAGAGATAGAAATTAGCACACATACCTTTCCATAAGCCAAATATGTAATAGTCAAGACTTACACCTTGCTCAACGAAATGGACTAAACACACCATATTCAACTCCTAGGATTACACATGACTAGTAAGAATCTTCAAACCCATGGATTTATATGTCTCCGTAAGAGAATCAAGTGTGTGTACAGCTGCATGAAGGCAGCAGAGAAAATCCGATAAATCCCATTATCAAAATAAACTACAAAAACAAACACAATGACAGTGAAATAGAGAGCAATTCTTAAATAATTCATTCAGGGCTTGTGATGCAACCTGGATTTACCACATCTACACCTAGAGCTGAGTGAGACATAAGGTTCGACACTTTGGGTTGATAGCATTGGTGAGGTTCGGTGAGAAAATGCAGGCCATTTGAAGTCATACTGCATGGTACCCATTGCATGGGTCCCACCTCTCCAGGTTTAAGGGATTCTTCCTTCAGGTAAAACACGCATGGGAAACCCAGAATATGGTCCACCGTGTGACCGGGAAACCTTTTTAAATGCATATCAGTTTTCTTCCCCTCATACTCGGTTTTACCATTCCAGACGCTTTACTAACTCTTTCCCCAATTGGAGAGTCAGTGCCTTTAACCTCCTGTTTGGCACAGTTTGGAATTTCTGAGCAAGATGAACAGGAATAGGGAGAACCAATGAGAGATTAGCTGTAGGTGTCTGCACGAGCAAATTTAATGCTCATTTCCCATCAGGAAGAGGAATTAGCCAAAGGCTCAACATGCCGTGCCGGAACCAGATTAGGGCCTGAAGCAATCCTGCGGTTTTGCGGCCAGCTCACAAGAAAGCGAGTTGAAGAATGGAGCTCAGGGGCACTGTAATTCACAAACCTGCAGAGTTATAAATGACAGCTATCGTCCAAAAATATATTGAAGTAAGGCTGCAAAGAGGACTTGAACGCAGAATTCCAGGAATACGATTTCAGGAGGTAGATGGGAAGTCCTCTGAAAGTATAGGAGAAGAGGCAGAACTTCGACAATGATGCACTTGGTCAAAAAGGGTATATGCGTTTCTTCCAGGGCCCTCATTAAAGAGGGTAGGAGGCTCCCAGCATGCTTCAGTGGCCAACAGAGGGCCTACGTCGCCAAGGCGACGTGAGCCATCCAGGCAGGAGTGACCTCACATCAGAGCGCCCACCTCACAGAAGGGTAAGGAACCCAGTCATGATCAGACTCTCACCAGAGTGCCCACATAAGCAAGGGGCTGGGAATCAGGCACGAGTGTCCTCACACCCGTGGGGCCACATCATCGAAAGTTGAGGTACCCAGCACATGTGGCCTCAAACCAGAAGACCCACATCACCATGGGTCTCAGAGCGAGGCAGGCAGGATTAACCTCAAAACACATGGCCCATTGTATAAAAAGGTGAGGAATCCAGCAGTTGGAACATCCCAGCAGGCGGCCCAGAGCACCGAGGCTATGGGATCCAGGCAGTGATGAACTCACAACAGAGGGCCCTCATCGTGATACTGTAAGCAACCCAGCCGTTGTGACCTCAGAGCACAAGGCCCACATCCCCATGGGGAAGGGAACCAAGCAGGAGTGTCATCGCACCAGTGGGCACACAACAGAAAATGTGGGGAGCCCAGCAGTTAGGGCCGGACGCCAGAGGGCCCTCATCACTGAGGAGAGGAGGCTCCCAGCAAGCTCCAACTGCTACCAGAGGGCCGACGTCGCCAATGCGGGGTGTGCCAGCCAGGCAGGAGTGACCTCAGAGCAGAGGGCCAACCACACAAAAGTGTGAGGAACCCAAAGAGGATCAGACTCTCACCAGAGGGCCCACATCACCAAGGGAATGGAAACCAGGCAGGAGTGTCCTCACACCAGTGGGGCCACATCACCGAAATGTGACGGACCCAGCACACGTGGCCTCAAACTACAGGACACACATCACCAAGGGGCTGGGAGTGAGGCAGGCAGGAGGAGCCTCAAAACAGAGGGCCCATTGCGTAAAAAAGGTGAGGAATCCCGCAGTTGGAACCTCCCAGCAGGCGGCCAGGAGCAGCGAGGCTATGGGATCCAGGCCTGACTGAACTCAAAACAGAGGGCCCACATTCTGACACTGTGAGCAACCCAGCCGTTGGGACCACAGAGCAGAAAGCCCACATCCCCTAGGGAAGGGACCCTGGCTGGAGTGTACTCACACGACAGGGCGCACATCAGAAAATTTTGGGAGCCCATGAGTTAGGGCCTGACGCCAGAGGGCCCTCATTACCGAGGGGAGGAGACTCCCAGCAGGCACCAACTCCCAACTGAGGGCCCACATCGCCAAGGTGACGTGTGCCAGCCAGGCAGGAGTGACCTCACAGCAGAGGGCCCACCTCCCAGAAGTGTGAGGAATCCAGACAGGATCAGACTATCACAAGAGGGCCCCAATCACCAAGGGGATGGGAACCAGGCAGGAGTGTCCTCACACCAGTGGGGCCACATCAATAAAGGTGAGGAAACCGGTACATGTGGCCTTAAACCAGAGGACCTACATCACAAAGGGGCTGGGAGTGAGTCAGGAAGTAGGAGCATAAAAACACAGGACCCAAAGAATAAAAAAGGTAAGGAATCCAGCAGTAGGAACCTCCCAGCAGTCGGCTCAGAGCACAGAGTCTATGGGATCTAGGCCTGAGTGAACTAACACCAGAGAGCCAACATCATGAAACGGTGAACAACACAGGTGTTGGGACCTTAGAGCAGAAGGCCCACATGCCCATGGGGATGGGAACCTCGCAGGAGTGTCCTCGCACCACTTAGCACGTATCAGAAAATGTGGGTACCCAGCAGTTAGGGCCTGACGCTAGAGGGCCCCCATCACCGAGGGGAGGAGGCTCCCAGCAGGCTCCAAGTGCCACAAGAGGGCCGACTTCGCCAAGGCGGGGTGTGCCAGCCAGGCAGGAGTGACCTCACAGCAGAGGGCCCACCTCACAGAAGGGTGAGGAACCCAGCCAGGATCAGACTCTCACCAGAGGGCCCACATCATCAAGGGGATAGGAAGCAGGCAGGAGTGTCCTCACACCAGTGTGGCCACATCATCCAAAGGCGAGGGACCCAGCACACGTGGCCTCACACCAGAGGACACACATCACCAAGGGACTGGGAGTGAGGCAGGCAGGAGGAGTCTCAAAACAGAGGGTCCATAGAAGAAAAAAGGTGAGGAATCCCGCAGTTGGAACCTCCCAGCAGGTGGCCAGGAGCAGCGAGGCTATGGGATCCAGGCCGGAGAGAACTCACAGCAGAGGGCCCTCATCATGAAACTGAGCAACCCACGGTTGGGACCTCAGAGCAGAAGGCCCACATTCCCATGGGGTTGGGAACCTGGCACGAGTGTACTCGAACCACAGGGCGCATATCAGAAAATATTGGGAGCCCAGGAATTAGGGCCTGACGCCAGAGGGCCCTCATTACCGAGGGCAGGAGACCCCCAGCAGGCACCAAATCCCACCAGAGGGCCGACTTCGCCAAGGCGGGGTGTGCCAGCCAGGCAGGAGTGACGTCAGAGAAGAGGGCCCACCTCACAGAAGTGTGAGGAACCCAACCAGGATCAGACTCTCAGCGGATGGCCCACATCACCAAGGGGATGGGAACCAGGCAGGAGTGTCCTCACACCAGTGGGGCCACATCAGCCAAAGGTGAGGAACCCAGCACATGTGGCCTCAAACCACAGGACACACATCACCAAGGGGCTGGGAGTGAGGCAGGTGTCCGGAGGGGCACATTTAACTCTAATTTCCCACCAGGAAGAGGAATTAACCAAAGGCTCAGAGTGCCGTGCCAGACCCTGATTATGGCCTAAAGCAAACCTGCGGTTCTGTGGCCAGCTTTCAAGGAAACGAGTTAAGAAAGGAAATCACAGGCACTGTAATTCACAAACCTGCAGAGTTATAAATGACAGCTATTGGCAAAAATATACTGAAGTAAGTCTGCAAAGAGGACTTCAAAACGAGGCAGAATTGCAGGAATCATATTTCAGGAGGTAGATTGGAATTGCGTTTAAAGCATGTGAAAAGCGGCAGATCTTTGACAGTGATGCACTTGGACAAAAGTGCGTAAACATTTTTTCCTGAATATATTCAGGAAAAAACACATATGCCCTTTTTGGCCAACCAAGCACTCGAGCAATGGAAATCCGCACTACAATGAAGTCTCATTTCCCATTCGTCAAAAGGGCCATCTGAAAAAAGTGTAAAAACCAGAAACACAGGACAGGCCATGGAGAACAGGGAGCCTTGTTATGCTGATGGGCGGGATGTAAATTGCCAACAGACACTCTGGAGATGTTTATGGTGTATCCTGAAACATCTGAAAAACAAAGCTACAGACCCTAGGGCACTTCCACTTTTGGCCCTATAGCTTAGGAAAATTAAAATCAACAAGACACAGCCAACACCAAAGTTAGGGCTGCTGTGTTTACAAGAACCTTGAGTCCAGTACAAATTAAATATCCCAGAAAGAAAAATATGGATAAAGGAGTTGTGCTACTTACGTACAATGGAATATCACTCAGCAATGAAATCAATGTCATCAGGCCTGTAGCAGCAAATTGAGTGGATTTAAGTATGATGATTCTAAGAGAAATATGTCACACAGAGAAAGGTAATTATCATAAGATATCACTAATAGAGAGAGTGTAAACTTGGCTACACATAAACTGAATTCCAAAACCGAACAGAGTCTCACATTTAGATAAAAACTTATGCTTGCTTAAGGGGAAAGTTGAGTTGCGGTGCTGTATAAAACCAGAGATTGAAATTAGCACACATACCGTTCCATAAGCCAAATATGTAATAGACAAGACCTACTCTTTGCTCAACGAAATAGACTCATCCATGGTGTATCACCTCACACCTGTTAGAATGGGCATCATCAGAAAATCTACAAACAACAAATGCTGGAAAGGGTGTGGAGATAAGGAACCCTCTTCCGCTATTGTTGGGAATGAAATTGATACAGTCACTGTGGAGAAAGTTATGGAGTTTCTTATAAAACTAAGAATAGAATTACCATATGATACAGCAGTCCCACTACTGGGCATATACCCAGACAAAACCATAAATCAAAAAGAGACATTCACCGCAATGTTCATTGCATCACTATTTACAATATCCAGGTAATGGAAGCAACCTAAATGCCCACAGACAGACGAATGCATAAAGACGTGGTACATATATAAAATGGAATATTACTAAGCCATAAAAAGGAATGAAATTGGGTCATTTGTAGAGACGTTGATGGATCTAGAGACTGTCATACAGAGTGAAGTAAGTCAGAAAGAGAAAAAGAAATCTTGTCTATTAATGGCTATATGTGGAACCTAGACAAATTGTACAGATGAACCGTTTTGCAAGGCAGAAATAGAGCAACAGATGTAGACAACAAACGTATGGACACCAAGGGGGGAAAGCTGTTGGGGGGTGGTGGTGGGAGGAGTTGAGAGATTGGGACTGGCATGTATACATTTATATGTATAAAATAGATAACCAAAAAGAACCTGCTGTATAAAAAAATAAAATAAAATTCAAATTACAAAAAGTAAAACAGAAAAAATATTCTTCCCTTCACATACATGTATTTATATGAATAAATTATTTCCATGCTTATATCTGTAAATACAAAAAAGAGGAATAAAATCTACCTTGAACCAAAAAAGAAAAAAAAACAGAACCCACCAGCTACACAGAGGAAAACCGTATCAGGGCACTTGCTCCAGTTGTAAACAATTCTGAAGTTGGTCGGTGGTGGGGAATCATCTCCCATTCAGCCAGCAGGCCCCACGCAACAAGTGTCCTCATTGCAAAGCTGGGGGACCGTGCCGAGGCATCTGTGAGTAAACGTGGGCTGAGCCCCAGGCCAGCTGCTGCTGAAATGTTCCCACCCTTCCCAGGTAAAACACCTGAATATGTACAAGGACTTGAAAGCCTAGAGGAAGGGCCATGGAGCCACATGAGCGACAGCATGCCAGCCGACTTGGTGCCTGCAGGCCAGCCAGGATGGTCCTGGTCCTGGGTGCTCTTCTGGAAGCTTTCCATTTCCCTGCCTGAGATACCCCTGCTGTCCCGGCCCCCACTGCTTTCTTCCTCACTCACCTCTGCCCAGGGAGAAATTCCAGCGGCAGGTATGGGTGACACATCCTCTTCTTTAGCAGGTGGCATCTTGGCAACTGCTGCAGAAAGTCCAGCAGAGCCCCACTCACACTGGGCCACCCACAAAGCCGTGGCCTCTCACTCCCTCCCACCAGTCCAGCCCCAAGACTGCTGACAGGGCAGAGAAAATGGCGTCAGGCACAGCTGCAGGGACTCTTGCTGCCTGGAGCGGTGTTTATATTGATCTGAACCCAGGCACACCTGGGGAGGGCTGGCCGGCACGGTCAGGCTTCCCAGGCCAGCCAATAATCACCCCTCAGGGGCTCACAGTTGCAGAAACTGGAACTTGCTGAATCGGCCAGGTCCAAGGAACAGGTGTGGGCTCCTGAGAGTCAGGATAGACAAGGGGCTGCAGCTCTGGCTTGTTTTCTAATTATATTATCTGGCCCATGAGTGGGAGACAACTTCAAGAAAACCCTCTCCTAATGAGAGGAACCCAGGAGTCAGGGAGAGGAGGGGTGGCTGGTGGGTGGAGACAGAGGCCTGGTGCCCCGGGTGCAGTGGAAGTCTCTGGAAGACCAGGTGGAGGGAGGCCACACAGAGTGATGCCCAGGGTCACAGACCTGTCGGAGCTGCTGTTTGTTAGTTCAAGTCCTGCTCTGAGGTGCTCTGTGTCAGATCTGAGTGACAGGTGAGATGGGAGTGCTCTGCAATGAGGGCGATATGCACGGTTCCTGTGTTCCCAGCCCTGCCATGGTACCTGCAAGGGTAGCTCTGTATCCTGGGAGGGGCCTGACCACGAGAGCCCCATGGGCTGCAGGGGGACCTGCCCAGGGAACCCCATATCCTGGGAGGGTCCTGAACACGAGAGCCCCGTGGGCTGGGGTGGGGTACCTGCCCAGGTGAGCTCCATATCCTGGGATTGGCCTGACCTCGAGAGCCCCATGGGCTGCTGGAGTCCTGGTAAAGGATGTCAGGACAGTCAGTGAAGCCACCGAGGATATACCTCCAGTAGTTCCTAAATCCTACACCCTGCTGGTCATTCTACCAACCACCAGGACATGGTATTCTGTATTAGTCTTCAATGATGCCTTCTTTTGTATTCTATTAGACCCAGAGTCACAAGAAATTTTGGCTTGTGAGTGGCAGGACTCAACATACAGCTAAAACAATACTTCCAGGCCGTGTTGCCCCAAGGGTTCAAAAATTCCCACACCATCTTTGGGGAAAGCTCAGCTAAAGACCTAAAAGTTCTACCTCTGGAAAAGGAAACACTCCTTCAATATGCAGACGACATTCTGATCGCCAGCCCTACTAAGGAGACCTCTGAACTACGAAGCCAATAAAGGATACAAGTTGTCCAAGAAAAAGCTCAAATATCACAGACTACGGTGACCTGCCTGGGCTTCATTCTCACAGAAGGTCGGAGAAGCCCATCCCAGGAAAGGGAAGAAACAATTTACAGCCTTACCCATTTCTAAAACTAGAAGACAGCTTAGGGGTTCCTGGGGAGGCCAGGGTTTGCTGCTTCTGGATCCCTAACTACAGTCTACTAGCTCGGCCTCTATATGAAACACTGAAAGGAAAAGGTGATGATCCTTTTGAATAGAATGCAGAAGTGGCCTTTCAAGAATGGAAAGAGCAGTCAATTCAGACCCTTGCCCTGGAACTCCCTAATTTAGCTAAACCCTTTGACCTTTACATTCCTGGTGAACGGTGAATCGCCATTGGAGTATTAGTGCAAAACCTGGGACCACTTGAAATGGAACAATGCAAGAATGCGATCCAGGTAGGATAAACTACGGTCACCAAGGGGATTGGCCCACCACCACATCTGGCCAAGATACTGGCAGTATCTGATAACATGGAAATCAGCAGCCCAAAAGGCCACCTCCCTCCTAAGGAAAAAGGAACCCTCGTGGTGATCCTAACCCCCAACCATGCCCTGAAGTTGCAGGGTTGGCTCCGTGGGCACACTGATCTTGAGTGAGGAGGCCTTCCAAATCCAACCTCCATAGAGATAACCGGGGCAAAGGGGCACCATGACGACTCATGTGAAGGTGTCTGAACATGGAAATTTAACGCTCATTTCCCACCAGGAAGAGGAATTAACCAAAGGCTCAGCATGCCATGCCAGAACCATATTAGGGCCTGAAGCAATCCTGCGGGTTTGTGGCCAGCTCACAAGAAAGCGAGTTGAAGAAAGGAGCTCAGGGGCACTGTAATTCACAAACCTGCAGAGTAATGAATGACAGCTATCGTCCAAAAATGTTTTGAAGTAAGTCTTCGAAGAGGACTTGAAATCGGGGCAGAATTTCAGGAAAACGATTTCAGGGGGTAGACTGGAATTGCACTTAAAGAATAAGATTAGAGGCAGAATGTCGACAATGATGCACTTGGCAAAAAAGGGCGTATGCGTTTTTTCCTGAATATATTCAGGAAAAAACGCATACGCACTTTTTGGCCAACCAAGCAACCGTGTAAAGGAAATGTGTACTACAATGAAGTCTCACTGCCCCCCGGTCAAAAGGGCCATCTGAAAAATGTGTAAATTCCAGAAAGGCACGACAGGTCATGGAGAACAGGGAGCCTTGTTATGCTGATGGGCGGGATGTAAATTGCCAACAGCCACTCTGGAGAAGTGTATGGTGTTTCCTGAAACACGTAGGAAACAAAGCAACACAGCCTATGGCACTTCCACTTATGGTCCTATAGCATAGAGAAATTAAAATCAAAAACACACAGCCACCCCAAAATTAGGGATGGCTCTGTTTACAAGAACCTCGTCTACGGTACAAGTTAAATATCCGAGAAAGCAAAAAATGGATAAAGAAGTTGTGGTACGCACGTACAATGGAATATCACTCAGCAATGAAACCTACGTCATCAGGCCCGTAGTGGCATAATGAGTGGATTCAGGTACGATGATTCTACGAGTAATAAGTCACACAGAAAAAGAAACATCATAAGATATCACTAATACACGGAATGTAAACTTGGCCACACATGAACTGAATTACAAAACAGAACAGGGTCTCAAATTTAAAAAACCAACTTATGCTTGCTTATGGGGAAAGGTGAGTTGGGGTGCTGAATAAAAGCAGAGATTGAAATTAGCACAGATACCATTCCATAAGCCAAATATATAATAGACAATACCTACTCCTTGCTCAACGAAATGGACTCAACACCCCATATTCAACGCATGGGAATATACCTGACAATTAAGAATCTTAAAACCCATGGATTTATATGTCTCCATAAGGAAATCAAGCGTGTGTACAGCGGCCTAAATGCAGCAGTGAAAATCCGATAAATCCCATTATCAAAATAAATTTCAAAAACAAAACACAATGACAGTGAAATAGAGAGCAATTCTTAAATAATTCATTCAGGGCTTGTGATGCAACCTGGATTTACCACATCTACACCCAGAGCTGGGTGAGACATAAGGCTGGGCACTTCGGGCTGATAGCATTGGTGAGGTTCGATGAGCAAACGCAGACCCTTTGAAGTCATACTGCATGGTACCCATTCCATGGGTCCCAACTCTCCAGGTTTAAGGGATTCTTCCTTCAGCTAAAACATGCATTGGAAACCCAGACTATCGTCCGCCGCGTGATTGGGAAACGTTTTCAAATGCATCTCAGTTTTCGTCCCCTGGTACTCGGGTTCACCATTCCAGACGCTTTACTAACACCCTCCCCACTTGGAGAGTCAGTGCCTTTAACCTCCTGTTTGGCACAGTTTTCAATTTCTGTGCAAGATGAACAGGCATAGGGAGAACCAATGAGAGACTAGCTGTTGGTGTCTGCACGGGCAAATTGAACGCTCATTTCCCACCAGGAAGAGGAATTAACCAAAGGCTCAGCATGCCCGGCCGGAAACAGATTATGGCCTGAAGCAATCCTGCGGTTTTGCGGCCAGCTCACAAGAAAACGAGTTGAAGAAATGAGCTCAGGGGCACTGTAATTCACAAACCTGCAGAGTTATGAATGACAGCTATCGTCCAAAACTGTACTGAAGTAAGTCTTCAAAGAGGACTTGAAAGCGGGGCAGAATTTCAGGAAAACGATTTCAGGGGGTAGACTGGAATTGCAATTAAAGCATAGGAAAAGAGGCAGAATGTCGACAATGATGCACTTGGCCAAAAAGGGCGTATGCGTTTTTTCCTGAATATATTCAGGAAAAAACGCATACGCGCTTTTTGGCCAACCAAGCAAGCGTGTAAAGGAAATCTGCACTACAATGAAGTCTCACTGCCCCCCGGTCAAAAGGGCCATCTGAAAAAAGTGTTAAATCCAGAAAGACAGGACAGGTCATGGAGAACAGGGAGCCTTGTTATGCTGATGGGCGGGATGTAAATTGCCGACAGCCACTCTGGAGAAATGTATGGTGTATCCTGAAACACGTAGGAAACAAAGCAACACAGCCTATGGCACTTCCACTTATGGTCCTATAGCTTAGGGAAATTCAAATCAAAAACACACAACCACCCCAAAGTTTGGGATGGCTCTGTTTACAAGAACCTTGTCTACGGTACAAGTTAAATATCCGAGAAAGGAAAAAATGGATAAAGAAGTTCTGGTACGCACGTACAATGGAATATCACTCAGCAAAGAAATCTACGTCTTCAGGCCCATAGCGGCATAATGAGTGGATTCAGGTATGATGATTCTACGAGAAATACGTCACACAGAAATAGAAACATCATAATATATAAGTAATACACGGAATGTAAACTTGGCTACACATAAACTGAATTACAAAACAGAACAGGGTCTCAAATTTAGAAAACCAACTTATGCTTGCCAATGGGGAAAGGTGAGTTGGGGTGCTGCATAAAACCAGAGATTAAAATTAGCACAGATACCGTTCCATAAGCCAAATATATAATAGACAAGACCTACTCCTTGCTCAACGAAATGGACTCAACTCCCCATATTCAACGCCTTGCAAGATACCTGACAAGTAAGAATCTTAAAACCCATGGATTTATATGTCTCCATAATGAAATCAAGCGTGTGTACAACGGCCTAAATGCAGCAGTGAAAATCCGATAAATCCCATTATCAAAATAAATTTCAAAGACAAAACACAATGACAGTGAAATAGAGAGCAATTCTTAAATAATTCATTCAGGTCTTGTGATGCAACCTGGATTTACTACATCTACACCCAGAGCTGGGTGAGACATAAGGCTGGACACTTCAGGCTGATAGCATTGGTGAGGTTCGGTGAGCAAACGCAGACCCTTTGAAGTCATACTGCATGGTACCCATTCCATGGGTCCCAACTCTCCAGGTTTAAGGGATTCTTCCTTCAGCTAAAACGTGCATGAGAAACCCACAGTACAGTGCACTCTGTGACCGGGAAACGTTTTCAAATGCATCTCAGTTTTCGAACCCTGGTACTCGGGTTCACCATTCCAGACACTTTACTAACATTCTCCCCACTTGGAGAGTCAGTGCCTTTAACCTCCTGTTTGGCACAGTTTCCAATTTCTACGCAAGATTAACAGGAATAGGGAGAAACAATGAGAGACTAGCTGTAGGTGTCTGCACGGACAAATGGAACGCTCATTTCCCACCAGGAAGAGGAATTCACCAAAGGCTCAGTGAGCCCTGACGGAAACAGATTAGGGCCTGCAGCAATCCTGCGGTTTTACGGCCAGCTCTCAAGAAAGCAAGTTGAGGAAACGAGCTCAGGGGCACTGTAATTCACAAACCTGCAGAGTTATGAATGACAGCTATCGTCCAAAAATGTATTGAAGTAAGTCTTCTAAGAGGACTTGAAAGCGGGGCAGAATTTCAGGAAAACGATTTCAGGGGGTAGACTGGAATTGCACTTAAAGCATAGGAATAGAGGCAGAATGTCGACAATGATGCACTGGCCAAAAAGTGCGTATGCGTTTTTTCCTGAATATATTCAGGAAAAAACGCATACGCCATTTTTGGCCAAGCAAGCAAGCAGGTAAATGAAATCTGCACTACAATGAAGTCTCACTGCCCCCCGGTCAAAAGGGGCATCTGAAAAAGTGTAAAATCCAGAAAGGCAGGACAGGTCATGGAGAACAGGGAGACTTGTTATGCTGATGGGGGGGATGTAAATTGCAAACAGCCACTCTGGAGAAGTGTATGGGGTTTCCTGAAACACGTAGGAAACAAAGCAACAGAGCCTATGTCACTTCCACTTATGGTCCTATAGCTTAGGGAAATTAAAATCAAAAACACACAGCCACCCCAAAATTTGGGACAGCTCTGTTTACAAGAACGTCGTCTACGGTACAAGTTAAATATCCCAGAATGTGAAAAATGGTTAAAGAAGTTGTGGTACGCACGTACAATGGAATATCACTCAGCAATGAAACCTACGTCATCAGGCCCGTAGCGGCATAATGAGTGGATTCAGGTACGATGATTCTACGAGTAATAAGTCACACAGAAAAAGAAACATCATAAGATATCACTAATACACGGAATGTCAACTTGACCACACATGAACTGAATTACAAAACAGAACAGGGTCTCAAATTTAAAAAACCAACTTATGCTTGCTTATGGGGAAAGGTGAGTTGGGGTGCTGAATAAAAGCAGAGATTGAAATTAGCACAGATACCCTTCCATGAGCCAAATATATAATAGACAATACCTACTCCTTGCTCAACGAAATGGACTCAACACCCCATATTCAACGCATGGGAATATACCTGACAAGTAAGAATCTTAAAACCCATGGATTTATGTGTCTCCATAAGGAAATCAAGCGTGTGTACAGCGGCCTAAACGCAGCAGTGAACATCCGATAAATCCCATTATCAAAATGAATTTCTAAAACAAAACACAATGACAGTGAAATAGAGAGCAATTCTTAAATAATTCATTCAGGGCTTGTGATGCAACCTGGATTTACCACATCTACACCCAGAGCTGGGTGAGACATAAGGCTGGACACTTCGGGCTGATAGCATTGGTGAGGTTCGGTGAGCAAACGCAGACCCTTTGAAGTCATACTGCATGGTACCCATTCCATGGGTCCCAACTCTCCAGGTTTAAGGGATTCTTCCTTCAGCTAAAACATGCATGGGAAACCCACAGTACAGTGCACTGTGTGACCGGGAAACGTTTTCAAATGCATCTCAGTTTTCGTCCCCTGGTACTCGGGTTCATCATTCCAGACGCTTTACTAACACTCTCCCCACTTGGAGAGTCAGTGCCATTAACCTCCTGTTTGGCACAGTTTGCAATTTCTGCGCAAGATGTACAGGAATAGGGAGAACCAATGAGAGACTAGCTGTAGGTGCCTGCACGGGCAAATGGAACGCTCATTTCCGACCAGGAAGAGGAATTAAACAAAGGCTCAGCGTTCCCCCCCGGAAAGAGATTATGGCCTGAAGCAATCCTGCGGTTTTGCGGCCAGCTCACAAGAAAGAGAGTTGAAGAAAGGAGCTCAGGGGCACTGCAATTCACAAACATGCAGAGTTATGAATGACAGCTATCGTCCAAAAGTGTATTGAAGTAAGTCTTCGAAGAGGACATGAAAGCGGGGCAGAATTTCAGGAAAACGATTTCAAGGGGTAGACAGGAATTGCACTTAAAGCATACGAAAAGAGGCAGAATGTCGACAATGATGCACTTGGCCAAAAAGGGCGTATGCGGTTTTTCCTGAATATATTCAGATAAAAACGCATACGCACTTTTTTGCCAATGAAGCAAGTGTTTAAAGGAAATCTGCACTACAATGAAGTCTCACTGCCCCCCGGTCAAAAGGGCCATCTGAAAAAAGTTTAAAATCCAGAAAGGCAGGACAGGTCATGGAGAACAGGGAGCCTTGTTATGCTGATGGGCGGGATGTAAATTGCCAACAGCCACTCTGGAGAAGTGTATGGTGTTTCCTGAAACGCCTAAAAAACAAAGCAACGGAGCCTATGGCACTTCCACTTATGGTCCGACAGCTTAGGGAAATTAAAATCAAAAACACAAAGCAACCCCAAAGTTTGGAACGGCTCTGTTTACAAAAACCTCGTCTACGGTACAAGTTAAATATCCGAGAAAGCAAAAAATGGATAAAGAAATTGTGGTACGTACGTACAATGGAATATCACTCAGCAATGAAATCTACGTCATCAGGCCCGTAGCGGCATAATGAGTGGATTCAGGTACGATGATTCTACGAGAAATAAGTCACACAGAAAAAGAAACATCATAAGATATCACTAATACACGGAATGTAAACTTGGCTACACGTGAAATGAATTACAAAACAGGACAGGGTTTCAACTTTAGAAAACCAACTTATTCTTGCTTATGGGGAAAGGTGAGTTGGGGTGCTGCATAAAACCAGAGATTGAAATTAGCACAGATACCGTTCCATAAGCCAAATATATCATAGACAATACCTACTCCTTGCTCAACGAAATGGACTCAACACCCCATATTCAACGCCTGGGAAGATACCTGACAATTAAGAATCTTAAAACCCATGGATTTATATGTCTCCATAAGGAAATCAAGCATGTGTACAACGGCCTAAATGCAGCAGTGAAGATCCGAAAAATCCCATTATCAAAATTAATTTCAAAAACAAAACACAGAGGGGGGACCTTGAAGATGGCGGAAGAGTAAGACACGGAGATCGCCTTCCTCCCCACGGATACACCAGAAATACATCTACACTTGGAACAACTCCTACAGAACACCTACTGAAGGCTGGCAGAAGACCTCAGACGTCCCAAAAGGCAAGAAACTCCCCACGTACCTGGGTAGGGCAAAAGAAAAAACAGAGACAAAAGAATAAGGACGGCACCTGCGCCAGTAGGAGGGAGCTGTGAAGGAGGAAAAGTTTCCACACACTTGGAAGCCCCTCCGTGGGCGGAGACTGCGGGAGGCGGAGGGGGGGGCTTCGGGACCGAGGAGTAGTGCACAGCGACGGGTGCGGAGGGCAAAGCGGGGAGATTCCCGCACAGAGGATCGGTGCCGACCGGCACTCACCAGCCCGAGGGGCTTGTCTGCTCACCCGCCCGGGCGGGCGGGGCTGCGAGCTGAAGCTCGGGTTTCGGTTTTGGACGGAGCGCAGGGAGAGGACTGGGGTTGGCGGCTTGAACATAGCCTGAAGGGGTTAGTGCACCACGACTAGCCAGGAGGGAGTTCGGGGAAAAGCCTGCACCTGCCGAAGAGGCAAGAGACTTTTTCTTCCCTCTTTGTTTCCTGGTGCGCGAGGAGGGGTTTAAGAGCGCTGCTTAAAGGAACTCCAGAGACGGGCGCGAGCCGCGGCTAAAAGCGCGAACCCCAGAGACGGGCGCGAGCCGCGGCTAAAAGCGCGAACCCCAGAGACGGGCGCGAGCCGCGGCTAAAAGCGCGGACCCCAGAGATGGGCGGGAGACGCTAGGGCTGCTGCTGCCGCCACCAAGGGGCCTGTGCAGCCCGCCCCTGCCAGGTTCCCGGGAACCTCCACACCCCTCTTCCGCGGAGCCTGTGCAGCCTGCCACTGCCAGGTTCCCGGGAACCAGGGACACCTTCCCCGGGAGAACGCACGGCGGGCCTCAGGCTGGTGCAACGTCACGCCGGCCTCTGCCGCAACGTCACGCCGCCTCTGACGCCGCAGGCCCGCCCCGCACGCAGTGCCCCTCCTTCCCCCCCCTCACCCCCGGCCTGAGTGAGCCTGAGCCCCCGAATTAGCGGCCCCTTTAACCCTTTCCTGTCTGAGCAAAAAACAGACGCCCTCCAGCGACCTACACGCAGAGGCAGGGCCAAATCCAAAGCTGAGCTCCTGTGAGCTGTGAGAACAAAGAAGAGAAAGGGAAATCTCCCCCAGCAGCCTCAGAAGCAGCGGATTAAAGCTCCACAATCAACTTGATATACCCTGCATCTGTGGAATACCTGAATAGACAAGAAATGATCCCAAATTGAAGAGGTGGAATTTAGGAGCGAGATCTATGATTTTTTTCCCTTTTCCTCTTTTTGTGAATGTGTACGTGTATGCTTATGTGTGAGATCTTGTCTGTATACTCTTGCTTCCACCATTTGTCCTAGGGCTCTATCCGTCCATGGTTTTTAAAAAAAAAATTTTTTTTCTCAATAATTTTAATTGTAATAACTTTATTATACTTTACCGTCGTTCCTTCTTTCTTTCTTTCTTTCTTTCCGTCCTTCCCTCCTTTAGACAACGAATCACCCCAAATTGAGGAGGTGGTCTCTGAGAGCAAGATTTATGATTTTTCCCCCTTTACCTCTTTTTGTGAAGGTGTATGTGTATGCTTCTGTATAAGATTTTCTCTGTATAGCTTTGCTTCCAACATTTGTCCTAAGGTTCTATCCGTCCCTCTTTTTTTTTTTTTTCTAAATATTTTTTAATTCAATAAATATATTATACTTTATTTTATTTTTACTGTATCTTCTTTCTTTCTGTCTTTTTTCCTTCTTTCCCTCCTTCCTTCCTTCCTTCCTTCCTTCCTCCCTCCCTCCCTCCTTTCTTTCCTTCTTTGCTTCTTTCTTCCTTCCTTCCTTTCCTCCTTTCCTTCTTTCTTTCCTCATACATCTACTAATTCTCTCTACTTTTTCTCCCTTTTATTCTGAGCCGTGTGGATGAAAGGCTCTTGGTGCTCCAGCCAGGAGTCAGGGCTCTGCCTCTGAGGTAGGAGAGCCAACTTCAGGACACTGGTCCAAAGAGACCTCCCAGCTCCACATAATATTAAACGGTGGAAATCTCCCAGTGACCTCCATCTTAACACCAGCACCCAGCTTCACTCAACGACCAGCAAGCCACAGTGCTAGACAACCTATGCCAAACAACTAGCAAAACAGGAACACAACCCCACCCATTAGCAGAGAGGCTGCCTAAAATCATAATAAGGCCACAGACACCCCAAAACACACCACCAGACGTGAACCTGCCCACTAGAGAGACAAGATCCAGCCTCATCCACCACAACACAGGCACTAGTCCCCTCCACCAGGAAGCCTACACAACCCACTGAAACAACCTTAGCCACTGGAGACAGACATCAAAAACAACGGGAACTACGAACGTGCAGCCTGCAAAAAGGAGACCCCAAACACAGTAAGATAAGCAAAATGAGAAGACAGAAAAACACACAGCAGATGAAGGAGCAAGATAAAAATGCACCAGACCTAACAAATGAAGAGGAAATAGGCAGTCTACCTGAAAAAGAATTCAGAATAATGATAGTAAGGATGATCCGAAATCTTGGAAGTAGAATGGACAAAATGCAAGAAGCAGTTAACAAGGACCTAGAAGAAATAAAGGTGAAACAAGCAATGATGAACAACGCAATAAATGAAATTAAAAGTACTCTAGATGGGATCAATAACAGAATAACTGAGGCAGAAGAACGGATAAGTGACCTGGAAGATAAAATAGTGGAAATAACTACTGCAGAGCAGAATAAAGAAAAAAGAATGAAAAGAACTGAGGACAGTCTCAGAGACCTCTGGGACAACATTAAACGCACCAACATTCGAATTATAGGGGTTCCAGAAGAAGAAGAGAAAAAGAAAGGGACTGAGAAAATATTTGAAGAGATTATAGTTGAAAACTTCCCTAATATGGGAAAGGAAATAGTTAATCAAGTCCAGGAAGCACAGAGAGTCCCATACAGGATAAATACAAGGAGAAATACGCCAAGACACATATTAATCAAACTGTCAAAAATTAAATACAAAGAAAGCATATTAAAAGCAGCAAGGGAAAAACAGCAAATAACACACAAGGGAATCCCCATAAGGTTAACAGCTGATCTCTCAGCAGAAACCCTACAAGCCAGAAGGGAGTGGCAGGACATACTGAAAGTGATGAAGGAGAAAAACCTGCAACCAAGGCTACTTTACCCAGCAAGGATCTCATTCAGATTTGATGGAGAAATTAAAACCTTTACAGACAAGCAAAAGCTGAGAGAGTTTAGCACCACCAAACCAGCTTTACAGCAAATGCTAAAGGAACTTCTCTAGACAAGGAACACAAGAGAAGGAAAAGACCTATAATAACGAACCCAAAACAATATAGAAAATGGGAATAGGAACATACATATCGATAATTACCTTAAATGTAAATGGACTAAATGCTCCCACCAAAAGACACAGATTGGCTGAATGGATACAAAAACAAGACCCTTATATATGCTGTCTACAAGAGACCCACTTCAGACCTAGAGACACATACAGACTGAAAATAAGGGGATGGAAAAAGATATTCCATGCAAATGGAAACCAAAAGAAAGCTGGAGTAGCAATTCTCATATCAGACAAAATAGACTTTAAAATAAGGACTATTACAAGAGACAAAGAAGGACACTACATAATGATCAAGGGATCGATTCAAGAAGAAGATATAACAATTGTAAATATTTATGCACCCAACATAGGAGCACCTCAATACATAAGGCAAATACTAACAGCCATAAAAGGGGAGATTGACAGTAACACATTCATAGTAGGGGACTTTAACACCCCACTTTCACCCATGGACAGATCATCCAAAATGAAAATAAATAAGGAAACACAAGCTTTAAATGATACATTAAACAAGATGGACTTAATTGATATTTATAGGACACTCCATCCAAAAACAACAGAATACACATTTTTCTCAAGTGCTCATGGAACATTCTCCAGGATAGATCATATCTTGGGTCACAAATCAAGCCTTGGTAAATTTAAGAAAATTGAAATTGTATCAAGTATCTTTTCTGACCACAACGCCATGAGACTAGATATCAATTACAGGAAAAGATCTGTAAAAAATACAAACACATGGAAGCTAAACAATACACTACTTAATAATGAAGTGATCACTGAAGAAATCAAAGAGGAAATAAAAAAATACCTAGAAACAAATGACAATGGAGACACAACGACCCAAAACCTATGGGATGCAGCAAAAGCAGTTCTAAGGGGGAAGTTTATAGCAATACAAGCCCACCTTAAGAAGCAGGAAACATCTCGAATAAACAACCTAACCTTGCACCTCAAGCAATTAGAGAAAGAAGAACAAAAAAACCCCAAAGCTAGCAGAAGGAAAGAAATCATAAAAATCAGATCAGAAATAAATGAAAAAGAAATGAAGGAAACGATAGCAAAGATCAATAAAACTAAAAGCTGGTTCTTTGAGAAGATAAACAAAATAGATAAACCACTAGCCAGACTCATCAAGAAAAAAAGGGAGAAGACTCAAATCAATAGAATTAGAAATGAAAAAGGAGAAGTAACAACTGACACTGCAGAAATAAAAAAAATCATAAGAGATTACTACAAGCAACTCTATGCCAATAAAATGGACAATCTGGAAGAAATGGACAAATTCTTAGAAATGCACAACCTGCCAAGACTGAATCAGGAAGAAATAGAAAATATGAACAGACCAATCACAAGCACTGAAATTGAAACTGTCATTAAAAATCTTCCAACAAACAAAAGCCCAGGACCAGATGGCTTCACAGGTGAATTCTATCAAACGTTTAGAGAAGAGCTAACACCTATCCTTCTCAAACTCTTCCAAAATATAGCAGAGGGAGGAACACTCCCAAATTCCTTCTACGAGGCCACCATCACCTTGATACCAAAACCAGACAAGGATGTCACAAAGAAAGAAAACTACAGGCCAATATCACTGATGAACATAGATGCAAAAATCCTCAACAAAATACTAGCAAACAGAATCCAACAGCACATTAAAAGGATCATACACCATGATCAAGTGGGGTTTATTCCAGGAATGCAAGGATTCTTCAATATACGCAAATCTATCAATGTGATAAACCATATTAACAAATTGAAGGAGAAAAACCATATGATCATCTCAATAGATGCAGAGAAAGCTTTCGACAAAATTCAACACCCATTTATGCTAAAAACCCTGCAGAAAATAGGCATAGAGGGAACTTTCCTCAACATAATAAAGGCCATATATGACAAGCCCACAGCAAACATCATCCTCAATGGTGAAAAACTGAAAGCATTTCCACTAAGATCAGGAACAAGACAAGGTTGCCCACTCTCACCACTCTTATTCAACATAGTTTTGGAAGTTTTAGCCACAGCAATCAGAGAAGAAAAGGAAATAAAAGGAATCCAAATCGGAAAAGAAGAAGTAAAGCTGTCACTGTTTGCAGATGACATGATACTATACATAGAGAATCCTAAAGATGCTACCAGAAAACTACTAGAGCTAATCAATGAATTTGGTAAAGTAGCAGGATACAAAGTTAATGCACAGAAATCTCTGGCATTCCTATATACTAATGATGAAAAATCTGAAAGTGAAATCAAGAAAACACTTCCATTTACCATTGCAACAAAAAGAATAAAATATCTAGGAATAAACCTACCTAAAGAGACGAAAAACCTGTATGCAGAAAATTATAAGACACTGATAAAAGAAATTAAAGATGATACAAATAGATGGAGAGATATACCATGTTCTTGGATGGGAAGAATCAACATTGTGAAAATGACTCTACTACCCAAAGCAATCTACAGATTCAATGCAATCCCTATCAAACTACCACTGGCATTTTTCACAGAACTAGAACAAAAAATTTCACAATTTGTATGGAAACACAAAAGACCCCGAATAGCCAAAGCAATCTTGAGAACGAGAAAAGGAGCTGGAGGAATCAGGCTCCCTGACTTCAGACTATACTACAAAGCTACAGTAATCAAGACAGTATGGTACTGGCACAAAAACAGAAAGATAGATCAATGGAACAGGATAGAAAGCCCAGCGATAAACCCACGCACATATGGACACCTTATCTTTGATAAAGGTGGCAGGAATGTACAGTGGAGAAAGGACAGCCTCTTCAATAAATGGTGCTGGGAAAACTGGACAGGTACATGTAAAAGTATGAGATTAGATCACTCCCTAACACCATACACAAAAATAAGCTCAAAATGGATTAAAGACCTAAATGTAAGGCCAGAAACTATCAAACTCTTAGAGGAAAACATAGGCAGAACACTCTATGACATAAATCACAGCAAGATCCTTTCTGACCCACCTCCTAGAGTAATGGAAATAAAAACAAAAATAAACAAATGGGACCTAATGAAACTTCAAAGCTTTTGCACAGCAAAGGAAACCATAATCAAGACCAAAAGACAACCCTCACAATGGGAGAAAATATTTGCAAATGAAGCAACTGACAAAGGATTAATCTCCAAAATTTACAAGCAGCTCATGCAGCTCAATAACAAAAAAACAAACAACCCAATCCAAAAATGGGCAGAAGATCTAAATAGACATTTCTCCAAAGAAGATATACAGAATGCCAACAAACACATGAAAGAATGCTCAACATCATTAATCATTAGAGAAATGCAAATCAAAACTACAATGAGATATCATCTCACACCAGTCAGAATGGCCATCATCAAAAAATCTAGAAACAATAAATGCTGGAGAGGGTGTGGAGAAAAGGGAACACTCTTGCACTGCTGGTGGGAATGTGAATTGGTTCAGCCACTATGGAGAACAGTATGGAGGTTCCTTAAAAAACTACAAATAGAATTACCATATGACCCAGCAATCCCACTACTGGGCATATACCCTGAGAAAACCATAATTCAAAAAGAGTCATGTACCAAAATGTTCATTGCAGCTCTATTTACAATAGCCCGGAGATGGAAACAACCTAAGCGCCCATCATCGGATGAATGGATAAAGAAGATGTGGCACATATATACAATGGAATATTACTCAGCCTTAAAAAGAAATGAAATTGAGCTATTTGTAATGAGATGGATAGACCTAGAGTCTGTCATACAGAGTGAAGTAAGTCAGAAAGAAAAAGACAAATACCGTATGCTAACGCATATATATGGCATTTAAGGGGGAAAAAAATGTCATGAAGAACCTAGGGGTAAGACAGGAATAAAGACGCAGACCTACTGGAGAACGGACTTGAGGATATGGGGAGGGGGAAGGGTGAGCTTTGACAGGGCGAGAGAGAGTCATGGACATATACACACTAACAAACGTAGTAAGGTAGATAGCTAGGGGGAAGCAGCCGCAAGGCACAGGGATATTAGCTCGGTGCTTTGTGACAGCCTGGAGGGGTGGGATAGGGAGAGTGGGAGGGAGGGAGACGCAAGAGGGAAGACATATGGGAACATATGTATATGTATAACTGATTCACTTTATTATAAAGCAGAAACTAACACACAATTGTAAAGAAATTATACCCCAATAAAGATGTTTAAAAAAAAAAAAAACACAATGACAGTGAAATAGAGAGCAATTATTAAATAATTGATTCAGGGCTTGTGATGCAACCTGGATTTACCACATCTACACCCAGACCTGGGTGAGACATAAGGCTGGACACTTCGGGCTGATAGCATTGGTGAGGTTCACTGAGCAAACGCAGACCCGTTGAAGGCATACTGCCTGGTACCCATTCCATGGGTCCCAACTCTCCATGTTTAAGGGATTCTTCCTTCAGGTAAAACATGCATGGGAAACCCAGAGTATGGTCCACCGTGTGATTGGGAAACGTTTTCAAATGCATGTCAGTTTTCGTCCCCTAGTACTCGGGTTCACCATTCCAGACGCTTTACTAACACTATCCCCACTTGGAGAGTCAGTGCCTTTAACCTCCTGTTTGGCACAGTTTGCAATTTCTGCGCAAGATGAACAGGAATAGGGAGAACCAATGAGAGACTAGCTGTAGGTGTCTGCACGGGCAAATGGAACGCTCATTTACCACCAGGAAAAGGAATTTACCAAAGGCTCAGCGTGCCCTGCCGGAAACAGTTTAGTCCCTGAAGCAATCCTGCAGTTTTGCGGCCAGCTCACAAGAAAGCGAGTTGAAGAAAGGAGCTCTGGGACACCGTAATTCACAAACCTGCAGAGTTATGAATGACAGCTATCGTCCAAAAATGTATTGAAGTAAGTCTTCGAAGAGGACTTGAAAGCGGGGCAGAATTTCAGGAACACGATTTCAGGGGGTAGACTGGAATTGCACTTAAAGCATAGGAAAAGAGGCAGAATGTCCACAATGATGCACTTGGCCAAAAAGGGCGTATGCGTTTTTTCCTGAATATATTCAGGAAAAAACGCATACGCCCTTTTTGGCCAACCAAGCAACCGTGTAAAGGAAATCTGCACTACAATGAAGTCTCACTGCTCCCCGGTCAAAAGGGCCATCTGAAAAAAGTGTAAAATCCAGAAAGGCAGGACAGGTCTTGGAGAACAGGGAGCCTTGTTATGCTGATGGGCGGGATGTAAATTGCCAACAGCCACTCTGGAGAAGTGTATGGTGTTTCCTGAAACGCCTAAAAAACAAAGCAACGGAGCCTATGGCACTTCCACTTATGGTCCGACAGCTTAGGGAAATTAAAATCAAAAACACAAAGCAACCCCAAAGTTTGGAACGGCTCTGTTTACAAAAACCTCGTCTACGGTACAAGTTAAATATCCGAGAAAGCAAAAAATGGATAAAGAAATTGTGGTACGTACGTACAATGGAATATCACTCAGCAATGAAATCTACGTCATCAGGCCCGTAGCGGCATAATGAGTGGATTCAGGTACGATGATTCTACGAGAAATAAGTCACACAGAAAAAGAAACATCATAAGATATCACTAATACACGGAATGTAAACTTGGCTATACGTGAAATGAATTACAAAACAGGACAGGGTTTCAAATTGAGAAAACCAACTTATGCTTGCTTATGGGGAAAGGTGAGTTATGGTGCTGCATAAAACCAGAGATTGAAATTAGCAGAGATACCCTTCCATAAGCCAAATATATAATAGACAAGACCTACTCCTTGCTCAACGAAATGGACTCAACACCACATATTCAACGCCTGGGAAGATACCTGACAATTAAGAATCTTAAAACCCATAGATTTATATGTCTCCATAAGGAAATCAAGCATGTGTACAACGGCCTAAACGCAGCAGTGAAGATCCGAAAAATCCCATTATCAAAATTAATTTCAAAAACAAAACACAATGACAGTGAAAATGAGAGCAATTCTTAAATAATTGATTCAGGGCTTGTGACGCAACCTGGATTTACCACATCTACACCCAGAGCTGGGTGAGACATAAGGCTGGACACTTCAGGCTGAAAGCATTGGTGAGGTTCGGTGAGCAAACGCAGACACTTTGAAGTCATACTGCATGGTACCCATTCCATGGGTCCCAACTCTCCAGGTTTAAGGGATTCTTCTTCAGTTAAAACATGCATGGGAAACCCAGAGTATGGTCAACCGTGTGATTGGGAAACGTTTTCAAATGCATCTCAGTTTTCGTCCCCTGGTACTCGGGTTCACCATTCCAGACGCTTTACTAACACTCTCCTCACTTGGAGAGTCAGTGCCTTTCACCTCCTGTTTGGCACAGTTTGCAATTTCTGCGCAAGGTGAACAGGAATAGGGAGAACCAATGAGAGACTAGCTGTAGGTGTCTGCACGGGCAAATGGAACACTCATTTCCCACCAGGAAGAGGAATTAACCAAAGGCTCAGCGTGGCCTGCCGGAAACAGATTAGGGCCTGAAGCAATCCTGCGGTTTGGCGGCCAGCTCACAAGGAAGCGAGTTGAAGAAAGGAGCTCAGGGGCACTGTAATTCACAAACATGCAGAGTTATGAATGACAGCTATCGACCAAAATGTACTGAAGTAAGTCTTCGAAGAGGACTTGAAAGCGGGGCAGAATTTCAGGAAAACGATTTCAGGGGGTGGACAGGAATTGCGCTTAAAGCATAGGAACAGAGGCAGAATGTCGACAGTGATACACTTGGCCAAAAAGGGCGTATGCGTTTTTTCCTGAATATATTCAGGAAAAAACGCATACGCCCTTTTTGGCCAACCAAGCAAGCGTGTAAAGAAAATCTGCACTACAATGAAGTCTCATTGCCCCCCGGTCAAAACGGCCATCTGAAAAAAGTGTAAAATCCAGAAAGGCAGGACAGGTCATGGAGAACAGTGAACCTTGTTATGCTGATGGGCGGATGAAAATTGCCAACAGCCACTCTGGAGAAGTGTATCGTGTTTCCTGAAACAGGTAGGAAACAAAGCAACACAGCCTATGGCACTTCCACTTATGGTCCTATAGCTTAGGGAAATTAAAATCAAAAACACACAGCCACCGCAAATTTTCGGACGGCTCTGTTTTCAAGAACCTCGTCTACGGTACAAGTTAAATATCCAAGAAAGCAACAAATGGATAAAGAAATTGTGGTACGCACGTACAATGGAATATCACTCAGCAATGAAATCTAAGTCATCAGGTCCCTAGCGGCATAATGAGTGGATTCAGGTACCATGATTCTACGAGAAATAAGTCACACAGAAAAAGAAACATCATTAGATATCCCTAATACACGGAATGTAAACTTGGCTACACATGAACTGAATTACAAAACAGAACAGGGTCTCAAATTGAGAAAACCATCTTATGATTGCTTACGGGGAAAGGTGAGTTGGGGTGCTGCATAAAACCAGAGATTGAAATTAGCATAGATACCGTTCCATAAGCCAAATATATAATAGACAAGACCTACTCCTTGCTCAACGAAATGGACTCAACACCCCATATTCAACGCCTGGGAAGATACCTGACAAGTAAGAACCTTAAAACCCATGGATTTATATGTCTCCATAAGGAAATCAAGCGTGTGTACAGCGGCCTAAACGCAGCAGTGAAAATCCGATAAATCCCATTATCAAAATAAATTTCAAAAACAAAACGCAATGACAGTGAAATAGAGAGCAATTCTTAAATAATTCATTCAGGGCTTGGGATTCAACCTGGATTTACCACTTCTACACCCAGAGCTGGGTGAGACATAAGGCTGTACACTTCGGGCTGATAGCATTGGTGAGGTTCGGTGAGCAAACGCAGACCCTTTGAAGTCATACTGCATGGTACCCATTCCATGAGTCCCAACTCTCCAGGTTTAAGGGATTCTTCCTTCAGCTAAAACATGCATGGGAAACCCAGAGTATGGTCCACCGTGTGATTGGGAAACGTTTTCAAATGCATCTCAGTTTTCGCCCCTGGTACTCGGGTTCACCATTCCAGATGCTTTACTAACACTCTCCCCACTTGGAGAGTCAGTGCCTTTAACCTCCTGTTTGGCACAGTTTGCAATTTCTGCGCAAGATGAACAGGAATAGGGAGAACCAATGAGAGACTAGATGTAGGTGTCTGCACGGGCAAATGGAACGCTCATTTCCCACAAGGAAGAGGAATTAACCAAAGGCTCAGCGTGCCATGCCATAAAGAGATTATGGCGTGAAGCAATCCTGCGGTGTTGCGGCCAGCTCACAAGAAAGCGAGTTGAAGAAAGGAGTTCAGGGGCAGTGTAATTCAGAAACCTGCAGAGTTATGAATGACAGCTATCGTCCAAAAATGTATTGAAGTAAGTCTTCGAAGAGGACTTGAAAGCGGGGCAGAATTTCAGGAACACGATTTCAGGGGGTAGACTGGAATTGCACTTAAAGCATAGGAAAAGAGGCAGAATGTCCACAATGATGCACTTGGCCAAAAAGGGCGTATGCGTTTTTTCCTGAATATATTCAGGAAAAAACGCATACGCCCTTTTTGGCCAACCAAGCAACCGTGTAAAGGAAATCTGCACTACAATGAAGTCTCACTGCCCCCCGGTCAAAAGGGCCATCTGAAAAAAGTGTAAAATCCAGAAAGGCAGGACAGGTCTTGGAGAACAGGGAGCCTTGTTATGCTGATGGGCGGGATGTAAATTGCCAACAGCCACTCTGGAGAAATGTATGGTGTATCCTGAAACACGTAGGAAACAAAGCAACACAGCCTATGTAACTTCCACTATGGTCCTATAGATTAGGGTAATTAAAATCACAAACACACAGCCACCCCAAAGTTTGGGATGGCTCTGTTTACAAGAACCTTGTCTACGGTACAAGTTAAATATCCGAGAAAGGAAAAAATGGATAAAGAAGTTCTGGTACGCACGTACAATGGAATATCACTCAGCAAAGAAATCTACGTCTTCAGGCCCATAGCGGCATAATGAGTGGATTCAGGTACGATGATTCTACGAGAAATACGTCACACAGAAAAAGAAACATCATAATATAGAAGTAATACACGGAATGTAAACTTGGCTACACATAAACTGAATTACAAAACAGAACAGGATCTCAAATTTAGAAAACCAACTTATGCTTGCTAATGGGGAAAGGTGAGTTGGGGTGCTGCATAAAACCAGAGATTGAAATTAGCACTGATACTGTTCCATAAGCCAAATATATAATAGACAAGACCTACTCCTTGCTCAACAAAATGGACTCAACACTCCATATTCAACGCCTTGCAAGATACCTAACAAGTAAGAATCTTAAAACCCATGGATTTATATGTCTCCATAAGGAAATCAAGCGTGTGTACAGCAGCCTAAACGCAGCAGTGAAAATCCGATAAATTTCATTATCAAAATAAATTTCAAAACCAAAACACATTGACAGTAAAATAGAGAGCAATTCTTAAATAATTCATTCAGGGCTTGTGATGCAACCTGGATTTACCACATCTACACCCAGAGCTGGGTGAGATGTACGGCTGGACGCTTCGGGCTGATAGCATTTGTGAGGTTCGGTGAGCAAACGCAGACCCTTTGTAGTCATACTGCATGGTACCCATTCCATGGTTCCCAGCTCTCCAGGTTTAAGGGATTCTTCCTTCAGCTAAGACATGCATGGGAAACCCAGAGTATTGTCCACCGTGTGATTGGGAAACGTTTTCAAATATATCTCAGTTTTCGAACCCTGGTACTCGGGTTCACCATTCCAGACACTTTAGTAACATTCTCCCCACTTGGAGAGTCAGTGCCTTTAACCTCCTGTTTGGCACAGTTTGCAATTTCTACGCAAGATTAACAGGAATAGGGAGAAACAATGAGAGACTAGCTGTAGGTTTCTGCACGGGCAAATGGAACGCTCATTTCCCACCAGGAAGAGGAATTCACCAAAGGCTCAGTGTGCCCTGACGGAAACAGATTAGGGCCTGCAGCAATCCTGCGGTTTTGCGGCCAGCTCACAAGAAAGCGAGTTGAGGAAACGAGCTCAGGGGCACTGTAATTCACAAACCTGCAGAGTTATGAATGACAGCTATCGTCCAAAAATGTATTGAAGTAAGTCTTCGAACAGGACTTGAAAGCGGGGCAGAATTTCAGGAAAACGATTTCAGGGGGTAGACTGGAATTGCACTTAAAGCATAGGAATAGAGGCAGAATGTCGACAATGATGCACTGGCCAAAAAGTGCGTATGCGTTTTTTCCTGAATATATTCAGGAAAAAACGCATACGCCATTTTTGGCCAAGCAAGCAAGCAGGTAAATGAAATCTGCACTACAATGAAGTCTCACTGCCCCCCGGTCAAAAGGGCCATCTGAAAAAGTGTAAAATCCAGAAAGGCAGGACAGGTCATGGAGAACAGGGAGACTTGTTATGCTGATGGGGGGGATGTAAATTGCAAACAGCCACTCTGGAGAAGTGTATGGGGTTTCCTGAAACACGTAGGAAACAAAGCAACAGAGCCTATGTCACTTCCACTTATGGTCCTATAGCTTAGGGAAATTAAAATCAAAAACACACAGCCACCCCAAAGTTTGGGACAGCTCTGTTTACAAGAACGTCGTCTACGGTACAAGTTAAATATCCCAGAATATGAAAAATGGTTAAAGAAGTTGTGGTACGCACGTACAATGGAATATCACTCACCAATGAAATCTATGTCATCAGGCCCGTCGCGGCATATTGAGTGGATCCAGGTACGATGATTCTAAGTGAAATAAGTCACACAGAAAATGAAACATCATAAGATATCACTAATACACGGAATGTAAACTTGGCTACACATGAACTGAATTACAAAACAGAACAGGGTCTCAAATTTAGAACACCAACTTATGCTTGCTTATGGGGAAAGGTGAGGTGGGGTGCTGCATAAAACCAGAGATAGAAATTAGCACACATACCTTTCCATAAGCCAAATATGTAATAGTCAAGACTTACACCTTGCTCAACGAAATGGACTAAACACACCATATTCAACTCCTAGGATTACACATGACTAGTAAGAATCTTCAAATCCATGGATTTATATGTCTCCGTAAGAGAATCAAGTGTGTGTACAGCTGCATGAAGGCAGCAGAGAAAATCCGATAAATCCCATTATCAAAATAAACTACAAAAACAAACACAATGACAGTGAAATAGAGAGCAATTCTTAAATAATTCATTCAGGGCTTGTGATGCAACCTGGATTTACCACATCTACACCTAGAGCTGAGTGAGACATAAGGTTCGACACTTTGGGCTGATAGCATTGGTGAGGTTCGGTGAGAAAATGCAGGCCATTTGAAGTCATACTGCATGGTACCCATTGCATGGGTCCCACCTCTCCAGGTTTAAGGGATTCTTCCTTCAGGTAAAACACGCATGGGAAACCCAGAATATGGTCCACCGTGTGACCGGGAAACCTTTTTAAATGCATCTCAGTTTTCTTCCCCTCATACTCGGTTTTACCATTCCAGACGCTTTACTAACTCTTTCCCCAATTGGAGAGTCAGTGCCTTTAACCTCCTGTTTGGCACAGTTTGGAATTTCTGAGCAAGATGAACAGGAATAGGGAGAACCAATGAGAGATTAGCTGTAGGTGTCTGCACGAGCAAATTTAACGCTCATTTCCCATCAGGAAGAGGAATAAGCCAAAGGCTCAACATGCCGTGCCGGAACCAGATTAGGGCCTGAAGCAATCCTGCGGTTTTGCGGCCAGCTCACAAGAAAGTGAGTTGAAGAATGGAGCTCAGGGGCACTGTAATTCACAAACCTGCAGAGTTATAAATGACAGCTATCGTCCAAAAATATATTGAAGTAAGGCTGCAAAGAGGACTTGAACGCGGGGCAGAATTCCAGGAATACGATTTCAGGAGGTAAATGGGAAGTCCTCTGAAAGTATAGGAGAAGAGGCAGAACTTCGACAATGATGCACTTGGTCAAAAAGGGCATATGTGTTTCTTCCAGGGCCCTCATTAAAGAGGGTAGGAGGCTCCCAGCATGCTTCAGTGGCCAACAGAGGGCCTACGTCGCCAAGGCGACGTGAGCCATCCAGGCAGGAGTGACCTCACATCAGAGCGCCCACCTCACAGAAGGGTAAGGAACCCAGTCATGATCAGACTCTCACCAGAGTGCCCACATAAGCAAGGGGCTGGGAATCAGGCACGAGTGTCCTCACACCCGTGGGGCCACATCATCGAAAGTTGAGGTACCCAGCACATGTGGCCTCAAACCAGAAGACCCACATCACCATGGGTCTCAGAGCGAGGCAGGCAGGATTAACCTCAAAACACATGGCCCATTGTATAAAAAGGTGAGGAATCCAGCAGTTGGAACATCCCAGCAGGCGGCCCAGAGCACCGAGGCTATGGGATCCAGGCAGTGATGAACTCACAACAGAGGGCCCTCATCGTGATACTGTAAGCAACCCAGCCGTTGTGACCTCAGAGCACAAGGCCCACATCCCCATGGGGAAGGGAACCAAGCAGGAGTGTCATCGCACCAGTGGGCACACAACAGAAAATGTGGGGAGCCCAGCAGTTAGGGCCGGACGCCAGAGGGCCCTCATCACTGAGGAGAGGAGGCTCCCAGCAAGCTCCAACTGCTACCAGAGGGCCGACGTCGCCAATGCGGGGTGTGCCAGCCAGGCAGGAGTGACCTCAGAGCAGAGGGCCAACCACACAAAAGTGTGAGGAACCCAAAGAGGATCAGACTCTCACCAGAGGGCCCACATCACCAAGGGAATGGAAACCAGGCAGGAGTGTCCTCACACCAGTGGGGCCACATCACCGAAATGTGACGGACCCAGCACACGTGGCCTCAAACTACAGGACACACATCACCAAGGGGCTGGGAGTGAGGCAGGCAGGAGGAGCCTCAAAACAGAGGGCCCATTGCGTAAAAAAGGTGAGGAATCCCGCAGTTGGAACCTCCCAGCAGGCGGCCAGGAGCAGCGAGGCTATGGGATCCAGGCCTGACTGAACTCAAAACAGAGGGCCCACATTCTGACACTGTGAGCAACCCAGCCGTTGGGACCACAGAGCAGAAAGCCCACATCCCCTAGGGAAGGGACCCTGGCTGGAGTGTACTCACACGACAGGGCGCACATCAGAAAATTTTGGGAGCCCATGAGTTAGGGCCTGACGCCAGAGGGCCCTCATTACCGAGGGGAGGAGACTCCCAGCAGGCACCAACTCCCAACTGAGGGCCCACATCGCCAACGTGACGTGTGCCAGCCAGGCAGGAGTGACCTCACAGCAGAGGGCCCACCTCCCAGAAGTGTGAGGAATCCAGACAGGATCAGACTCTCACAAGAGGGCCCCAATCACCAAGGGGATGGGAACCAGGCAGGAGTGTCCTCACACCAGTGGGGCCACATCAATAAAGGTGAGGAAACCGATACATGTGGCCTTAAACCAGAGGACCTACATCACAAAGGGGCTGGGAGTGAGTCAGGAAGTAGGAGCATAAAAACACAGGACCCAAAGAATAAAAAAGGTAAGGAATCCAGCAGTAGGAACCTCCCAGCAGTCGGCTCAGAGCACAGAGTCTATGGGATCTAGGCCTGAGTGAACTAACACCAGAGAGCCAACATCATGAAACGGTGAACAACACAGGTGTTGGGACCTTAGAGCAGAAGGCCCACATGCCCATGGGGATGGGAACCTCGCAGGAGTGTCCTCGCACCACTTAGCACGTATCAGAAAATGTGGGTACCCAGCAGTTAGGGCCTGACGCTAGAGGGCCCCCATCACCGAGGGGAGGAGGCTCCCAGCAGGCTCCAAGTGCCACAAGAGGGCAGATGTTGCCCAGGTGGGGTGTGCCAGCCAGGCAGCAGTGACCTCACAGCAGAGGGCCCACCTAACAGAAGGGTGAGGAACCCAGCCAGGATCAGACTCTCACCAGAGGGCCCACATCATCAAGGGGATAGGAAGCAGGCAGGAGTGTCCTCACACCAGTGTGGCCACATCAGCCAAAGGCAAGGGACCCAGAACACGTGGCCTCACACCAGAGGACACACATCACCAAGGGACTGGGAGTGAGGCAGGTAGCAGGAGTCTCAAAACAGAGGGTCCATAGAAGAAAAAAGGTGAGGAATCCCGCAGTTGGAACCTCCCAGCAGGTGGCCAGGAGCAGCGAGGCTATGGGATCCAGGCCGGAGAGAACTCACAGCAGAGGGCCCTCATCATGAAACTGAGCAACCCACGGTTGGGACCTCAGAGCAGAAGGCCCACATTCCCATGGGGTTGGGAACCTGGCACGAGTGTACTCGAACCACAGGGCGCATATCAGAAAATATTGGGAGCCCAGGAATTAGGGCCTGACGCCAGAGGGCCCTCATTACCGAGGGCAGGAGACCCCCAGCAGGCACCAAATCCCACCAGAGGGCCGACTTCGCCAAGGCGGGGTGTGCCAGCCAGGCAGGAGTGACGTCAGAGAAGAGGGCCCACCTCACAGAAGTGTGAGGAACCCAACCAGGATCAGACTCTCACCGGATGGCCCACATCACCAAGGGGATGGGAACCAGGCAGGAGTGTCCTCACACCAGTGGGGCCACATCAGCCAAAGGTGAGGAACCCAGCACATGTGGCCTCAAACCACAGGACACACATCACCAAGGGGCTGGGAGTGAGGCAGGTGTCCGGAGGGGCACATTTAACTCTAATTTCCCACCAGGAAGAGGAATTAACCAAAGGCTCAGAGTGCCGTGCCAGACCCTGATTATGGCCTAAAGCAAACCTGCGGTTCTGTGGCCAGCTTTCAAGGAAACGAGTTAAGAAAGGAAATCACGGGCACTGTAATTCACAAACCTGCAGAGTTATAAATGACAGCTATTGGCAAAAATATACTGAAGTGAGTCTGCAAAGAGGACTTCAAAACGAGGCAGAATTGCAGGAATCATATTTCAGGAAGTAGATTGGAATTGCGTTTAAAGCATGTGAAAAGCGGCAGATCTTTGACAGTGATGCACTTGGACAAAAGTGCGTAAACATTTTTTCCTGAATATATTCAGGAAAAAACACATATGCCCTTTTTGGCCAACCAAGCACTCGAGCAATGGAAATCCGCACTACAATGAAGTCTCATTTCCCATTCGTCAAAAGGGCCATCTGAAAAAAGTGTAAAAACCAGAAACACAGGACAGGCCATGGAGAACAGGGAGCCTTGTTATGCTGATGGGCGGGATGTAAATTGCCAACAGACACTCTGGAGATGTTTATGGTGTATCCTGAAACATCTGAAAAACAAAGCTACAGACCCTAGGGCACTTCCACTTTTGGCCCTATAGCTTAGGAAAATTAAAATCAACAAGACACAGCCAACACCAAATTTAGGGCTGCTGTGTTTACAAGAACCTTGAGTCCAGTACAAATTAAATATCCCAGAAAGAAAAATATGGATAAAGGAGTTGTGCTACTTACGTACAATGGAATATCACTCAGCAATGAAATCAATGTCATCAGGCCTGTAGCAGCAAATTGAGTGGATTTAAGTATGATGATTCTAAGAGAAATATGTCACACAGAGAAAGGTAATTATCATAAGATATCACTAATAGAGAGAGTGTAAACTTGGCTACACATAAACTGAATTCCAAAACCGAACAGAGTCTCACATTTAGATAAAAACTTATGCTTGCTTAAGGGGAAAGTTGAGTTGCGGTGCTGTATAAAACCAGAGATTGAAATTAGCACACATACCGTTCCATAAGCCAAATATGTAATAGACAAGACCTACTCTTTGCTCAACGAAATAGACTCATCCATGGTGTATCACCTCACACCTGTTAGAATGGGCATCATCAGAAAATCTACAAACAACAAATGCTGGAAAGGGTGTGGAGATAAGGAACCCTCTTCCGCTATTGTTGGGAATGAAATTGATACAGTCACTGTGGAGAAAGTTATGGAGTTTCTTATAAAACTAAGAATAGAATTACCATATGATACAGCAGTCCCACTACTGGGCATATACCCAGACAAAACCATAAATCAAAAAGAGACATTCACCGCAATGTTCATTGCATCACTATTTACAATATCCAGGTAATGGAAGCAACCTAAATGCCCACAGACAGACGAATGCATAAAGACGTGGTACATATATAAAATGGAATATTACTAAGCCATAAAAAGGAATGAAATTGGGTCATTTGTAGAGACGTTGATGGATCTAGAGACTGTCATACAGAGTGAAGTAAGTCAGAAAGAGAAAAAGAAATCTTGTCTATTAATGGCTATATGTGGAACCTAGACAAATTGTACAGATGAACCGTTTTGCAAGGCAGAAATAGAGCAACAGATGTAGACAACAAACGTATGGACACCAAGGGGGGAAAGCTGTTGGGGGGTGGTGGTGGGAGGAGTTGAGAGATTGGGATTGGCATGTATACATTTATATGTATAAAATAGATAACCAAAAAGAACCTGCTGTATAAAAAAATAAAATAAAATTCAAATTACAAAAAGTAAAACAGAAAAAATATTCTTCCCTTCACATACATGTATTTATATGAATAAATTATTTCCATGCTTATATCTGTAAATACAAAAAAGAGGAATAAAATCTACCTTGAACCAAAAAAGAAAAAAAAACAGAACCCACCAGCTACACAGAGGAAAACCGTATCAGGGCACTTGCTCCAGTTGTAAACAATTCTGAAGTTGGTCGGTGGTGGGGAATCATCTCCCATTCAGCCAGCAGGCCCCACGCAACAAGTGTCCTCATTGCAAAGCTGGGGGACCGTGCCGAGGCATCTGTGAGTAAACGTGGGCTGAGCCCCAGGCCAGCTGCTGCTGAAATGTTCCCACCCTTCCCAGGTAAAACACCTGAATATGTACAAGGACTTGAAAGCCTAGAGGAAGGGCCATGGAGCCACATGAGCGACAGCATGCCAGCCGACTTGGTGCCTGCAGGCCAGCCAGGATGGTCCTGGTCCTGGGTGCTCTTCTGGAAGCTTTCCATTTCCCTGCCTGAGATACCCCTGCTGTCCCGGCCCCCACTGCTTTCTTCCTCACTCACCTCTGCCCAGGGAGAAATTCCAGCGGCAGGTATGGGTGACACATCCTCTTCTTTAGCAGGTGGCATCTTGGCAACTGCTGCAGAAAGTCCAGCAGAGCCCCACTCACACTGGGCCACCCACAAAGCCGTGGCCTCTCACTCCCTCCCACCAGTCCAGCCCCAAGACTGCTGACAGGGCAGAGAAAATGGCGTCAGGCACAGCTGCAGGGGCTCTTGCTGCCTGGAGCGGTGTTTATATTGATCTGAACACAGGCACACCTGGGGAGGGCTGGCCAGCACGGTCAGGCTTCCCAGGCCAGCCAATAATCACCCCTCAGGGGCTCACAGTTGCAGAAACTGGAACTTGCTGAATCGGCCAGGTCCAAGGAACAGGTGTGGGCTCCTGAGAGTCAGGATAGACAAGGGGCTGCAGCTCTGGCTTGTTTTCTAATTATATTATCTGGCCCATGAGTGGGAGACAACTTCAAGAAAACCCTCTCCTAATGAGAGGAACCCAGGAGTCAGGGAGAGGAGGGGTGGCTGGTGGGTGGAGACAGAGGCCTGGTGCCCCGGGTGCAGTGGAAGTCTCTGGAACACCAGGTGGAGGGAGGCCACACAGAGTGATGCCCAGCGTCACAGACCTGTCGGAGCTGCTGTTTGTTAGTTCAAGTCCTGCTCTGAGGTGCTCTGTGTCAGATCTGAGTGACAGGTGAGCTGGGAGTGCTCTGCAATGAGGGCGATATGCACGGTTCCTGTGTTCCCAGCCCTGCCATGGTACCTGCAAGGGTAGCTCTGTATCCTGGGAGGGGCCTGACCACGAGAGCCCCGTGGGCTGGGGTGGGGTACCTGCCCAGGTGAGCTCCATATCCTGGGATTGGCCTGACCTCGAGAGCCCCATGGGCTGCTGGAGTCCTGGTAAAGGATGTCAGGGCAGTCAGTGAAGCCACCGAGGATATACCTCCAGTAGTTCCTAAATCCTACACCCTGCTGGTCATTCTACCAACCACCAGGACATGGTATTCTGTATTAGTCTTCAATGATGCCTTCTTTTGTATTCTATTAGTCCCAGAGTCACAAGAAATTTTGGCTTGTGAGTGGCAGGACTCAACATACAGCTAAAACAATACTTCCGGGCCGTGTTGCCCCAAGGGTTCAAAAATTCCCACACCATCTTTGGGGAAAGCTCAGCTAAAGACCTAAAAGTTCTACCTCTGGAAAAGGAAACACTCCTTCAATATGCAGACGACATTCTGATCGCCAGCCCTACTAAGGATACCTCTGAACTACGAAGCCAATAAAGGATACAAGTTGTCCAAGAAAAAGCTCAAATATCACAGACTACGGTGACCTGCCTGGGCTTCATTCTCACAGAAGGTCGGAGAAGCCCATCCCAGGAAAGGGAAGAAACAATTTACAGCCTTACCCATTTCTAAAACTAGAAGACAGCTTAGGGGTTCCTGGGGAGGCCAGGGTTTGCTGCTTCTGGATCCCTAACTACAGTCTACTAGCTCGGCCTCTATATGAAACACTGAAAGGAAAAGGTGATGATCCTTTTGAATAGAATGCAGAAGTGGCCTTTCAAGAATGGAAAGAGCAGTCAATTCAGACCCTTGCCCTGGAACTCCCTAATTTAGCTAAACCCTTTGACCTTTACATTCCTGGTGAACGGTGAATCGCCACTGGAGTATTAGTGCAAAACCTGGGACCACTTGAAATGGAACAATGCAAGAATGCGATCCAGGTAGGATAAACTACGGTCACCAAGGGGCTTGGCCCACCGCCACATCTGGCCAAGATACTGGCAGTATCTGATAACCTGGAAATCAGCAGCCCAAAAGGCCACCTCCCTCCTAAGGGAAAAGGAACCCTCGTGGTGATCCTAACCCCCAACCATGCCCTGAAGTTGCAGGGTTGGCTCCGTGGGCACACTGATCTTGAGTGAGGAGGCCCTCCAACTCCAACCTCCATAGAGATAACCGGGGCAAAGGGGCACCATGACGACTCATGTGAAGGTGTCTGCACATGCAAATTTAACGCTCATTTCCCACAAGGAAGAGGAATTAACCAAAGGCTCAGCATGCCATGCCGGAACTATATTAGGGCCTGAAGCAATCCTTCGGGTTTGCGGCAAGCTCACAAGAAAGCGAGTTGAAGAAAGGAGCTCAGGGGCACTGTAATTCACAAACCTGCAGAGTAATGAATGACAGCTATCGTCCAAAAATGTTTTGAAGTAAGTCTTCGAAGAGGACTTGAAATCGGGGCAGAATTTCAGGAAAACGATTTCAGGGGGTAGAATGGAATTGCACTTAAAGAATAAGATTAGAGGCAGAATGTCGACAATGATGCACTTGGCCAAAAAGGGCGTATGCGTTTTTTCCTGAATATATTCAGGAAAAAACGCATACGCCCTTTTTGGCCAACCAAGCAACCGTGTAAAGGAAATGTGCACTACAATGAAGTCTCACTGCCCCCCGGTCAAAAGGGCCATCTGAAAAATGTGTAAATTCCAGAAAGGCAGGACAGGTCATGGAGAACAGGGAGCCTTGTTATGCTGATGGGCGGGATGTAAATTGCCAACAGCCACTCAGGAGAAGTGTATGGTGTTTCCTGAAACACGTAGGAAAAAAAGCAACACAGCCTATGGCACTTCCACTTATGGTCCTATAGCATAGAGAAATTAAAATCAAAATCACACAGCCACCCCAAAATTTGGGATGGCTCTGTTTACAAGAACCTCGTCTACGGTACAAGTTAAATATCCGAGAAAGCAAAAAATGGATAAAGAAGTTGTGGTACGCACGTACAATGGAATATCACTCAGCAATGAAACCTACATCATCAGGCCCGTAGCGGCATAATGAGTGGATTCAGGTACGATGATTCTACGAGAAATAAGTCACACAGAAAAAGAAACATCATAAGATATCACTAATACACGGAATGTAAACTTGGCCACACATGAACTGAATTACAAAACAGAACAGGGTCTCAAATTTAGAAAACCAACTTATGCTTGCTTATGGGGAAAGGTGAGTTGGGGTGCTGCATAAAAGCAGAGATTGAAATTAGCACAGATACCATTGCATAAGCCAAATATATAATAGACAATACCTACTCCTTGCTCAACGAAATGGACTCAACACCCCATATTCAACGCCTGGCAAGATACCTGACAATTAAGAATCTTAAAACCCATGGATTTATATGTCTCCATAAGGAAATAAAGCGTGTGTACAGCGGCCTAAATGCAGCAGTGAAAATCCGATAAATCCCATTATCAAAATAAATTTCAAAAACAAAACACAATGACAGTGAAATAGAGAGCAATTCTTAAATAATTCATTCAGGGCTTGTGATGCAACCTGGATTTACCACATCTACACCCAGAGCTGGGTGAGACATAAGGCTGCACACTTCGGGCTGATAGCATTGGTGAGCTTCGGTGACCAAACGCAGACCCTTTGAAGTCATACGGCATGGTACCCATTCCATGGGTCCCAACTCTCCACGTTTAAGGGATTCTTCCTTCAGCTAAAACATGCATGGGAAACCCAGAGTATGGTCCACCGTGTGATTGGGAGACGTTTTCAAATGCATCTCAGTTTTCGAACCCTGTTACTCGGGTTCGCCATTCCAGACGCTTTACTAACATTCTCCCCACTTGGAGAGTCAGTGCCTTTAACGTCCTGTTTGGCACAGTTTGCAATTTCTGCGCAAGATGAACAGGCATAGGGAGAACCAATGAGAGACTAGCTGTAGGTGTCTGCACGGGCAAATGGAACGCTCATTTCCCACCAGGAAGAGGAATTAACCAAAGGCTCAGCGTGCACTGCCGGAAACAGATTAGGGCCTGAAGCAATCCTGCGGTTTTGCGGCCAGATCACAAGAAAGCGTGTTGAGGAAAGGAGCTCAGGGGCACTGTAATTCACAAACCTGCAGAGTTATGAATGACAGCTATCGTCCAAAAATGTACTGAAGTAAGTCTTCGAAGAGGACTTGAAAGCGGGGCAGAATTTCAGGAAAACGATTTCAGGGGGTAGGCTGGAATTGCACTTAAAGCATAGGAAAAGAGGCAGAATGTCGACAATGATGCACTTGGCCAAAAAGGGCGTATGCGTTTTTTCCTGAATATATTCAGGAAAAAACGCATACGCCCTTTTTGGCCAACCAGGCCGGCGTGTAAAAGAAATCTGCACTACAGTGAAGTCTCACTGCCCAGCGGTCAAAAGGGCCATCTGAAAAACGTGTAAAATCCAGAAAGGCAGGACAGGTCATGGAGAACAGGGAGCCTTGTCATGCTGATGGGCGGGATGTAAATTGCCAACAGCCACTCTGGAGAAGTGTATGGTGTTTCCTGAAACACGTAGGAAACAAAGCAACACAGCCTATGTCACTTCCACTTATGGTCCTATAGCTTAGGGAAATTAAAATCAAAAACACACAGCCACCCCAAAGTTTGGGACGGCTCTGTTTACAAGAACCTCGTCTACAGTACAAGTTAAATATCCGAGAGAGCAAAAAATGGATAAAGAAGTTGTGGTACGCACGTACAATGGAATATCACTCAGCAATGAAATCTAAGTCATCAGGCCCGTGGCGGCATAATGAGTGGATTCAGGTACGATGATTTTACGAGAAATAAGTCACACAGAAAAAGAAATATCATAGGATATCACTAATACACGGAATGTAAACTTGCCTACACATGAACTGAATTACAAAACAGAACAGGGTCTCAAATTTAGAAAACCAACTTATGCTTGCATATGGGGAAAGGTGAGTTGGGGTGCTGCATAAAACCAGAGAGTGAAATTAGCACAGATACCTTTCCATAAGCTCAATATATAATAGACAAGACCTACTCCTTGCTCAACGAAATGGACTCAACACCCCATATTCAACGCCTCGGAAGATACCTGACAAGTAAGAATCTTAAAACCCATGGATTTATATGTCTCCATAAGGAAATCAAGCGTGTGTACAGCGGCCTAAACGCAGCAGTGAAAATCCGATAAGTCCCATTATCAAAATAAATTTCAAAAACAAAACACAATGACAGTGAAATAGAGAGCAATTCTTAAATAATTCATTCAGGGCTTGTGATGCAACCTGGATTTACAACATCTACACCCAGAGCTGGGTGAGACATAAGGCTGGACACATCGGGCTGATAGCATTGGTGAGGTTCGGTGAGCAAACGCAGACCCTTTGAAGTCATACTGCACGGTACCCATTCCATGGGTCCCAACTCTCCACGTTTAAGGGATTCTTCCTTCAGCTAAAACATGCATGGGAAACCCAGAGTATGGTCCACCGTGTGATTGGGAAACGTTTTCAAATGCATCTCAGTTTTCGAACCCTGGTACTCGGGTTCAGCATTGCAGACGCTTTACTAACACTCTCCCCACTTGGAGAGTCAGGGACTTTAAACTCCTGTTTGGCACAGTTTGCAATTTCTGCGCAAGATGAACAGGAATAGGGAGAACCAATGAGAGACTAGCTGTAGGTGTCTGCACTGGCAAATGGAACGCTCATTTCCCACCAGGAAGTGGAATTAACCAAAGGCTCAGCGTGCCCTACCAGAAACAGATTAGCGCCTTAAGCAATCCTGCGGTTTTTCAGCCAGCTCACAAGAAAGTGAGTTGAAGAAAGGAGCTCAGGGCCACTGAAATTCACAAACCTGCAGAGTTATGAATGACAGCTATCGTCCAAAAATGTATTGAAGTAAGTCTTCGAAAAGGAGTTGAAAGCGGGGCAGAATTTCAGGAAAACGATTTCAGGGGGTAGACTGGAATTGCACTTAAAGCATAGGAAAAGAGGCAGAATGTCCACAATGATGCACTTGGCCAAAAAGGGCGTATGCGTTTTTTCCTGAATATATTCAGGAAAAAACGCATACGCACTTTTTGGCCAACCAAGCAGGCGTGTAAAGGAAATCTGCACTACAATGAAGTCTCACTGCTCCCCAATCAAAAGGGCCATCTGAAAAAAGTGTAAAATCTTGAAAGGCAGGACAGGTCATGGAGAACAGGGAGCCTAGTTATGCTGATGTGCGGGATATAAATTGCCAACAGCCACACTGGAGAAGTGTATAGTGTTTCCTGAAACACGTAGGCAACAAATCAACACAGCCTATGGCACTTCCACTTATGGTCCTATAGCTTAGGGAAATTAAAATCAAAAACACACAGCCACCCCAAAATTTGGGACGGCTCTGTTTACAAAAACGTCGTCTATGGTACAAGTTAAATATCCGAGAAAGCAAAAAATGGATAAAGAAGTTGTGATACGCACGTACAATGGAATATCACTCAGCAATGAAATCTACGTCATCAGGCCCGAAGCGCCATAATGAGTGGATTCAGTTACGATGATTCTACGAGAAATAAGTCTCACAGAAAAAGAAACATCATAAGATATGACTAATACACGGAATTTAAACTTGGCTACACATGAACTGAATTACAAAACAGAAAATGGTCTCAAATTGAGAAAATCAACTTATGCTTGCTTATGCGGAAAGTTGAGTTGGGGTGCTGCATAAAACCAGAGATTGAAATTAGCACAGATACCGTTCCATAAGCCAAATATATAATAGACAAGACCTACTCCTTGCTCAACGAAACGGACGCAACGCCTGGGACTATACCTGACAAGTAAGAATCTTAAAATCCATGGATTTATATGTCTCCATAAGGAAGTCAAGCGTGTGTACACCGGCCTAAATGCAGCAGTGAAAATCCGATAAATCCCATTATCAAAATAAATTTCAAAAACAAAACACAATGACAGTGAAATAGAGAGCAATTCTTAAATAATTCATACAGGGATTGTGATGCAAACTGGAATTACCACATCTACACCCAGAGCTGGATGAGACATAAGGCTGGACCCTTCGGGCTGAAAGCATTGGTGAGGTCGGTGAGCAAACGCAGACCTCTTGAAGTCATACTGCATGGTACCCATTCCAAGGGTCCCAACTCTCCAGGTTTAAGGGATTCTTCCTTGAGCTAAAACATGCATGGGAAACCCAGAGTATGGTCCACCATGTGATTGGGAAACGTTTTCAAATGCATCTCAGTTTTCGTCCCCTGGTACTCGGGTTCACCATTCCAGACGCTTTACTAACACTCTCCCCACTTGGAGAGTCAGTGCCTTTAACCTCCTGTTTGGCACAGTTTGCAATTTCTGCGCAAGATGAACAGGCATAGGGAGAACCAATGAGAGACTAGCTGTTGGTGTCTGCACGGGCAAATGGAACGCTCATTTCCCACCAGGAAGAGGAATTAACCAAAGGCTCAGCGTGCCCTGCTGGAAAGAGATTAGGGCCTGAAGCAATCCTGCGGTTTTGCCGTCAGCTCACAAGAAAACGAGTTGAAGAAAGGGGCTCAGGGGCACTGTAATTCACAAACCTGCAGAGTTATGAATGACAGCTATCGTCCAAAAATGTACTGAAGTAAGTCTTCAAAGAGGAAATGAATGCGGGGCAGAATTTCAGGAAAACGATTTCAGGGGGTAGACTGGAATTGCACTTAAAGCGTAGGAAAAGAGGCAGAATGTCAACAATGATGCACTTGGCCAAAAAGGGCGTATGCGTTTTTTCCTGAATATATTCAGGAAAAAACGCATACGCCCTTTTTGCCAACCAAGCAAGCGTGTAAAGGAAATCTGCACTACAATGAAGTCTCACTGCCCCCCGGTCAAAAGGGCCATCTGAAAAAAGTGTAAAATCCAGAAAGGCAGGACAGGTCTTGGAGAACAGGGAGCCTTGTTATGCTGATGGGCAGGATGTAAATTGCCAACAGCCACTCTGGAGAAATATATGGTGTATCCTGAAACACGTAGGAAACAAAGCAACACAGCCTATGTCACTTCCACTATGGTCCTATAGCTTAGGGTAATTAAAATCACAAACACACAGCCACCACAAAGTTTGGGATGGCTCTGTTTACAAGAACCTTTTCTACGGTACAAGTTAAATATCCGAGAAAGGAAAAAATAGATAAAGAATATCTGGTACGCACGTACAATGGAATATCACTCAGCAATGAAATCTACGTCTTCAGGCCCGTAGCGGCATCATGAGTGGATTCAGGTACGATGATTCTACGAGAAATAAGTCACACAGAAAAAGAAACATCATAATATATCAGTAATACACGGAATGTAAACTTGGCTACACATAAACTGAATTCCAAAATAGAACAGGGTCTCAAATTTAGAAAACCAACTTATGCTTGCTTATGGGGAAAGGTGAGTTGGGGTGCTGCATAAAACCAGAGATTGAAATTAGCACAGATACCGTTCCATAAGCCAAATATATAATAGACAAGACCTACTCCTTGCTCAACGAAATGGACTCAACACCCCATATTCAACGCCTGGCAAGATACCTGACAAGTAAGAATCTTAAAACCCATGGATTTATATGTCTCCATAAGGAAATCAAGCGTGTGTACAGCGGCCTAAACGCAGCAGTGAAAATCCGATAAATCCCATTATCAAAATAAATTTCAAAAACAAAACACAATGACAGTGAAATAGAGAGCAATTCTTAAATAATTCATTCAGGGCTTGTGATGCAACCTGGATTTCCCACATCTATACCCAGAGCTGGGTGAGACATAAGGCTGGACACTTCGGGCTGATAGCATTGGTGAGGTTCGGTGAGCAAACGCAGACCCTTTGAAGTCATACTGCATGGTACCCATTCCATGGGTTCCAAATTTCCAGGTTTAAGGGATTCTTCCTTCAGCTAAAACATGCATGGGAAACTCATAGTATGGTCCACCGTGTGATTGGGAAACGTTTTCAAATGCATCTGAGTTTTCGTCCCCTGGTACTCGGGTTCACCATTCCAGACGCTTTACTAACACTCTCCCCACTTGGAGAGTCAGTGCATTTAACCTCCTGTTTGGCACACTTTGCAATTTCTGCGCAAGATGAACAGGAATAGGGAGAAGCAATGAGAGACTAGCTGTAGGTGTCTCCAAGGGCAAATGGAACGCTCATTTCCCACCAGGAAGAGGAATTAAGCAAAGGCTCAGCGTTCCCCCCCTGGAAAGAGATTATGGCCTGAAGCAATCCTGCGGTTTTGCGGCCAGCTCACAAGAAAGCGAGTTGAAGACATGAGCTCAGGGGCACTGTAATTCACAAACCTGCAGAGTTAAGAATGACAGCTATCGTCCAAAAATGTACTGAAGTAAGTCTTCAAAGAGGACTTGAAAGCGGGGCAGAATTTCAGGAAAACGATTTCAGGGGGTAGACTGGAATTGTACTAAAAGCATAGGAAAAGAGGAGAATGTAGACAATGATGCACTTGGCCAAAAAGGGCGTATGCGTTTTTTCCTGAATATATTCAGGAAAAAACGCATACGCACTTTTTGGCCAACCAAGCAAGCGTGTAAAGGAAATCTGCACTACAATGAAGTCTCATTGCCCCCTGGTCAAAAGGGCCATCTGAAAAAAATGTAAAATCCAGAAAGTCAGGACAGGTCATGGAGAACAGGGAGCCTTGTCATGCTGATGGGCGGGATGTAAATTGCCAACAACCACTCTGGAGAAGTGTATGGTGTTTCCAGAAACACGTAGGAAACAAAGCAACACAGCCTATGGCACTTCCACTTATGGTCCTATAGCTTAGGGAAATTAAATTCAAAAACACACAGCCACCCCAGAGTTTGGGACGGCGCTGTTTACAAGAACTTCGTCTACGGTACAAGTAAAATATCCCAGAAAGCAAAAAATGTATAAAGAAGTTATGGTACGCACGTACAATGGAATATCACTCAGCAATGAAATCTACGTCATCAGGCCCGTAGCGGCATAATGAGTGGATTCAGGTACGATGATTCTACGAGAAATAAGTCACACAGAAAAAGAAACATCATAAGATATCACTAATACACGGAATGTAAAGTTGGCGACACATGAACTGAATTACAAAACAGAACAGGGTCTCAAATTTAGAAAACCAACTTATGCTTGCTTATGGGGAAAGGTGAGATGGGGTGCTGCATAAAACCAGAGATTGAAATTAACACAGATACCGTTCCATAAGCCAAATATATAATAGACAAGCCCTACTCCTTGCTCAATGAAATGGACTCAACACCCCATATTCAACGCCTGGCAAGATACCTGACAAGTAAGAATCTTAAAACCCATGGATTTATATGTCTCCATAAGGAAATCAAGCGTGTGTACAGCGGCCTAAACGCAGCAGTGAAAATCCGATAAATCCCATTATCAAAATAAATTTCAAAAACAAAACAAAATGACAGTGAAATAGAGAGCAATTCTTAAATAATTCATTCAGGGCTTGTGATGCAACCTGGATTTACCACATCTACACCCAGAGCTGGGTGAGACATAAGGCTGGACACTTCGGGCTGATAGCATTGGTGAGGTTCGGTGAGCAAACGCAGACCCTTTGAAGTCATACTGCATGGTACCCATTCCATGGGTCCCAAATTTCCAGGTTTAAGGGATTCTTCCTTCAGCTAAAACATGCATTGGAAACCCATAGTATGGTCCACCATGTGATTGGGAAACGTTTTCAAATGCATCTCAGTTTTCGTCCCCTGGTACTCGGGTTCACCATTCCAGACGCTTTACTAACACTCTCCCCACTTGGAGAGTCAGTGCATTTAACCTCCTGTTTGGCACACTTTGCAATTTCTGCGCAAGATGAACAGGCATAGGGAGAAGCAATGAGAGACTAGCTGTAGGTGTCTGCACGGGCAAATGGAACGCTCATTTCCCACCAGGAAGAGGAATTAACCAAAGGCTCAGCGTGCCCTGCCGGAAAGAGACTAGGGCCTGAAGCAATCCTGCGGTTTTGCGGCCAGCTCACAAGAAAGCGAGTTGAAGAAAGGAGCTCAGGGACACTGTAATTCACAAACATGCAGAGTTATGAATGACACCTATCGTCCAAAAATGTATAGAAGTAAGTCTTCGAAGAGGACTTGAAAGCGGGGCAGAATTTCAGGAAAACGATTTCAGGGGGTAGACTGGAATTGCACTTAAAGCATAGGAAAAGAGGCAGAATGTCGACAATGATGCACTTGGCCAAAAAGGGCGTATGCGTTTTTTCCTGAATATATTCAGAAAAAAACGCATACGCCCTTTTTGGCCAACCAAGCAACCGTGTAAAGGAAATCTGCACTACAATGAAGTCTCACTGCCCCCCCGGTCAAAAGGGCCATCTGAAAAATGTGTAAAATCCAGAAAGGCAGGACAGGTCATGGAGAACAGGGAGCCTTGTCATGTTGATGGGCGGGATGTAAATTGCCAACAACCACTCTGGAGAAGTGTATGGTGTTTCCAGAAACACGGAGGAAACAAAGCAACACAGCCTATGGCACTTCCACTTATGGTCCTATAGCTTAGGGAAATTAAAATCAAAAACACACAGCCACCCCAGAGCTTGGGACGGCTCTGTTTACAAGAACCTCGTCTACGGTACAAGTAAAATATCCCAGAAAGTAAAAAATGGATAAAGAAGCTGTGGTATGCACGTACAATGGAATATCACTCAGCAATGAAATCTACGTCATCAGGCCCATAGCGGCATAATGAGTGGATTCAGGTACGATGATTCTACGAGAAATAAGTCACACAGAAAAAGAAACATCATAAGATATGACTAATACACGGAATGTAAACTTGGCTACCCATGAACTGAATTACAAAACAGAACAGGGTCTCAAATTTAGAAAACCAACTTATGCTTGCTTATGGGGAAAGGTGAGTTTGGGTGCTGCATAAAACCAGAGATTGAAATTAGCACAGATACCGTTCCATAAGCCAAATATATAATAGACAAGACCTACTCCTTGCTCAACGAAATGGACTCAACACCCTATATTCAACGCCTGGGAAGATACCTGACAAGTAAGAATCTTAAAACCCATGGATTTATATGTCTCCATAAGGAAATCAAGCGTGTGTACAGTGGCCTAAAAGCAGCAGTGAAAATCCGATAAATCCCATTATCAAAATGAATTTCAAAAACAAAACACAATGACAGTGAAATAGAGAGCAATTCTTAAATAATTCATTCAGGGCTTGTGATGCAACCTGTATTTACCACATCTACACCCAGAGCTGGATGAGACATAAGGCTGGACACTTCGGGCTGATAGCATTGGTGAGGTTCGGTGAGCAAACGCAGACCCTTTGAAGTCATACTGCATGGTACCCATTCCATGGGTCCCAACTCTCCAGGTTTAAAGGATTCTTCCTTCAGCTAAAACATGCATGGGAAACCCAGAGTATGGTACACCGTGTGATTGGGAAACGTTTTCAAATGCATCTCAGTTTTCGTCCCCTGGTACTCGGGTTCAACATTTGAACGCTTTACTAACACTCTCCCCACTTGGAGAGTCAGTGCCATTAACCTCCTGTTTGGCACAGTTTGCAATTTCTGCGCAAGATGAACAGGAATAGGGAGAAGCAATGAGAGACTAGCTGTTGGTGTCTGCACGGGCAAATTGAACGATCATTTCCCACCAGGAAGAGGAATTACCCAAAGGCTCAGCGTGCCCGGCCGGAAACATATTAGTGCCTGAAGCAATCCTGCGGTTTTGCGGCCAGCTCACAAGAAAAGGAGTTGAAGAAAATAGCTCAGGGGCACTGTAATTCACAAACATGCAGAGTTATGAATGACAGCTATCGTCCAAAAATGTACTGAAGTAAGTCTTCAAAGAGGACTTGAAAGCGGGGCAGAATTTCAGGAAAACGATTTCAGGGGGTAGACTGGAATTGCACTTAAAGCATAGGAAAAGAGGCAGAATGTCGAAAATGATGCACTTGGCCAAAAAGGGCGTATGCGATTTTTCCTGAATATATTCAGGAAAAAACGCATACGCCCTTTTTGGCCAACCAAGCAAGCGTGAAAAGGAAATCTGCACTACAATGAAGTCTCACTGCCCCCCGGTCAAAAGGGCCATCTGAAAAAAGTGTAAAATCCAGAAAGGCAGAACAGGTCTTGGAGAACAGGGAGCCTTGTTATGCTGATGGGCGGGATGTAAATTGCCAACAGCCACTCTGGAGAAATGTATGGTGTATCCTGAAACACGTAGGAAACAAAGCAACACAGCCTATGTCACTTCCACTATGGTCCTATAGCTTAGGGTAATTAAAATCACAAACACACAGCCACCCCAAACTTTGGGATGGCTCTGTTTACAAGAACCTTTTCTACGGTACAAGTTAAATATCCGAGAAAGGAAAAAATGGATAAAGAATATCTGGTACGCACGTACAATGGAATATCACTCAGCAATGAAATCTACGTCTTCAGGCCCGTAGCGGCATAATGAGTGGATTCAGGTATGATGATTCTACGAGAAATAACTCACACAGAAAAAGAAACATCATAAGATATCACTAATACACGGAATGTAAACTTGGCTACCCATGAACTGAATTACAAAACAGAACAGGGTCTGAAATTTAGAAAACCAACTTATGCTTGCTTATGGGGAAAGGTGAGTTGGGGTGCTGCATAAAACCAGAGATTGAAATTAGCACAGATACCGTTCCATAAGCCAAATATATAATAGACAAGACCTACTCCTTGCTCAACGAAATGGACTCAACACCCCATATTCAACGCCTGGCAAGATACCTGACAAGTAAGAATCTTAAAACCCATGGATTTATATGTCTCCATAAGGAAATCAAGCGTGTGTACAGCGGCCTAAACGCAGCAGTGAAAATCCGATAAATCCCATTATCAAAATAAATTTCAAAAACAAAACACAATGACAGTGAAATAGAGAGCAATTCTTAAATAATTCATTCAGGGCTTGTGATGCAACCTGGATTTACCACATCTACACCCAGAGCTGGGTGAGACATAAGGCTGGACACTTCGGGCTGATAGCACTGGTGAGGTTCGGTGAGCAAACGCAGACCTTTTGAAGACATACTGCATGGTACCCATTCCATGGGTTCCAAATTTCCAGGTTTAAGGGATTCTTCCTTCAGCTAAAACATGCATGGGAAACCCATAGTATGGTCCACCGTGTGATTGGGAAACGTTTTCAAATGCATCTCAGTTTTCGTCCCCTGGTACTCGGGTTCACCATTCCAGACGCTTTACTAACACTCTCCCCACTTGGAGAGTCAGTGCATTTAACCTCCTGTTTGGCACACTTTGCAATTTCTGCGCAAGATGAACAGGAATAGGGAGAAGCAATGAGAGACTAGCTGTAGGTGTCTGCACGGGCAAATGGAACACTCATTTCCGACCAGGAAGAGGAATTAAACAAAGGCTCAGCGTGCCCGGCCGGAAAGAGATTAGGGCCTGAAGCAATCCTGCGGTTTTGCGGCCAGCTCACAAGAAAGCGAGTTGAAGAAAGGAGCTCAGGGGCACTGTAATTCACAAACCTGCAGAGTTATGAATGACAGCTATCGTCCAAAAATGTATTGAATTAAGTCTTCCAAGAGGACTTGAAAGCGGGGCAGAATTTCAGGAAAACGATTTCAGGGGGTAGACTGGAATTGTACTAAAAGCATAGGAAAAGAGGCAGAATGTCGACAACGATGCACTTGGCCAAAAAGGGCGTATGCGTTTTTTCCTGAATATATTCAGGAAAAAACGCATACGCTGTTTTTGGCCAACCAAGCAAGCATGTAAAGGAAATCTGCACTACAATGAAGTCTCACTGCCCCCCCGGTCAAAAGAGCCATCTGAAAAAAGTGTAAAATCCAGAAAGGCAGGACAGGTCATGGAGAACAGGGAGCCTTGTCATGCTGATGGGCGGGATGTAAATTGCCAACAACCACTCTGGAGAAGTGTATGGTGTTTCCAGAAACACGTAGGAAACAAAGCAACACAGCCTATGGCACTTCCACTTATGGTCCTATAGCTTAGGGAAATTAAAATCAAAAACACACAGCCACCCCAGAGTTTGGGATGGCTCTGTTTACAAGAACCTCATCTACGGTAGAAGTTAAATATCCGAGAAAGCATAAAATGGATAAAGAAGTTGTGGTACGCACGTACAATGGAATATCTCTCAGCAATGAAATCTACGTCATCAGGACCGTAGCGGCATAATGAGTGGATTCAGGTACGATGATTCTATGAGAAATAAGTCAGACAGAAAAAGAAACATCATAAGTTATCACTAATACACGGAATGTAAACTTGGCTACCCATGAACTGAATTACAAAACAGAACAGGGTCTCAAATTTAGCAAACCAACTTATGCTTGCTTATGGGGAAAGGTCAGTTGGGATGCTGCATAAAACCAGAGATTGAAATTAGCACAGATACCGTTCCATAAGCCAAATATATAATAGACAAAACCTACTCCTTGCTCAACGAAATGGACTCAACACCCAATATTCAACGCCTGGGAAGATACCTGACAAGTAAGACTCTTAAAACCCATGGATTTATATGTCTCCATAAGGAAATCAAGCGTGTGTACAGTGGCCTAAAAGCAGCAGTGAAAATCCGATAAATCCCATTATCAAAATGAATTTCAAAAACAAAACACAATGACAGTGAAATAGAGAGCAATTCTTAAATAATTCATTCAGGGCTTGTGATGCAACCTGGATTTACCACATCTACACCCAGAGCTGGATGAGACATAAGGCTGGACACTTCAGGCTGATAGCATTGGTGAGGTTCGGTGAGCAAACGCAGAACCTTTGAAGTCATACTGCATGGTACCCATTCCATAGGTCCCAACTCTCCAGGTTTAAGGGATTCTTCCTTCAGCTAAAACATGCATGGGAAACCCAGAGTATGGTCCACCATGTGATTGGGAAACGTTTTCAAATGCATCTCAGTTTTCGTCCCCTGGTACTCGGGTTCAACATTTGAACGCTTTACTAACACTCTCCCCACTTGGACAGTCAGTGCCATTAACCTCCTGTTTGGCACAGTTTGCAATTTCTGTGCAAGATGAACAGGAATAGGGAGAAGCAATGAGAGACTAGCTGTAGGTGTCTGCACGGGCAAATGGAAAGCTCATTGCCCACCAGGAAGAGGAATTATCCAAAGGCTCAGCGTGCCCTGCCGGAAACAGATTAGGGCCTGAAGCAATCCTGCGGATTTGCGGCCAGCTCACAAGAAAGCGAGTTGAAGAAATGAGCTCAGGGGCACTGTAATTCACAACCCTGCAGAGTTATGAATGACAGCTATCATCCAAAAATGTATTGAAGTAAGTCTTCGAAGAGGACTTGAAAGCGGGGCAGAATTTCAGGAATACGATTTTAGGGGGTAGACTGGAATTGTACTAAAAGCATAGGAAAAGAGGGAGAATGTAGACAATGATGCACTTGGCCAAAAAGGGCGTATGCGTTTTTTCCTGAATATATTCAGGAAAAAACGCATACGCCCTTTTTGGCCAACCAAGCAAGCGTGTAAAGGAAATCTGCACGACAATGAAGTCTCACTGCCCCCTGGTCAAAAGGGCCATCTGAAAAAAATGTAAAATCCAGAAAGCCAGGACAGGTCATGGAAAACAGGGAGCCTTGTCATGCTGATGGGCGGGATGTAAATTGTCAACAACCACTCTGGAGAAGTGTATGGTGTTTCCAGAAACACGTAGGAAACAAAGCAACACAGCCTATGGCACTTCCACTTATGGTCCTATAGCTTAGGGAAATTAAATTCAAAAACACACAGCCACCCCAGAGTTTGCGATGGTTCTGTTTACAAGAACCTCGTCTACGGTACAAGTAAAATATCCCAGAAAGCAAAAAATGTATAAAGAAGTTGTGGTACGCACGTACAATGGAATATCACTCAGCAATGAAATCTACGTCATCAGGCCCGTAGCGGCATAATGAGTGGATTCAGGTACGATGATTCTACGAGAAATAAGTCACACAGAAAAAGAAACATCATAAGATATCACTAATACACGTAATGTAAAGTTGGCTACACATGAACTGAATTACAAAACAGAACAGGGTCTCAAATTTAGAAAACCAACTTATGCTTGCTTATGGGGAAAGGTGAGATGGGGTGCTGCATAAAACCAGAGATTGAAATTAGCACAGATACCGTTCCATAAGCCAAATATATAATAGACAAGACCTACTCCTTGCTCAACGAAATGGACTCAACACCCCATATTCAACGCCTGGCAAGATACCTGACAAGTAAGAATCTTAAAACCCATGGATTTATATGTCTCCATAAGGAAATCAAGCGTGTGTACAGCGGCCTAAACGCAGCAGTGAAAATCCGATAAATCCCATTATCAAAATAAATTTCAAAAACAAAACAAAATGACAGTGAAATAGAGAGCAATTCTTAAATAATTCATTCAGGGCTTGTGATGCAACCTGGATTTCCCACATCTACACCCAGAGCTGGGTGAGACATAAGGCTGGACACTTCGGGCTGATAGCATTGGTGAGGTTCGGTGAGCAAACGCAGACCCTTTGAAGTCATACTGCATGGTACCCATTCCAGGGGTCCCAACTCTCCAGGTTTAAGGGATTCTTCCTTCAGCTAAAACATGCATGGGAAACCCAGACTATCGTCCACCGTGTGATTGGGAAACGTTTTCAAATGCATCTCAGTTTTCGTCCCCTGGTACTCGGGTTCACCATTCCAGACGCTTTACTAACACTCTCCCCACTTGGAGAGTCAGTGCATTTAACCTCCTGTTTGGCACAGTTTGCAATTTCTGCGCAAGATGAACAGGCATAGGGAGAACCAATGAGAGACTAGCTGTTGGTGTCTGCACCGGCAAATTGAACGATCATTTCCCACCAGGAAGAGGAATTAAGCAAAGGCTCAGCGTTCCCGGCCGGAAACATATTAGGGCCTGAAGCAATCCTGCGGTTTTGCGACCAGCTCACAAGAAAAGGAGTTGAAGAAAGGAGCTCAGGGGCACTGTAATTCACAAACCTGCAGAGTTATGAATGACAGCTATCGTCCAAAAATGTACTGAAGTAAGTCTTCAAAGAGGACTTGAAAGCGGGGCAGAATTTCAGGAAAACGATTTCAGGGGGTAGACTGGAATTGCACTTAAAGCGTAGGAAAAGAGGCAGAATGTCAACAATGATGCACTTGGCCAAAAAGGGCGTATGCGTTTTTTCCTGAATATATTCAGGAAAAAACGCATACGCCCTTTTTGGCCAACCACGCAAGCGTGTAAAGGAAATCTGCACTACAATGAAGTCTCACTGCCCCCTGGTCAAAAGGGCCATCTGAAAAAAGTGTAAAATCCAGAAAGACAGGACAGGTCATGGAGAACAGGGAGCCTTGTTATGCTGATGGGCGGGATGTAAATTGCCAACAGCCACTCTGTCGAAATGTATGATGTATCCTGAAACACGTAGGAAACAAAGGAACACAGCCTATGTCACTTCCACTTATGGTCCTATAGCTTAGGGAAATTAAAATCAAAAACACACAGCCAAACCAAAGTTTGGGATGGCTCTGTTTACAAGAACCTTGTGTACGGTACAAGTTAAATATCCGAGAAAGCAAAAAATGAATAAAGAAGTTCTGGTACGCACGTACAATGGAATATCACTCAGCAATGAAATCTACGTCATCAGGCCCGTAGCGGCATAATGAGTGGATTCAGGTACGATGATTCTACGAGAAATAAGTCACACAGAAAAAGAAACATCATAATATATCAGTAATACACGGAATGTAAACTTGGCTACACATAAACTGAATTACAAAACAGAACAGGGTCTCAAATTTAGAAAACCAACTTATGCTTGCTTATGGGGAAAGGTGAGTTGCGGTGCTGCATAAAACCAGAGATTGAAATTAGCACAGATACCATTCCATAAGCCAAATATATAATAGACAAGACCTACTCCTTGCTCAACGAAATGGACTCAACACCCCATATTCAACGCCTGGCAAGATACCTGACAAGTAAGAATCTTAAAACCCATGGATTTATATGTCTCCATAAGGAAATCAAGCGTGTGTACAGCGGCCTAAACGCAGCAGTGAAAATCCGATAAATCCCATTATCAAAATAAAATTCAAAAACAAAACAAAATGACAGTGAAATAGAGAGCAATTCTTAAATAATTCATTCAGGGTTTGTGATGCAACATGGATTTACCACCTCTACACCCAGAGCTGGATGAGACATAAGGCTGGACACTTCGGGCTGATAGCATTGGTGAGGTTCGGTGAGCAAACGCAGACCCTTTGAAGTCATACTGCATGGTAACCATTCCATGGGTCCCAACTCTCCAGGTTTAAGGAATTCTTCCTTCAGCTAAAACATGCATGGGAAACCCACAGTACAGTGCACTGTGTGACAGGGAAACGTTTTCAAATGCATCTCAGTTATCGTCCCCTGGTACTCGGGTTCACCATTTTAGACGCTTTACTAACACTCTCCCCACTTGGAGAGTCAGTGCCATTAACCTCCTGTTTGGCACAGTTTGCAATTTCTGCGCAAGATGTACAGGAATAGGGAGAACCAATGAGAGACTAGCTGTAGGTGCCTGCACGGGCAAAAGAACACTCATTTCCGACCAGGAAGAGGAATTAAACAAAGGCTCAGCATGCCCTGCCGGAAAGAGATTATGGCCTGAAGCAATCCTGCGGTTTTGCGGCCAGCTCACAAGAAAGCGAGTTGAAGAAATGAGCTCAGGGGCACTGTAATTCACAAACCTGCAGAGTTATGAATGACACCTATCGTCCAAAAATGTATTGAAGTAAGTCTTCGAAGAGGACTTGTAAGCGGGGCAGAATTTCAGGAAAACGATTTCAGGGGGTAGACTGGAATTGTACTAAAAGCATAGGAAAAGAGGCAGAATGTCCACAACGATGCACTTGGCCAAAAAGGGCGTATGCGTTTTTTCCTGAATATATTCAGAAAAAAACGCATACGCCCTTTTTGGCCAACCAAGCAAGCGTGTAAAGGAAATCTGCACTACAATGAAGTCTCACTGCCCCCCTGGTCAAAAGGGCCATCTGAAAAAAGTGTAAAATCCAGAAATGCAGGACAGGTCATGGAGAACAGGGAGCCTTGTCATGTTGATGGGCGGGATGTAAATTGCCAACAACCACTCTGGAGAAGTGTATGGTGTTTCCAGAAACACGTAGGAAACAAAGCAACACAGCCTATGGCACTTCCACTTATGGTCCTATAGCTTAGGGAAATTAAAATCAAAAACACACAGCCACCCCAGAGTTTGGGACGGCTCTGTTTACAAGAACCTCGTCTACGATACAAGTAAAATATCCCAGAAAGTAAAAAATGGATAAAGAAGTTGTGGTACGCACGTACAATGGAATATCACTCAGCAATGAAATCTACGTCATCAGCTCCATAGCGGCATAATGAGTGGATTCAGGTACGATGATTCTACGAGAAATAAGTCACACAGAAAAAGAAACATCATAAGATATGACTAATACACGGAATGTAAACTTGGCTACCCATGAACTGAATTACAAAACAGAACAGGGTCTCAAATTTAGAAAACCAACTTATGCTTGCTTATGGGGAAAGGTGAGTTGGGGTGCTGCATAAAACCAGAGTTTGAAATTAGCACAGATATCGTTCCATAAGCCAAATATATAATAGACAAGACCTACTCCTTGCTCAACGAAATGGACTCAACACCCCATATTCAACGCCTGGCAAGATACCTGACAAGTAAGAATCTTAAAACCCATGGATTTATATGTCTCCATAAGGAAATCAAGCGTGTGTACAGCGGCCTAAACGCAGCAGTGAAAATCCGATAAATCCCATTATCAAAATAAATTTCAAAAACAAAACAAAATGACAGTGAAATAGAGAGCAATTCTTAAATAATTCATTCAGGGCTTGTGATGCAACCTGGATTTACCACATCTACACCCAGAGCTGGGTGAGACATAAGGCTGGACACTTCGGGCTGATAGCATTGGTGAGGTTCGGTGAGCAAACGCAGACCCTTTGAAGTCATACTGCATGGTACCCTTTCCATGGGTCCCAAATTTCCAGGTTTAAGGGATTCTTCCTTCAGCTAAAACATGCATGGGAAACCCATAGTATGGTCCACCGTGTGATTGGGAAATGTTTTCAAATGCATCTCAGTTTTCGTCCCCTGGTACTCGGGTTCACCATTCCAGACGCTTTACAAACACTCTCCCCACTTGGAGAGTCAGTGCATTTAACCTCCTGTTTGGCACACTTTGCAATTTCTGCGCAAGATGAACAGGCATAGGGAGAAGCACTGAGAGACTAGCTGTAGGTGTCTGCACGGGCAAATGGAACGCTCATTTCCCACCAGGAAGAGGAATTAACCAAAGGCTCAGCGTGCCCTGCCGGAAAGAGACTAGGGCCTGAAGCAATCCTGCGGTTTTGCGGCCAGCTCACAAGAAAGCGAGTTGAAGAAAGGAGCTCAGGGGCACTGTAATTCACAAACCTGCAGAGTTATGAATGACACCTATCGTCCAAAAATGTATAGAAGTAAGTCTTCGAAGAGGACTTGAAAGCGGGGCAGAATTTCAGGAAAACGATTTCAGGGGGTAGACTGGAATTGCACTTAAAGCATAGGAAAAGAGGCAGAATGTTGACAATGATGCACTTGGCCAAAAAGGGCGTATGCGTTTTTTCCTGAATATATTCAGGAAAAAACGCATACGCCCTTTTTGGCCAACCAAGCAAGCGTGTAAAGGAAATCTGCACTACAATGAAGTCTCACTGCCCCCCGGTCAAAAGGGCCATCTGAAAAAAGTGTAAAATCCAGAAAGGCAGGACAGGTCATGGAGAACAGGGAGCCTTGTTATGCTGATGGGCGGATTTAAATTGCCAACAGCCACTCTGGAAAAGTGTATGGTGTTTCCTGAAACATGTAGGAAACAAAGCAACACAGCCTATGGCACTTCCACTAATGGTCCTATAGCTTAGGGAAATTATAATCAAAAACACACAGCCACCCCAAAGTTTGGGATGGCTCTGTTTACAAGAACCTCATCTATGGTAGCAGTTAAATATCCCAGAAAGCATAAAATGGATAAAGAAGTTGTGGTACGCACGTACAATGGAATATCACTCAGCAATGAAATCTACGTCATCAGGACCGTAGCGGCAAAATGAGTGGATTCAGGTACGATGATTCTATGAGAAATAAGTCAGACAGAAAAAGAAACATCATAAGTTATCACTAATACACGGAATGTAAACTTGGCTACCCATGAACTGAATTACAAAACAGAACAGGGTCTCAAATTTAGCAAACCAACTTATGCTTGCTTATGGGGAAAGGTCAGTTGGGATGCTGCATAAAACCAGAGATTGAAATTAGCACAGAAACCGTTCCATAAGCTAAATATATAATAGACAAAACCTACTCCTTGCTCAACGAAATGGACTCAACACCCTATATTCCACGCCTGGGAAGATACCTGACAAGTAAGAATCTTAAAACCCATGGATTTATATGTCTCCATAAGGAAATCAAGCGTGTGTACAGTGGCCTAAAAGCAGCAGTGAAAATCCGATAAATCCCATTATCAAAATGAATTTCAAAAACAAAACACAATGACAGTGAAATAGAGAGCAATTCTTAAATAATTCATTCAGGGCTTGTGATGCAACCTGTATTTACCACATCTACACCCAGAGCTGGATGAGACATAAGGCTGGACACTTCGGGCTGATAGCATTGGTGAGGTTCGGTGAGCAAACGCAGACCCTTTGAAGTCATACTGCATGGTACCCATTCCATAGGTCCCAACTCTCCAGGTTTAAGGGATTCTTCCTTCAGCTAAAACATGCATGGGAAACCCAGAGTATGGTCCACCGTGTGATTGGGAAACGTTTTCAAATGCATCTCAGTTTTTGTCCCCTGGTACTCGGGTTCAACATTTGAACGCTTTACTAACACTCTCCCCACTTGGAGAGTCAGTGCCATTAACCTCCTGTTTGGCACAGTTTGCAATTTCTGCGCAAGATGAACAGGAATAGGGAGAAGCAATGAGAGACTAGCTGTTGGTGTCTGCACGGGCAAATTGAACGATCATTTCCCACCAGGAAGAGGAATTACCCAAAGGCTCAGCGTGCCCGGCCGGAAACATATTAGTGCCTGAAGCAATCGTGCGGTTTTGCGGCCAGCTCACAAGAAAAGGAGTTGAAGAAAGGAGCTCAGGGGCACTGTAATTCACAAACATGCAGAGTTATGAATGACAGCTATCGTCCAAAAATGTACTGAAGTAAGTCTTCAAAGAGGACTTGAAAGCGGGGCAGAATTTCAGGAAAACGATTTCAGGGGGTAGACTGGAATTGCACTTAAAGCATAGGAAAAGAGGCAGAATGTCGAAAATGATGCACTTGGCCAAAAAGGGCGTATGCGATTTTTCCTGAATATATTCAGGAAAAAACGCATACGCCCTTTTTGGCCAACCAAGCAAGCGTGTAAAGGAAATCTGCACTACAATGAAGTCTCACTGCCCCCCGGTCAAAAGGGCCATCTGAAAAAAGTGTAAAATCCAGAAAGGCAGAACAGGTCTTGGAGAACAGGGAGCCTTGTTATGCTGATGGGCGGGATGTAAATTGCCAACAGCCACTCTGGAGAAATGTATGGTGTATCCTGAAACACGTAGGAAACAAAGCAACACAGCCTATGTCACTTCCACTATGGTCCTATAGCTTAGGGTACTTAAAATCACAAACACACAGCCACCCCAAAGTTTGGGATGGCTCTGTTTACAAGAACCTTTTCTACGGTACAAGTTAAATATCCGAGAATGGAAAAAATGGATAAAGAATATCTGGTACGCACGTACAATGGAATATCACTCAGCAATGAAATCTACGTCTTCAGGCCCGTAGCGGCATAATGAGTGGATTCAGGTATGATGATTCTACGAGAAATAACTCACACAGAAAAAGAAACATCATAAGATATCACTAATACACGGAATGTAAACTTGGCTACCCATGAACTGAATTACAAAACAGAACAGGGTCTCAAATTTAGAAAACCAACTTATGCTTGCTTATGGGGAAAGGTGAGTTGGGGTGCTGCATAAAACCAGAGATTGAAATTAGCACAGATACCGTTCCATAAGCCAAATATATAATAGACAAGACCTACTCCTTGCTCAACGAAATGGACTCAACACCCCATATTCAACGCCTGGCAAGATACCTGACAAGTAAGAATCTTAAAACCCATGGATTTATATGTCTCCATAAGGAAATCAAGCGTGTGTACAGCGGCCTAAACGCAGCAGTGAAAATCCGATAAATCCCATTATCAAAATAAATTTCAAAAACAAAACACAATGACAGTGAAATAGAGAGCAATTCTTAAATAATTCATTCAGGGCTTGTGATGCAACCTGGATTTCCCACATCTACACCCAGAGCTGGGTGAGACATAAGGCTGGACACTTCGGGCTGATAGCACTGGTGAGGTTCGGTGAGCAAACGCAGACCTTTTGAAGACATACTGCATGGTACCCATTCCATGGGTTCCAAATTTCCAGGTTTAAGGGATTCTTCCTTCAGCTAAAACATGCATGGGAAACCCATAGTATGGTCCACCGTGTGATTGGGAAACGTTTTCAAATGCATCTCAGTTTTCGTCCCCTGGTACTCGGGTTCACCATTCCAGACGCTTTACTAACACTCTCCCCACTTGGAGAGTCAGTGCATTTAACCTCCTGTTTGGCACACTTTGCAATTTCTGCGCAAGATGAACAGGAATAGGGAGAAGCAATGAGAGACTAGCTGTAGGTGTCTGCACGGGCAAATGGAACACTCATTTCCGACAAGGAAGAGGAATTAAACAAAGGCTCAGCGTGCCCGGCCGGAAAGAGATTAGGGCCTGAAGCAATCCTGCGGTTTTGCGGCCAGCTCACAAGAAAGCGAGTTGAAGAAAGGAGCTCAGGGGCACTGTAATTCACAAACCTGCAGAGTTATGAATGACAGCTATCGTCCAAAAATGTATTGAATTAAGTCTTCCAAGAGGACTTGAAAGCGGGGCAGAATTTCAGGAAAACGATTTCAGGGGGTAGACTGGAATTGTACTAAAAGCATAGGAAAAGAGGCAGAATGTCGACAACGATGCACTTGGCCAAAAAGGGCGTATGCGTTTTTTCCTGAATATATTCAGGAAAAAACGCATACGCTGTTTTTGGCCAACCAAGCAAGCATGTAAAGGAAATCTGCACTACAATGAAGTCTCACTGCCCCCCCGGTCAAAAGAGCCATCTGAAAAAAGTGTAAAATCCAGAAAGGCAGGACAGGTCATGGAGAACAGGGAGCCTTGTCATGCTGATGGGCGGGATGTAAATTGCCAACAACCACTCTGGAGAAGTGTATGGTGTTTCCAGAAACACGTAGGAAACAAAGCAACACAGCCTATGGCACTTCCACTTATGGTCCTATAGCTTAGGGAAATTAAAATCAAAAACACACAGCCACCCCAGAGTTTGGGATGGCTCTGTTTACAAGAACCTCATCTACGGTAGAAGTTAAATATCCGAGAAAGCATAAAATGGATAAAGAAGTTGTGGTACGCACGTACAATGGAATATCTCTCAGCAATGAAATCTACGTCATCAGGACCGTAGCGGCATAATGAGTGGATTCAGGTACGATGATTCTATGAGAAATAAGTCAGACAGAAAAAGAAACATCATAAGTTATCACTAATACACGGAATGTAAACTTGGCTACCCATGAACTGAATTACAAAACAGAACAGGGTCTCAAATTTAGCAAACCAACTTATGCTTGCTTATGGGGAAAGGTCAGTTGGGATGCTGCATAAAACCAGAGATTGAAATTAGCACAGATACCGTTCCATAAGCCAAATATATAATAGACAAAACCTACTCCTTGCTCAACGAAATGGACTCAACACCCAATATTCAACGCCTGGGAAGATACCTGACAAGTAAGACTCTTAAAACCCATGGATTTATATGTCTCCATAAGGAAATCAAGCGTGTGTACAGTGGCCTAAAAGCAGCAGTGAAAATCCGATAAATCCCATTATCAAAATGAATTTCAAAAACAAAACACAATGACAGTGAAATAGAGAGCAATTCTTAAATAATTCATTCAGGGCTTGTGATGCAACCTGTATTTACCACATCTACACCCAGAGCTGGATGAGACATAAGGCTGGACACTTCAGGCTGATAGCATTGGTGAGGTTCGGTGAGCAAACGCAGACCCTTTGAAGTCATACTGCATGGTACCCATTCCATAGGTCCCAACTCTCCAGGTTTAAGGGATTCTTCCTTCAGCTAAAACATGCATGGGAAACCCAGAGTATGGTCCACCATGTGATTGGGAAACGTTTTCAAATGCATCTCAGTTTTCGTCCCCTGGTACTCGGGTTCAACATTTGAACGCTTTACTAACACTCTCCCCACTTGGAGAGTCAGTGCCATTAACCTCCTGTTTGGCACAGTTTGCAATTTCTGTGCAAGATGAACAGGAATAGGGAGAACCAATGAGAGACTAGCTGTAGGTGTCTGCACGGGCAAATGGAATGCTCATTGCCCACCAGGAAGAGGAATTATCCAAAGGCTCAGCGTGCCCTGCCGGAAACAGATTAGGGCCTGAAGCAATCCTGCGGTTTTGCGGCCAGCTCACAAGAAAGCGAGTTGAAGAAATGAGCTCAGGGGCACTGTAATTCACAAACCTGCAGAGTTATGAATGACAGCTATCATCCAAAAATGTATTGAAGTAAGTCTTCGAAGAGGACTTGAAAGCGGGGCAGAATTTCAGGAATACGATTTTAGGGGGTAGACTGGAATTGTACTAAAAGCATAGGAAAAGAGGGAGAATGTAGACAATGATGCACTTGGCCAAAAAGGGCGTATGCGTTTTTTCCTGAATATATTCAGGAAAAAACGCATACGCACTTTTTGGCCAACCAAGCAAGCGTGTAAAGGAAATCTGCACTACAATGAAGTCTCACTGCCCCCTGGTCAAAAGGGCCATCTGAAAAAAATGTAAAATCCAGAAAGCCAGGACAGGTCATGGAGAACAGGGAGCCTTGTCATGCTGATGGGCGGGATGTAAATTGCCAACAACCACTCTGGAGAAGTGTATGGTGTTTCCAGAAACACGTAGGAAACAAAGCAACACAGCCTATGGCACTTCCACTTATGGTCCTATAGCTTACGGAAATTAAATTCAAAAACACACAGCCACCCCAGAGTTTGGGATGGCTCTGTTTACAAGAACCTCATCTACGGTAGAAGTTAAATATCCGAGAAAGCATAAAATGGATAAAGAAGTTGTGGTACGCACGTACAATGGAATATCTCTCAGCAATGAAATCTACGTCATCAGGACCGTAGCGGCATAATGAGTGGATTCAGGTACGATGATTCTATGAGAAATAAGTCAGACAGAAAAAGAAACATCATAAGTTATCACTAATACACGGAATGTAAACTTGGCTACCCATGAACTGAATTACAAAACAGAACAGGGTCTCAAATTTAGCAAACCAACTTATGCTTGCTTATGGGGAAAGGTCAGTTGGGATGCTGCATAAAACCAGAGATTGAAATTAGCACAGATACCGTTCCATAAGCCAAATATATAATAGACAAAACCTACTCCTTGCTCAACGAAATGGACTCAACACCCAATATTCAACGCCTGGGAAGATACCTGACAAGTAAGACTCTTAAAACCCATGGATTTATATGTCTCCATAAGGAAATCAAGCGTGTGTACAGTGGCCTAAAAGCAGCAGTGAAAATCCGATAAATCCCATTATCAAAATGAATTTCAAAAACAAAACACAATGACAGTGAAATAGAGAGCAATTCTTAAATAATTCATTCAGGGCTTGTGATGCAACCTGTATTTACCACATCTACACCCAGAGCTGGATGAGACATAAGGCTGGACACTTCAGGCTGATAGCATTGGTGAGGTTCGGTGAGCAAACGCAGACCCTTTGAAGTCATACTGCATGGTACCCATTCCATAGGTCCCAACTCTCCAGGTTTAAGGGATTCTTCCTTCAGCTAAAACATGCATGGGAAACCCAGAGTATGGTCCACCATGTGATTGGGAAACGTTTTCAAATGCATCTCAGTTTTCGTCCCCTGGTACTCGGGTTCAACATTTGAACGCTTTACTAACACTCTCCCCACTTGGAGAGTCAGTGCCATTAACCTCCTGTTTGGCACAGTTTGCAATTTCTGTGCAAGATGAACAGGAATAGGGAGAACCAATGAGAGACTAGCTGTAGGTGTCTGCACGGGCAAATGGAATGCTCATTGCCCACCAGGAAGAGGAATTATCCAAAGGCTCAGCGTGCCCTGCCGGAAACAGATTAGGGCCTGAAGCAATCCTGCGGTTTTGCGGCCAGCTCACAAGAAAGCGAGTTGAAGAAATGAGCTCAGGGGCACTGTAATTCACAAACCTGCAGAGTTATGAATGACAGCTATCATCCAAAAATGTATTGAAGTAAGTCTTCGAAGAGGACTTGAAAGCGGGGCAGAATTTCAGGAATACGATTTTAGGGGGTAGACTGGAATTGTACTAAAAGCATAGGAAAAGAGGGAGAATGTAGACAATGATGCACTTGGCCAAAAAGGGCGTATGCGTTTTTTCCTGAATATATTCAGGAAAAAACGCATACGCACTTTTTGGCCAACCAAGCAAGCGTGTAAAGGAAATCTGCACTACAATGAAGTCTCACTGCCCCCTGGTCAAAAGGGCCATCTGAAAAAAATGTAAAATCCAGAAAGCCAGGACAGGTCATGGAGAACAGGGAGCCTTGTCATGCTGATGGGCGGGATGTAAATTGCCAACAACCACTCTGGAGAAGTGTATGGTGTTTCCAGAAACACGTAGGAAACAAAGCAACACAGCCTATGGCACTTCCACTTATGGTCCTATAGCTTAGGGAAATTAAATTCAAAAACACACAGCCACCCCAGAGTTTGCGACGGCTCTGTTTACAAGAACCTCGTCTACGGTACAAGTAAAATATCCCAGAAAGCAAAAAATGTATAAAGAAGTTGTGGTACGCACGTACAATGGAATATCACTCAGCAATGAAATCTACGTCATCAGGACCGTAGCGGCAAAATGAGTGGATTCAGGTACGATGATTCTATGAGAAATAAGTCAGACAGAAAAAGAAACATCATAAGTTATCACTAATACACGGAATGTAAACTTGGCTACCCATGAACTGAATTACAAAACAGAACAGTGTCTCAAATTTAGCAAACCAACTTATGCTTGCTTATGGGGAAAGGTGAGTTGGGGTGCTGCATAAAACCAGAGATTGAAATTAGCACAGATACCGTTCCATAAGCCAAATATATAATAGACAAAACCTACTCCTTGCTCAACGAAATGGACTCAACACCCTATATTCAACGCCTGGGAAGATACCTGACAAGTAAGAATCTTAAAACCCATGGATTTATATGTCTCCATAAGGAAATCAAGCGTGTGTACAGTGGCCTAAAAGCAGCAGTGAAAATCCGATAAATCCCATTATCAAAATGAATTTCAAAAACAAAACACAATGACAGTGAAATAGAGAGCAATTCTTAAATAATTCATTCAGGGCTTGGGATGCAACCTGGATTTTCCACATCTACACCCAGAGCTGGGTGAGACATAAGGCTGGGCACTTCGGGCTGATAGCATTGGTGAGGTTCGGTGAGCAAACGCAGACCCTTTGAAGTCATACTGCATGGTACCCATTCCATGGGTCGCAACTCTCCAGGTTTAAGGGATTCTTCCTTCAGCTAAAACATGCATGGGAAACCCAGACTATCGTCCGCTGTGTGATTGGGAAACGTTTTCAAATGCATCTCAGTTTTCGTCCCCTGGTACTTGGTTTCACCATTCCAGACGCTTTACTAACACTCTCCCCACTTGGAGAGTCAGTGCATTTAACCTCCTGTTTGGCACACTTTGCAATTTCTGCGCAAGATGAACAGGCATAGGGAGAAGCAATGAGAGACTAGCTGTTGGTGTCTGCACGGGCAAATGGAACTCTCATTTCCCACCAGGAAGAGGAATTAACCAAAGGCTCAGCGTGCCCTGCCGGAAACAGATTAGGGCCTGAAGCAATCTTGCGGTTTTGCGGCCAGCTCACAAGAAAGCGAGTTGAAGAAAGGAGCTCAGGGGCACTGTAATTCACAAACCTGCAGAGTTATGAATGACACCTATCGTCCAAAAATGTATAGAAGTAAGTCTTCGAAGAGGACTTGAAAGCGGGGCAGAATTTCAGGAAAACGATTTCAGGGAGTAGACTGGAATTGCACTTAAAGCATAGGAAAAGAGGCAGAATGTTGACAATGATGCACTTGGCCAAAAAGGGCGTATGCGTTTTTTCCTGAATATATTCAGGAAAAAACGCATACGCCCTTTTTGGCCAACCAAGCAAGCGTGTAAAGGAAATCTGCACTACAATGAAGTCTCACTGCCCCCCGGTCAAAAGGGCCATCTGAAAAAAGTGTAAAATCCAGAAAGGCAGGACAGGTCATGGAGAACAGGGAGCCTTGTTATGCTGATGGGCGGATTTAAATTGCCAACAGCCACTCTGGAAAAGTGTATGGTGTTTCCTGAAACACGTAGGAAACAAAGCAACACAGCCTATGGCACTTCCACTTATGGTCCTATAGCTTAGGGAAATTAAAATCAAAAACACACACCCACCCCAAAGTTTGCGATGGCTCTGTTTACAAGAACCTCATCTACGGTAGCAGTTAAATATCCCAGAAAGCATAAAATGGATAAAGAAGTTGTGGTACGCACGTACAATGGAATATCACTCAGCAATGAAATCTACGTCATCAGGACCGTAGCGGCATAATGAGTGGATTCAGGTACGATGATTCTATGAGAAATAAGTCAGACAGAAAAAGAAACATCATAAGTTATCACTAATACACGGAATGTAAACTTGGCTACCCATGAACTGAATTACAAAACAGAACAGGGTCTCAAATTTAGCAAACCAACTTATGCTTGCTTATGGGGAAAGGTCAGTTGGGATGCTGCATAAAACCAGAGATTGAAATTAGCACAGATACCGTTCCATAAGCCAAATATATAACAGACAAAACCTACACTTTGCTCAACGAAATGGACTCAACACCCTATATTCAACGCCTGGGAAGATACCTGACAAGTAAGAATCTTAAAACCCATGGATTTATATGTCTCCATAAGGAAATCAAGCGTGGTACAGTGGCCTAAAAGCAGCAGTGAAAATCCGATAAATCCCATTATCAAAATGAATTTCAAAAACAAAACACAATGACAGTGAAATAGAGAGCAATTCTTAAATAATTCATTCAGGGCTTGTGATGCAACCTGTATTTACCACATCTACACCCAGAGCTGGATGAGACATAAGGCTGGACACTTCAGGCTGATAGCATTGGTGAGGTTCGGTGAGCAAACGCAGACCCTTTGAAGTCATACTGCATGGTACCCATTCCATGGGTCCCAACTCTCCAGGTTTAAGGGATTCTTCCTTCAGCTAAAACATGCATGGGAAACCCAGAGTATGGTCCACCGTGTGATTGGGAAACGTTTTCAAATGCATCTCAGTTTTCGTCCCCTGGTACTCGGGTTCAACATTTGAACGCTTTACTAACACTCTCCCCACTTGGAGAGTCAGTGCCTTTAACCTCCTGTTTGGCACAGTTTGCAATTTCTGCGCAAGATGAACAGGCATAGGGAGAACCAATGAGAGACTAGCTGTTGGTGTCTGCACGGGCAAATGGAACGCTCATTTCCCACCAGGAAGAGGAATTAACCAAAGGCTCAGGGTGCCATGCCGGAAACAGATTAGGGCCTGAAGCAATCCTGCGGTTTTGCGGCCAGCTCACAAGAAAACGAGTTGAAGAAAGGGGCTCAGGGGCACTGTAATTCACAAACCTGCAGAGTTTTGAATGACAGCTATCGTCCAAAAATGTACTGAAGTAAGTCTTCAAAGAGGACTTGAAAGCGGGGCAGAATTTCAGGAAAACGATTTCAGGGAGTAGACTGGAATTGCACTTAAAGCATAGGAAAAGAGGCAGAATGTCGACAATGATGCACTTGGCCAAAAAGGGCGTATGCGTTTTTTCCTGAATATATTCAGGAAAAAACGCATACGCCCTTTTTGGCCAACCAAGCAAGCGTGTAAAGGAAATCTGCACTACAATGAAGTCTCACTGCCCCCCGGTTAAAAGGGCCATCTGAATAAAGAGTAAAATCCAGAAAGACAGGACAGGTCATGGAGAACAGGGAGCCTTGTTATGCTGATGGGCGGGATGTAAATTGCCAACAGCCACTCTGGAGAAATGTATGGTGTATCCTGAAACACGTAGGAAACAAAGCAACACAGCCTATGTCACTTCCACTTATGGTCCTATAGCTTAGGGAAATTAAAATCAAAAACACACAGCCACCCCAAAGTTTGGGATGGCTCTGTTTACAAGAACCTTTTCTACGGTACAAGTTAAATATCCGAGAAAGGAAAAAATGGATAAAGAAATTCTGGTACGCACGTACAATGGAATATCACTCAGCAATGAAATCTACGTCTTCAGGCCCATAGCGGCATAATGAGTGGATTCAGGTACGATGATTCAACGAGAAATAAGTCACACAGAAATAGAAACATCATAATATATCAGTAATACACGGAATGTAAACTTGGCTACACATAAACTGAATTACAAAACAGAACAGGGTCTCAAATTTAGAAAACCAACTTATGCTTGCTTATGGGGAAAGGTGAGTTGGGGTGCTGCATAAAACCAGAGATTGAAATTAGCACAGATACCGTTCCATAAGACAAATATATAATAGACAAGACCTACTCCTTGCTCAACGAAATGGACTCAACACCCCATATTCAACGCCTGGCAAGATACCTGACAAGTAAGAATCTTAAAACCCGTGGATTTATATGTCTCCATAAGGAAATCAAGCGTGTGTACAGCGGCCTAAACGCAGCAGTGAAAATCCGATAAATCCCATTATCAAAATAAATTTCAAAAACAAAACACAATGACAGTGAAATAGAGAGCAATTCTTAAATAATTCATTCAGGGCTTGTGATGCAACCTGGATTTACCAAATCTACACCCCGAGCTGGGTGAGACATAAGGCTGGACACTTCGGGCTGATAGCATTGGTGAGGTTCGGTGAGCAAACGCAGACCCTTTGAAGTCATACTGCATGGTACCCATTCCATGGGTCCCAACTCTCCAGGTTTAAGGGATTCTTCCTTCAGCTAAAACATGCATGGAAAACCCAGAGTATGGTCCACCATGTGATTGGGAAACGTTTTCAAATGCATCTCAATTTTCGTCCCCTGGTACTCGGGTTCAACATTTGAACGCTTTACTAACACTCTCCCCACTTGGAGAGTCAGTGCCATTAACCTCCTGTTTGGCACAGTTTGCAATTTCTGCGCAAGATGAACAGGAATAGGGAGAAGCAATGAGAGACTAGCTGTAGGTGTTTGCACGGGCAAATGGAACGCTCATTTCCCACCAGGAAGAGGAATTAACCAAAGGCTCAGCGTGCCCTGCCGGAAACAGATTAAGGCCTGAAGCAATCCTGCGGTTTTGCGACCAGCTCACAAGAAAGCGAGTTGAAGAAATGAGCTCAGGGGCACTGTAATTCACAAACCTGCAGAGTTATGAATGACAGCTATCGTCCAAAAATGTATTGAAGTAAGTCTTCGAAGAGGAATTGAAAGCGGGGCAGAATTTCAGGAAAACGATTTCAGGGGGTAGACTGGAATTGTACTAACAGCATAGGAAAAGAGGCAGAATGTCGACAATGATGCACTTGGCCAAAAAGGGCGTATGCGTTTTTTCCTGAATATATTCAGGAAAAAACGCATACGCCCTTTTTGGCCAACCAAGCAAGTGTGTAATGGAAATCTGCACTACAATGAAGTCTCACTGCCCCCCGGTCAAAAGGGCCATCTGAAAAAAATGTAAAATCCAGAAAGTCAAGACAGGTCATGGAGAACAGGGAGCCTTGTCATGCTGATGGGCGGGATGTAAATTGCCAACAACCACTCTGGAGAAGTGTATGGTGTTTCCAGAAACACGTAGGAAACAAAGCAACACAGCCTATGGCACTTCCACTTATGGTCCTATAGCTTAGGGAAATTAAAATCAAAAACACACAGCCACCCCAGAGTTTGGGACGGCTCTGTTTACAAGAACCTCGTCTATGGTACAAGTAAAATATCCGAGAAAGCAAAAAATGGATAAAGAAGTTGTGGTACGCACGTACAATGGAATATCTCTCAGCAATGAAATCTACGTCATCAGGCCCGTAGCGGCACAATGAGTGGATTCAGGTACGATGATTCTACGAGAAATAAGTCACACAGAAAAAGAAACATCATAAGATATCACTAATACACGGAATGTAAAGTTGGATACACATGAACTGAATTACAAAACAGAACAGGGTCTCAAATTTAGAAAACCAACTTATGCTTGCTTATGGGGAAAGGTGAGTTGGGGTGCTGCATAAAACCAGAGATTGAAATTAGCACAGATACCGTTCCATAAGCCAAATATATAATAGACAAGCCCTACTCCTTGCTCAACGAAATGGACTCAACACCCCATATTCAACGCCTGGCAAGATACCTGACAAGTAAGAATCTTAAAACCCATGGATTTATATGTCTCCATAAGGAAATCAAGCGTGTGTACAGCGGCCTAAACGCAGCAGTGAAAATCCGATAAATCCCATTATCAAAATAAATTTCAAAAACAGAACACAATGACAGTGAAATACAGAGCAATTCTTAAATAATTCATTCAGGGCTTGTGATGCAACCTGGATTTTCCACATCTACACCCAGAGCTGGGTGAGACATAAGGCTGGGCACTTCGGGCTGATAGCATTGGTGAGGTTCGGTGAGCAAACGCAGACCCTTTGAAGTCATACTGCATGGTACCCATTCCATGGGTCGCAACTCTCCAGGTTTAAGGGATTCTTCCTTCAGCTAAAACATGCATGGGAAACCCAGACTATCGTCCGCTGTGTGATTGAGAAACGTTTTCAAATGCATCTCAGTTTTCGTCCCCTGGTACTTGGTTTCACCATTCCAGACGCTTTACTAACACTCTCCCCACTTGGAGAGTCAGTGCCTTTAACCTCCTGTTTGGCACAGTTTGCAATTTCTGCGCAAGATGAACAGGCATAGGGAGAACAAATGAGAGACTAGCTGTTGGTGTCTGCACGGGAAAATGGAACGCTCATTTCCCACCAGGAAGAGGAATTAACCAAAGGCTCAGCGTGCCATGCCGGAAACAGATTAGGGCCTGAAGCAATCCTGCGGTTTTGCGGCCAGCTCACAAGAAAACGAGTTGAAGAAAGGGCCTCAGGGGCACTGTAATTCACAAACCTGCAGAGTTATGAATGACAGCTATCGTCCAAAAATGTACTGAAGTAAGTCTTCAAAGAGGACTTGAAAGCGGGGCAGAATTTCAGGAAAACGATTTCAGGGGGTAGACTGGAATTGCACTTAAAGCATAGGAAAAGAGGCAGAATGTCGACAATGATGCACTTGGCCAAAAAGGGCGTATGCGTTTTTTCCTGAATATATTCAGGAAAAAACGCATACGCCCTTTTTGGCCAACGAAGCAAGCGTGTAAAGGAAATCTGCACTACAATGAAGTCTCACTGCCCCCCGGTCAAAAGGGCCATCTGAATAAAGACTAAAATCCAGAAAGACAGGACAGGTCATGGAGAACAGGGAGCCTTGTTATGCTGATGGGCGGGATGTAAATTGCCAACAGCCACTCTGGAGAAATGTATGGTGTATCCTGAAACACGTAGGAAACAAAGCAACACAGCCTATGTCACTTCCACTTATGGTCCTATAGCTTAGGGAAATTAAAATCAAAAACACACAGCCACCCCAAAGTTTGGGATGGCTCTGTTTACAAGAACCTTGTCTACGGTACAAGTTAAATATCCGAGAAAGGAAAAAATGGACAAAGAAGTTCTGGTACGCACGTACAATGGAATATCACTCAGCAATGAAATCTACGTCTTCAGGCCCATAGTGGCATAATGAGTGGATTCAGGTACGATGATTCTACGAGAAATAAGTCACACAAAAAAAGAAACATCATACTATATCAGTAATACACGGAATATAAACTTGGCTACACATAAACTGAATTACAAAACAGAACAGGGTCTCAAATTTAGAAAACAAACTTATGCTTGCTTATGGGGAAAGGTGAGTTGGGGTGCTGCATAAAACCAGAGATTGAAATTAGCACAGATACCGTTCCATAAGCCAAATATATAATAGAGAAGCCCTACTCCTTGCTCAACGAAATGGACTCAACACCCCATATTCAACGCCTGGCAAGATACCTGACAAGTAAGAATCTTAAAACCCATGGATTTATATGTCTCCATAAGGAAATCAAGCGTGTGTACAGCGGCCTAAAGGCAGAAGTGAAAATCTGATAAATCCCATTATCAAAATAAATTTCAAAAACAAAACACAATGACAGTGAAATAGAGAGCAATTCTTAAATAATTCATTCAGGGCTTGTGATGCAACCTGGATTTACCACATCTACACCCAGACCTGGGTGAGACATAAGGCTGGACACTTCGGGCTGATAGCATTGGTGAGGTACGGTGAGCACACGCAGACCCTTTGAAGTCATACTGCATGGTACCCATTCCATGGGTCCCAACTCTCCAGGTTTAAGGGATTCTTCCTTCAGCTAAAACATGCATGGAAACCCAGACTATCGTCCGCCGTGTGATTGGGAAACGTTTTCAAATGCATCTCAGTTTTCGTCCCCTGGTACTCGGGTTCACCATTCCAGACGCTTTACTAACACTCTCCCCACTTGGAGAGTCAGTGCCTTTAACCTCCTGTTTGGCACAGTTTGCAACTTCTGCACAAGATGAACAGGCATAGGGAGAACCAATGAGAGACTAGCTGTTGGTGTCTGCACCGTCAAATTGAACCATCATTTCCCATCAGGAAGAGGAATTAACCAAAGGCTCAGCGTGCCCGGCCGGAAACATATTAGGGTCTGAAGCAATCCTGCGGTTTTGCGACCAGCTCACAAGAAAAGGAGGTGAAGAAAGGAGCTCAGGGGCACTGTAATTCACAAACTTGCAGAGTTATGAATGACAGCTATCGTCCAAAAATGTACTGAAGTAAGTCTTCAAAGAGGACTTGAAAGCGGGGCAGAATTTCAGGAAAACGATTTCAGGGGGTAGACTGGAATTGCACTTAAAGCGTAGGAAAAGAGGCAGAATGTCAACATTGATGCACTTGGCCAAAAAGGGCGTATGCGTTTTTTCCTGAATATATTCAGGAAAAAACGCATACGCCCTTTTTGGCCAACCAAGCAAGCATGTAAAGGAAATCTGCACTACAATGAAGTCTCACTGCCCCCCGGTCAAAAGGGCCATTTGAAAAAAGAGTAAAATCCAGAAAGACAGGACAGGTCATGGAGAACAGGGAGCCTTGTCATGCTGATGGGCGGGATGTAAATTGCCAACAGCCACTCTGGAGAAATGTATGGTGTATCCTGAAACACGTAGGAAACAAAGCAACACAGCCTATGTCACTTCCACTTATGGTCCTATAGCTTAGGGAAATTAAAATCAAAAACACACAGCCACCCCAAAGTTTGGGACGGCTCTGTTTACAAGAACCTTGTCTACGGTACAAGTTAAATATCCGAGAAAGGAAAAAATGGATAAAGAAGTTCTGGTACGGACGTACAATGGAATATCACTCAGCAATGAAATCTACGTCTTCAGGCCCATAGCGGCATAATGAGTGGATTCAGGTACGATGATTCTACGAGAAATAAGTCACACAGAAAAAGAAACATCATAAGATATCACTAATACACGGAATGTAAATTTGGCTACACGTGAACTTAATTACAAAACAGAACAGGGTCTCAAATTTAGAAAACCAACTTATGCTTGCTTATGGGGAAAGGTGAGTTGGGGTGCTGCATAAAACCAGAGATTGAAATTAGCACAGATACCGTTCCATAAGCCAAATATATAATAGACAAGCCCTACTCCTTGCTCAACGAAATGGACTCAACACCCCATATTCAACGCCTGGCAAGATACCTGACAAGTAAGAATCTTAAAACCCATGGATTTATATGTCTCCATAAGGAAATCAAGCGTGTGTACAGCGGCCTAAATGCAGCAGTGAAAATCCAATAAACCCCATTATCAAAATAAATTTCAAAAACAAAACACAATGACAGTGAAATAGAGAGCAATTCTTAAATAATTCATACAGGGATTGTGATGCAACCTGGAATTACCACATCTACACCCAGAGCTGTGTGAGACATAAGGCTGGACCCTTCGGACTGAAAGCATTGGTGAGGTTCGGTGAGCAAACGCAGACCTCTTGAAGTCATACTGCATGGTACCCATTCCAAGGGTCCCAACTCTCCAGGGTTAAGGGATTCTTCCTTGAGCTAAAACATGCATGGGAAACCCAGAGTATGGTCCACCATGTGATTGGGAAACGTTTTCAAATGCATCTCAGTTTTCGTCCTCTGGTACTCGGGTTCACCATTCCAGACGCTTTACTAACACTCTCCCCACTTGTAGAGTCAGTGCCTTTAACCTCCTGTTTGGCACAGTTTGCAATTTCTGCGCAAGATGAACAGGCATAGGGAGAACCAATGAGAGACTAGCTGTTGGTGTCTGCACGGGCAAATGGAACGCTCATTTCCCACCAGGAAGAGGAATTAACCAAAGGCTCAGCGTGCCATGCCGGAAACAGATTAGGGCCTGAAGCAATCCTGCGGTTTTGCGGCCAGCTCACAAGAAAACGAGTTGAAGAAAGGGGCTCAGGGGCACTGTAATTCACAAACCTGCAGAGTTTTGAATGACAGCTATCGTCCAAAAATGTACTGAAGTAAGTCTTCAAAGAGGACTTGAAAGCGGGGCAGAATTTCAGGAAAACGATTTCAGGGAGTAGACTGGAATTGCACTTAAAGCATAGGAAAAGAGGCAGAACGTCGACAATGATGCACTTGGCCAAAAAGGGCGTATGCGTTTTTTCCTGAATATATTCAGGAAAAAACGCATACGCCCTTTTTGGCCAACCAAGCAAGCGTGTAAAGGAAATCTGCACTACAATGAAGTCTCACTGCCCCCCGGTCAAAAGGGCCATCTGAAAAAAGTGTAAAATACAGAAAGGCAGGACAGGTCATGGAGAAGAGGGAGCCTTGTTATGCTGATGGGCGGGATGTAAATTGCCAACAGCCACTCTGGAGAAGTGTATGGTGTTTCCTGAAACACGTAGGAAACAAAGCAACACAGCCTATGGCACTTCCACTTATGGTCCTATAGCTTAGGGAAATTAAAATCAAAAACACACAGACACCCCAATGATTGGGACGGCTCTGTTTACAAGTACCTCGTCTACGGTACAAGTTAAATATCCGAGAAAGCAAAAACTGGATGAAGCAGTTGTGGTACGCACGTACAATGGAATATCACTCAGCAATGAAATCTACGTCATCAGGCCCGTAGCGGCATAATTAGTGGATTCAGGTACGATGATTCTACGAGAAATAAGTCACACAGATAAAGAAACATCATAAGATATCACTAATACACGGAATGTAACCTTGGCTACACGTGAACTGAAATACAAAACAGAACAGGGTCTCAAATTTAGTAAACCAACTTATGCTTGCTTATGGGGAAAGGTGAGTTGGGGTGCTGCATAAAACCAGAGATTGAAATTAGCACAGATACCGTTCCATAAGCCAAATATATAATAGACAAGACCTACTCCTTGCTCAACGAAATGGACTCAACACCCCATATTCAACGCCTGGGAAGATACCTGACAAGTAAGAATTTTAAAAACCATGGATTTATATGTCTCCATAAGGAAATCAAGCGTGTGTACAGCGGCCTGAACACAGCAGAGAAAATCCGATAAATCCCATTATCAAAATAAATTTCAAAAACAAAACACAATGACAGTGAAATAGAGAGCAATTCTTAAATAATTCATTCAGGGCTTGTGATGCAACCTGGATTTACCACATCTACACACAGAGCTGCGTGAGACATAATGCTGGACACTTCGGGCTGATAGCATTGGTTAGGTTGGGTGAGCAAATGCAGAGCCTTTGAAGTCATACTGCATGGTACCCATTCCATGGGTCGCAACTCTCCAGGTTTAAGGGATTCTTCCTTCAGCTAAACATGCATGGGAAACCCAGAGTATGGTCCACCGTGTGATTGGGAAACGTTTTCAAGTGCATCTCAGTTTTCATCCCCTGGCACTCGGGTTCACTATTCCAGACGCTTTACTAACACTCTCCCCACTTGGAGAGTCACTGCCTTTATCCTCCTGTTTGGCACAGTTTGCAATTTCTGCGCAAGATGAACAGGAATAGGGAGAACCAATGAGAGACTAGCTGTAGGTGTCTGCACGGGCAAATGGAACGCTCATTTCCCACCAGGAAGAGGAATTAAACAAAAGCTCAGCGTTCCCTGCCAGAAAGAGATTATGGCCTGAAGCAATCCTGCGGTTTTGCGGCCACCTCACAAGAAAGCGAGTTGAAGAATTGAGCTCAGGGGCAGTGTAATTCAGAAACCTGCACAGTTATGAATGACAGCTATCGTCCAAAAATGTATTGAAGTAAGTCTTTGAAGAGGACTTGAAAGCGGGGCAGAATTTCAGGAAAACGATTTCACGGGGTAGACTGGAATTGCACTTAAAGCATAGGAAAAGAGGCAGAATGTCGACAATGATGCACTTGGCCAAAAAGGGCGTATGCGTTTTTTCCTGAATACGTTCAGGAAAAAACGCATACGCCCTTTTTGGCCAACCAAGCAAGCGTGTAAAGGAAATCTGCACTACAATGAAGTCTCACTGCCCCTCAGTCAAAAGGGCCATCTGAAAAATGTGTAAAATCCAGAAAGGCAGGACAGGTCATGGAGAACAGGGAGCCTTGTTATGCTGATGGGCGGGATGTAAATTGCCAACAACCACTCTGGAGAAGTGTATGGTGTTTTCTGAAACAGGTAGGAAACAAAGCAACACAGCCTATGGCACTTCCAGTTATGGTCCTATAGCTTAGGGAAATTAAAATCAAAAACACACAGCCACCCCAAAATTTGGGACGGCTCTGTTTACAACAACCTCGTCTACGGTAGAAGTTAAATATCCCAGAAAGCAAAAAATGCATAAAGATGTTGTGGTACGCACGTACAATGGAATATCACTCAGCAATGAAATCTACGTCATCAGGCCCATTGCGGCATAATGAGTGGATTCAGGTACCATGATTCTACGAGAAATAAGTCACACAGAAAAAGAAACATCATAAGATATCACTAATACACGGAATGTAAACTTGGCTACACATGAACTGAATTACAAAACAGAACAGGGTCTCAAATTGAGAAAAACAACTTATGCTTGCTTATGGGGAAAGGTGAGTTGGGGTGCTGCATAAAACCAGAGATTGAAATTAGCACAGATACCGTTTCATAAGGCAAATATATAATAGACAAGACCTACTCCTTGCTCAACGAAATGGACTCAACAACCCATATTCAACGCTTGGGAAGATACCTGACAAGTAAGAATCTTAAAACCCATGGATTTATATGTCTCCATAAGGAAATCAAGCGTGTGTACAGCGGCCTAAACGCAGCAGTGAACATCCGATAAATCCCATTATCAAAATGAATTTCAAAAACAAAACACAATGACAGTGAAATAGAGAGCAATTCTTAAATAATTCATTCAGGGCTTGTGATGCAACCTGGATTTACCACATCTACACCCAGAGCTGGGTGAGACATAAGGCTGGACCCTTCGGACTGATAGCATTGGTGAGGTTCGGTAAGCAAACGCAGACCCTTTGAAATCATACTGCATGGTACCCATTCCATGGGTCCCAACTCTCCAGGTTTAAGGGATTCTTCCTTCAGCTAAAACATGCATGGGAAACCCACAGTACAGTGCACTGTGTGACCGGGAAACGTTTTCAAATGCATCTCAGTTTTCGTCCCCTGGTACTCGGGTTCATCATTCCAGACGCTTTACTAACACTCTCCCCACTTGGAGAGTCAGTGCCATTAACCTCCTGTTTGGCACAGTTTGCAATTTCTGCGCAAGATGTACAGGAATAGGGAGAACCAATGAGAGACTAGCTGTAGGTGCCTGCACGGGCAAATGGAACGCTCATTTCCGACCAGGAAGAGGAATTAAACAAAGGCTCAGCGTTCCCCCCCGGAAAGAGATTATGGCCTGAAGCAATCCTGCGGTTTTGCGGCCAGCTCACAAGAAAGAGAGTTGAAGAAAGGAGCTCAGGGGCACTGCAATTCACAAACCTGAAGAGTTATGAATGACAGCTATCGTCCAAAAGTGTATTGAAGTAAGTCTTCGAAGAGGACATGAAAGCGGGGCAGAATTTCAGGAAAACGATTTCAAGGGGTAGAATGGAATTGCACTTAAAGCATACGAAAAGAGGCAGAATGTCGACAATGATGCACTTGGCCAAAAAGGGCGTATGCGGTTTTTCCTGAATATATTCAGATAAAAACGCATACGCACTTTTTTGCCAATGAAGCAAGTGTTTAAAGGAAATCTGCACTACAATGAAGTCTCACTGCCCCCCGGTCAAAAGGGCCATCTGAAAAAAGTGTAAAATCCAGAAAGGCACGACAGGTCATGGAGAACAGGGAGCCTTGTTATGCTGATGGGCGTGATGTAAATTGCCAACAGCCACTCTGGAGAAGTTTATGGTGTTTCCTGAAACACGTAGGAAACAAAGCAACACAGCCTATGGCACTTCCACTTATGGTCCTATAGCTTAGGGAAATTAAAATCAAAAACACAGCCACCCCAAAGTTTGGGACGGCTCTGTTTACAAGAACCTCGTCTACAGTACAAGTTAAATATCCGAGAAAGCAAAAACTGTATAAAGCAGTTGTGGTACGCACGTACAATGGAATATCACTCAGCAATGAAATCTACGTCATCAGGCCCGTAGCAGCATGAGTGGATTCAGGTACGATGTTTCTACGAGAAATAAGTCACACAGAAAAAGAAACATCATAAGATATCACTAATACACGGAATTTAACTTGGCTACACATGAACTGAATTACAAAACAGAACAGGGTCTCAAATTGAGAAAACCAACTTATGCTTGCTTATGGGGAAAGGTGAGTTGGGGTGCTGCATAAAACCAGAGATTGAAATTAGCACAGATACCGTTCCATAAGCCAAATATATAATAGACAAGACCTACTCCTTGCTCAACGAAATGGACTCAACACCCCATATTCAACGCCTTGCAAGATACCTGACAAGTAAGAATCTTAAAAGCCATGGATTTATATGTCTCCATAAGGGAATCAAGCGAGTGTACAGCGGCCTAAACGCAGCAGTGAAAATCCGATAAATCCCATTATCAAAATAAATTTCAAAAACAAAACACAATGACAGTGAAATAGAGAGCAATTCTTAAATAATTCATTCAGGGCTTGTGATGCAACCTGGATTTACCACATCTACACCCAGAGCTGGGTGAGACATAAGGCTGGACACTTCGGGCTGATAGCATTGGTGAGGTTCGGTGAGCAAACGCAGACCCTTTGAAGTCACCCTGCATGGTATCCATTCCATGGGTCCCAAATCTCCATGTTTAAGGGATTCTTCCTTCAGGTAAAACATGCGTGGGAAACCCAGAGTATGGTCCACCGTGTGATTGGGAAACGTTTTCAAATGCATCTCAGTTTTCGTCCCCTGGTACTCGGGTTCACCATTCCAGACGCTTTACTAACACTCTCCCCACTTGGAGAGTCAGTGCCTTTAACCTCCTGTTTGGCCCAGTTTGCAATTTCTGCGCAAGATGAACAGGAATAGGGAGAACCAATGAGAGACTAGCTGTAGTTGTCTGCACGGGCAATTGGAACGCTCATTTACCACCAGGAAAAGGAATTTACCAAAGGCTCAGCGTGCCCTGCCGGAAACAGATTAGTCCCTGAAGCAATCCTGCAGTTTTGCGGCCAGCTCACAAGAAAGCGAGTTGAAGAAAGGAGCTCTGGGACACCGTAATTCACAAACCTGCAGAGTTATGAATGACAGCTATCATCCAAAAATGTACTGAAGTAAGTCTTCGAAGAGGACTTGAAAGCGGGACAGAATTTCAGGAAAACTATTTCAGGGGGCAGACTGGAATTGCACTTACAGCATAGGAAACGAGGCAGAATGTCGACAATGATGCACTTGGCCAAAAAGAGCGTATGCGTTTTTTCCTGAATATATTCAGGAAAAAACGCATATGCCGTTTTTGGACAACCAAGCAAGCGTGTAAAGGAAATCTGCACTACAATGAAGTCTCACTGCCCCCCGGTCAAAAGGGCCATCTGAAAAAAGTGTAAAATCCAGAAAGGCAGGACAGGTCATGGAGAACAGGGAGCCTTGTTATGCTGATGGGCGGGATGTAAATTGCCAACAGCCACTCTGGAGAAGTGTATGGTGTTTCCTGAAACGCCTAAAAAACAAAGCAACGGAGCCTATGGCACTTCCACTTATGGTCCGACAGCTTAGGGAAATTAAAATCAAAAACACAAAGCAACCCCAAAGTTTGGAACGGCTCTGTTTACAAAAACCTCGTCTACGGTACAAGTTAAATATCCGAGAAAGCAAAAAATGGATAAAGAAATTGTGGTACGTACGTACAATGGAATATCACTCAGCAATGAAATCTACGTCATCAGGCCCGTAGCGGCATAATGAGTGGATTCAGGTATGATGATTCTACGAGAAATAAGTCACACAGAAAAAGAAACATCATAAGATATCACTAATACACGGAATGTAAACTTGGCTACACGTGAAATGAATTACAAAACAGGACAGGGTTTCAACTTTAGAAAACCAACTTATGCTTGCTTATGGGGAAAGGTGAGTTGGGGTGCTGCATAAAACCAGAGATTGAAATTAGCACAGATACCGTTCCATAAGCCAAATATATAATAGACAAGACCTACTCCTTGCTCAACGAAATGGACTCAACACCCCATATTCAACGCCTGGGAAGATACCTGACAATTAAGAATCTTAAAACCCATGGATTTATATGTCTCCATAAGGAAATCAAGCATATGTACAACGGCCTAAACGCAGCAGTGAAGATCCGATAAATCCCATTATCAAAATTAATTTCAAAAACAAAACACAGAGGGGGGACCTTGAAGATGACGGAAGAGTAAGACGCGGAGATCGTCTTCCTCCCCACGGATACACCAGAAATACATCTACACGTGGAACAACTCCTACAGAACACCTACTGAAGGCTGGCAGAAGACCTCAGACGTCCCAAAAGGCAAGAAACTCCCCACGTACCTGGGTAGGGCAAAAGAAAAAACAGAGACAAAAGAATAAGGACGGCACCTGCGCCAGTAGGAGGGAGCTGTGAAGGAGGAAAAGTTTCCACACACTTGGAAGCCCCTCCGCGGGCGGAGACTGCGGGAGGCGGAGGGGGGGGCTTCGGGACCGAGGAGTAGTGCACAGCGACGGGTGCGGAGGGCAAAGCGGGGAGATTCCCGCACAGAGGATCAGTGCCGACCGGCACTCACCAGCCCGAGAGGCTTGTCTGGTCACATGCCCGGGCGGGCGGGGCTGCGAGCTGAAGCTCGGGTTTCGGTTTTGGATGGAGCGCAGGGAGAGGACTGGGGTTGGCGGCTTGAACATAGCCTGAAGGGGTTAGTGCACCACGACTAGCCGGGAGGGAGTTCGGGGAAAAGCCTGCACCTGCCGAAGAGGCAAGAGACTTTTTCTTCCCTCTTTGTTTCCTGGTGCGCGAGGAGAGGGGTTTAAGAGCGCTGCTTAAAGGAACTCCAGAGACGGGCGCGAGCCGCGGCTAAAAGCGCGAACCCCAGAGACGGGCGCGAGCCGCGGCTAAAAGCGCGAACCCCAGAGACGGGCGCGAGCCGCGGCTAAAAGCGCGGACCCCAGAGACGGGCGGGAGACGCTAGGGCTGCTGCTGCCGCCACCAAGGGGCCTGTGCAGCCCGCCCCTGCCAGGTTCCCGGGAACCTCCACACCCCTCTTCCGCGGAGCCTGTGCAGCCCGCCACTGCCTGGTTCCCGGGAACCAGGGACAACTTCCCCGGGAGAACGCACGGCGGGCCTCAGGCTGGTGCAACGTCACGCCGGCCTCTGCCGCAACGTCACGCCGCCTCTGACGCCGCAGGCCCGCCCCGCACGCAGTGCCCCTCCTTCCCCCCCCTCACCCCCGGCCTGAGTGAGCCTGAGCCCCCGAATTAGCGGCCCCTTTAACCCTTTCCTGTCTGAGCAAAAAACAGACGCCCTCCAGCGACCTACACGCAGAGGCAGGGCCAAATCCAAAGCTGAGCTCCTGTGAGCTGTGAGAACAAAGAGGAGAAAGGGAAATCTCCCCCAGCAGCCTCAGAAGCAGCGGATTAAAGCTCCACAATCAACTTGATATACCCTGCATCTGTGGAATACCTGAATAGACAAGAAATGATCCCAAATTGAAGAGGTGGAATTTAGGAGCGAGATCTATGATTTTTTTCCCTTTTCCTCTTTTTGTGAATGTGTACGTGTATGCTTATGTGTGAGATCTTGTCTGTATACTCTTGCTTCCACCATTTGTCCTAGGGCTCTATCCGTCCATGGTTTTTAAAAAAAAAAATTTTTTTTCTCAATAATTTTAATTGTAATAACTTTATTATACTTTACCGTCGTTCCTTCTTTCTTTCTTTCTTTCTTTCCGTCCTTCCCTCCTTTAGACAACGAATCACCCCAAATTGAGGAGGTGGTCTCTGAGAGCAAGATTTATGATTTTTCCCCCTTTACCTCTTTTTGTGAAGGTGTATGTGTATGCTTCTGTATAAGATTTTCTCTGTATAGCTTTGCTTCCAACATTTGTCCTAAGGTTCTATCCGTCCCTCTTTTTTTTTTTTTCTAAATATTTTTTAATTCAATAAATATATTATACTTTATTTTATTTTTACTGTATCTTCTTTCTTTCTGTCTTTTTTCCTTCTTTCCCTCCTTCCTTCCTTCCTTCCTTCCTTCCTCCCTCCCTCCCTCCTTTCTTTCCTTCTTTGCTTCTTTCTTCCTTCCTTCCTTTCCTCCTTTCCTTCTTTCTTTCCTCATACATCTACTAATTCTCTCTACTTTTTCTCCCTTTTATTCTGAGCCGTGTGGATGAAAGGCTCTTGGTGCTCCAGCCAGGAGTCAGGGCTCTGCCTCTGAGGTAGGAGAGCCAACTTCAGGACACTGGTCCAAAGAGACCTCCTAGCTCCACATAATATTAAACGGTGGAAATCTCCCAGTGACCTCCATCTTAACACCAGCACCCAGCTTCACTCAACGACCAGCAAGCCACAGTGCTAGACAACCTATGCCAAACAACTAGCAAAACAGGAACACAACCCCACCCATTAGCAGAGAGGCTGCCTAAAATCATAATAAGGCCACAGACACCCCAAAACACACCACCAGACGTGAACCTGCCCACTAGAGAGACAAGATCCAGCCTCATCCACCACAACACAGGCACTAGTCCCCTCCACCAGGAAGCCTACACAACCCACTGAAACAACCTTAGCCACTGGAGACAGACATCAAAAACAACGGGAACTACGAACGTGCAGCCTGCAAAAAGGAGACCCCAAACACAGTAAGATAAGCAAAATGAGAAGACAGAAAAACACACAGCAGATGAAGGAGCAAGATAAAAATGCACCAGACCTAACAAATGAAGAGGAAATAGGCAGTCTACCTGAAAAAGAATTCAGAATAATGATAGTAAGGATGATCCGAAATCTTGGAAGTAGAATGGACAAAATGCAAGAAGCAGTTAACAAGGACCTAGAAGAAATAAAGGTGAAACAAGCAATGATGAACAACGCAATAAATGAAATTAAAAGTACTCTAGATGGGATCAATAACAGAATAACTGAGGCAGAAGAACGGATAAGTGACCTGGAAGATAAAATAGTGGAAATAACTACTGCAGAGCAGAATAAAGAAAAAAGAATGAAAAGAACTGAGGACAGTCTCAGAGACCTCTGGGACAACATTAAACGCACCAACATTCGAATTATAGGGGTTCCAGAAGAAGAAGAGAAAAAGAAAGGGACTGAGAAAATATTTGAAGAGATTATAGTTGAAAACTTCCCTAATATGGGAAAGGAAATAGTTAATCAAGTCCAGGAAGCACAGAGAGTCCCATACAGGATAAATACAAGGAGAAATACGCCAAGACACATATTAATCAAACTGTCAAAAATTAAATACAAAGAAAGCATATTAAAAGCAGCAAGGGAAAAACAGCAAATAACACACAAGGGAATCCCCATAAGGTTAACAGCTGATCTCTCAGCAGAAACCCTACAAGCCAGAAGGGAGTGGCAGGACATACTGAAAGTGATGAAGGAGAAAAACCTGCAACCAAGGCTACTTTACCCAGCAAGGATCTCATTCAGATTTGATGGAGAAATTAAAACCTTTACAGACAAGCAAAAGCTGAGAGAGTTTAGCACCACCAAACCAGCTTTACAGCAAATGCTAAAGGAACTTCTCTAGACAAGGAACACAAGAGAAGGAAAAGACCTATAATAACGAACCCAAAACAATATAGAAAATGGGAATAGGAACATACATATCGATAATTACCTTAAATGTAAATGGACTAAATGCTCCCACCAAAAGACACAGATTGGCTGAATGGATACAAAAACAAGACCCTTATATATGCTGTCTACAAGAGACCCACTTCAGACCTAGAGACACATACAGACTGAAAATAAGGGGATGGAAAATGATATTCCATGCAAATGGAAACCAAAAGAAAGCTGGAGTAGCAATTCTCATATCAGACAAAATAGACTTTAAAATAAGGACTATTACAAGAGACAAAGAAGGACACTACATAATGATCAAGGGATCGATTCAAGAAGAAGATATAACAATTGTAAATATTTATGCACCCAACATAGGAGCACCTCAATACATAAGGCAAATACTAACAGCCATAAAAGGGGAGATTGACAGTAACACATTCATAGTAGGGGACTTTAACACCCCACTTTCACCCATGGACAGATCATCCAAAATGAAAATAAATAAGGAAACACAAGCTTTAAATGATACATTAAACAAGATGGACTTAATTGATATTTATAGGACACTCCATCCAAAAACAACAGAATACACATTTTTCTCAAGTGCTCATGGAACATTCTCCAGGATAGATCATATCTTGGGTCACAAATCAAGCCTTGGTAAATTTAAGAAAATTGAAATTGTATCAAGTATCTTTTCTGACCACAACGCCATGAGACTAGATATCAATTACAGGAAAAGATCTGTAAAAAATACAAACACATGGAAGCTAAACAATACACTACTTAATAATGAAGTGATCACTGAAGAAATCAAAGAGGAAATAAAAAAATACCTAGAAACAAATGACAATGGAGACACAACGACCCAAAACCTATGGGATGCAGCAAAAGCAGTTCTAAGGGGGAAGTTTATAGCAATACAAGCCCACCTTAAGAAGCAGGAAACATCTCGAATAAACAACCTAACCTTGCACCTCAAGCAATTAGAGAAAGAAGAACAAAAAAACCCCAAAGCTAGCAGAAGGAAAGAAATCATAAAAATCAGATCAGAAATAAATGAAAAAGAAATGAAGGAAACGATAGCAAAGATCAATAAAACTAAAAGCTGGTTCTTTGAGAAGATAAACAAAATAGATAAACCACTAGCCAGACTCATCAAGAAAAAAAGGGAGAAGACTCAAATCAATAGAATTAGAAATGAAAAAGGAGAAGTAACAACTGACACTGCAGAAATAAAAAAAATCATAAGAGATTACTACAAGCAACTCTATGCCAATAAAATGGACAATCTGGAAGAAATGGACAAATTCTTAGAAATGCACAACCTGCCAAGACTGAATCAGGAAGAAATAGAAAATATGAACAGACCAATCACAAGCACTGAAATTGAAACTGTCATTAAAAATCTTCCAACAAACAAAAGCCCAGGACCAGATGGCTTCACAGGTGAATTCTATCAAACGTTTAGAGAAGAGCTAACACCTATCCTTCTCAAACTCTTCCAAAATATAGCAGAGGGAGGAACACTCCCAAATTCCTTCTACGAGGCCACCATCACCTTGATACCAAAACCAGACAAGGATGTCACAAAGAAAGAAAACTACAGGCCAATATCACTGATGAACATAGATGCAAAAATCCTCAACAAAATACTAGCAAACAGAATCCAACAGCACATTAAAAGGATCATACACCATGATCAAGTGGGGTTTATTCCAGGAATGCAAGGATTCTTCAATATACGCAAATCTATCAATGTGATAAACCATATTAACAAATTGAAGGAGAAAAACCATATGATCATCTCAATAGATGCAGAGAAAGCTTTCGACAAAATTCAACACCCATTTATGCTAAAAACCCTGCAGAAAGTAGGCATAGAGGGAACTTTCCTCAACATAATAAAGGCCATATATGACAAGCCCACAGCAAACATCATCCTCAATGGTGAAAAACTGAAAGCATTTCCACTAAGATCAGGAACAAGACAAGGTTGCCCACTCTCACCACTCTTATTCAACATAGTTTTGGAAGTTTTAGCCACAGCAATCAGAGAAGAAAAGGAAATAAAAGGAATCCAAATCGGAAAAGAAGAAGTAAAGCTGTCACTGTTTGCAGATGACATGATACTATACATAGAGAATCCTAAAGATGCTACCAGAAAACTACTAGAGCTAATCAATGAATTTGGTAAAGTAGCAGGATACAAAGTTAATGCACAGAAATCTCTGGCATTCCTATATACTAATGATGAAAAATCTGAAAGTGAAATCAAGAAAACACTTCCATTTACCATTGCAACAAAAAGAATAAAATATCTAGGAATAAACCTACCTAAAGAGACGAAAAACCTGTATGCAGAAAATTATAAGACACTGATAAAAGAAATTAAAGATGATACAAATAGATGGAGAGATATACCATGTTCTTGGATGGGAAGAATCAACATTGTGAAAATGACTCTACTACCCAAAGCAATCTACAGATTCAATGCAATCCCTATCAAACTACCACTGGCATTTTTCACAGAACTAGAACAAAAAATTTCACAATTTGTATGGAAACACAAAAGACCCCGAATAGCCAAAGCAATCTTGAGAACGAGAAAAGGAGCTGGAGGAATCAGGCTCCCTGACTTCAGACTATACTACAAAGCTACAGTAATCAAGACAGTATGGTACTGGCACAAAAACAGAAAGATAGATCAATGGAACAGGATAGAAAGCCCAGCGATAAACCCACGCACATATGGACACCTTATCTTTGATAAAGGTGGCAGGAATGTACAGTGGAGAAAGGACAGCCTCTTCAATAAATGGTGCTGGGAAAACTGGACAGGTACATGTAAAAGTATGAGATTAGATCACTCCCTAACACCATACACAAAAATAAGCTCAAAATGGATTAAAGACCTAAATGTAAGGCCAGAAACTATCAAACTCTTAGAGGAAAACATAGGCAGAACACTCTATGACATAAATCACAGCAAGATCCTTTCTGACCCACCTCCTAGAGTAATGGAAATAAAAACAAAAATAAACAAATGGGACCTAATGAAACTTCAAAGCTTTTGCACAGCAAAGGAAACCATAATCAAGACCAAAAGACAACCCTCACAATGGGAGAAAATATTTGCAAATGAAGCAACTGACAAAGGATTAATCTCCAAAATTTACAAGCAGCTCATGCAGCTCAATAACAAAAAAACAAACAACCCAATCCAAAAATGGGCAGAAGATCTAAATAGACATTTCTCCAAAGAAGATATACAGAATGCCAACAAACACATGAAAGAATGCTCAACATCATTAATCATTAGAGAAATGCAAATCAAAACTACAATGAGATATCATCTCACACCAGTCAGAATGGCCATCATCAAAAAATCTAGAAACAATAAATGCTGGAGAGGGTGTGGAGAAAAGGGAACACTCTTGCACTGCTGGTGGGAATGTGAATTGGTTCAGCCACTATGGAGAACAGTATGGAGGTTCCTTAAAAAACTACAAATAGAATTACCATATGACCCAGCAATCCCACTACTGGGCATATACCCTGAGAAAACCATAATTCAAAAAGAGTCATGTACCAAAATGTTCATTGCAGCTCTATTTACAATAGCCCGGAGATGGAAACAACCTAAGCGCCCATCATCGGATGAATGGATAAAGAAGATGTGGCACATATATACAATGGAATATTACTCAGCCTTAAAAAGAAATGAAATTGAGCTATTTGTAATGAGATGGATAGACCTAGAGTCTGTCATACAGAGTAGTGTAAGTCAGAAAGAAAAAGACAAATACCGTATGCTAACGCATATATATGGCATTTAAGGGGGAAAAAAATGTCATGAAGAACCTAGGGGTAAGACAGGAATAAAGACGCAGACCTACTGGAGAACGGACTTGAGGATATGGGGAGGGGGAAGGGTGAGCTTTGACAGGGCGAGAGAGAGTCATGGACATATACACACTAACAAACGTAGTAAGGTAGATAGCTAGGGGGAAGCAGCCGCAAGGCACAGGGATATTAGCTCGGTGCTTTGTGACAGCCTGGAGGGGTGGGATAGGGAGAGTGGGAGGCAGGGAGACGCAAGAGGGAAGACATATGGGAACATATGTATATGTATAACTGATTCACTTTATTATAAAGCAGAAACTAACACACAATTGTAAAGAAATTATACCCCAATAAAGATGTTTAAAAAAAAAAACACAATGACAGTGAAATAGAGAGCAATTATTAAATAATTGATTCAGGGCTTGTGATGCAACCTGGATTTACCACATCTACACCCAGACCTGGGTGAGACATAAGGCTGGACACTTCGGGCTGATAGCATTGGTGAGGTTCACTGAGCAAACGCAGACCCGTTGAAGGCATACTGCCTGGTACCCATTCCATGGGTCCCAACTCTCCATGTTTAAGGGATTCTTCCTTCAGGTAAAACATGCGTGGGAAACCCAGAGTATGGTCCACCGTGTGATTGGGAAACGTTTTCAAATGCATCTCAGTTTTCGTCCCCTAGTACTCGGGTTCACCATTCCAGACGCTTTACTAACACTATCCCCACTTGGAGAGTCAGTGCCTTTAACCTCCTGTTTGGCACAGTTTGCAATTTCTGCGCAAGATGAACAGGAATAGGGAGAACCAATGAGAGACTAGCTGTAGGTGTCTGCACGGGCAAATGGAACGCTCATTTACCACCAGGAAAAGGAATTTACCAAGGGCTCAGCGTGCCCTGCCGGAAACAGTTTAGTCCCTGAAGCAATCCTGCAGTTTTGCGGCCAGCTCACAAGAAAGCGAGTTGAAGAAAGGAGCTCTGGGACACCGTAATTCACAAACCTGCAGAGTTATGAATGACAGCTATCGTCCAAAAATGTACTGAAGTAAGTCTTCGAAGAGGACTTGAATGCGGGGCAGAATTTCAGGAAAACTATTTCAGGGGGCAGACTGGAATTGCACTTACAGCATAGGAAACGAGGCAGAATGTCGACAATGATGCACTTGGCCAAAAAGAGCGTATGCGTTTTTTCCTGAATATATTCAGGAAAAAACGCATATGCCGTTTTTGGACAACCAAGCAAGCGTGTAAAGGAAATCTGCACTACAATGAAGTCTCACTGCCCCCCGGTCAAAAGGGCCATCTGAAAAAAGTGTAAAATCCAGAAAGGCAGGACAGGTCATGGAGAACAGGGAGCCTTGTTATGCTGATGGGCGGGATGTAAATTGCCAACAGCCACTCTGGAGAAGTGTATGGTGTTTCCTGAAACGCCTAAAAAACAAAGCAACGGAGCCTATGGCACTTCCACTTATGGTCCGACAGCTTAGGGAAATTAAAATCAAAAACACAAAGCAACCCCAAAGTTTGGAACGGCTCTGTTTACAAAAACCTCGTCTACGGTACAAGTTAAATATCCGAGAAAGCAAAAAATGGATAAAGAAATTGTGGTACGTACGTACAATGGAATATCACTCAGCAATGAAATCTACGTCATCAGGCCCGTAGCGGCATAATGAGTGGATTCAGGTACGATGATTCTACGAGAAATAAGTCACACAGAAAAAGAAACATCATAAGATATCACTAATACACGGAATGTAAACTTGGCTATACGTGAAATGAATTACAAAACAGGACAGGGTTTCAAATTGAGAAAACCAACTTATGCTTGCTTATGGGGAAAGGTGAGTTATGGTGCTGCATAAAACCAGAGATTGAAATTAGCACAGATACCCTTCCATAAGCCAAATATATAATAGACAAGACCTACTCCTTGCTCAACGAAATGGACTCAACACCACATATTCAACGCCTGGGAAGATACCTGACAATTAAGAATCTTAAAACCCATAGATTTATATGTCTCCATAAGGAAATCAAGCATGTGTACAAAGGCCTAAACGCAGCAGTGAAGATCCGAAAAATCCCATTATCAAAATTAATTTCAAAAACAAAACACAATGACAGTGAAAATGAGAGCAATTCTTAAATAATTGATTCAGGGCTTGTGACGCAACCTGGATTTACCACATCTACACCCAGAGCTGGGTGAGACATAAGGCTGGACACTTCAGGCTGAAAGCATTGGTGAGGTTCGGTGAGCAAACGCAGACACTTTGAAGTCATACTGCATGGTACCCATTCCATGGGTCCCAACTCTCCAGGTTTAAGGGATTCTTCTTCAGTTAAAACATGCATGGGAAACCCAGAGTATGGTCAACCGTGTGATTGGGAAACGTTTTCAAATGCATCTCAGTTTTCGTCCCCTGGTATTCGGGTTCACCATTCCAGACGCTTTACTAACACTCTCCTCACTTGGAGAGTCAGTGCCTTTCACCTCCTGTTTGGCACAGTTTGCAATTTCTGCGCAAGGTGAACAGGAATAGGGAGAACCAATGAGAGACTAGCTGTAGGTGTCTGCACGGGCAAATGGAACACTCATTTCCCACCAGGAAGAGGAATTAACCAAAGGCTCAGCGTGGCCTGCCGGAAACAGATTTGGGCCTGAAGCAATCCTGCGGTTTGGCGGCCAGCTCACAAGGAAGCGAGTTGAAGAAAGGAGCTCAGGGGCACTGTAATTCACAAACATGCAGAGTTATGAATGACAGCTATCGACCAAAATGTACTGAAGTAAGTCTTCGAAGAGGACTTGAAAGCGGGGCAGAATTTCAGGAAAACGATTTCAGGGGGTAGACAGGAATTGCGCTTAAAGCATAGGAACAGAGGCAGAATGTCGACAGTGATACACTTGGCCAAAAAGGGAGTATGCGTTTTTTCCTGAATATATTCAGGAAAAAACGCATACGCCCTTTTTGGCCAACCAAGCAAGCGTGTAAAGAAAATCTGCACTACAATGAAGTCTCATTGCCCCCCGGTCAAAACGGCCATCTGAAAAAAGTGTAAAATCCAGAAAGGCAGGACAGGTCATGGAGAACAGGGAACCTTGTTATGCTGATGGGCGGATGAAAATTGCCAACAGCCACTCTGGAGAAGTGTATCGTGTTTCCTGAAACAGGTAGGAAACAAAGCAACACAGCCTATGGCACTTCCACTTATGGTCCTATAGCTTAGGGAAATTAAAATCAAAAACACACAGCCACCGCAAATTTTCGGACGGCTCTGTTTTCAAGAACCTCGTCTACGGTACAAGTTAAATATCCAAGAAAGCAACAAATGGATAAAGAAATTGTGGTACGCACGTACAATGGAATATCACTCAGCAATGAAATCTAAGTCATCAGGTCCCTAGCGGCATAATGAGTGGATTCAGGTACCATGATTCTACGAGAAATAAGTCACACAGAAAAAGAAACATCATTAGATATCCCTAATACACGGAATGTAAACTTGGCTACACATGAACTGAATTACAAAACAGAACAGGGTCTCAAATTGAGAAAACCATCTTATGATTGCTTACGGGGAAAGGTGAGTTGGGGTGCTGCATAAAACCAGAGATTGAAATTAGCATAGATACCGTTCCATAAGCCAAATATATAATAGACAAGACCTACTCCTTGCTCAACGAAATGGACTCAACACCCCATATTCAACGCCTGGGAAGATACCTGACAAGTAAGAACCTTAAAACCCATGGATTTATATGTCTCCATAAGGAAATCAAGCGTGTGTACAGCGGCCTAAACGCAGCAGTGAAAATCCGATAAATCCCATTATCAAAATAAATTTCAAAAACAAAACGCAATGGCAGTGAAATAGAGAGCAATTCTTAAATAATTCATTCAGGGCTTGGGATTCAACCTGGATTTACCACTTCTACACCCAGAGCTGGGTGAGACATAAGGCTGCACACTTCGGGCTGATAGCATTGGTGAGGTTCGGTGAGCAAACGCAGACCCTTTGAAGTCATACTGCATGGTACCCATTCCATGAGTCCCAACTCTCCAGGTTTAAGGGATTCTTCCTTCAGCTAAAACATGCATGGGAAACCCAGAGTATGGTCCACTGTGTGATTGGGAAACGTTTTCAAATGCATCTCAGTTTTCGCCCCTGGTACTCGGGTTCACCATTCCAGATGCTTTACTAACACTCTCCCCACTTGGAGAGTCAGTGCCTTTAACCTCCTGTTTGGCACAGTTTGGAATTTCTGCGCAAGATGAACAGGAATAGGGAGAACCAATGAGAGATTAGCTGTAGGTGTCTGCACGAACAAATTTAACGCTCATTTCCCACCAGGAAGAGGAATTCACCAAAGGCTCAGCGTGCCCTGACGGAAACAGATTAGGGCCTGAAGCAATCCTGCGGTTTGGCGGCCAGCTCACAAGGAAGCGAGTTGAAGAAAGGAGCTCAGGGGCACTGTAATTCACAAACCTGCAGAGTTATGAATGACAGCTATCGACCAAAATGTACTGAAGTAAGTCTTCGAAGAGGACTTGAAAGCGGGGCAGAATTTCAGGAAAACGATTTCAGGGGGTAGACAGGAATTGCGCTTAAAGCATAGGAACAGAGGCAGAATGTCGACAATGATGCACTTGGCTAAAAAGTGCATATGCGTTTTTTCCTGAATATATTCAGGAAAAAACGCAAACGCACTTTTTGGCCAACCAAGCAAGCGTGTAAATGAAATCGGCACTACAAAGAAGTCTCACTGCCCCCCGGTCAAAAAGGCCACCTGAAAAAAGTGTAAAATCCAGAAAGGCAGGATAGGTCATGGAGAAAAGGGAGCCTTGTTATGCTGATGGGCGGGATGTAAATTGCCAACAGCCACTCTGGAGAAGTGTATGGTGTTTCCTGAAACACGTAGGAAACAAAGCAACACAGCCTATGTCACTTCCACTTATGGTCCTATAGCTTAGGGAAATTAAAATCAAAAAGACACAGCAACCCCAAATTTTGGGACGGTTCTGTTTACAAGAACCTCGTCTACGGTACAAGTTAAATATCCAAGAAATCAAAAAATGGATAAAGAAGTTGTGGTATGCACGTACAGTGGAATATCACTCAGCAATGAAATCTACGTCATCAGGCCCGTAGCGGCATAATGAGTGGATTCAGGTATGATGATTCTACGAGAAATAAGTCACACAGAAAAAGAAACATCATAAGATATCCCTAATACACGGAATGTAAACTTGGCTACACATGTACTGAATTACAAAACAGAACAGGGTCTCAAGTTTAGAAAACCAACTTATGCTTGCTTATGGGGAAAGGTGAGTTTGGGTGCTGCATAAAACCGGAGATTGAAATTAGCACATATACCGTTCCATAAGCCAAATATATAATAGAGAAGACCTACTCCTTGCTCAACGAAATGGACTCAACACCCCATATTCAACGCCTGGGAAGATACCTGACAAGTAAGAATCTTAAAACCCATGGATTTATATGTCTCCATAAGGAAATCAAGCGTGTGTTCAGCGGCCTAAACGCAACAGTGAACATCCGATAAATCCAATTGTCAAAATTAATTTAAAAAACAAAACACAATGACAGTGAAATAGAGAGCAATTCTTAAATAATTCATTCAGGGCTTGTGATGCCACCTGGATTTACCACATCTGCACCCAGAGCTGGGTGAGACAAAAGGCTGGACACTTCACGCTGATAGCATTGGTGAGGTTCGGTGAGCAAATTCAGACCCTTTGAAGTCTTACTGCATGGTACCCATTCCATGGGTCCCAACTCTCCAGGTTTAAGGGATTCTTCCTTCCGTTAAAACATGCATGGGAAACACAGAGTATGGTCCACCTTGTGATTGGGAAACGTTTTCAAATGCATCTCAGTTTTCGTTCCCTGGTACTCGGGTTCACCATTCCAGACGCTTTACTAACACTCTCCCCACTTGGAGAGTCAGTGCCTTTAACCTCCGGTTTGGCACAGTTTGCAATTTCTGCGCAAGATGAACAGGAATAGGGAGAACCAATGAGAGACTAGCTGTAGGTGTCTGCACGGGCAAATGGAACGCTCATTTCCCACCAGGAAGAGGAATAAACCAAAGGCTCACCGTGCCCTGCCAGAAACAGATTAGGGCCTGAAGGAATCCTGCCGTTTTGTGGCCAGCTCACAAGAAAGCGAGTTGAAGAAAGGAGCTCAAGGGCACTGTAATTCACAAAACTGCAGTGTTATGAATGACAGCTATCGTCCAAAAATGTACTGAAGTAAGTCTTCGAAGAGGACTTGAAAGCGGGGCAGAATTTCAGGAAAACGATTTCAGGGGGTAGACTGGAACTGCACGTAAAGCATAGGAAAAGAGGCAGAATGTCGACAATGATACACTTGGCCAAAAAGGGTGTATGCTTTTTTTCCTGAATATATTCAGGAAAAAACGCATACGCCCTTTTTGGCCAACCAAGCAAGCGTGTAAAGAAAATCTGCACTACAATGAAGTTTCACTGCCCCCCGGTCAAAAGGGCCATCTGAAAAATGTGTAAAATCCAGAAAGGCAGGACAGGTCATGGAGAACAGGGAGCCTTGTTATGCTGATGGGCGGATGAAAATTGCCAACAGCCATTCTGGAGATGTGTATCGTGTTTCCTGAAACAGGTAGGAAACAAAGCAACACAGCCTATGGCACTTCCACTTATGGTCCTATAGCTTAGGGAAATTAAAATCAAACACACACAGCCACCGCAAATTTTCGGACGGCTCTGTTTACAAGAAACTCGTCTACGGTACAAGTTAAATATCCAAGAAAGCAACAAATGGATAAAGAAGTTGTGGTACGCACGTACAATGGAATATCACTCAGCAATGAAATCTAAGGCATCAGGTCCCTAGCGGCATAATGAGTGGATTCAGGTACCATGATTCTACGAGAAATAAGTCACACAGAAAAAGAAACATCATTAGATATCCCTAATACACGGAATGTAAACTTGGCTAAACATGAACTGAATTACAAAACAGAACAGGGTCTCAAATTGAGAAAACCATCTTATGCTTGCTTACGGGAAAAGGTGAGTTGGGGTGCTGCATAAAACCAGAGATTGAAATTAGCACAGATACCGTTCCATAAGCCAAATATATAATAGACAAGACCTACTCCTTGCTCAACGAAATGGACTCAACACCCCATATTCAACGCCTGGGAAGATACCTGACAAGTAAGAACCTTAAAACCCATGGATTTATATGTCTCCATAAAGAAATCAAGAGTGTGTACAGCGGCCTAAATGCAGCAGTGAAAATCCGATAAATCCCATTATCAAAATAAATTTCAAAAACAAAACACAATGACAGTGAAATAGAGAGCAATTCTTAAATAATTCATTAAGGTTTTGTGATGCAACCTGGATTTACCACTTCTACACCCAGAGCTGGGTGAGGCATAAGGCTGTACATTTCGGGCTGATAGCATTGGTGAGGTTCGGTGAGCAAACGCAGACCCTTTGAAGTCATACTTCATGGTACCCATTCCATGAGTCCCAACTCTCCAGGTTTAAGGGATTCTTCCTTCAGCTAAAACATGCATGGGAAACCCAGAGTATGATCCACCGTGTGATTGGGAAACGTTTTCAAATGCATCTCAGTTTTCGCCCCTGGTACTCGGGTTCACCATTCCAGACGCTTTACTAACACTCTCCCCACTTGGAGAGTCAGTGCCTTTAACCTCCTGTTTGGCACAGTTTTGCAATTTCTGCGCAATGTGAACAGGAATAGGCAGAACCAATGAGAGACTAGATGTAGGTGTCTGCACCGGCAAATGGAACGCTCATTTCCCAACAGGAAGAGGAATTAACCAAAGGCTCAGTGTGCCATGCCATAAAGAGATTATGGCGTGAAGCAATCCTGCGGTTTTGCGGCCAGCTCACAAGAAAGCGAGTTGAAGAAAGGAGCTCAGGGGCAGTGTAATTCAGAAACCTGCAGAGTTATGAATGACAGCTATCGTCCAAAAATGTACTGAAGTAAGTCTTCAAAGAGGACTTGAAAGCGGGGCAGAATTTCAGGAACACGATTTCAGGGGTAGACTGGAATTGCACTTAAAGCATAGGAAAAGAAGCAAAATGTCGACAATGATGCACTTGGCCAAAAAGGGCGTATGCGTTTTTTCCTGAATATATTCAGGAAAAAACGCATACGCACTTTTTGGCCAACTAAGCAAGCGTGTAAAGGAAATCTGCACTACAATGAAGTCTCACTGCCCCCCGGTCAAAAGGGCCATCTGAAAAAATTGTAAAATGCGGAAAGGCAGGACAGGTCATGGAGAACAGGGAGCCTTGTTATGCTGATGGGCGGGATGTAAATTGCCAACAACCACTCTGGAGAAGTGTATGGTGTTTCCAGAGACACGTAGGAAACAAAACAACACAGCCTATGGCACTTCGACTTATGCTCCTATAGCTTAGGGAAATTAAAATCAAAAAGACACAGCCACCCCAAAATTTGGGATGTCTCTGTTTACAAGAACGTCCTCTACGGTACAAGTTAAATATCCGAGAAAGCAAAAAATGGATAAAGGAGTCGTGGTACGCACGTACAGTGGAATATCACTCAGCAATGAAATCTACGTCATCAGGCCCGTAGCGGCATAATGAGTGGATTCAGGTACGATGTTTCTACGAGAAATAAGTCACACAGAAAAAGAAACATCATAAGATATCACTAATCCACGGAATGTAAACTTGGCTACACATGAACTGAATTACAAAACAGAACAGGGTCTCAAATTGAGAAAACCAACTGATGCTTGCTTATGGGGAAAGGTGAGTTGGGGTGCTGCATAAAACCAGAGATTGAAATTAGCACAGATACCGTTCCATAAACCAAATATATAATAGACAAGCCCTACTCCTTGCTCAACGAAATGGACTCAACACCCCATATTCAACTCCTGGGAAGATACCTGACAAGTAAAATCTTAAAACCCATGGATTTATATGTCTCCATAAGGAAATCAAGAGTGTGTACAGTGGCCTAAACGCAGCAATGAAAATCCGATAAATCCCATTATCAAAATAAATTTCAAAAACAAAACACAATGACAGTGAAATAGAGAACAATTCTTATATAATTCATTCAGGGCTTGTGATGCAACCTGGATTTACCACATCTACACACAGAGCTGCGTGAGACATAAGGCCGGACACTTCGGGCTGATAGCATTGGTGAGGTTCGGTGAGCAACGCAGACCCTTTGAAGTCATACTGCATGGTACCCATTCTATGGGTACCCACTCTCCAGGTTTAAGGGATTCTTCCTTCAGCTAAAACATGCATGGGAAACCCAGAATATGGACCACCGTGTGATTGGGAAACGTTTTCAAATGCATCTCAGTTTTCACCCCTGGTACTCGGGTTCACCATTCCAGACGCTTTACTAACACTCTCCCCACTTGGAGAGTCAGTGCCTTTAACCTCCTGTTTGGCACAGTTTGCAATTTCTGCACAAGATGAACAGGAATAGGGAGAACCAATGAGAGACTAGCTGTAGGTGTCTGCACGGGCAAATGGAATGCTCATTTCCCACCAGGAAGAGGAATTAACCGAAGACTCAACGTGCCCTGCCGGAAACAGATTAGGGCCTGAAGCAATCCTGCGGTTTGGCGGCCAGCTCACATGGAAGGGAGTTGCAGAAAGGAGCTCAGGGGCACTGTAATTCACAAACCTGCAGAGTTATGAATGACAGCTATCGTCCAAAATGTACTGAAGTAAGTCTTCGAAGAGGACTTGAAAGCGGGGCAGAATTTCAGGAAAACGATTTCAGGGGGTAGACTGGAATTGCGCTTAAAGCATAGGAATAGAGGCAGAATGTCGACAATGATGCACTTGGCTAAAAAGGGCATATGCGGTTTTTCCTGAATATATTCAGGAAAAAAAGCAAACGCACTTTTTGACCAACCAAGCAAGCGTGTAAATGAAATCGGCACTACAATGAAGTCTCACTGCCCCGTGGTCAAAAGGGCCATCTGAAAAAAGTGTAAAATCCTGAAAGGCAGGAAAGGTCATGGAGAACAGGGAGCCTTGTTATGCGTATGGGCGGGATGTAAATTGCCAACAGCCACTCTGGAGAAGTGTATGGTGTTTCCTGAAACAGGTAGGAAACAAAGCAACACAGCCTATGGTACTTCCACTTATGGTCCTATCGCTTAGGGAAATTAAAATCAAAAAGACTGAGCCACCCCAAAGTTTGGGACGGCACTGTTTACAAGAACCTCGTCTACGGTACAAGTTAAATATCCGAGAAAGCAAAAAATGGATAAAGAAGTTGTGGTACGCACGTACAATGGAATATCACTCAGCAATGAAATCTACGTCATCAGGACCCTAGCGGCATAATGAGTGGATTCAGGTACCATGATTCTACGAGAAATAAGTCACACAGAAAAAGAAACATCATTAGATATCCCTAATACACGGAGTGTAAACTTGGCTACACATGAACTGAATTACAAAACAGAGCAGGGTCTCAAATTGAGAAAACCAACTTATGCTTGCTTAAGGGGAAAGGTGAGTTGGGGTGCTGCATAAAACCAGAGATTGAAATTAGCACAGATACCGTTCCATAAGCCAAATATATAATAGACAAGACCTACTCCTTGCTCAACGAAATGGACTCAACACCCCATATTCAACGCCTGGCAAGATACCTGACAAGTAAGAATCTTAAAACCCATGGATTTATATGTCTCCATAAGGAAATCAAGAGCGTGTTCAGCGACATAAATGCAGCAGTGAAAATCCGATAAATCCCATTATCAAAATAAATTTCAAAACAAAACACAATGACAGTGAAATAGAGAGCAATTCTTAAATAATTCATTAAGGTCTTGTGATGCAACCTGGATTTACCTGTTCTACACCCAGAGCTGGGTGAGACATAAGGCTGGACACTTCGGGCTGATAGCATTGGTGAGGTTCGGTGAGCAAACGCAGACCCTTTGAAGTCATACTTCATGGTACCCATTCCATGAGTCCCAACTCTCCAGGTTTAAGGGATTCTTCCTTCAGCTAAAACATGCATGGGAAACGCAGACTATCGTCCGCCGTGTGATTGGGAAACGTTTTCAAATGCATCTCAGTTTTCGTCCCCTCGTACTCGGTTTTACCATTCCAGACGCTTTACTAACACTCTCCCCACTTGGAGAGTCAGTGCCTTTAACCTCCTGTTTGGCATTGTTTGGAATTTCTGCGCAAGATGAACAGGAATAGGGAGAACCAATGAGAGATTAGCTGTAGGTGTCTGCACGAACAAATTTAACGCTCATTTCCCACCAGGAAGAGCAATTCACCAAAGGCTCAGCATGCCCTGACGGAAACAGATTAGGGCCTGCAGCAATCCTGCGGTTTTGCGGCCAGCTCACAAGAAAGCGAGTTCAGGAAACGAGCTCAGGGGTACTGTAATTCACAAACCTGCAGAGTTATGAATGACAGCTATCGTCCAAAAATGTATTGAAGTAAGTCTTCGAAGAGGACTTGAAAGCGGGGCAAAATTTCAGGAAAACGATTTCAGGGGGTAGACTGGAATTGCACTTAAAGCATAGGAATAGAGGCAGAATGTCGACAATGATGCACTGGCCAAAAAGTGCGTCTGCGTTTTTTCCTGAATATATTCAGGAAAAAACGCATACGCCATTTTTGGCCAAGCAAGCAAGCAGGTAAATGAAATCTGCACTACAATGAAGTCTCACTGCCCCCCGGTTAAAAGGGACATCTGAAAAAGTGTAAAATCCAGAAAGGCAGGACAGGTCATGGAGAACAGGGAGCCTTGTTATGCTGATGGGGGGGATGTAAATTGCCAACAGCCACTCTGGAGAAGTGTATGGGGTTTCCTGAAACACGTAGGAAACAAAGCAACAGAGCCTATGGCACTTCCACTTATGATCCTACAGCTTAGGGAAATTAAAATCAAAAACACACAGCCACCCCAAAGTTTGGGACGGCTCTGTTTACAAGAACGTCGTCTACGGTACAAGTTAAATATCCCAGAATGTGAAAAATGGTTAAAGAAGTTGTGGTACGCACGTACAATGGAATATCACTCACCAATGAAATCTATGTCATCAGGCCCGTCGCGGCATATTGAGTGGATCTAGGTACGATGATTCTAAGTGAAATAAGTCACACAGAAAATGAAACATCATAAGATATCACTAATACACGGAATGTAAACTTGGCTACACATGAACTGAATTACAAAACAGAACAGGGTCTCAAATTTAGAACACCAACTTATGCTTGCTTATGGGGAAAGGTGAGGTGGGGTGCTGCATAAAACCAGAGATAGAAATTAGCACACATACCTTTCCATAAGCCAAATATGTAATAGTCAAGACCTACACCTTGCTCAACGAAATGGACTAAACACACCATATTCAACTCCTAGGATTACACATGACTAGTAAGAATCTTCAAACCTATGGATTTATATGTCTCCGTAAGAGAATCAAGTGTGTGTACAGCTGCATGAAGGCAGCAGAGAAAATCCGATAAATCCCATTATCAAAATAAACTACAAAAACAAACACAATGACAGTGAAATAGAGAGCAATTCTTAAATAATTCATTCAGGGCTTGTGATGCAACCTGGATTAACCACATCTACACCTAGAGCTGAGTGAGACATAAGGTTCGACACTTTGGGCTGATAGCATTGGTGAGGTTCGGTGAGAAAATGCAGGCCCTTAGAAGTCATACTGCATGGTACCCATTGCATGGGTCCCACCTCTCCAGGTTTAAGGGATTCTTCCTTCAGGTAAAACACGCATGGGAAACCCAGAATATGGTCCACCGTGTGACCGGGAAACCTTTTTACATGCATCTCAGTTTTCTTCCCCTCATACTCGGTTTTACCATTCCAGACACTTTACTAACTCTTTCCCCAATTGGAGAGTCAGTGCCTTTAACCTCCTGTTTGGCACAGTTTGGAATTTCTGAGCAAGATGAACAGGAATAGGGAGAACCAATGAGAGATTAGCTGTAGGTGTCTGCACGAGCAAATTTAACGCTCATTTCCCATCAGGAAGAGGAATTAGCCAAAGGCTCAACATGCCGTGCCGGAACCAGATTAGGGCCTGAAGCAATCCTGCGGTTTTGCGGCCAGCTCACAAGAAAGCGAGTTGAAGAATGGAGCTCAGGGGCACTGTAATTCACAAACCTGCAGAGTTATAAATGACAGCTATCGTCCAAAAATATATTGAAGTAAGGCTGCAAAGAGGACTTGAACGCGGGGCAGAATTCCAGGAATATGATTTCAGGAGGTAGACGGGAAGTCCTCTGAAAGTATAGGAGAAGAGGCAGAACTTCGACAATGATTCACTTGGTCAAAAAGGGCATATGCGTTACTTCCAGGGCCCTCATTAAAGAGGGTAGGAGGCTCCCAGCATGCTTCAGTGGCCAACAGAGGGCCTACGTCGCCAAGGCGACGTGAGCCATTCAGGCAGGAGTGACCTCACATCAGAGCGCCCACCTCACAGAAGGGTAAGGAACCCAGTCATGATCAGACTCACCAGAGTGCCCACATAAGCAAGGGGCTGGGAATCAGGCACGAGTGTCCTCACACCCGTGGGGCCACATCATCGAAAGTTGAGGTACCCAGCACATGTGGCCTCAAACCAGAAGTCCCACATCACCATGGGTCTCAGAGCGAGGCAGGCAGGATTAACCTCAAAACACATGGCCCATTGTATAAAAAGGTGAGGAATCCAGCAGTTGGAACATCCCAGCAGGCGGCCCAGAGCACCGAGGCTATGGGATCCAGGCAGTGATGAACTCACAACAGAGGGCCCTCATCGTGATACTGTAAGCAACCCAGCCGTTGTGACCTCAGAGCACAAGGCCCACATCCCCATGGGGAAGGGAACCAAGGAGGAGTGTCATCGCACCAGTGGGCACACAACAGAAAATGTGGGGAGCCCAGCAGTTAGGGCCGGATGCCAGAGGGCCCTCATCACTGAGGAGAGGAGGCTCCCAGCAAGCTCCAACTGCTACCAGAGGGCCGACGTCGCCAATGCGGGGTGTGCCAGCCAGGCAGGAGTGACCTCAGAGCAGAGGGCCAACCACACAAATGTGTGAGGAACCCAAAGAGGATCAGACTCTCACCAGAGGGCCCACATCACCAAGGGAATGGAAACCAGGCAGGAGTGTCCTCACACCAGTGGGGCCACATCACCGAAATGTGCGGACCCAGCACACGTGGCCTCAAACTACAGGACACACATCACCAAGGGGCTGGGAGTGAGGCAGGCAGGAGGAGCCTCAAAACAGAGGGCCCATTGCGTAAAAAAGGTGAGGAATCCCGCAGTTGGAACCTCCCAGCAGGCGGCCAGGAGCAGCGAGGCTATGGGATCCAGGCCTGACTGAACTCAAAACAGAGGGCCCTCATCATGAAACTGTGAGCAACCCAGCCGTTGGGACTTTAGAGCAGAAGGCCCACATTCCCATGTGGTTGGGAACTTGGCAGAAGTGTACTCGCACCACAGGGCGCACATCAGAGAATTTTGGGAACCCAGAAATTAGGGCCTGATGCCAGAGGGCCCTCATTACCAAGGGGAGGAGACCCCAAGCAGGCACCAATTCCCTATGGAGGGACCATGTCGCCAAGGTGACGTGCAACAGCCAGGCAGGAGTGACCTCACAGCTGAGGGCCTACCTCACAGAATGGTGAGGAACCCAGCCAGGATAAGACTCTCACCAGAGGGCCCACATCACCAAGGGCATCAGAACCAGGCAGGACTGTCTTCACACCAGGGTGACCACATCATAGAAAGGTGAGGAACCCAGCACATGTGGCCTAAACCAGAGGACCCAGATCTCCAAGGGGTTCGGAGTGAGGCAGGCATGAGTAGCCTCACAACACAGGGTGAATAGAATAAAAAAGCTGAGGAATCCTGCAGTGGGAACCTCCCAGTGGGCGGCCCAGAGCACCGAGTCTATGCGATCCAGGCCACAGTGAACTCACAGCAGAGGGCCCACATCATGAAACTGTGAGCAACCCAGCCGTTTGGACCTCAGAGCAGAAGGCCCACATCACCATGGGGTTGGGAACATGGCACGAGTGTCCTCGCACAACTTAGCACGTATCAGAAAATGTGGGTACCCAGCAGTTAGGGCCTGACGCCAGAGGGCCCTCATCACCGAGGGGAGGAGGCTCCCAGTAGGCTCCAACTGCCACAAGAGGGCCGACATTGCCAAGGCGGGGTGTGCCAGCCAGGCAGGAGTGACCTCACAGCAGAGGGCCCACCTCACAGAAGTGTGAGGAACCCAGCCAGGATCAGACTCTCACCAGAGGGCCCACATCACCAAGGGGATAGGAACCAGGCAGGAGTGTCCTCACACCAGTGGGGCCACATCATCGAAAGGTGAGGGACCCAGCACACGTGGCCTCAAACCAGAGGACACACATCACCAAGGGGCTGGGAGTGAGGCCGGCAGGAGGAGTCTCAAAACAGAGGGCCCATAGAAGGAAAAAGGTGAGGAATCCCGCAGTTGGAACTTCCCTGCAGGTGGCCAGGAGCAGCGAGGCTATGGGATCCATGCTGGAGTGAACTCACACCAGAGGGCCCTCATCAAGAAACTGAGCAACCCACGGTTGGGACCTCAGAGCAGAAGGCCCACATTCCCATGGGGTTGGGAACCTGGCAGGAGTGTACTAGCACCACAGGGCGCACAACAGAAAATTTTGGGAGCCCAGGAGTTAGGGTCTGACGCCAGAGGGCCCTCATTACCGAGGGGAGGAGACTCCCAGCAGGCACCAACTCCCAACTGAGGGCCCACGTCGCCAAGGTGACCTGGGCCAGCCAGGCAGGAGTGACCTCACAGCAGAGGGCCTACCTCACAGAAGGGTGAGGAACCCAGCCAGGATAAGACTCTCACCAGAGGGCCCACATCACCAAGGGGATCGGAACAAGGCAGGAGTGTCCTCACACCAGTGGGGCCACATCAGCGAAAGGTGAGGAACCCAGCACATGTGGCCTAAACCAGAGGACCCACATTTCCAAGGTGCTCCGAGTGAGGCAGGCAGGAGTAGCCTAACAACACAGGGCCCACAGAATAAAAAATGTGAGGAATCCAGCAGTTTGAACCTCCCAGCAGGTGGCCCAGAGCATGGAGTCTATGGGATCCAGGCCACAGTGAACTCACAGCAGAGGGCCCACATCATGAAACTGTGAGCAACCCAGCCAGTGGGACCTCAGAGCAGAAGGCCCACATCCCCATGGGGATGGGAACCTCGCAGGAGTGTCCTCGCACAACTTAGCATGTATCAGAAAATGTGGGAACCCAGCAGTTATGGCCTGACGCCAGAGGGCCCTCATCACTGAGGAGAGGAGGCTACCAGCAGGCTCCAAATGCCACCAGAGGGCCGACGTCACCAAGGCAATGGGAGTAAGCCAGGCAGGAGTCACCTCACAGCAGAGGGCCCACCTCACAGAAGTGTGAGGAGCCCAAACAGGATCAGACTCTAACCAGAGCGCCCACATCACCAATGGGATGGAAACCAGGCAGGAGTGTCCTCACACCAGTGGGGCCACATCAGCGAAAGGTGAGGAACACAGCACATGTGGCCTCAAACAAGGGGACACACATCACGAAAGGGCTGGGAGTGAGGCATGCAGGAGGAAACTCACAACAGAGCGCCCATAGAATAAAAAAGGTGAGGAACCCCGCAGTTGGAAGCTCCAAGCAGGTGGCCCAGAGCACCGAGGCTATGGGATCCATGCCGGAGTGAACTCACAGCAGAGGGCCCACATTCTGACACTGTGAGCAACCCAGCCGTTGGGACCACAGAGCAGAAAGCCCACATACCCATGGGGATGGGACCCTGGCTGGAGTGTACTCGCACGACAGGGCGCACATCAGAAAATTTTGGGAGCCCATGAGTTAGGGCCTGACGCCAGAGGGTCCTCATTACCGAGGGGAGGAGACTCCCAGCAGGCACCAACTCCCAACTGAGGGCCCACATCGCCAACGTGACGTGTGCCAGCCAGGCAGGAGTGACCTCACAGCAGAGGGCCCACCTCCCAGAAGTGTGAGGAATCCAGACAGGATCAGACTCTCACAAGAGGGCCCACATCATCAAGGGGATAGGAACCAGGCAGGAGTGTCCTCACATCAGTGGGGCCACATCATCGAAAGGCGAGGGACCCAGCATACGTGGCCTCAAACCAGAGGACACACATCACCAAGGGGCTGGGAGTGAGGCAGGCAGGAGGAGTCTCAAAACAGGGGGCCCATAGAAGAAAAAAGGTGAGGAATCCCGCAGTTGGAACCTCCCTGCAGGTGGCCAAGAGCAGCGAGGCTATGGGATCCAGGCCGGAGAGAACTCGCAGCAGAGGGCCCTCATCATGAAACTGAGTAACCCACGGTTGGGACCTCAGAGCAGAAGGCCCACATTCCCATGGGGTTGGGAACCTGGCAGGAGTGTACTCGAACCACAGGGCGCATATCAGAAAATATTGGGAGCCCAGGAGTTAGGGCCTGACGCCAGAGGGCCCTCATTACCGAGGGGAGGAGACACCCAGCAGGCACCAAATCCCACCAGAGGGCCGACGTCGCCAAGGCGGGGTGTGCCAGCCAGGCAGGAGTGACCTCAGAGAAGAGGGCCCACCTCACAGAAGTGTGAGGAACCCAACCAGGATCACACTCTCACCGGAGGGCCCACATCACCAAGGGGATGGGAACCAGGCAGGAGTGTCCTCACACCAGTGGGGCCACATCAGCCAAAGGTGAGGAACCCAGCACATGTGGCCTCAAACCAGAGGACACACATCACAAAGGGGCTAGGAGTGAGGCAGGTGTCTGGAGGGGCACATTTAACTCTAATTTCCCACCAGGAAGTGGAATGAACCAAAGTCTCAGAGTGCCGTGCCGGACCCTGATTACGGCCTGAAGCAAACCTGCGGTTCTGTGGCCAGTTTTCAAGGAAACGAGTTAAGAAAGGAAATCACGGGCACTGTAATTCACAAACCTGCAGAGTTATAAATGACAGCTATTGGCAAAAATATATGGAAGTAAGTCTGCAAAGAGGACTTGAAAACGAGGCAGAATTGCAGGAATCATATTTCAGGAGGTAGATTGGAATTGCATTTAAAGCATGTGAAAAGCGGCAGATCTTTGACAGTGATGCACTTGGACCAAAGTGCGTAAACATTTTTTCCTGAATATATTCAGGAAAAAACACATATGCCCTTTTTGGCCAACCAAGCACTCGAGCAATGGAAATCCGCACTACAATGAAGTCTCATTTCCCATTCGTCAAAAGGGCCATCTGAAAAAAGTGTAAAAACCAGAAACACAGGACAGGCCATGGAGAACAGGGAGCCTTGTTATGCTGATGGGCGGGATGTAAATGCCAACAGCCACTCTGGAGAAGTGTATGGTGTTTCCTGAAACACCTAAGAAACAAAGCAACGGAGACTACGGCACTTCCACTTATGGTCTTATAGATCACGGAAATTAAAATCAAAAACAGACAGCCACCCCAAAGTGTCAGACGGCTCTGTTTACAAGAACCTCGTCTACGGAACAAGTTAAATATCCCAGAAAGCGAAAAATGGATAAAGAAGTGTGGTACGTACGTACAAATGAATATCACTCACCAATGAAATCTATTTCATCAGGCCCGTCGCGGCATAATGAGTGGATTCAGGTACGATGATTCTAAGTGAAATAAGTCACACAGAAAATGAAACATCATAAGTTATCACTAATACACGGAATGTAAACTTGGCTACACATGAACTGAATTACAAAACAGAACAGGGTCTCAAATTTAGAAAACCAACTTATGCTTGCTTAAGGGGAAAAGTGAGTTGGGGTGCTGCATAAAAGCAGAGATAGAAATTAGCACAGATACCTTTCCATAAGCCAAATATGTAATAGTCAAGACCTACCCCTTGCTCAACGAAATGGACTAAACACCTCATATTCAACGCCTAGGAATACACCTGACTAGTAAGAATCTTCAAACCCATGGATTTATATGTCTCCTTAAGACAATCAAGCATGTGTACAGCTGCATGAACGCAGCAGAGAAAATCCAATAAATCCCGTTATCAAAATGAATTAGAAAAACAAAACACAATGAGAGTGAAATAGAGAGCAATTCTTAAATAATTCATTCAGGGCATGTGATCCAACCTGGATTTACCACATCTACATCCAGAGCTGGGTGAGACATAAGGCTGGACACTTCGTGCTGATAGCATTGGTGAGGTTCGGTGAGCAAACGCAGACCCTTTGAAGTCATACTGCATGGTACCCATTCCATGGCTCCCAACTCTCCAGGTTTAAGGGATTCTTCCTTCAGCTAAAACATGCATGGGAAACCCACAGAACTGTGCACTGTGTGACCGGGAAACGTTTTCAAATGCATCTCAGATTTCGTCCCCTGGTACTCGGGTTCATCATTCCAGACGCTTTACTAACACTCTCCCCACTTGGAGAGTCAGTGCCATTAACCTCCTGTTGGCACAGTTTGCAATTTCTGCGCAAGATGTACAGGAATAGGGAGAACCAATGAGAGACTAGCTGTAGGTGCCTGCATGGGCAAATGGAACGCTCATTTCCGACCAGGAAGAGGAATTAAACAAAGGCTCAGCATTCCCCCCCGGAAAGAGATTATGGCCTGAAGCAATCCTGCGGTTTTGCGGCCAGCTCACAAGAAAGAGAGTTGAAGAAAGGAGCTCAGGGGCACTGCAATTCACAAACCTGCAGAGTTATGAATGACAGCTATCGTCCAAAAATGTATTGAAGTAAGTCTTAGAAGAGGACTTGAAAGCGGGGCAGAATTTCAGGAAAACGATTTCAGGGGGTAGACTGGAATTGCACTTAAAGCATAGGAAAAGAGGCAGAATGTCGACAATGATGCACTTGGCCAAAAAGGGCGTATGCGTTTTTTCCTGAATATATTCAGGAAAAAACGCATACGCACTTTTTCGACAACCAAGCAAGCGTGTAAAGGAAATGTGCACTACAATGAAGTCTCACTGCCCCCCGGTCAAAAGGGCCATCTGAAAAATGTGTAAAATCCAGAAAGGCAGGACAGGTTTTGGAGAACAGGGAGCCTTGTTATGCTGATGGGCGGGATGTAAATTGCCAACAGCCACTCTGGAGAAATGTATGGTGTATCCTGAAACACGTAGGAAACAAAGCAACACAGCCTATGTCACTTCCACATATGGTCCTATAGTTTAAAGAAATTAAAATCAAAAACACACAGCCACCCCAAAGTTTGGGATGGCTCTGTTTACAAGAACCTTGTCTACGGTACAAGTTAAATATCCGAGAAAGGAAAAAATGGATAAAGAAGTTTTGGTACGCACGTACAATGGAATATCATTCAGCAATTAAATCTACGTCTTCAGGCCCGTAGCGGTATAATGAGTGGATTCAGGTACGATGATTCTACGAGAAATAAGTCACACAGAAAAATAAACATCATAAGATATCAGTAATACACGGAATGTAAACTTGGCTACACATAAACTGAATTACAAAACAGAACAGGGTCTCAAATTTAGAAAACCAACTTATGCTTGCTTATGGGGAAAGGTGAGTTGGGGTGCTGCATAAAACCAGAGATTGGAATTAGCACAGGTACCGTTCCATAAGCCAAATATATTATAGACAAGACCTACTACTTGCTCAACGAAATGGACTCAACACCCCATATTCAACGCCTGGCAAGATACCTGAGAAGTAAGAATCTTTAAAACCATGGATTTATATGTCTCCATAAGGAAAACAAGCGTGTGTACAGCAGCCTAAACGGAACAGTGAAAATCCGGTAAATCCCATTATCAAAATAAATTTCAAAAAAAAAAACACAATGACAGTGAAATAGAGAGCAATTCTTAAATAATTCATTCAGGGCTTGTGATGCAACCTGGATTTCCCACATCTACACCCAGAGCTGGGTGAGACATAAGGCTGGACACTTCGGGCTGATAGCATTGGTGAGGTTGGGTGAGCAGACGCAGACCCTTTGAAGTCATACTGCATGGTACCCATTCCATGGGTCCCAACTCTCCAGGTTTAAGGGACTCTTCCTTCAGCTAAAACATGCATGGGAAACCCAGACTATCGTCCGCCGTGTGATTGGGAAACGTTTTCAAATGCATCTCAGTTTTCGTCCCCTCGTACTCGGTTTTACCATTCCAGACGCTTTACTAACACTCTCCCCACTTGGAGAGTCAGTGCCTTTAACCTCCTGTTTGGCACAGTTTGGAATTTCTGCGCAAGATGAACAGGAATAGGGAGAACCAATGAGAGATTAGGTGTAGGTGTCTGCACGAACAAATTTAACGCTCATTTCCCACCAGGAAGAGGAATTCACCAAAGGCTCAGCGTGCCCTGACGGAAACAGATTAGGGCCTGCAGCAATCCTGCGGTTTTGCGGCCAGCTCACAAGAAAGCGAGTTGAGGAAACGAGCTCAGGGGTACTGTAATTCACAAACCTGCAGAGTTATGAATGACAGCTATCGTCCAAAAATGTATTGAAGTAAGTCTTCGAAGAGGACTTGAAAGCGGGGCAAAATTTCAGGAAAACGATTTCAGGGCGTAGACTGGAATTGCACTTAAAGCATAGGAATAGAGGCAGAATGTCGACAATGATGCACTGGACAAAAAGTGCGTATGCGTTTTTTCCTGAATATATTCAGGAAAAAACGCATACGCCATTTTTGGCCAAGCAAGCAAGCAGGTAAATGAAATCTGCACTACAATGAAGTCTCACTGCCCCCCGGTTAAAAGGGGCATCTGAAAAAGTGTAAAATCCAGAAAGGCAGGACAGGTCATGGAGAACAGGGAGCCTTGTTATGCTGATGGGGGGGATGTAAATTGCAAACAGCCACTCTGGAGAAGTGTATGGGGTTTCCTGAAACACGTAGGAAACAAAGCAACAGAGCCTATGGCACTTCCACTTATGGTCCTATAGCTTAGGGAAATTAAAATCAAAAACACACAGCCACCCCAAAGTTTGGGACGGCTCTGTTTACAAGAACGTCGTCTACGGTACAAGTTAAATATTCCAGAATGTGAAAAATGGTTAAAGAAGTTGTGGTACGCACGTACAATGGAATATCACTCACCAATGAAATCTATGTCATCAGGCCCGTCGCGGCATATTGAGTGGATCCAGGTACGATGATTCTAAGTGAAATAAGTCACACAGAAAATGAAACATCATAAGATATCACTAATACACGGAATGTAAACTTGGCTACACATGAACTGAATTACAAAACAGAACAGGGTCTCAAATTTAGAACACCAACTTATGCTTGCTTATGGGGAAAGGTGAGGTGGGGTGCTGCATAAAACCAGAGATAGAAATTAGCACACATACCTTTCCATAAGCCAAATATGTAATAGTCAAGACCTACACCTTGCTCAACGAAATGGACTAAACACACCATATTCAACTCCTAGGATTACACATGACTAGTAAGAATCTTCAAACCCATGGATTTATATGTCTCCGTAAGAGAATCAAGTGTGTGTACAGCTGCATGAAGGCAGCAAAGAAAACCCGATAAATCCCATTATCAAAATAAACTACAAAAACAAACACAATGAGAGTGAAATAGAGAGCAATTCTTAAATAATTCATTCAGGGCTTGTGATGCAACCTGGATTTACCACATCTACACCTAGAGCTGAGTGAGACATAAGGTTCGACACTTTGGGCTGATAGCATTGGTGAGGTTCGGTGAGAAAATGCAGGCCCTTAGAAGTCATACTGCATGGTACCCATTGCATGGGTCCCACCTCTCCAGGTTTAAGGGATTCTTCCTTCAGGTAAAACACGCATGGGAAACCCAGAATATGGTCCACCGTGTGACCGGGAAACCTTTTTACATGCATCTCAGTTTTCTTCCCCTCATACTCGGTTTTACCATTCCAGACACTTTACTAACTCTTTCCCCAATTGGAGAGTCAGTGCCTTTAACCTCCTGTTTGGCACAGTTTGGAATTTCTGAGCAAGATGAACAGGAATAGGGAGAACCAATGAGAGATTAGCTGTAGGTGTCTGCACGAGCAAATTTAACGCTCATTTCCCATCAGGAAGAGGAATTAGCCAAAGGCTCAACATGCCGTGCCGGAACCAGATTAGGGCCTGAAGCAATCCTGCGGTTTTGCGGCCAGCTCACAAGAAAGCGAGTTGAAGAATGGAGCTCAGGGGCACTGTAATTCACAAACCTGCAGAGTTATAAATGACAGCTATCGTCCAAAAATATATTGAAGTAAGGCTGCAAAGAGGACTTGAACGCGGGGCAGAATTCCAGGAATACGATTTCAGGAGGTAGACGGGAAGTCCTCTGAAAGTATAGGAGAAGAGGCAGAACTTCGACAATGATGCACTTGGTCAAAAAGGGCATATGCGTTTCTTCCAGGGCCCTCATTAAAGAGGGTAGGAGGCTCCCAGCATGCTTCAGTGGCCAACAGAGAGCCTACGTCGCCAAGGCGACGTGAGCCATTCAGGCAGGAGTGACCTCACATCAGAGCGCCCACCTCACAGAAGGGTAAGGAACCCAGTCATGATCAGACTCTCACCAGAGTGCCCACATAAGCAAGGGGCTGGGAATCAGGCACGAGTGTCCTCACACCCGTGGGGCCACATCATCGAAAGTTGAGGTACCCAGCACATGTGGCCTCAAACCAGAAGTCCCACATCACCATGGGTCTCAGAGCGAGGCAGGCAGGATTAACCTCAAAACACATGGCCCATTGTATAAAAAGGTGAGGAATCCAGCAGTTGGAACATCCCAGCAGGCGGCCCAGAGCACCGAGGCTATGGGATCCAGGCAGTGATGAACTCACAACAGAGGGCCCTCATCGTGATACTGTAAGCAACCCAGCCGTTGTGACCTCAGAGCACAAGGCCCACATCCCCATGGGGAAGGGAACCAAGCAGGAGTGTCATCGCACCAGTGGGCACACAACAGAAAATGTGGGGAGCCCAGCAGTTAGGGCCGGACGCCAGAGGGCCCTCATCACTGAGGAGAGGAGGCTCCCAGCAAGCTCCAACTGCTACCAGAGGGCCGACGTCGCCAATGCGGGGTGTGCCAGCCAGGCAGGAGTGACCTCAGAGCAGAGGGCCAACCACACAAAAGTGTGAGGAACCCAAAGAGGATCAGACTCTCACCAGAGGGCCCACATCACCAAGGGAATGGAAACCAGGCAGGAGTGTCCTCACACCAGTGGGGCCACATCACCGAAATGTGCGGACCCAGCACACGTGGCCTCAAACTACAGGACACACATCACCAAGAGGCTGGGAGTGAGGCAGGCAGGAGGAGCCTCAAAACAGAGGGCCCATTGCGTAAAAAAGGTGAGGAATCCCGCAGTTGGAACCTCCCAGCAGGCGGCCAGGAGCAGCGAGGCTATGGGATCCAGGCCTGACTGAACTCAAAACAGAGGGCCCTCATCATGAAACTGTGAGCAACCCAGCCGTTGGGACTTTAGAGCAGAAGGCCCACATTCCCATGTGGTTGGGAACTTGGCAGAAGTGTACTCGCACCACAGGGCGCACATCAGAGAATTTTGGGAACCCAGAAATTAGGGCCTGATGCCAGAGGGCCCTCATTACCAAGGGGAGGAGACCCCAAGCAGGCACCAATTCCCTATGGAGGGACCATGTCGCCAAGGTGACGTGCAACAGCCAGGCAGGAGTGACCTCACAGCTGAGGGCCTACCTCACAGAATGGTGAGGAACCCAGCCAGGATAAGACTCTCACCAGAGGGCCCACATCACCAAGGGCATCAGAACCAGGCAGGACTGTCTTCACACCAGGGTGACCACATCATAGAAAGGTGAGGAACCCAGCACATGTGGCCTAAACCAGAGGACCCAGATCTCCAAGGGGTTCGGAGTGAGGCAGGCATGAGTAGCCTCACAACACAGGGTGAATAGAATAAAAAAGCTGAGGAATCCTGCAGTGGGAACCTCCCAGTGGGCGGCCCAGAGCACCGAGTCTATGCGATCCAGGCCACAGTGAACTCACAGCAGAGGGCCCACATCATGAAACTGTGAGCAACCCAGCCGTTTGGACCTCAGAGCAGAAGGCCCACATCACCATGGGGTTGGGAACATGGCACGAGTGTCCTCGCACAACTTAGCACGTATCAGAAAATGTGGGTACCCAGCAGTTAGGGCCTGACGCCAGAGGGCCCTCATCACCGAGGGGAGGAGGCTCCCAGTAGGCTCCAACTGCCACAAGAGGGCCGACATTGCCAAGGCGGGGTGTGCCAGCCAGGCAGGAGTGACCTCACAGCAGAGGGCCCACCTCACAGAAGTGTGAGGAACCCAGCCAGGATCAGACTCTCACCAGAGGGCCCACATCACCAAGGGGATAGGAACCAGGCAGGAGTGTCCTCACACCAGTGGGGCCACATCATCGAAAGGTGAGGGACCCAGCACACGTGGCCTCAAACCAGAGGACACACATCACCAAGGGGCTGGGAGTGAGGCCGGCAGGAGGAGTCTCAAAACAGAGGGCCCATAGAAGGAAAAAGGTGAGGAATCCCGCAGTTGGAACTTCCCTGCAGGTGGCCAGGAGCAGCGAGGCTATGGGATCCATGCTGGAGTGAACTCACACCAGAGGGCCCTCATCAAGAAACTGAGCAACCCACGGTTGGGACCTCAGAGCAGAAGGCCCACATTCCCATGGGGTTGGGAACCTGGCAGGAGTGTACTAGCACCACAGGGCGCACAACAGAAAATTTTGGGAGCCCAGGAGTTAGGGTCTGACGCCAGAGGGCCCTCATTACCGAGGGGAGGAGACTCCCAGCAGGCACCAACTCCCAACTGAGGGCCCACGTCGCCAAGGTGACCTGGGCCAGCCAGGCAGGAGTGACCTCACAGCAGAGGGCCTACCTCACAGAAGGGTGAGGAACCCAGCCAGGATAAGACTCTCACCAGAGGGCCCACATCACCAAGGGGATCGGAACAAGGCAGGAGTGTCCTCACACCAGTGGGGCCACATCAGCGAAAGGTGAGGAACCCAGCACATGTGGCCTAAACCAGAGGACCCACATTTCCAAGGTGCTCCGAGTGAGGCAGGCAGGAGTAGCCTAACAACACAGGGCCCACAGAATAAAAAATGTGAGGAATCCAGCAGTTTGAACCTCCCAGCAGGTGGCCCAGAGCATGGAGTCTATGGGATCCAGGCCACAGTGAACTCACAGCAGAGGGCCCACATCATGAAACTGTGAGCAACCCAGCCAGTGGGACCTCAGAGCAGAAGGCCCACATCCCCATGGGGATGGGAACCTCGCAGGAGTGTCCTCGCACAACTTAGCATGTATCAGAAAATGTGGGAACCCAGCAGTTATGGCCTGACGCCAGAGGGCCCTCATCACTGAGGAGAGGAGGCTACCAGCAGGCTCCAAATGCCACCAGAGGGCCGACGTCACCAAGGCAATGGGAGTAAGCCAGGCAGGAGTCACCTCACAGCAGAGGGCCCACCTCACAGAAGTGTGAGGAGCCCAAACAGGATCAGACTCTAACCAGAGCGCCCACATCACCAATGGGATGGAAACCAGGCAGGAGTGTCCTCACACCAGTGGGGCCACATCAGCGAAAGGTGAGGAACACAGCACATGTGGCCTCAAACAAGGGGACACACATCACGAAAGGGCTGGGAGTGAGGCATGCAGGAGGAAACTCACAACAGAGCGCCCATAGAATAAAAAAGGTGAGGAACCCCGCAGTTGGAAGCTCCAAGCAGGTGGCCCAGAGCACCGAGGCTATGGGATCCATGCCGGAGTGAACTCACAGCAGAGGGCCCACATTCTGACACTGTGAGCAACCCAGCCGTTGGGACCACAGAGCAGAAAGCCCACATACCCATGGGGATGGGACCCTGGCTGGAGTGTACTCGCACGACAGGGCGCACATCAGAAAATTTTGGGAGCCCATGAGTTAGGGCCTGACGCCAGAGGGTCCTCATTACCGAGGGGAGGAGACTCCCAGCAGGCACCAACTCCCAACTGAGGGCCCACATCGCCAACGTGACGTGTGCCAGCCAGGCAGGAGTGACCTCACAGCAGAGGGCCCACCTCCCAGAAGTGTGAGGAATCCAGACAGGATCAGACTCTCACAAGAGGGCCCACATCATCAAGGGGATAGGAACCAGGCAGGAGTGTCCTCACATCAGTGGGGCCACATCATCGAAAGGCGAGGGACCCAGCATACGTGGCCTCAAACCAGAGGACACACATCACCAAGGGGCTGGGAGTGAGGCAGGCAGGAGGAGTCTCAAAACAGGGGGCCCATAGAAGAAAAAAGGTGAGGAATCCCGCAGTTGGAACCTCCCAGCAGGTGGCCAAGAGCAGCGAGGCTATGGGATCCAGGCCGGAGAGAACTCGCAGCAGAGGGCCCTCATCATGAAACTGAGTAACCCACGGTTGGGACCTCAGAGCAGAAGGCCCACATTCCCATGGGGTTGGGAACCTGGCAGGAGTGTACTCGAACCACAGGGCGCATATCAGAAAATATTGGGAGCCCAGGAGTTAGGGCCTGACGCCAGAGGGCCCTCATTACCGAGGGGAGGAGACACCCAGCAGGCACCAAATCCCACCAGAGGGCCGACGTCGCCAAGGCGGGGTGTGCCAGCCAGGCAGGAGTGACCTCAGAGAAGAGGGCCCACCTCACAGAAGTGTGAGGAACCCAACCAGGATCACACTCTCACCGGAGGGCCCACATCACCAAGGGGATGGGAACCAGGCAGGAGTGTCCTCACACCAGTGGGGCCACATCAGCCAAAGGTGAGGAACCCAGCACATGTGGCCTCAAACCAGAGGACACACATCACAAAGGGGCTAGGAGTGAGGCAGGTGTCTGGAGGGGCACATTTAACTCTAATTTCCCACCAGGAAGTGGAATGAACCAAAGTCTCAGAGTGCCGTGCCGGACCCTGATTACGGCCTGAAGCAAACCTGCGGTTCTGTGGCCAGTTTTCAAGGAAACGAGTTAAGAAAGGAAATCACGGGCACTGTAATTCACAAACCTGCAGAGTTATAAATGACAGCTATTGGCAAAAATATATGGAAGTAAGTCTGCAAAGAGGACTTGAAAACGAGGCAGAATTGCAGGAATCATATTTCAGGAGGTAGATTGGAATTGCATTTAAAGCATGTGAAAAGCGGCAGATCTTTGACAGTGATGCACTTGGACCAAAGTGCGTAAACATTTTTTCCTGAATATATTCAGGAAAAAACACATATGCCCTTTTTGGCCAACCAAGCACTCGAGCAATGGAAATCCGCACTACAATGAAGTCTCATTTCCCATTCGTCAAAAGGGCCATCTGAAAAAAGTGTAAAAACCAGAAACACAGGACAGGCCATGGAGAACAGGGAGCCTTGTTATGCTGATGGGCGGGATGTAAATGCCAACAGCCACTCTGGAGAAGTGTATGGTGTTTCCTGAAACACCTAAGAAACAAAGCAACGGAGACTACGGCACTTCCACTTATGGTCTTATAGATCACGGAAATTAAAATCAAAAACAGACAGCCACCCCAAAGTGTCGGACGGCTCTGTTTACAAGAACCTCGTCTACGGAACAAGTTAAATATCCCAGAAAGCGAAAAATGGATAAAGAAGTGTGGTACGTACGTACAAATGAATATCACTCACCAATGAAATCTATTTCATCAGGCCCGTCGCGGCATAATGAGTGGATTCAGGTACGATGATTCTAAGTGAAATAAGTCACACAGAAAATGAAACATCATAAGTTATCACTAATACACGGAATGTAAACTTGGCTACACATGAACTGAATTACAAAACAGAACAGGGTCTCAAATTTAGAAAACCAACTTATGCTTGCTTAAGGGGAAAAGTGAGTTGGGGTGCTGCATAAAAGCAGAGATAGAAATTAGCACAGATACCTTTCCATAAGCCAAATATGTAATAGTCAAGACCTACCCCTTGCTCAACGAAATGGACTAAACACCTCATATTCAACGCCTAGGAATACACCTGACTAGTAAGAATCTTCAAACCCATGGATTTATATGTCTCCTTAAGACAATCAAGCGTGTGTACAGCTGCATGAACGCAGCAGAGAAAATCCAATAAATCCCGTTATCAAAATGAATTAGAAAAACAAAACACAATGAGAGTGAAATAGAGAGCAATTCTTAAATAATTCATTCAGGGCATGTGATCCAACCTGGATTTACCACATCTACATCCAGAGCTGGGTGAGACATAAGGCTGGACACTTCGTGCTGATAGCATTGGTGAGGTTCGGTGAGCAAACGCAGACCCTTTGAAGTCATACTGCATGGTACCCATTCCATGGCTCCCAACTCTCCAGGTTTAAGGGATTCTTCCTTCAGCTAAAACATGCATGGGAAACCCACAGAACTGTGCACTGTGTGACCGGGAAACGTTTTCAAATGCATCTCAGATTTCGTCCCCTGGTACTCGGGTTCATCATTCCAGACGCTTTACTAACACTCTCCCCACTTGGAGAGTCAGTGCCATTAACCTCCTGTTGGCACAGTTTGCAATTTCTGCGCAAGATGTACAGGAATAGGGAGAACCAATGAGAGACTAGCTGTAGGTGCCTGCATGGGCAAATGGAACGCTCATTTCCGACCAGGAAGAGGAATTAAACAAAGGCTCAGCATTCCCCCCCGGAAAGAGATTATGGCCTGAAGCAATCCTGCGGTTTTGCGGCCAGCTCACAAGAAAGAGAGTTGAAGAAAGGAGCTCAGGGGCACTGCAATTCACAAACCTGCAGAGTTATGAATGACAGCTATCGTCCAAAAATGTATTGAAGTTAGTCTTAGAAGAGGACTTGAAAGCGGGGCAGAATTTCAGGAAAACGATTTCAGGGGGTAGACTGGAATTGCACTTAAAGCATAGGAAAAGAGGCAGAATGTCGACAATGATGCACTTGGCCAAAAAGGGCGTATGCGTTTTTTCCTGAATATATTCAGGAAAAAACGCATACGCACTTTTTCGACAACCAAGCAAGCGTGTAAAGGAAATGTGCACTACAATGAAGTCTCACTGCCCCCCGGTCAAAAGGGCCATCTGAAAAATGTGTAAAATCCAGAAAGGCAGGACAGGTTTTGGAGAACAGGGAGCCTTGTTATGCTGATGGGCGGGATGTAAATTGCCAACAGCCACTCTGGAGAAATGTATGGTGTATCCTGAAACACGTAGGAAACAAAGCAACACAGCCTATGTCACTTCCACATATGGTCCTATAGTTTAAAGAAATTAAAATCAAAAACACACAGCCACCCCAAAGTTTGGGATGGCTCTGTTTACAAGAACCTTGTCTACGGTACAAGTTAAATATCCGAGAAAGGAAAAAATGGATAAAGAAGTTTTGGTACGCACGTACAATGGAATATCATTCAGCAATTAAATCTACGTCTTCAGGCCCGTAGCGGTATAATGAGTGGATTCAGGTACGATGATTCTACGAGAAATAAGTCACACAGAAAAATAAACATCATAAGATATCAGTAATACACGGAATGTAAACTTGGCTACACATAAACTGAATTACAAAACAGAACAGGGTCTCAAATTTAGAAAACCAACTTATGCTTGCTTATGGGGAAAGGTGAGTTGGGGTGCTGCATAAAACCAGAGATTGGAATTAGCACAGGTACCGTTCCATAAGCCAAATATATTATAGACAAGACCTACTACTTGCTCAACGAAATGGACTCAACACCCCATATTCAACGCCTGGCAAGATACCTGAGAAGTAAGAATCTTTAAAACCATGGATTTATATGTCTCCATAAGGAAAACAAGCGTGTGTACAGCAGCCTAAACGGAACAGTGAAAATCCGGTAAATCCCATTATCAAAATAAATTTCAAAACAAAAAACACAATGACAGTGAAATAGAGAGCAATTCTTAAATAATTCATTCAGGGCTTGTGATGCAACCTGGATTTCCCACATCTACACCCAGAGCTGGGTGAGACATAAGGCTGGACACTTCGGGCTGATAGCATTGGTGAGGTTGGGTGAGCAGACGCAGACCCTTTGAAGTCATACTGCATGGTACCCATTCCATGGGTCCCAACTCTCCAGGTTTAAGGGACTCTTCCTTCAGCTAAAACATGCATGGGAAACCCAGACTATCGTCCGCCGTGTGATTGGGAAACGTTTTCAAATGCATCTCAGTTTTCGTCCCCTCGTACTCGGTTTTACCATTCCAGACGCTTTACTAACACTCTCCCCACTTGGAGAGTCAGTGCCTTTAACCTCCTGTTTGGCACAGTTTGGAATTTCTGCGCAAGATGAACAGGAATAGGGAGAACCAATGAGAGATTAGCTGTAGGTGTCTGCACGAACAAATTTAACGCTCATTTCCCACCAGGAAGAGGAATTCACCAAAGGCTCAGCGTGCCCTGACGGAAACAGATTAGGGCCTGCAGCAATCCTGCGGTTTTGCGGCCAGCTCACAAGAAAGCGAGTTCAGGAAACGAGCTCAGGGGTACTGTAATTCACAAACCTGCAGAGTTATGAATGACAGCTATCGTCCAAAAATGTATTGAAGTAAGTCTTCGAAGAGGACTTGAAAGCGGGGCAAAATTTCAGGAAAACGATTTCAGGGCGTAGACTGGAATTGCACTTAAAGCATAGGAATAGAGGCAGAATGTCGACAATGATGCACTGGACAAAAAGTGCGTATGCGTTTTTTCCTGAATATATTCAGGAAAAAACGCATACGCCATTTTTGGCCAAGCAAGCAAGCAGGTAAATGAAATCTGCACTACAATGAAGTCTCACTGCCCCCCGGTTAAAAGGGGCATCTGAAAAAGTGTAAAATCCAGAAAGGCAGGACAGGTCATGGAGAACAGGGAGCCTTGTTATGCTGATGGGGGGGATGTAAATTGCAAACAGCCACTCTGGAGAAGTGTATGGGGTTTCCTGAAACACGTAGGAAACAAAGCAACAGAGCCTATGGCACTTCCACTTATGGTCCTATAGCTTAGGGAAATTAAAATCAAAAACACACAGCCACCCCAAAGTTTGGGACGGCTCTGTTTACAAGAACGTCGTCTACGGTACAAGTTAAATATTCCAGAATGTGAAAAATGGTTAAAGAAGTTGTGGTACGCACGTACAATGGAATATCACTCACCAATGAAATCTATGTCATCAGGCCCGTCGCGGCATATTGAGTGGATCCAGGTACGATGATTCTAAGTGAAATAAGTCACACAGAAAATGAAACATCATAAGATATCACTAATACACGGAATGTAAACTTGGCTACACATGAACTGAATTACAAAACAGAACAGGGTCTCAAATTTAGAACACCAACTTATGCTTGCTTATGGGGAAAGGTGAGGTGGGGTGCTGCATAAAACCAGAGATAGAAATTAGCACACATACCTTTCCATAAGCCAAATATGTAATAGTCAAGACCTACACCTTGCTCAACGAAATGGACTAAACACACCATATTCAACTCCTAGGATTACACATGACTAGTAAGAATCTTCAAACCCATGGATTTATATGTCTCCGTAAGAGAATCAAGTGTGTGTACAGCTGCATGAAGGCAGCAAAGAAAACCCGATAAATCCCATTATCAAAATAAACTACAAAAACAAACACAATGAGAGTGAAATAGAGAGCAATTCTTAAATAATTCATTCAGGGCTTGTGATGCAACCTGGATTTACCACATCTACACCTAGAGCTGAGTGAGACATAAGGTTCGACACTTTGGGCTGATAGCATTGGTGAGGTTCGGTGAGAAAATGCAGGCCCTTAGAAGTCATACTGCATGGTACCCATTGCATGGGTCCCACCTCTCCAGGTTTAAGGGATTCTTCCTTCAGGTAAAACACGCATGGGAAACCCAGAATATGGTCCACCGTGTGACCGGGAAACCTTTTTACATGCATCTCAGTTTTCTTCCCCTCATACTCGGTTTTACCATTCCAGACACTTTACTAACTCTTTCCCCAATTGGAGAGTCAGTGCCTTTAACCTCCTGTTTGGCACAGTTTGGAATTTCTGAGCAAGATGAACAGGAATAGGGAGAACCAATGAGAGATTAGCTGTAGGTGTCTGCACGAGCAAATTTAACGCTCATTTCCCATCAGGAAGAGGAATTAGCCAAAGGCTCAACATGCCGTGCCGGAACCAGATTAGGGCCTGAAGCAATCCTGCGGTTTTGCGGCCAGCTCACAAGAAAGCGAGTTGAAGAATGGAGCTCAGGGGCACTGTAATTCACAAACCTGCAGAGTTATAAATGACAGCTATCGTCCAAAAATATATTGAAGTAAGGCTGCAAAGAGGACTTGAACGCGGGGCAGAATTCCAGGAATACGATTTCAGGAGGTAGACGGGAAGTCCTCTGAAAGTATAGGAGAAGAGGCAGAACTTCGACAATGATGCACTTGGTCAAAAAGGGCATATGCGTTTCTTCCAGGGCCCTCATTAAAGAGGGTAGGAGGCTCCCAGCATGCTTCAGTGGCCAACAGAGAGCCTACGTCGCCAAGGCGACGTGAGCCATTCAGGCAGGAGTGACCTCACATCAGAGCGCCCACCTCACAGAAGGGTAAGGAACCCAGTCATGATCAGACTCTCACCAGAGTGCCCACATAAGCAAGGGGCTGGGAATCAGGCACGAGTGTCCTCACACCCGTGGGGCCACATCATCGAAAGTTGAGGTACCCAGCACATGTGGCCTCAAACCAGAAGTCCCACATCACCATGGGTCTCAGAGCGAGGCAGGCAGGATTAACCTCAAAACACATGGCCCATTGTATAAAAAGGTGAGGAATCCAGCAGTTGGAACATCCCAGCAGGCGGCCCAGAGCACCGAGGCTATGGGATCCAGGCAGTGATGAACTCACAACAGAGGGCCCTCATCGTGATACTGTAAGCAACCCAGCCGTTGTGACCTCAGAGCACAAGGCCCACATCCCCATGGGGAAGGGAACCAAGCAGGAGTGTCATCGCACCAGTGGGCACACAACAGAAAATGTGGGGAGCCCAGCAGTTAGGGCCGGACGCCAGAGGGCCCTCATCACTGAGGAGAGGAGGCTCCCAGCAAGCTCCAACTGCTACCAGAGGGCCGACGTCGCCAATGCGGGGTGTGCCAGCCAGGCAGGAGTGACCTCAGAGCAGAGGGCCAACCACACAAAAGTGTGAGGAACCCAAAGAGGATCAGACTCTCACCAGAGGGCCCACATCACCAAGGGAATGGAAACCAGGCAGGAGTGTCCTCACACCAGTGGGGCCACATCACCGAAATGTGCGGACCCAGCACACGTGGCCTCAAACTACAGGACACACATCACCAAGAGGCTGGGAGTGAGGCAGGCAGGAGGAGCCTCAAAACAGAGGGCCCATTGCGTAAAAAAGGTGAGGAATCCCGCAGTTGGAACCTCCCAGCAGGCGGCCAGGAGCAGCGAGGCTATGGGATCCAGGCCTGACTGAACTCAAAACAGAGGGCCCTCATCATGAAACTGTGAGCAACCCAGCCGTTGGGACTTTAGAGCAGAAGGCCCACATTCCCATGTGGTTGGGAACTTGGCAGAAGTGTACTCGCACCACAGGGCGCACATCAGAGAATTTTGGGAACCCAGAAATTAGGGCCTGATGCCAGAGGGCCCTCATTACCAAGGGGAGGAGACCCCAAGCAGGCACCAATTCCCTATGGAGGGACCATGTCGCCAAGGTGACGTGCAACAGCCAGGCAGGAGTGACCTCACAGCTGAGGGCCTACCTCACAGAATGGTGAGGAACCCAGCCAGGATAAGACTCTCACCAGAGGGCCCACATCACCAAGGGCATCAGAACCAGGCAGGACTGTCTTCACACCAGGGTGACCACATCATAGAAAGGTGAGGAACCCAGCACATGTGGCCTAAACCAGAGGACCCAGATCTCCAAGGGGTTCGGAGTGAGGCAGGCATGAGTAGCCTCACAACACAGGGTGAATAGAATAAAAAAGCTGAGGAATCCTGCAGTGGGAACCTCCCAGTGGGCGGCCCAGAGCACCGAGTCTATGCGATCCAGGCCACAGTGAACTCACAGCAGAGGGCCCACATCATGAAACTGTGAGCAACCCAGCCGTTTGGACCTCAGAGCAGAAGGCCCACATCACCATGGGGTTGGGAACATGGCACGAGTGTCCTCGCACAACTTAGCACGTATCAGAAAATGTGGGTACCCAGCAGTTAGGGCCTGACGCCAGAGGGCCCTCATCACCGAGGGGAGGAGGCTCCCAGTAGGCTCCAACTGCCACAAGAGGGCCGACATTGCCAAGGCGGGGTGTGCCAGCCAGGCAGGAGTGACCTCACAGCAGAGGGCCCACCTCACAGAAGTGTGAGGAACCCAGCCAGGATCAGACTCTCACCAGAGGGCCCACATCACCAAGGGGATAGGAACCAGGCAGGAGTGTCCTCACACCAGTGGGGCCACATCATCGAAAGGTGAGGGACCCAGCACACGTGGCCTCAAACCAGAGGACACACATCACCAAGGGGCTGGGAGTGAGGCCGGCAGGAGGAGTCTCAAAACAGAGGGCCCATAGAAGGAAAAAGGTGAGGAATCCCGCAGTTGGAACTTCCCTGCAGGTGGCCAGGAGCAGCGAGGCTATGGGATCCATGCTGGAGTGAACTCACACCAGAGGGCCCTCATCAAGAAACTGAGCAACCCACGGTTGGGACCTCAGAGCAGAAGGCCCACATTCCCATGGGGTTGGGAACCTGGCAGGAGTGTACTAGCACCACAGGGCGCACAACAGAAAATTTTGGGAGCCCAGGAGTTAGGGTCTGACGCCAGAGGGCCCTCATTACCGAGGGGAGGAGACTCCCAGCAGGCACCAACTCCCAACTGAGGGCCCACGTCGCCAAGGTGACCTGGGCCAGCCAGGCAGGAGTGACCTCACAGCAGAGGGCCTACCTCACAGAAGGGTGAGGAACCCAGCCAGGATAAGACTCTCACCAGAGGGCCCACATCACCAAGGGGATCGGAACAAGGCAGGAGTGTCCTCACACCAGTGGGGCCACATCAGCGAAAGGTGAGGAACCCAGCACATGTGGCCTAAACCAGAGGACCCACATTTCCAAGGTGCTCCGAGTGAGGCAGGCAGGAGTAGCCTAACAACACAGGGCCCACAGAATAAAAAATGTGAGGAATCCAGCAGTTTGAACCTCCCAGCAGGTGGCCCAGAGCATGGAGTCTATGGGATCCAGGCCACAGTGAACTCACAGCAGAGGGCCCACATCATGAAACTGTGAGCAACCCAGCCAGTGGGACCTCAGAGCAGAAGGCCCACATCCCCATGGGGATGGGAACCTCGCAGGAGTGTCCTCGCACAACTTAGCATGTATCAGAAAATGTGGGAACCCAGCAGTTATGGCCTGACGCCAGAGGGCCCTCATCACTGAGGAGAGGAGGCTACCAGCAGGCTCCAAATGCCACCAGAGGGCCGACGTCACCAAGGCAATGGGAGTAAGCCAGGCAGGAGTCACCTCACAGCAGAGGGCCCACCTCACAGAAGTGTGAGGAGCCCAAACAGGATCAGACTCTAACCAGAGCGCCCACATCACCAATGGGATGGAAACCAGGCAGGAGTGTCCTCACACCAGTGGGGCCACATCAGCGAAAGGTGAGGAACACAGCACATGTGGCCTCAAACAAGGGGACACACATCACGAAAGGGCTGGGAGTGAGGCATGCAGGAGGAAACTCACAACAGAGCGCCCATAGAATAAAAAAGGTGAGGAACCCCGCAGTTGGAAGCTCCAAGCAGGTGGCCCAGAGCACCGAGGCTATGGGATCCATGCCGGAGTGAACTCACAGCAGAGGGCCCACATTCTGACACTGTGAGCAACCCAGCCGTTGGGACCACAGAGCAGAAAGCCCACATACCCATGGGGATGGGACCCTGGCTGGAGTGTACTCGCACGACAGGGCGCACATCAGAAAATTTTGGGAGCCCATGAGTTAGGGCCTGACGCCAGAGGGTCCTCATTACCGAGGGGAGGAGACTCCCAGCAGGCACCAACTCCCAACTGAGGGCCCACATCGCCAACGTGACGTGTGCCAGCCAGGCAGGAGTGACCTCACAGCAGAGGGCCCACCTCCCAGAAGTGTGAGGAATCCAGACAGGATCAGACTCTCACAAGAGGGCCCACATCATCAAGGGGATAGGAACCAGGCAGGAGTGTCCTCACATCAGTGGGGCCACATCATCGAAAGGCGAGGGACCCAGCATACGTGGCCTCAAACCAGAGGACACACATCACCAAGGGGCTGGGAGTGAGGCAGGCAGGAGGAGTCTCAAAACAGGGGGCCCATAGAAGAAAAAAGGTGAGGAATCCCGCAGTTGGAACCTCCCAGCAGGTGGCCAAGAGCAGCGAGGCTATGGGATCCAGGCCGGAGAGAACTCGCAGCAGAGGGCCCTCATCATGAAACTGAGTAACCCACGGTTGGGACCTCAGAGCAGAAGGCCCACATTCCCATGGGGTTGGGAACCTGGCAGGAGTGTACTCGAACCACAGGGCGCATATCAGAAAATATTGGGAGCCCAGGAGTTAGGGCCTGACGCCAGAGGGCCCTCATTACCGAGGGGAGGAGACACCCAGCAGGCACCAAATCCCACCAGAGGGCCGACGTCGCCAAGGCGGGGTGTGCCAGCCAGGCAGGAGTGACCTCAGAGAAGAGGGCCCACCTCACAGAAGTGTGAGGAACCCAACCAGGATCACACTCTCACCGGAGGGCCCACATCACCAAGGGGATGGGAACCAGGCAGGAGTGTCCTCACACCAGTGGGGCCACATCAGCCAAAGGTGAGGAACCCAGCACATGTGGCCTCAAACCAGAGGACACACATCACAAAGGGGCTAGGAGTGAGGCAGGTGTCTGGAGGGGCACATTTAACTCTAATTTCCCACCAGGAAGTGGAATGAACCAAAGTCTCAGAGTGCCGTGCCGGACCCTGATTACGGCCTGAAGCAAACCTGCGGTTCTGTGGCCAGTTTTCAAGGAAACGAGTTAAGAAAGGAAATCACGGGCACTGTAATTCACAAACCTGCAGAGTTATAAATGACAGCTATTGGCAAAAATATATGGAAGTAAGTCTGCAAAGAGGACTTGAAAACGAGGCAGAATTGCAGGAATCATATTTCAGGAGGTAGATTGGAATTGCATTTAAAGCATGTGAAAAGCGGCAGATCTTTGACAGTGATGCACTTGGACCAAAGTGCGTAAACATTTTTTCCTGAATATATTCAGGAAAAAACACATATGCCCTTTTTGGCCAACCAAGCACTCGAGCAATGGAAATCCGCACTACAATGAAGTCTCATTTCCCATTCGTCAAAAGGGCCATCTGAAAAAAGTGTAAAAACCAGAAACACAGGACAGGCCATGGAGAACAGGGAGCCTTGTTATGCTGATGGGCGGGATGTAAATGCCAACAGCCACTCTGGAGAAGTGTATGGTGTTTCCTGAAACACCTAAGAAACAAAGCAACGGAGACTACGGCACTTCCACTTATGGTCTTATAGATCACGGAAATTAAAATCAAAAACAGACAGCCACCCCAAAGTGTCGGACGGCTCTGTTTACAAGAACCTCGTCTACGGAACAAGTTAAATATCCCAGAAAGCGAAAAATGGATAAAGAAGTGTGGTACGTACGTACAAATGAATATCACTCACCAATGAAATCTATTTCATCAGGCCCGTCGCGGCATAATGAGTGGATTCAGGTACGATGATTCTAAGTGAAATAAGTCACACAGAAAATGAAACATCATAAGTTATCACTAATACACGGAATGTAAACTTGGCTACACATGAACTGAATTACAAAACAGAACAGGGTCTCAAATTTAGAAAACCAACTTATGCTTGCTTAAGGGGAAAAGTGAGTTGGGGTGCTGCATAAAAGCAGAGATAGAAATTAGCACAGATACCTTTCCATAAGCCAAATATGTAATAGTCAAGACCTACCCCTTGCTCAACGAAATGGACTAAACACCTCATATTCAACGCCTAGGAATACACCTGACTAGTAAGAATCTTCAAACCCATGGATTTATATGTCTCCTTAAGACAATCAAGCGTGTGTACAGCTGCATGAACGCAGCAGAGAAAATCCAATAAATCCCGTTATCAAAATGAATTAGAAAAACAAAACACAATGAGAGTGAAATAGAGAGCAATTCTTAAATAATTCATTCAGGGCATGTGATCCAACCTGGATTTACCACATCTACATCCAGAGCTGGGTGAGACATAAGGCTGGACACTTCGTGCTGATAGCATTGGTGAGGTTCGGTGAGCAAACGCAGACCCTTTGAAGTCATACTGCATGGTACCCATTCCATGGCTCCCAACTCTCCAGGTTTAAGGGATTCTTCCTTCAGCTAAAACATGCATGGGAAACCCACAGAACTGTGCACTGTGTGACCGGGAAACGTTTTCAAATGCATCTCAGATTTCGTCCCCTGGTACTCGGGTTCATCATTCCAGACGCTTTACTAACACTCTCCCCACTTGGAGAGTCAGTGCCATTAACCTCCTGTTGGCACAGTTTGCAATTTCTGCGCAAGATGTACAGGAATAGGGAGAACCAATGAGAGACTAGCTGTAGGTGCCTGCATGGGCAAATGGAACGCTCATTTCCGACCAGGAAGAGGAATTAAACAAAGGCTCAGCATTCCCCCCCGGAAAGAGATTATGGCCTGAAGCAATCCTGCGGTTTTGCGGCCAGCTCACAAGAAAGAGAGTTGAAGAAAGGAGCTCAGGGGCACTGCAATTCACAAACCTGCAGAGTTATGAATGACAGCTATCGTCCAAAAATGTATTGAAGTTAGTCTTAGAAGAGGACTTGAAAGCGGGGCAGAATTTCAGGAAAACGATTTCAGGGGGTAGACTGGAATTGCACTTAAAGCATAGGAAAAGAGGCAGAATGTCGACAATGATGCACTTGGCCAAAAAGGGCGTATGCGTTTTTTCCTGAATATATTCAGGAAAAAACGCATACGCACTTTTTCGACAACCAAGCAAGCGTGTAAAGGAAATGTGCACTACAATGAAGTCTCACTGCCCCCCGGTCAAAAGGGCCATCTGAAAAATGTGTAAAATCCAGAAAGGCAGGACAGGTTTTGGAGAACAGGGAGCCTTGTTATGCTGATGGGCGGGATGTAAATTGCCAACAGCCACTCTGGAGAAATGTATGGTGTATCCTGAAACACGTAGGAAACAAAGCAACACAGCCTATGTCACTTCCACATATGGTCCTATAGTTTAAAGAAATTAAAATCAAAAACACACAGCCACCCCAAAGTTTGGGATGGCTCTGTTTACAAGAACCTTGTCTACGGTACAAGTTAAATATCCGAGAAAGGAAAAAATGGATAAAGAAGTTTTGGTACGCACGTACAATGGAATATCATTCAGCAATTAAATCTACGTCTTCAGGCCCGTAGCGGTATAATGAGTGGATTCAGGTACGATGATTCTACGAGAAATAAGTCACACAGAAAAATAAACATCATAAGATATCAGTAATACACGGAATGTAAACTTGGCTACACATAAACTGAATTACAAAACAGAACAGGGTCTCAAATTTAGAAAACCAACTTATGCTTGCTTATGGGGAAAGGTGAGTTGGGGTGCTGCATAAAACCAGAGATTGGAATTAGCACAGGTACCGTTCCATAAGCCAAATATATTATAGACAAGACCTACTACTTGCTCAACGAAATGGACTCAACACCCCATATTCAACGCCTGGCAAGATACCTGAGAAGTAAGAATCTTTAAAACCATGGATTTATATGTCTCCATAAGGAAAACAAGCGTGTGTACAGCAGCCTAAACGGAACAGTGAAAATCCGGTAAATCCCATTATCAAAATAAATTTCAAAACAAAAAACACAATGACAGTGAAATAGAGAGCAATTCTTAAATAATTCATTCAGGGCTTGTGATGCAACCTGGATTTCCCACATCTACACCCAGAGCTGGGTGAGACATAAGGCTGGACACTTCGGGCTGATAGCATTGGTGAGGTTGGGTGAGCAGACGCAGACCCTTTGAAGTCATACTGCATGGTACCCATTCCATGGGTCCCAACTCTCCAGGTTTAAGGGACTCTTCCTTCAGCTAAAACATGCATGGGAAACCCAGACTATCGTCCGCCGTGTGATTGGGAAACGTTTTCAAATGCATCTCAGTTTTCGTCCCCTCGTACTCGGTTTTACCATTCCAGACGCTTTACTAACACTCTCCCCACTTGGAGAGTCAGTGCCTTTAACCTCCTGTTTGGCACAGTTTGGAATTTCTGCGCAAGATGAACAGGAATAGGGAGAACCAATGAGAGATTAGCTGTAGGTGTCTGCACGAACAAATTTAACGCTCATTTCCCACCAGGAAGAGGAATTCACCAAAGGCTCAGCGTGCCCTGACGGAAACAGATTAGGGCCTGCAGCAATCCTGCGGTTTTGCGGCCAGCTCACAAGAAAGCGAGTTCAGGAAACGAGCTCAGGGGTACTGTAATTCACAAACCTGCAGAGTTATGAATGACAGCTATCGTCCAAAAATGTATTGAAGTAAGTCTTCGAAGAGGACTTGAAAGCGGGGCAAAATTTCAGGAAAACGATTTCAGGGCGTAGACTGGAATTGCACTTAAAGCATAGGAATAGAGGCAGAATGTCGACAATGATGCACTGGACAAAAAGTGCGTATGCGTTTTTTCCTGAATATATTCAGGAAAAAACGCATACGCCATTTTTGGCCAAGCAAGCAAGCAGGTAAATGAAATCTGCACTACAATGAAGTCTCACTGCCCCCCGGTTAAAAGGGGCATCTGAAAAAGTGTAAAATCCAGAAAGGCAGGACAGGTCATGGAGAACAGGGAGCCTTGTTATGCTGATGGGGGGGATGTAAATTGCAAACAGCCACTCTGGAGAAGTGTATGGGGTTTCCTGAAACACGTAGGAAACAAAGCAACAGAGCCTATGGCACTTCCACTTATGGTCCTATAGCTTAGGGAAATTAAAATCAAAAACACACAGCCACCCCAAAGTTTGGGACGGCTCTGTTTACAAGAACGTCGTCTACGGTACAAGTTAAATATTCCAGAATGTGAAAAATGGTTAAAGAAGTTGTGGTACGCACGTACAATGGAATATCACTCACCAATGAAATCTATGTCATCAGGCCCGTCGCGGCATATTGAGTGGATCCAGGTACGATGATTCTAAGTGAAATAAGTCACACAGAAAATGAAACATCATAAGATATCACTAATACACGGAATGTAAACTTGGCTACACATGAACTGAATTACAAAACAGAACAGGGTCTCAAATTTAGAACACCAACTTATGCTTGCTTATGGGGAAAGGTGAGGTGGGGTGCTGCATAAAACCAGAGATAGAAATTAGCACACATACCTTTCCATAAGCCAAATATGTAATAGTCAAGACCTACACCTTGCTCAACGAAATGGACTAAACACACCATATTCAACTCCTAGGATTACACATGACTAGTAAGAATCTTCAAACCCATGGATTTATATGTCTCCGTAAGAGAATCAAGTGTGTGTACAGCTGCATGAAGGCAGCAAAGAAAACCCGATAAATCCCATTATCAAAATAAACTACAAAAACAAACACAATGAGAGTGAAATAGAGAGCAATTCTTAAATAATTCATTCAGGGCTTGTGATGCAACCTGGATTTACCACATCTACACCTAGAGCTGAGTGAGACATAAGGTTCGACACTTTGGGCTGATAGCATTGGTGAGGTTCGGTGAGAAAATGCAGGCCCTTAGAAGTCATACTGCATGGTACCCATTGCATGGGTCCCACCTCTCCAGGTTTAAGGGATTCTTCCTTCAGGTAAAACACGCATGGGAAACCCAGAATATGGTCCACCGTGTGACCGGGAAACCTTTTTACATGCATCTCAGTTTTCTTCCCCTCATACTCGGTTTTACCATTCCAGACACTTTACTAACTCTTTCCCCAATTGGAGAGTCAGTGCCTTTAACCTCCTGTTTGGCACAGTTTGGAATTTCTGAGCAAGATGAACAGGAATAGGGAGAACCAATGAGAGATTAGCTGTAGGTGTCTGCACGAGCAAATTTAACGCTCATTTCCCATCAGGAAGAGGAATTAGCCAAAGGCTCAACATGCCGTGCCGGAACCAGATTAGGGCCTGAAGCAATCCTGCGGTTTTGCGGCCAGCTCACAAGAAAGCGAGTTGAAGAATGGAGCTCAGGGGCACTGTAATTCACAAACCTGCAGAGTTATAAATGACAGCTATCGTCCAAAAATATATTGAAGTAAGGCTGCAAAGAGGACTTGAACGCGGGGCAGAATTCCAGGAATACGATTTCAGGAGGTAGACGGGAAGTCCTCTGAAAGTATAGGAGAAGAGGCAGAACTTCGACAATGATGCACTTGGTCAAAAAGGGCATATGCGTTTCTTCCAGGGCCCTCATTAAAGAGGGTAGGAGGCTCCCAGCATGCTTCAGTGGCCAACAGAGAGCCTACGTCGCCAAGGCGACGTGAGCCATTCAGGCAGGAGTGACCTCACATCAGAGCGCCCACCTCACAGAAGGGTAAGGAACCCAGTCATGATCAGACTCTCACCAGAGTGCCCACATAAGCAAGGGGCTGGGAATCAGGCACGAGTGTCCTCACACCCGTGGGGCCACATCATCGAAAGTTGAGGTACCCAGCACATGTGGCCTCAAACCAGAAGTCCCACATCACCATGGGTCTCAGAGCGAGGCAGGCAGGATTAACCTCAAAACACATGGCCCATTGTATAAAAAGGTGAGGAATCCAGCAGTTGGAACATCCCAGCAGGCGGCCCAGAGCACCGAGGCTATGGGATCCAGGCAGTGATGAACTCACAACAGAGGGCCCTCATCGTGATACTGTAAGCAACCCAGCCGTTGTGACCTCAGAGCACAAGGCCCACATCCCCATGGGGAAGGGAACCAAGCAGGAGTGTCATCGCACCAGTGGGCACACAACAGAAAATGTGGGGAGCCCAGCAGTTAGGGCCGGATGCCAGAGGGCCCTCATCACTGAGGAGAGGAGGCTCCCAGCAAGCTCCAACTGCTACCAGAGGGCCGACGTCGCCAATGCGGGGTGTGCCAGCCAGGCAGGAGTGACCTCAGAGCAGAGGGCCAACCACACAAAAGTGTGAGGAACCCAAAGAGGATCAGACTCTCACCAGAGGGCCCACATCACCAAGGGAATGGAAACCAGGCAGGAGTGTCCTCACACCAGTGGGGCCACATCACCGAAATGTGCGGACCCAGCACACGTGGCCTCAAACTACAGGACACACATCACCAAGAGGCTGGGAGTGAGGCAGGCAGGAGGAGCCTCAAAACAGAGGGCCCATTGCGTAAAAAAGGTGAGGAATCCCGCAGTTGGAACCTCCCAGCAGGCGGCCAGGAGCAGCGAGGCTATGGGATCCAGGCCTGACTGAACTCAAAACAGAGGGCCCTCATCATGAAACTGTGAGCAACCCAGCCGTTGGGACTTTAGAGCAGAAGGCCCACATTCCCATGTGGTTGGGAACTTGGCAGAAGTGTACTCGCACCACAGGGCGCACATCAGAGAATTTTGGGAACCCAGAAATTAGGGCCTGATGCCAGAGGGCCCTCATTACCAAGGGGAGGAGACCCCAAGCAGGCACCAATTCCCTATGGAGGGACCATGTCGCCAAGGTGACGTGCAACAGCCAGGCAGGAGTGACCTCACAGCTGAGGGCCTACCTCACAGAATGGTGAGGAACCCAGCCAGGATAAGACTCTCACCAGAGGGCCCACATCACCAAGGGCATCAGAACCAGGCAGGACTGTCTTCACACCAGGGTGACCACATCATAGAAAGGTGAGGAACCCAGCACATGTGGCCTAAACCAGAGGACCCAGATCTCCAAGGGGTTCGGAGTGAGGCAGGCATGAGTAGCCTCACAACACAGGGTGAATAGAATAAAAAAGCTGAGGAATCCTGCAGTGGGAACCTCCCAGTGGGCGGCCCAGAGCACCGAGTCTATGCGATCCAGGCCACAGTGAACTCACAGCAGAGGGCCCACATCATGAAACTGTGAGCAACCCAGCCGTTTGGACCTCAGAGCAGAAGGCCCACATCACCATGGGGTTGGGAACATGGCACGAGTGTCCTCGCACAACTTAGCACGTATCAGAAAATGTGGGTACCCAGCAGTTAGGGCCTGACGCCAGAGGGCCCTCATCACCGAGGGGAGGAGGCTCCCAGTAGGCTCCAACTGCCACAAGAGGGCCGACATTGCCAAGGCGGGGTGTGCCAGCCAGGCAGGAGTGACCTCACAGCAGAGGGCCCACCTCACAGAAGTGTGAGGAACCCAGCCAGGATCAGACTCTCACCAGAGGGCCCACATCACCAAGGGGATAGGAACCAGGCAGGAGTGTCCTCACACCAGTGGGGCCACATCATCGAAAGGTGAGGGACCCAGCACACGTGGCCTCAAACCAGAGGACACACATCACCAAGGGGCTGGGAGTGAGGCCGGCAGGAGGAGTCTCAAAACAGAGGGCCCATAGAAGGAAAAAGGTGAGGAATCCCGCAGTTGGAACTTCCCTGCAGGTGGCCAGGAGCAGCGAGGCTATGGGATCCATGCTGGAGTGAACTCACACCAGAGGGCCCTCATCAAGAAACTGAGCAACCCACGGTTGGGACCTCAGAGCAGAAGGCCCACATTCCCATGGGGTTGGGAACCTGGCAGGAGTGTACTAGCACCACAGGGCGCACAACAGAAAATTTTGGGAGCCCAGGAGTTAGGGTCTGACGCCAGAGGGCCCTCATTACCGAGGGGAGGAGACTCCCAGCAGGCACCAACTCCCAACTGAGGGCCCACGTCGCCAAGGTGACCTGGGCCAGCCAGGCAGGAGTGACCTCACAGCAGAGGGCCTACCTCACAGAAGGGTGAGGAACCCAGCCAGGATAAGACTCTCACCAGAGGGCCCACATCACCAAGGGGATCGGAACAAGGCAGGAGTGTCCTCACACCAGTGGGGCCACATCAGCGAAAGGTGAGGAACCCAGCACATGTGGCCTAAACCAGAGGACCCACATTTCCAAGGTGCTCCGAGTGAGGCAGGCAGGAGTAGCCTAACAACACAGGGCCCACAGAATAAAAAATGTGAGGAATCCAGCAGTTTGAACCTCCCAGCAGGTGGCCCAGAGCATGGAGTCTATGGGATCCAGGCCACAGTGAACTCACAGCAGAGGGCCCACATCATGAAACTGTGAGCAACCCAGCCAGTGGGACCTCAGAGCAGAAGGCCCACATCCCCATGGGGATGGGAACCTCGCAGGAGTGTCCTCGCACAACTTAGCATGTATCAGAAAATGTGGGAACCCAGCAGTTATGGCCTGACGCCAGAGGGCCCTCATCACTGAGGAGAGGAGGCTACCAGCAGGCTCCAAATGCCACCAGAGGGCCGACGTCACCAAGGCAATGGGAGTAAGCCAGGCAGGAGTCACCTCACAGCAGAGGGCCCACCTCACAGAAGTGTGAGGAGCCCAAACAGGATCAGACTCTAACCAGAGCGCCCACATCACCAATGGGATGGAAACCAGGCAGGAGTGTCCTCACACCAGTGGGGCCACATCAGCGAAAGGTGAGGAACACAGCACATGTGGCCTCAAACAAGGGGACACACATCACGAAAGGGCTGGGAGTGAGGCATGCAGGAGGAAACTCACAACAGAGCGCCCATAGAATAAAAAAGGTGAGGAACCCCGCAGTTGGAAGCTCCAAGCAGGTGGCCCAGAGCACCGAGGCTATGGGATCCATGCCGGAGTGAACTCACAGCAGAGGGCCCACATTCTGACACTGTGAGCAACCCAGCCGTTGGGACCACAGAGCAGAAAGCCCACATACCCATGGGGATGGGACCCTGGCTGGAGTGTACTCGCACGACAGGGCGCACATCAGAAAATTTTGGGAGCCCATGAGTTAGGGCCTGACGCCAGAGGGTCCTCATTACCGAGGGGAGGAGACTCCCAGCAGGCACCAACTCCCAACTGAGGGCCCACATCGCCAACGTGACGTGTGCCAGCCAGGCAGGAGTGACCTCACAGCAGAGGGCCCACCTCCCAGAAGTGTGAGGAATCCAGACAGGATCAGACTCTCACAAGAGGGCCCACATCATCAAGGGGATAGGAACCAGGCAGGAGTGTCCTCACATCAGTGGGGCCACATCATCGAAAGGCGAGGGACCCAGCATACGTGGCCTCAAACCAGAGGACACACATCACCAAGGGGCTGGGAGTGAGGCAGGCAGGAGGAGTCTCAAAACAGGGGGCCCATAGAAGAAAAAAGGTGAGGAATCCCGCAGTTGGAACCTCCCAGCAGGTGGCCAAGAGCAGCGAGGCTATGGGATCCAGGCCGGAGAGAACTCGCAGCAGAGGGCCCTCATCATGAAACTGAGTAACCCACGGTTGGGACCTCAGAGCAGAAGGCCCACATTCCCATGGGGTTGGGAACCTGGCAGGAGTGTACTCGAACCACAGGGCGCATATCAGAAAATATTGGGAGCCCAGGAGTTAGGGCCTGACGCCAGAGGGCCCTCATTACCGAGGGGAGGAGACACCCAGCAGGCACCAAATCCCACCAGAGGGCCGACGTCGCCAAGGCGGGGTGTGCCAGCCAGGCAGGAGTGACCTCAGAGAAGAGGGCCCACCTCACAGAAGTGTGAGGAACCCAACCAGGATCACACTCTCACCGGAGGGCCCACATCACCAAGGGGATGGGAACCAGGCAGGAGTGTCCTCACACCAGTGGGGCCACATCAGCCAAAGGTGAGGAACCCAGCACATGTGGCCTCAAACCAGAGGACACACATCACAAAGGGGCTAGGAGTGAGGCAGGTGTCTGGAGGGGCACATTTAACTCTAATTTCCCACCAGGAAGTGGAATGAACCAAAGTCTCAGAGTGCCGTGCCGGACCCTGATTACGGCCTGAAGCAAACCTGCGGTTCTGTGGCCAGTTTTCAAGGAAACGAGTTAAGAAAGGAAATCACGGGCACTGTAATTCACAAACCTGCAGAGTTATAAATGACAGCTATTGGCAAAAATATATGGAAGTAAGTCTGCAAAGAGGACTTGAAAACGAGGCAGAATTGCAGGAATCATATTTCAGGAGGTAGATTGGAATTGCATTTAAAGCATGTGAAAAGCGGCAGATCTTTGACAGTGATGCACTTGGACCAAAGTGCGTAAACATTTTTTCCTGAATATATTCAGGAAAAAACACATATGCCCTTTTTGGCCAACCAAGCACTCGAGCAATGGAAATCCGCACTACAATGAAGTCTCATTTCCCATTCGTCAAAAGGGCCATCTGAAAAAAGTGTAAAAACCAGAAACACAGGACAGGCCATGGAGAACAGGGAGCCTTGTTATGCTGATGGGCGGGATGTAAATGCCAACAGCCACTCTGGAGAAGTGTATGGTGTTTCCTGAAACACCTAAGAAACAAAGCAACGGAGACTACGGCACTTCCACTTATGGTCTTATAGATCACGGAAATTAAAATCAAAAACAGACAGCCACCCCAAAGTGTCGGACGGCTCTGTTTACAAGAACCTCGTCTACGGAACAAGTTAAATATCCCAGAAAGCGAAAAATGGATAAAGAAGTGTGGTACGTACGTACAAATGAATATCACTCACCAATGAAATCTATTTCATCAGGCCCGTCGCGGCATAATGAGTGGATTCAGGTACGATGATTCTAAGTGAAATAAGTCACACAGAAAATGAAACATCATAAGTTATCACTAATACACGGAATGTAAACTTGGCTACACATGAACTGAATTACAAAACAGAACAGGGTCTCAAATTTAGAAAACCAACTTATGCTTGCTTAAGGGGAAAAGTGAGTTGGGGTGCTGCATAAAAGCAGAGATAGAAATTAGCACAGATACCTTTCCATAAGCCAAATATGTAATAGTCAAGACCTACCCCTTGCTCAACGAAATGGACTAAACACCTCATATTCAACGCCTAGGAATACACCTGACTAGTAAGAATCTTCAAACCCATGGATTTATATGTCTCCTTAAGACAATCAAGCGTGTGTACAGCTGCATGAACGCAGCAGAGAAAATCGAATAAATCCCGTTATCAAAATGAATTAGAAAAACAAAACACAATGAGAGTGAAATAGAGAGCAATTCTTAAATAATTCATTCAGGGCATGTGATCCAACCTGGATTTACCACATCTACATCCAGAGCTGGGTGAGACATAAGGCTGGACACTTCGGGCTGATAGCATTGGTGAGGTTCGGTGAGCAAACGCAGACCCTTTGAAATCATACTGCATGGTACCCATTCCATGGCTCCCAACTCTCCAGGTTTAAGGGATTCTTCCTTCAGCTAAAACATGCATGGGAAACCCACAGAACTGTGCACTGTGTGACCGGGAAACGTTTTCAAATGCATCTCAGATTTCGTCCCCTGGTACTCGGGTTCACCATTCCAGACGCTTTACTAACACTCTCCCCACTTGGAGAGTCAGTGCCATTAACCTCCTGTTGGCACAGTTTGCAATTTCTGCGCAAGATGTACAGGAATAGGGAGAACCAATGAGAGACTAGCTGTAGGTGCCTGCATGGGCAAATGGAACGCTCATTTCCGACAAGGAAGAGGAATTAAACAAAGGCTCAGCGTTCCCCCCCGGAAAGAGATTATGGCCTGAAGCAATCCTGCGGTTTTGCGGCCAGCTCACAAGAAAGAGAGTTGAAGAAAGGAGCTCAGGGGCACTGCAATTCACAAACCTGCAGAGTTATGAATGACAGCTATCGTCCAAAAATGTATTGAAGTAAGTCTTAGAAGAGGACTTGAAAGCGGGGCAGAATTTCAGGAAAACGATTTCAGGGGGTAGACTGGAATTGCACTTAAAGCATAGGAAAAGAGGCAGAATGTCGACAATGATGCACTTGGCCAAAAAGGGCGTATGCGTTTTTTCCTGAATATATTCAGGAAAAAACGCATACGCACTTTTTCGACAACCAAGCAAGCGTGTAAAGGAAATGTGCACTACAATGAAGTCTCACTGCCCCCCGGTCAAAAGGGCCATCTGAAAAATGTGTAAAATCCAGAAAGGCAGGACAGGTTTTGGAGAACAGGGAGCCTTGTTATGCTGATGGGCGGGATGTAAATTGCCAACAGCCACTCTGGAGAAGTGTATGGTGTATCCTGAAACACGTAGGAAACAAAGCAACACAGCCTATGTCACTTCCACTTATGGTCCTATAGTTTAAAGAAATTAAAATCAAAAACACACAGCCACCCCAAAGTTTGGGATGGCTCTGTTTACAAGAACCTTGTCTACGGTACAAGTTAAATATCCGAGAAAGGAAAAAATGGATAAAGATGTTTTGGTACGCACGTACAATGGAATATCATTCAGCAATTAAATCTACGTCTTCAGGCCCGTAGCGGTATAATGAGTGGATTCAGGTACGATGATTCTACGAGAAATAAGTCACACAGAAAAATAAACATCATAAGATATCAGTAATACACGGAATGTAAACTTGGCTACACATAAACTGAATTACAAAACAGAACAGGGTCTCAAATTTAGAAAACCAACTTATGCTTGCTTATGGGGAAAGGTGAGTTGGGGTGCTGCATAAAACCAGAGATTGGAATTAGCACAGGTACCGTTCCATAAGCCAAATATATTATAGACAAGACCTACTACTTGCTCAACGAAATGGACTCAACACCCCATATTCAACGCCTGGCAAGATACCTGAAAAGTAAGAATCTTTAAAACCATGGATTTATATGTCTCCATAAGGAAAACAAGCGTGTGTACAGCAGCCTAAACGGAACAGTGAAAATCCGGTAAATCCCATTATCAAAATAAATTTCAAAAAAAAAAACACAATGACAGTGAAATAGAGAGCAATTCTTAAATAATTCATTCAGGGCTTGTGATGCAACCTGGATTTACCACATCTACACCCAGAGCTGGGTGAGACATAAGGCTGGACACTTCGGGCTGATAGCATTGGTGAGGTTGGGTGAGCAGACGCAGACCCTTTGAAGTCATACTGCATGGTACCCATTCCATGGGTCCCAACTCTCCAGGTTTAAGGGACTCTTCCTTCAGCTAAAACATGCATGGGAAACCCAGACTATCGTCCGCCGTGTGATTGGGAAACGTTTTCAAATGCATCTCAGTTTTCGTCCCCTCGTACTCGGTTTTACCATTCCAGACGCTTTACTAACACTCTCCCCACTTGGAGAGTCAGTGCCTTTAACCTCCTGTTTGGCACAGTTTGGAATTTCTGCGCAAGATGAACAGGAATAGGGAGAACCAATGAGAGATTAGGTGTAGGTGTCTGCACGAACAAATTTAACGCTCATTTCCCACCAGGAAGAGGAATTCACCAAAGGCTCAGCGTGCCCTGACGGAAACAGATTAGGGCCTGCAGCAATCCTGCGGTTTTGCGGCCAGCTCACAAGAAAGCGAGTTCAGGAAACGAGCTCAGGGGTACTGTAATTCACAAACCTGCAGAGTTATGAATGACAGCTATCGTCCAAAAATGTATTGAAGTAAGTCTTCGAAGAGGACTTGAAAGCGGGGCAAAATTTCAGGAAAACGATTTCAGGGGGTAGACTGGAATTGCACTTAAAGCATAGGAATAGAGGCAGAATGTCGACAATGATGCACTGGCCAAAAAGTGCGTATGCGTTTTTTCCTGAATATATTCAGGAAAAAACGCATACGCCATTTTTGGCCAAGCAAGCAAGCAGGTAAATGAAATCTGCACTACAATGAAGTCTCACTGCCCCCCGGTTAAAAGGGGCATCTGAAAAAGTGTAAAATCCAGAAAGGCAGGACAGGTCATGGAGAACAGGGAGCCTTGTTATGCTGATGGGGGGGATGTAAATTGCAAACAGCCACTCTGGAGAAGTGTATGGGGTTTCCTGAAACACGTAGGAAACAAAGCAACAGAGCCTATGGCACTTCCACTTATGGTCCTATAGCTTAGGGAAATTAAAATCAAAAACACACAGCCACCCCAAAGTTTGGGACAACTCTGTTTACAAGAACGTCGTCTACAGTACAAGTTAAATATCCCAGAATGTGAAAAATGGTGAAAGAAGTTGTGGTACGCACGTACAATGGAATATCACTCACCAATGAAATCTATGTCATCAGGCCCGTCGCGGCATATTGAGTGGATCCAGGTACGATGATTCTAAGTGAAATAAGTCACACAGAAAATGAAACATCATAAGATATCACTAATACACGGAATGTAAACTTGGCTACACATGAACTGAATTACAAAACAGAACAGGGTCTCAAATTTAGAACACCAACTTATGCTTGCTTATGGGGAAAGGTGAGGTGGGGTGCTGCATAAAACCAGAGATAGAAATTAGCACACATACCTTTCCATAAGCCAAATATGTAATAGTCAAGACCTACACCTTGCTCAACGAAATGGACTAAACACACCATATTCAACTCCTAGGATTACACATGACTAGTAAGAATCTTCAAACCCATGGATTTATATGTCTCCATAATGAAATCAAGCGTGTGTACAACGGCCTAAACGCAGCAGTGATAATCCGATAAATCCCATTATCAAAATAAATTTCAAAAACAAAACACAATGACAGTGAAATAGAGAGCAATTCTTAAATAATTCATTCAGGGCTTGTGATGCAACCTGGATTTACCACATCTACACCTAGAGCTGAGTGAGACATAAGGTTCGACACTTTGGGCTGATAGCATTGGTGAGGTTCGGTGAGAAAATGCAGGCCATTTGAAGTCATACTGCATGGTACACATTGCATGGGTCCCACCTCTCCAGGTTTAAGGGATTCTTCCTTCAGGTAAAACACGCATGGGAAACCCAGAATATGGTCCACCGTGTGACCGGGAAACCTTTTTAAATGCATCTCAGTTTTCTTCCCCTCATACTCGGTTTTACCATTCCAGACGCTTTACTAACTCTTTCCCCAATTGGAGAGTCAGTGCCTTTAACCTCCTGTTTGGCACAGTTTGGAATTTCTGAGCAAGATGAACAGGAATAGGGAGAACCAATGAGAGATTAGCTGTAGGTGTCTGCACGAGCAAATTTAACGCTCATTTCCCATCAGGAAGAGGAATTAGCCAAAGGCTCAACATGCCGTGCCGGAACCAGATTAGGGCCTGAAGCAATCCTGCGGTTTTGCGGCCAGCTCACAAGAAAGCGAGTTGAAGAATGGAGCTCAGGGGCACTGTAATTCACAAACCTGCAGAGTTATAAATGACAGCTATCGTCCAAAAATATATTGAAGTAAGGCTGCAAAGAGGACTTGAACGCGGGGCAGAATTCCAGGAATACGATTTCAGGAGGTAGACGGGAAGTCCTCTGAAAGTATAGGAGAAGAGGCAGAACTTCGACAATGTTGCACTTGGTCAAAAAGGGCATATGCGTTTCTTCCAGGGCCCTCAGTAAAGAGGGTAGGAGGCTCCCAGCATGCTTCAGTGGCCAACAGAGGGCCTACGTCGCCAAGGCGACGTGAGCCATCCAGGCAGGAGTGACCTCACATCAGAGCGCCCACCTCACAGAAGGGTAAGGAACCCAGTCATGATCAGACTCTCACCAGAGTGCCCACATAAGCAAGGGGCTGGGAATCAGGCACGAGTGTCCTCACACCCGTGGGGCCACATCATCGAAAGTTGAGGTACCCAGCACATGTGGCCTCAAACCAGAAGACCCACATCACCATGGGTCTCGGAGCGAGGCAGGCAGGATTAACCTCAAAACACATGGCCCATTGTATAAAAAGGTGAGGAATCCAGCAGTTGGAACATCCCAGCAGGCGGCCCAGAGCACCGAGGCTATGGGATCCAGGCAGTGATGAACTCACAACAGAGGGCCCTCATCGTGATACTGTAAGCAACCCAGCCGTTGTGACCTCAGAGCAAAAGGCCCACATCCCCATGGGGAAGGGAACCAAGCAGGAGTGTCATCGCACCAGTGGGCACACAACAGAAAATGTGGGGAGCCCAGCAGTTAGGGCCGGACGCCAGAGGGCCCTCATCACTGAGGAGAGGAGGCTCCCAGCAAGCTCCAACTGCTACCAGAGGGCCGACGTCGCCAATGCGGGGTGTGCCAGCCAGGCAGGAGTGACCTCAGAGCAGAGGGCCAACCACACAAAAGTGTGAGGAACCCAAAGAGGATCAGACCCTCAACAGAGGGCCCACATCACCAAGGGAATGGAAACCAGGCAGGAGTGTCCTCACACCAGTGGGGCCACATCACCGAAATGTGACGGACCCAGCACACGTGGCCTCAAACTACAGGACACACTTCACCAAGGGGCTGGGAGTGAGGCAGGCAGGAGGAGCCTCAAAACAGAGGGCCCATTGCGTAAAAAAGGTGAGGAATCCCGCAGTTGGAACCTCCCAGCAGGCGGCCAGGAGCAGCGAGGCTATGGGATCCAGGCCTGACTGAACTCAAAACAGAGGGCCCACATTCTGACACTGTGAGCAACCCAGCCGTTGGGACCACAGAGCAGAAAGCCCACATCCCCTAGGGAAGGGACCCTGGCTGGAGTGTACTCACACGACAGGGCGCACATCAGAAAATTTTGGGAGCCCATGAGTTAGGGCCTGACGCCAGAGGGCCCTCATTACCGAGGGGAGGAGACTCCCAGCAGGCACCAACTCCCAACTGAGGGCCCACATCGCCAACGTGACGTGTGCCAGCCAGGCAGGAGTGACCTCACAGCAGAGGGCCCACCTCCCAGAAGTGTGAGGAATCCAGACAGGATCAGACTCTCACAAGAGGGCCCCAATCACCAAGGGGATGGGAACCAGGCAGGAGTGTCCTCACACCAGTGGGGCCACATCAATAAAGGTGAGGAAACCGGTACATGTGGCCTTAAACCAGAGGACCTACATCACAAAGGGGCTGGGAGTGAGTCAGGAAGTAGGAGCATAAAAACACAGGACCCAAAGAATAAAAAAGGTAAGGAATCCAGCAGTAGGAACCTCCCAGCAGTCGGCTGAGAGCACAGAGTCTATGGGATCTAGGCCTGAGTGAACTAACACCAGAGAGCCAACATCATGAAACGGTGAACAACACAGGTGTTGGGACCTTAGAGCAGAAGGCCCACATGCCCATGGGGATGGGAACCTCGCAGGAGTGTCCTCGCACCACTTAGCACGTATCAGAAAATGTGGGTACCCAGCAGTTAGGGCCTGACGCTAGAGGGCCCCCATCACCGAGGGGAGGAGGCTCCCAGCAGGCTCCAAGTGCCACAAGAGGGCCGATGTTGCCCAGGTGGGGTGTGCCAGCCAGGCAGGAGTGACCTCACAGCAGAGGGCCCACCTCACAGAAGGGTGAGGAACCCAGCCAGGATCAGACTCTCACCAGAGGGCCCACATCATCAAGGGGATAGGAAGCAGGCAGGAGTGTCCTCACACCAGTGTGGCCACATCATCCAAAGGCGAGGGACCCAGCACACGTGGCCTCACACCAGAGGACACACATCACCAAGGGACTGGGAGTGAGGCAGGCAGGAGGAGTCTCAAAACAGAGGGTCCATAGAAGAAAAAAGGTGAGGAATCCCGCAGTTGGAACCTCCCAGCAGGTGGCCAGGAGCAGCGAGGCTATGGGATCCAGGCCGGAGAGAACTCACAGCAGAGGGCCCTCATCATGAAACTGAGCAACCCACGGTTGGGACCTCAGAGCAGAAGGCCCACATTCCCATGGGGTTGGGAACCTGGCAGGAGTGTACTCGAACCACAGGGCGCATATCAGAAAATATTGGGAGCCCAGGAATTAGGGCCTGACGCCAGAGGGCCCTCATTACCGAGGGCAGGAGACCCCCAGCAGGCACCAAATCCCACCAGAGGGCCGACTTCGCCAAGGCGGGGTGTGCCAGCCAGGCAGGAGTGACGTCAGAGAAGAGGGCCCACCTCACAGAAGTGTGAGGAACCCAACCAGGATCAGACTCTCAGCGGATGGCCCACATCACCAAGGGGATGGGAACCAGGCAGGAGTGTCCTCACACCAGTGGGGCCACATCAGCCAAAGGTGAGGAACCCAGCACATGTGGCCTCAAACCACAGGACACACATCACCAAGGGGCTGGGAGTGAGGCAGGTGTCCGGAGGGGCACATTTAACTCTAATTTCCCACCAGGAAGAGGAATTAACCAAAGGCTCAGAGTGCCGTGCCAGACCCTGATTATGGCCTAAAGCAAACCTGCGGTTCTGTGGCCAGCTTTCAAGGAAACGAGTTAAGAAAGGAAATCACAGGCACTGTAATTCACAAACCTGCAGAGTTATAAATGACAGCTATTGGCAAAAATATACTGAAGTAAGTCTGCAAAGAGGACTTCAAAACGAGGCAGAATTGCAGGAATCATATTTCAGGAGGTAGATTGGAATTGCGTTTAAAGCATGTGAAAAGCGGCAGATCTTTGACAGTGATGCACTTGGACAAAAGTGCGTAAACATTTTTTCCTGAATATATTCAGGAAAAAACACATATGCCCTTTTTGGCCAACCAAGCACTCGAGCAATGGAAATCCGCACTACAATGAAGTCTCATTTCCCATTCGTCAAAAGGGCCATCTGAAAAAAGTGTAAAAACCAGAAACACAGGACAGGCCATGGAGAACAGGGAGCCTTGTTATGCTGATGGGCAGGATGTAAATTGCCAACAGACACTCTGGAGATGTTTATGGTGTATCCTGAAACATCTGAAAAACAAAGCTACAGACCCTAGGGCACTTCCACTTTTGGCCCTATAGCTTAGGAAAATTAAAATCAACAAGACACAGCCAACACCAAATTTAGGGCTGCTGTGTTTACAAGAACCTTGAGTCCAGTACAAATTAAATATCCCAGAAAGAAAAATATGGATAAAGGAGTTGTGCTACTTACGTACAATGGAATATCACTCAGCAATGAAATCAATGTCATCAGGCCTGTAGCAGCAAATTGAGTGGATTTAAGTATGATGATTCTAAGAGAAATATGTCACACAGAGAAAGGTAATTATCATAAGATATCACTAATAGAGAGAGTGTAAACTTGGCTACACATAAACTGAATTCCAAAACCGAACAGAGTCTCACATTTAGATAAAAACTTATGCTTGCTTAAGGGGAAAGTTGAGTTGCGGTGCTGTATAAAACCAGAGATTGAAATTAGCACACATACCGTTCCATAAGCCAAATATGTAATAGACAAGACCTACTCTTTGCTCAACGAAATAGACTCATCCATGGTGTATCACCTCACACCTGTTAGAATGGGCATCATCAGAAAATCTACAAACAACAAATGCTGGAAAGGGTGTGGAGATAAGGAACCCTCTTCCGCTATTGTTGGGAATGAAATTGATACAGTCACTGTGGAGAAAGTTATGGAGTTTCTTATAAAACTAAGAATAGAATTACCATATGATACAGCAGTCCCACTACTGGGCATATACCCAGACAAAACCATAAATCAAAAAGAGACATTCACCGCAATGTTCATTGCATCACTATTTACAATATCCAGGTAATGGAAGCAACCTAAATGCCCACAGACAGACGAATGCATAAAGACGTGGTACATATATAAAATGGAATATTACTAAGCCATAAAAAGGAATGAAATTGGGTCATTTGTAGAGACGTTGATGGATCTAGAGACTGTCATACAGAGTGAAGTAAGTCAGAAAGAGAAAAAGAAATCTTGTCTATTAATGCCTATATGTGGAACCTAGACAAATTGTACAGATGAACCGTTTTGCAAGGCAGAAATAGAGCAACAGATGTAGACAACAAACGTATGGACACCAAGGGGGGAAAGCTGTTGGGGGGTGGTGGTGGGAGGAGTTGAGAGATTGGGATTGGCATGTATACATTTATATGTATAAAATAGATAACCAAAAAGAACCTGCTGTATAAAAAAATAAAATAAAATTCAAATTACAAAAAGTAAAACAGAAAAAATATTCTTCCCTTCACATACATGTATTTATATGAATAAATTATTTCCATGCTTATATCTGTAAATACAAAAAAGAGGAATAAAATCTACCTTGAACCAAAAAAGAAAAAAAAACAGAACCCACCAGCTACACAGAGGAAAACCGTATCAGGGCACTTGCTCCAGTTGTAAACAATTCTGAAGTTGGTCGGTGGTGGGGAATCATCTCCCATTCAGCCAGCAGGCCCCACGCAACAAGCGTCCTCATTGCAAAGCTGGGGGACCGTGCCGAGGCATCTGTGAGTAAACGTGGGCTGAGCCCCAGGCCAGCTGCTGCTGAAATGTTCCCACCCTTCCCAGGTAAAACACCTGAATATGTACAAGGACTTGAAAGCCTAGAGGAAGGGCCATGGAGCCACATGAGCGACAGCATGCCAGCCGACTTGGTGCCTGCAGGCCAGCCAGGATGGTCCTGGTCCTGGGTGCTCTTCTGGAAGCTTTCCATTTCCCTGCCTGAGATACCCCTGCTGTCCCGGCCCCCACTGCTTTCTTCCTCACTCACCTCTGCCCAGGGAGAAATTCCAGCGGCACGTATGGGTGACACATCCTCTTCTTTAGCAGGTGGCATCTTGGCAACTGCTGCAGAAAGTCCAGCAGAGCCCCACTCACACTGGGCCACCCACAAAGCCGTGGCCTCTCACTCCCTCCCACCAGTCCAGCCCCAAGACTGCTGACAGGGCAGAGAAAATGGCGTCAGGCACAGCTGCAGGGGCTCTTGCTGCCTGGAGCGGTGTTTATATTGATCTGAACCCAGGCACACCTGGGGAGGGCTGGCCGGCACGGTCAGGCTTCCCAGGCCAGCCAATAATCACCCCTCAGGGGCTCACAGTTGCAGAAACTGGAACTTGCTGAATCGGCCAGGTCCAAGGAACAGGTGTGGGCTCCTGAGAGTCAGGATAGACAAGGGGCTGCAGCTCTGGCTTGTTTTCTAATTATATTATCTGGCCCATGAGTGGGAGACAACTTCAAGAAAACCCTCTCCTAATGAGAGGAACCCAGGAGTCAGGGAGAGGAGGGGTGGCTGGTGGGTGGAGACAGAGGCCTGGTGCCCGGGTGCAGTGGAAGTCTCTGGAAAACCAGATGGAGGGAGGCCACACAGAGTGATGCCCAGGGTCACAGACCTGTCGGAGCTGCTGTTTGTTAGTTCAAGTCCTGCTCTGAGATGCTCTGTGTCAGATCTGAGTGACAGGTGAGCTGGGAGTGCTCTGCAATGAGGGCGATATGCACGGTTCCTGTGTTCCCAGCCCTGCCATGGTACCTGCAAGGGTAGCTCTGTATCCTGGGAGGGGCCTGACCACGAGAGCCCCATGGGCTGCAGGGGGACCTGCCCAGGGAACCCCATATCCTGGGAGGGTCCTGAACACGAGAGCCCCGTGGGCTGGGGTGGGGTACCTGCCCAGGTGAGCTCCATATCCTGGGATTGGCCTGACCTCGAGAGCCCCATGGGCTGCTGGAGTCCTGGTAAAGGATGTCAGGACAGTCAGTGAAGCCACCGAGGATATACCTCCAGTAGTTCCTAAATCCTACACCCTGCTGGTCATTCTACCAACCACCAGGACATGGTATTCTGTATTAGTCTTCAATGATGCCTTCTTTTGTATTCTATTAGTCCCAGAGTCACAAGAAATTTTGGCTTGTGAGTGGCAGGACTCAACATACAACTAAAACAATACTTCCGGGCCGTGTTGCCCCAAGGGTTCAAAAATTCCCACACCATCTTTGGGGAAAGCTCAGCTAAAGACCTAAAAGTTCTACCTCTGGAAAAGGAAACACTCCTTCAATATGCAGACGACATTCTGATCGCCAGCCCTACTAAGGAGACCTCTGAACTACGAAGCCAATAAAGGATACAAGTTGTCCAAGAAAAAACTCAAATATCACAGACTACGGTGACCTGCCTGGGCTTCATTCTCACAGAAGGTCGGAGAAGCCCATCCCAGGAAAGGGAAGAAACAATTTACAGCCTTACCCATTTCTGAAACTAGAAGACAGCTTAGGGTTTCCTGGGGAGGCCAGGGTTTGCTGCTTCTGGATCCCTAACTACAGTCTACTAGCTCAGCCTCTATATGAAACACTGAAAGGAAAAGGTGATGATCCTTTTGAATAGAATGCAGAAGTGGCCTTTCAAGAATGGAAAGAGCAGTCAATTCAGACCCTTGCCCTGGAACTCCCTAATTTAGCTAAACCCTTTGACCTTTACATTCCTGGTGAACGGTGAATCGCCATTGGAGTATTAGGGCAAAACCTGGGACCACTTGAAATGGAACAATGCAAGAATGCGATCCAGGTAGGATAAACTACGGTCACCAAGGGGCTTGGCCCACCGCCACATCTGGCCAAGATACTGGCAGTATCTGATAACCTGGAAATCAGCAGCCCAAAAGGCCACCTCCCTCCTAAGGAAAAAGGAACCCTCGTGGTGATCCTAACCCCCAACCATGCCCTGAAGTTGCAGGGTTGGCTCCGTGGGCACACTGATCTTGAGTGAGGAGGCCTTCCAACTCCAACCTCCATAGAGATAACCGGGGCAAAGAGGCACCATGACGACTCATGTGAAGGTGTCTGAACATGGAAATTTAACGCTCATTTCCCACCAGGAAGAGGAATTAACCAAAGGCTCAGCATGCCATGCCGGAACCATATTAGGGCCTGAAGCAATCCTGCGGGTTTGCGGCCAGCTCACAAGAAAGCGAGTTGAAGAAAGGAGCTCAGGGGCACTGTAATTCACAAAATTGCAGAGTAATGAATGACAGCTATCGTCCAAAAATGTTTTGAAGTAAGTCTTCGAAGAGGACGTGAAATCGGGGCAGAATTTCAGGAAAACGATTTCAGGGGGTAGACTGGAATTGCACTTAAAGAATAAGATTAGAGGCAGAATGTCGACAATGATGCACTTGGCCAAAAAGTGCGTATGCGTTTTTTCCTGAATATATTCAGGAAAAAACGCATACGCCCTTTTTGGCCAACCAAGCAACCGTGTAAAGGAAATGTGTACTACAATGAAGTCTCACTGCCCCCCGGTCAAAAGGGCCATCTGAAAAATGTGTAAATTCCAGAAAGGCACGACAGGTCATGGAGAACAGGGAGCCTTGTCATGCTGATGGGCGGGATGTAAATTGCCAACAACCACTCTGGAAAAGTGTATGGTGTTTCCAGAAACACGTAGGAAACAAAGCAACACAGCCTATGGCACTTCCACTTATGGTCCTATAGCTTAGGGAAATTAAAATCAAAAACACACAGCCACCCCAGAGTTTGTGACGGCTCTGTTTACAAGAACCTCGTCTACGGTACAAGTAAAATATCCCAGAAAGCAAAAAATGGATAAAGAAGTTGTGGTACGCACGTACAATGGAATATCACTCAGCAATGAAATCTACGTCATCAGGCCCGTAGCGGCCTAATGAGTGGATTCAGGTACGATGATTCTACGAGAAATAAGTCACACAGAAAAAGAAACATCATAAGATATCACTAATACACGGAATGTAAATTTGGCTACACAGGAACTGAATTACAAAACAGAACAGGGTCTCAAATTTAGAAAACTAACTTATGCTTGCTTATGGGGAAAGGTGAGTTGGGGTGCTGCATAAAACCAGAGATTGAAATTAGCACAGATACCGTTCCATAAGCCAAATATATAATAGACAAGACCTACTCCTTGCTCAACGAAATGGACTCAACACCCCATATTCAACGCCTGGCAAGATACCTGACAAGTAAGAATCTTAAAACCCATGGATTTATATGTCTCCATAAGGAAATCAAGCGTGTGTACAGCGGCCTAAACGCAGCAGTGAAAATGCGATAAATCCCATTATCAAAATAAATTTCAAAAACAAAACACAATGACAGTGAAATAGAGAGCAATTCTTAAATAATTCATTCAGGGCTTGTGATGCAACCTGGATTTACCACATCTACACCCAGAGCTGGGTGAGACATAAGGCTGGGCACTTCGGGCTGATAGCATTGGTGAGGTTCGGTGAGCAAACGCAGACCCTTTGAAGTCATACTGCATGGTACCCATTCCATGGGTCCCAACTCTCCAGGTTTAAGGGATTCTTCCTTCAGCTAAAACATGCATGGGAAACCCAGACTATCGTCCGCCGTGTGATTGGGAAACGTTTTCAAATGCATCTCAGTTTTCGTCCCCTGGTACTCGGGTTCACCATTCCAGACGCTTTACTAACACTCTCCCCACTTGGAGAGTCAGTGCCTTTAACCTCCTGTTTGGCACAGTTTGCAATTTCTGCGCAAGATGAACAGGCATAGGGAGAACCAATGAGAGACTACCTATTGGTGTCTGCACGGGCAAATTGAACGATCATTTCCCACCAGGAAGTGGAATTAACCAAAGGCTCAGCGTGCCCGGCCGGAAACATATTACGGCCTGAAGCAATCCTGCGGTTTTGCGGGCAGCTCACAAGAAAAGGAGTTGAAGAAAGGAGCTCAGAGGCACTGTAATTCAAAAACCTGCAGAGTTATGAATGACAGCTATCGTCCAAAAATGTATTGAAGTAAGTCTTCAAAGAGGACTTGAAAGCGGGGCAGAATTTCAGGAAAACGATTTCAGGGGGTAGACTGGAATTGCACTTAAAGCATAGGAAAAGAGGCAGAATGTCGACAATGATGCACTTGGCCAAAAAGGGCGTATGCGTTTTTTCCTGAATATATTCAGGAAAAAACGCATACGCCCTTTTTGGCCAACCAAGCAAGCGTGTAAAGGAAATCTGCACTACAATGAAGTCTCACTGCCCCCCAGTCAAAAGGGCCATCTGAAAAAAGTGTAAAATCCAGAAAGGCAGGACAGGTCTTGGAGAACAGGGAGCCTTGTTATGCTGATGGGCGGGATGTAAATTGCCAACAGCCACTCTGGAGAAATGTATGGTGTATCCTGAAACACGTAGGAAACAAAGCAAGACAGCCTATGTCACTTCCACTATGGTCCTATAGCTTAGGGTAATTAAAATCACAAACACACAGCCACCCTAAAGTTTGGGATGGCTCTGTTTACAAGAACCTTGTCTACGGTACAAGTTAAATATCCGAGAAAGGAAAAAATCGATAAAGAAGTTCTGGTACGCACGTACAATGGAATATCACTCAGCAATGAAATCTACGTCTTCAGGCCCGTAGCGGCATAATGAGTGGATTCAAGTATGATGATTTTACGAGAAATAAGTCACACAGAAAAAGAAACATCATAAGATATGACTAATACACGGAATGAAAACTTGGCTACCCATGAACTGAATTACAAAACAGAACAGGGTCTCAAATTTAGAAAACCAACTTATGCTTGCTTATGGGGAAAGGTGAGTTGGGGTGCTGCATAAAACCAGAGATTGAAATTAGCACAGATACCGTTCCATAAGCCAAATATATAATAGACAAGCCCTACTCCTTGCTCAACGAAATGGACTCAACACCCCATATTCAACGCCTGGCAAGATACCTGACAAGTAAGAATCTTAAAACCCATGGATTTATATGTCTCCATAAGGAAATCAAGCATGTGTACAGCGGCCTAAACGCAGCAGTGAAAATCCGATAAATCCCATTATCAAAATAAATTTCAAAAACAAAACACAATGACAGTGAAATAGAGAGCAATTCTTAAATAATTCATTCAGGGCTTGTGATGCAACCTGGATTTACCACATCTACACCCAGAGCTGGATGAGACATAAGGCTGGACACTTCGGGCTGATAGCATTGGTGAGGTTCGGTGAACAAACGCAGACCCTTTGAAGTCATACTGCATGGTACCTATTCCATGGGTCCCAACTCTCCAGGTTTAAGGGATTCTTCCTTCAGCTAAAACATGCATGGAAAACCCAGAGTATGGTCCACCATGTGATTGGGAAACGTTTTCAAATGCATCTCAGTTTTCGTCCCCTGGTACTCGGGTTCAACATTTGAACGCTTTACTAACACTCTCCCCACTTGGAGAGTCAGTGCATTTTACCTCCTGTTTGGCACACTTTGCAATTTTTGTGCAAGATGAACAGGAATAGGGACAAGCAATGAGAGACTAGCTGTAGGTGTCTGCACGGGCAAATGAAACGCTCATTTCCGACCAGGAAGAGGAATTAAACAAAGGCTCAGCATGCCCTGCCGGAAAGAGACTTTGGCCTGAAGCAATCCTGCGGTTTTGTGGCCAGCTCACAAGAAAGCGAGTTGAAGACATGAGCTCAGGGGCACTGTAATTCACAAACCTGCAGAGTTATGAATGACAGCTATCGTCAAAAAATGTATTGAAGTAAGTCTTCGAAGAGGACTTGAAAGCGGGGCAGAATTTCAGGAAAACGATTTCAGGGGGTAGACTGGAATTGTACTAAAAGCATAGGAAAAGAGGCAGAATGTCGACAATGATGCACTTGGCCAAAAAGGGCGTATGCGTTTTTTCCTGAATATATTCAGGAAAAAACGCATACGCCCTTTTTGGCCAACCAAGCAAGCGTGTAAAGGAAATCTGCACTACAATGAAGTCTCACTGCCCCCTGGTCAAAAGGGCCATCTGAAAAAAATGTAAAATCCAGAAAGCCAGGACAGGTCATGGAGAACAGGGAGCCTTGTCATGCTGATGGGCGGGATGTAAATTGTCAACAACCACTCTGGAGAAGTGTATGGTGTTTCCAGAAACACGTAGGAAACAAAGCAACACAGCCTATGGCACTTCCACTTATGGTCCTATAGCTTAGGGAAATTAAATTCAAAAACACACAGCCACCCCAGAGTTTGCGATGGTTCTGTTTACAAGAACCTCATCTACGGTACAAGTAAAATATCCCAGAAAGCAAAAAATGTATAAAGAAGTTGTGGTACGCACGTACAATGGAATATCACTCAGCAATGAAATCTACGTCATCAGGCCCGTAGCGGCATAATGAGTGGATTCAGGTACGATGATTCTACGAGAAATAAGTCACACAGAAAAAGAAACATCATAAGATATCACTAATACACGGAATGTAAAGTTGGCTACACATGAACTGAATTACAAAACAGAACAGGGTCTCAAATTTAGAAAACCAACTTATGCTTGCTTATGGGGAAAGGTGAGATGGGGTGCTGCATAAAACCAGAGATTGAAATTAGCACAGATACCGTTCCATAAGCCAAATATATAATAGACAAGACCTACTCCTTGCTCAACGAAATGGACTCAACACCCCATATTCAACGCCTGGCAAGATACCTGACAAGTAAGAATCTTAAAACCCATGGATTTATATGTCTCCATAAGGAAATCAAGCGTGTGTACAGCGGCCTAAACGCAGCAGTGAAAATCCGATAAATCCCATTATCAAAATAAATTTCAAAAACAAAACAAAATGACAGTGAAATAGAGAGCAATTCTTAAATAATTCATTCAGGGCTTGTGATGCAACCTGGATTTCCCACATCTACACCCAGAGCTGGGTGAGACATAAGGCTGGACACTTCGGGCTGATAGCATTGGTGAGGTTCGGTGAGCAAACGCAGACCCTTTGAAGTCATACTGCATGGTACCCATTCCAGGGGTCCCAACTCTCCAGGTTTAAGGGATTCTTCCTTCAGCTAAAACATGCATGGGAAACCCAGACTATCGTCCACCGTGTGATTGGGAAACGTTTTCAAATGCATCTCAGTTTTCGTCCCCTGGTACTCGGGTTCACCATTCCAGACGCTTTACTAACACTCTCCCCACTTGGAGAGTCAGTGCATTTAACCTCCTGTTTGGCACAGTTTGCAATTTCTGCGCAAGATGAACAGGCATAGGGAGAACCAATGAGAGACTAGCTGTTGGTGTCTGCACCGGCAAATTGAACGATCATTTCCCACCAGGAAGAGGAATTAAGCAAAGGCTCAGCGTTCCCGGCCGGAAACATATTAGGGCCTGAAGCAATCCTGCGGTTTTGCGACCAGCTCACAAGAAAAGGAGTTGAAGAAAGGAGCTCAGGGGCACTGTAATTCACAAACCTGCAGAGTTATGAATGACAGCTATCGTCCAAAAATGTACTGAAGTAAGTCTTCAAAGAGGACTTGAAAGCGGGGCAGAATTTCAGGAAAACGATTTCAGGGGGTAGACTGGAATTGCACTTAAAGCGTAGGAAAAGAGGCAGAATGTCAACAATGATGCACTTGGCCAAAAAGGGCGTATGCGTTTTTTCCTGAATATATTCAGGAAAAAACGCATACGCCCTTTTTGGCCAACCACGCAACGTGTAAAGGAAATCTGCACTACAATGAAGTCTCACTGCCCCCTGGTCAAAAGGGCCATCTGAAAAAAGTGTAAAATCCAGAAAGACAGGACAGGTCATGGAGAACAGGGAGCCTTGTTATGCTGATGGGCGGGATGTAAATTGCCAACAGCCACTCTGTCGAAATGTATGATGTATCCTGAAACACGTAGGAAACAAAGGAACACAGCCTATGTCACTTCCACTTATGGTCCTATAGCTTAGGGAAATTAAAATCAAAAACACACAGCCAAACCAAAGTTTGGGATGGCTCTGTTTACAAGAACCTTGTGTACGGTACAAGTTAAATATCCGAGAAAGCAAAAAATGAATAAAGAAGTTCTGGTACGCACGTACAATGGAATATCACTCAGCAATGAAATCTACGTCATCAGGCCCGTAGCGGCATAATGAGTGGATTCAGGTACGATGATTCTACGAGAAATAAGTCACACAGAAAAAGAAACATCATAATATATCAGTAATACACGGAATGTAAACTTGGCTACACATAAACTGAATTACAAAACAGAACAGGGTCTCAAATTTAGAAAACCAACTTATGCTTGCTTATGGGGAAAGGTGAGTTGCGGTGCTGCATAAAACCAGAGATTGAAATTAGCACAGATACCATTCCATAAGCCAAATATATAATAGACAAGACCTACTCCTTGCTCAACGAAATGGACTCAACACCCCATATTCAACGCCTGGCAAGATACCTGACAAGTAAGAATCTTAAAACCCATGGATTTATATGTCTCCATAAGGAAATCAAGCGTGTGTACAGCGGCCTAAACGCAGCAGTGAAAATCCGATAAATCCCATTATCAAAATAAAATTCAAAAACAAAACAAAATGACAGTGAAATAGAGAGCAATTCTTAAATAATTCATTCAGGGTTTGTGATGCAACCTGGATTTACCACCTCTACACCCAGAGCTGGATGAGACATAAGGCTGGACACTTCGGGCTGATAGCATTGGTGAGGTTCGGTGAGCAAACGCAGACCCTTTGAAGTCATACTGCATGGTAACCATTCCATGGGTCCCAACTCTCCAGGTTTAAGGAATTCTTCCTTCAGCTAAAACATGCATGGGAAACCCACAATACAGTGCACTGTGTGACAGGGAAACGTTTTCAAATGCATCTCAGTTATCGTCCCCTGGTACTCGGGTTCACCATTTTAGACGCTTTACTAACACTCTCCCCACTTGGAGAGTCAGTGCCATTAACCTCCTGTTTGGCACAGTTTGCAATTTCTGCGCAAGATGTACAGGAATAGGGAGAACCAATGAGAGACTAGCTGTAGGTGCCTGCACGGGCAAAAGAACACTCATTTCCGACCAGGAAGAGGAATTAAACAAAGGCTCAGCATGCCCTGCCGGAAAGAGATTATGGCCTGAAGCAATCCTGCGGTTTTGCGGCCAGCTCACAAGAAAGCGAGTTGAAGAAATGAGCTCAGGGGCACTGTAATTCACAAACCTGCAGAGTTATGAATGACACCTATCGTCCAAAAATGTATTGAAGTAAGTCTTCGAAGAGGACTTGTAAGCGGGGCAGAATTTCAGGAAAACGATTTCAGGGGGTAGACTGGAATTGTACTAAAAGCATAGGAAAAGAGGCAGAATGTCCACAACGATGCACTTGGCCAAAAAGGGCGTATGCGTTTTTTCCTGAATATATTCAGAAAAAAACGCATACGCCCTTTTTGGCCAACCAAGCAAGCGTGTAAAGGAAATCTGCACTACAATGAAGTCTCACTGCCCCCCTGGTCAAAAGGGCCATCTGAAAAAAGTGTAAAATCCAGAAATGCAGGACAGGTCATGGAGAACAGGGAGCCTTGTCATGTTGATGGGCGGGATGTAAATTGCCAACAACCACTCTGGAGAAGTGTATGGTGTTTCCAGAAACACGTAGGAAACAAAGCAACACAGCCTATGGCACTTCCACTTATGGTCCTATAGCTTAGGGAAATTAAAATCAAAAACACACAGCCACCCCAGAGTTTGGGACGGCTCTGTTTACAAGAACCTCGTCTACGGTACAAGTAAAATATCCCAGAAAGTAAAAAATGGATAAAGAAGTTGTGGTACGCACGTACAATGGAATATCACTCAGCAATGAAATCTACGTCATCAGCTCCATAGCGGCATAATGAGTGGATTCAGGTACGATGATTCTACGAGAAATAAGTCACACAGAAAAAGAAACATCATAAGATATGACTAATACACGGAATGTAAACTTGGCTACCCATGAACTGAATTACAAAACAGAACAGGGTCTCAAATTTAGAAAACCAACTTATGCTTGCTTATGGGGAAAGGTGAGTTGGGGTGCTGCATAAAACCAGAGTTTGAAATTAGCACAGATATCGTTCCATAAGCCAAATATATAATAGACAAGACCTACTCCTTGCTCAACGAAATGGACTCAACACCCCATATTCAACGCCTGGCAAGATACCTGACAAGTAAGAATCTTAAAACCCATGGATTTATATGTCTCCATAAGGAAATCAAGCGTGTGTACAGCGGCCTAAACGCAGCAGTGAAAATCCGATAAATCCCATTATCAAAATAAATTTCAAAAACAAAACAAAATGACAGTGAAATAGAGAGCAATTCTTAAATAATTCATTCAGGGCTTGTGATGCAACCTGGATTTACCACATCTACACCCAGAGCTGGGTGAGACATAAGGCTGGACACTTCGGGCTGATAGCATTGGTGAGGTTCGGTGAGCAAACGCAGACCCTTTGAAGTCATACTGCATGGTACCCTTTCCATGGGTCCCAAATTTCCAGGTTTAAGGGATTCTTCCTTCAGCTAAAACATGCATGGGAAACCCATAGTATGGTCCACCGTGTGATTGGGAAATGTTTTCAAATGCATCTCAGTTTTCGTCCCCTGGTACTCGGGTTCACCATTCCAGACGCTTTACAAACACTCTCCCCACTTGGAGAGTCAGTGCATTTAACCTCCTGTTTGGCACACTTTGCAATTTCTGCGCAAGATGAACAGGCATAGGGAGAAGCACTGAGAGACTAGCTGTAGGTGTCTGCACGGGCAAATGGAACGCTCATTTCCCACCAGGAAGAGGAATTAACCAAAGGCTCAGGGTGCCCTGCCGGAAAGAGACTAGGGCCTGAAGCAATCCTGCGGTTTTGCGGCCAGCTCACAAGAAAGCGAGTTGAAGAAAGGAGCTCAGGGGCACTGTAATTCACAAACCTGCAGAGTTATGAATGACACCTATCGTCCAAAAATGTATAGAAGTAAGTCTTCGAAGAGGACTTGAAAGCGGGGCAGAATTTCAGGAAAACGATTTCAGGGGGTAGACTGGAATTGCACTTAAAGCATAGGAAAAGAGGCAGAATGTTGACAATGATGCACTTGGCCAAAAAGGGCGTATGCGTTTTTTCCTGAATATATTCAGGAAAAAACGCATACGCCCTTTTTGGCCAACCAAGCAAGCGTGTAAAGGAAATCTGCACTACAATGAAGTCTCACTGCCCCCCGGTCAAAAGGGCCATCTGAAAAAAGTGTAAAATCCAGAAAGGCAGGACAGGTCATGGAGAACAGGGAGCCTTGTTATGCTGATGGGCGGATTTAAATTGCCAACAGCCACTCTGGAAAAGTGTATGGTGTTTCCTGAAACATGTAGGAAACAAAGCAACACAGCCTATGGCACTTCCACTAATGGTCCTATAGCTTAGGGAAATTATAATCAAAAACACACAGCCACCCCAAAGTTTGGGATGGCTCTGTTTACAAGAACCTCATCTATGGTAGCAGTTAAATATCCCAGAAAGCATAAAATGGATAAAGAAGTTGTGGTACGCACGTACAATGGAATATCACTCAGCAATGAAATCTACGTCATCAGGACCGTAGCGGCAAAATGAGTGGATTCAGGTACGATGATTCTATGAGAAATAAGTCAGACAGAAAAAGAAACATCATAAGTTATCACTAATACACGGAATGTAAACTTGGCTACCCATGAACTGAATTACAAAACAGAACAGGGTCTCAAATTTAGCAAACCAACTTATGCTTGCTTATGGGGAAAGGTCAGTTGGGATGCTGCATAAAACCAGAGATTGAAATTAGCACAGAAACCGTTCCATAAGCTAAATATATAATAGACAAAACCTACTCCTTGCTCAACGAAATGGACTCAACACCCTATATTCCACGCCTGGGAAGATACCTGACAAGTAAGAATCTTAAAACCCATGGATTTATATGTCTCCATAAGGAAATCAAGCGTGTGTACAGTGGCCTAAAAGCAGCAGTGAAAATCCGATAAATCCCATTATCAAAATGAATTTCAAAAACAAAACACAATGACAGTGAAATAGAGAGCAATTCTTAAATAATTCATTCAGGGCTTGTGATGCAACCTGTATTTACCACATCTACACCCAGAGCTGGATGAGACATAAGGCTGGACACTTCGGGCTGATAGCATTGGTGAGGTTCGGTGAGCAAACGCAGACCCTTTGAAGTCATACTGCATGGTACCCATTCCATAGGTCCCAACTCTCCAGGTTTAAGGGATTCTTCCTTCAGCTAAAACATGCATGGGAAACCCAGAGTATGGTCCACCGTGTGATTGGGAAACGTTTTCAAATGCATCTCAGTTTTTGTCCCCTGGTACTCGGGTTCAACATTTGAACGCTTTACTAACACTCTCCCCACTTGGAGAGTCAGTGCCATTAACCTCCTGTTTGGCACAGTTTGCAATTTCTGCGCAAGATGAACAGGAATAGGGAGAAGCAATGAGAGACTAGCTGTTGGTGTCTGCACGGGCAAATTGAACGATCATTTCCCACCAGGAAGAGGAATTACCCAAAGGCTCAGCGTGCCCGGCCGGAAACATATTAGTGCCTGAAGCAATCGTGCGGTTTTGCGGCCAGCTCACAAGAAAAGGAGTTGAAGAAAGGAGCTCAGGGGCACTGTAATTCACAAACATGCAGAGTTATGAATGACAGCTATCGTCCAAAAATGTACTGAAGTAAGTCTTCAAAGAGGACTTGAAAGCGGGGCAGAATTTCAGGAAAACGATTTCAGGGGGTAGACTGGAATTGCACTTAAAGCATAGGAAAAGAGGCAGAATGCCGAAAATGATGCACTTGGCCAAAAAGGGCGTATGCGATTTTTCCTGAATATATTCAGGAAAAAACGCATACGCCCTTTTTGGCCAACCAAGCAAGCGTGTAAAGGAAATCTGCACTACAATGAAGTCTCACTGCCCCCCGGTCAAAAGGGCCATCTGAAAAAAGTGTAAAATCCAGAAAGGCAGAACAGGTCTTGGAGAACAGGGAGCCTTGTTATGCTGATGGGCGGGATGTAAATTGCCAACAGCCACTCTGGAGAAATGTATGGTGTATCCTGAAACACGTAGGAAACAAAGCAACACAGCCTATGTCACTTCCACTATGGTCCTATAGCTTAGGGTACTTAAAATCACAAACACACAGCCACCCCAAAGTTTGGGATGGCTCTGTTTACAAGAACCTTTTCTACGGTACAAGTTAAATATCCGAGAATGGAAAAAATGGATAAAGAATATCTGGTACGCACGTACAATGGAATATCACTCAGCAATGAAATCTACGTCTTCAGGCCCGTAGCGGCATAATGAGTGGATTCAGGTATGATGATTCTACGAGAAATAACTCACACAGAAAAAGAAACATCATAAGATATCACTAATACACGGAATGTAAACTTGGCTACCCATGAACTGAATTACAAAACAGAACAGGGTCTCAAATTTAGAAAACCAACTTATGCTTGCTTATGGGGAAAGGTGAGTTGGGGTGCTGCATAAAACCAGAGATTGAAATTAGCACAGATACCGTTCCATAAGCCAAATATATAATAGACAAGACCTACTCCTTGCTCAACGAAATGGACTCAACACCCCATATTCAACGCCTGGCAAGATACCTGACAAGTAAGAATCTTAAAACCCATGGATTTATATGTCTCCATAAGGAAATCAAGCGTGTGTACAGCGGCCTAAACGCAGCAGTGAAAATCCGATAAATCCCATTATCAAAATAAATTTCAAAAACAAAACACAATGACAGTGAAATAGAGAGCAATTCTTAAATAATTCATTCAGGGCTTGTGATGCAACCTGGATTTCCCACATCTACACCCAGAGCTGGGTGAGACATAAGGCTGGACACTTCGGGCTGATAGCACTGGTGAGGTTCGGTGAGCAAACGCAGACCTTTTGAAGACATACTGCATGGTACCCATTCCATGGGTTCCAAATTTCCAGGTTTAAGGGATTCTTCCTTCAGCTAAAACATGCATGGGAAACCCATAGTATGGTCCACCGTGTGATTGGGAAACGTTTTCAAATGCATCTCAGTTTTCGTCCCCTGGTACTCGGGTTCACCATTCCAGACGCTTTACTAACACTCTCCCCACTTGGAGAGTCAGTGCATTTAACCTCCTGTTTGGCACACTTTGCAATTTCTGCGCAAGATGAACAGGAATAGGGAGAAGCAATGAGAGACTAGCTGTAGGTGTCTGCACGGGCAAATGGAACACTCATTTCCGACAAGGAAGAGGAATTAAACAAAGGCTCAGCGTGCCCGGCCGGAAAGAGATTAGGGCCTGAAGCAATCCTGCGGTTTTGCGGCCAGCTCACAAGAAAGCGAGTTGAAGAAAGGAGCTCAGGGGCACTGTAATTCACAAACCTGCAGAGTTATGAATGACAGCTATCGTCCAAAAATGTATTGAATTAAGTCTTCCAAGAGGACTTGAAAGCGGGGCAGAATTTCAGGAAAACGATTTCAGGGGGTAGACTGGAATTGTACTAAAAGCATAGGAAAAGAGGCAGAATGTCGACAACGATGCACTTGGCCAAAAAGGGCGTATGCGTTTTTTCCTGAATATATTCAGGAAAAAACGCATACGCTGTTTTTGGCCAACCAAGCAAGCATGTAAAGGAAATCTGCACTACAATGAAGTCTCACTGCCCCCCCGGTCAAAAGAGCCATCTGAAAAAAGTGTAAAATCCAGAAAGGCAGGACAGGTCATGGAGAACAGGGAGCCTTGTCATGCTGATGGGCGGGATGTAAATTGCCAACAACCACTCTGGAGAAGTGTATGGTGTTTCCAGAAACACGTAGGAAACAAAGCAACACAGCCTATGGCACTTCCACTTATGGTCCTATAGCTTAGGGAAATTAAAATCAAAAACACACAGCCACCCCAGAGTTTGGGATGGCTCTGTTTACAAGAACCTCATCTACGGTAGAAGTTAAATATCCGAGAAAGCATAAAATGGATAAAGAAGTTGTGGTACGCACGTACAATGGAATATCTCTCAGCAATGAAATCTACGTCATCAGGACCGTAGCGGCATAATGAGTGGATTCAGGTACGATGATTCTATGAGAAATAAGTCAGACAGAAAAAGAAACATCATAAGTTATCACTAATACACGGAATGTAAACTTGGCTACCCATGAACTGAATTACAAAACAGAACAGGGTCTCAAATTTAGCAAACCAACTTATGCTTGCTTATGGGGAAAGGTCAGTTGGGATGCTGCATAAAACCAGAGATTGAAATTAGCACAGAAACCGTTCCATAAGCTAAATATATAATAGACAAAACCTACTCCTTGCTCAACGAATTGGACTCAACACCCTATATTCCACGCCTGGGAAGATACCTGACAAGTAAGAATCTTAAAACCCATGGATTTATATGTCTCCATAAGGAAATCAAGCGTGTGTACAGTGGCCTAAAAGCAGCAGTGAAAATCCGATAAATCCCATTATCAAAATGAATTTCAAAAACAAAACACAATGACAGTGAAATAGAGAGCAATTCTTAAATAATTCATTCAGGGCTTGTGATGCAACCTGTATTTACCACATCTACACCCAGAGCTGGATGAGACATAAGGCTGGACACTTCGGGCTGATAGCATTGGTGAGGTTCGGTGAGCAAACGCAGACCCTTTGAAGTCATACTGCATGGTACCCATTCCATAGGTCCCAACTCTCCAGGTTTAAGGGATTCTTCCTTCAGCTAAAACATGCATGGGAAACCCAGAGTATGGTCCACCGTGTGATTGGGAAACGTTTTCAAATGCATCTCAGTTTTTGTCCCCTGGTACTCGGGTTCAACATTTGAACGCTTTACTAACACTCTCCCCACTTGGAGAGTCAGTGCCATTAACCTCCTGTTTGGCACAGTTTGCAATTTCTGCGCAAGATGAACAGGAATAGGGAGAAGCAATGAGAGACTAGCTGTTGGTGTCTGCACGGGCAAATTGAACGATCATTTCCCACCAGGAAGAGGAATTACCCAAAGGCTCAGCGTGCCCGGCCGGAAACATATTAGTGCCTGAAGCAATCGTGCGGTTTTGCGGCCAGCTCACAAGAAAAGGAGTTGAAGAAAGGAGCTCAGGGGCACTGTAATTCACAAACATGCAGAGTTATGAATGACAGCTATCGTCCAAAAATGTACTGAAGTAAGTCTTCAAAGAGGACTTGAAAGCGGGGCAGAATTTCAGGAAAACGATTTCAGGGGGTAGACTGGAATTGCACTTAAAGCATAGGAAAAGAGGCAGAATGTCGAAAATGATGCACTTGGCCAAAAAGGGCGTATGCGATTTTTCCTGAATATATTCAGGAAAAAACGCATACGCCCTTTTTGGCCAACCAAGCAAGCGTGTAAAGGAAATCTGCACTACAATGAAGTCTCACTGCCCCCCGGTCAAAAGGGCCATCTGAAAAAAGTGTAAAATCCAGAAAGGCAGAACAGGTCTTGGAGAACAGGGAGCCTTGTTATGCTGATGGGCGGGATGTAAATTGCCAACAGCCACTCTGGAGAAATGTATGGTGTATCCTGAAACACGTAGGAAACAAAGCAACACAGCCTATGTCACTTCCACTATGGTCCTATAGCTTAGGGTACTTAAAATCACAAACACACAGCCACCCCAAAGTTTGGGATGGCTCTGTTTACAAGAACCTTTTCTACGGTACAAGTTAAATATCCGAGAATGGAAAAAATGGATAAAGAATATCTGGTACGCACGTACAATGGAATATCACTCAGCAATGAAATCTACGTCTTCAGGCCCGTAGCGGCATAATGAGTGGATTCAGGTATGATGATTCTACGAGAAATAACTCACACAGAAAAAGAAACATCATAAGATATCACTAATACACGGAATGTAAACTTGGCTACCCATGAACTGAATTACAAAACAGAACAGGGTCTCAAATTTAGAAAACCAACTTATGCTTGCTTATGGGGAAAGGTGAGTTGGGGTGCTGCATAAAACCAGAGATTGAAATTAGCACAGATACCGTTCCATAAGCCAAATATATAATAGACAAGACCTACTCCTTGCTCAACGAAATGGACTCAACACCCCATATTCAACGCCTGGCAAGATACCTGACAAGTAAGAATCTTAAAACCCATGGATTTATATGTCTCCATAAGGAAATCAAGCGTGTGTACAGCGGCCTAAACGCAGCAGTGAAAATCCGATAAATCCCATTATCAAAATAAATTTCAAAAACAAAACACAATGACAGTGAAATAGAGAGCAATTCTTAAATAATTCATTCAGGGCTTGTGATGCAACCTGGATTTCCCACATCTACACCCAGAGCTGGGTGAGACATAAGGCTGGACACTTCGGGCTGATAGCACTGGTGAGGTTCGGTGAGCAAACGCAGACCTTTTGAAGACATACTGCATGGTACCCATTCCATGGGTTCCAAATTTCCAGGTTTAAGGGATTCTTCCTTCAGCTAAAACATGCATGGGAAACCCATAGTATGGTCCACCGTGTGATTGGGAAACGTTTTCAAATGCATCTCAGTTTTCGTCCCCTGGTACTCGGGTTCACCATTCCAGACGCTTTACTAACACTCTCCCCACTTGGAGAGTCAGTGCATTTAACCTCCTGTTTGGCACACTTTGCAATTTCTGCGCAAGATGAACAGGAATAGGGAGAAGCAATGAGAGACTAGCTGTAGGTGTCTGCACGGGCAAATGGAACACTCATTTCCGACAAGGAAGAGGAATTAAACAAAGGCTCAGCGTGCCCGGCCGGAAAGAGATTAGGGCCTGAAGCAATCCTGCGGTTTTGCGGCCAGCTCACAAGAAAGCGAGTTGAAGAAAGGAGCTCAGGGGCACTGTAATTCACAAACCTGCAGAGTTATGAATGACAGCTATCGTCCAAAAATGTATTGAATTAAGTCTTCCAAGAGGACTTGAAAGCGGGGCAGAATTTCAGGAAAACGATTTCAGGGGGTAGACTGGAATTGTACTAAAAGCATAGGAAAAGAGGCAGAATGTCGACAACGATGCACTTGGCCAAAAAGGGCGTATGCGTTTTTTCCTGAATATATTCAGGAAAAAACGCATACGCTGTTTTTGGCCAACCAAGCAAGCATGTAAAGGAAATCTGCACTACAATGAAGTCTCACTGCCCCCCCGGTCAAAAGAGCCATCTGAAAAAAGTGTAAAATCCAGAAAGGCAGGACAGGTCATGGAGAACAGGGAGCCTTGTCATGCTGATGGGCGGGATGTAAATTGCCAACAACCACTCTGGAGAAGTGTATGGTGTTTCCAGAAACACGTAGGAAACAAAGCAACACAGCCTATGGCACTTCCACTTATGGTCCTATAGCTTAGGGAAATTAAAATCAAAAACACACAGCCACCCCAGAGTTTGGGATGGCTCTGTTTACAAGAACCTCATCTACGGTAGAAGTTAAATATCCGAGAAAGCATAAAATGGATAAAGAAGTTGTGGTACGCACGTACAATGGAATATCTCTCAGCAATGAAATCTACGTCATCAGGACCGTAGCGGCATAATGAGTGGATTCAGGTACGATGATTCTATGAGAAATAAGTCAGACAGAAAAAGAAACATCATAAGTTATCACTAATACACGGAATGTAAACTTGGCTACCCATGAACTGAATTACAAAACAGAACAGGGTCTCAAATTTAGCAAACCAACTTATGCTTGCTTATGGGGAAAGGTCAGTTGGGATGCTGCATAAAACCAGAGATTGAAATTAGCACAGATACCGTTCCATAAGCCAAATATATAATAGACAAAACCTACTCCTTGCTCAACGAAATGGACTCAACACCCAATATTCAACGCCTGGGAAGATACCTGACAAGTAAGACTCTTAAAACCCATGGATTTATATGTCTCCATAAGGAAATCAAGCGTGTGTACAGTGGCCTAAAAGCAGCAGTGAAAATCCGATAAATCCCATTATCAAAATGAATTTCAAAAACAAAACACAATGACAGTGAAATAGAGAGCAATTCTTAAATAATTCATTCAGGGCTTGTGATGCAACCTGTATTTACCACATCTACACCCAGAGCTGGATGAGACATAAGGCTGGACACTTCAGGCTGATAGCATTGGTGAGGTTCGGTGAGCAAACGCAGACCCTTTGAAGTCATACTGCATGGTACCCATTCCATAGGTCCCAACTCTCCAGGTTTAAGGGATTCTTCCTTCAGCTAAAACATGCATGGGAAACCCAGAGTATGGTCCACCATGTGATTGGGAAACGTTTTCAAATGCATCTCAGTTTTCGTCCCCTGGTACTCGGGTTCAACATTTGAACGCTTTACTAACACTCTCCCCACTTGGAGAGTCAGTGCCATTAACCTCCTGTTTGGCACAGTTTGCAATTTCTGTGCAAGATGAACAGGAATAGGGAGAACCAATGAGAGACTAGCTGTAGGTGTCTGCACGGGCAAATGGAATGCTCATTGCCCACCAGGAAGAGGAATTATCCAAAGGCTCAGCGTGCCCTGCCGGAAACAGATTAGGGCCTGAAGCAATCCTGCGGTTTTGCGGCCAGCTCACAAGAAAGCGAGTTGAAGAAATGAGCTCAGGGGCACTGTAATTCACAAACCTGCAGAGTTATGAATGACAGCTATCATCCAAAAATGTATTGAAGTAAGTCTTCGAAGAGGACTTGAAAGCGGGGCAGAATTTCAGGAATACGATTTTAGGGGGTAGACTGGAATTGTACTAAAAGCATAGGAAAAGAGGGAGAATGTAGACAATGATGCACTTGGCCAAAAAGGGCGTATGCGTTTTTTCCTGAATATATTCAGGAAAAAACGCATACGCCCTTTTTGGCCAACCAAGCAAGCGTGTAAAGGAAATCTGCACTACAATGAAGTCTCACTGCCCCCCGGTCAAAAGGGCCATCTGAAAAAAGTGTAAAATCCAGAAAGGCAGGACAGGTCATGGAGAACAGGGAGCCTTGTTATGCTGATGGGCGGATTTAAATTGCCAACAGCCACTCTGGAAAAGTGTATGGTGTTTCCTGAAACACGTAGGAAACAAAGCAACACAGCCTATGGCACTTCCACTTATGGTCCTATAGCTTAGGGAAATTAAAATCAAAAACACACAGCCACCCCAAAGTTTGCGATGGCTCTGTTTACAAGAACCTCATCTACGGTAGCAGTTAAATATCCCAGAAAGCATAAAATGGATAAAGAAGTTGTGGTACGCACGTACAATGGAATATCACTCAGCAATGAAATCTACGTCATCAGGCCCATTGCGGCATAATGAGTGGATTCAGGTACCATGATTCTACGAGAAATAAGTCACACAGAAAAAGAAACATCATAAGATATCACTAATACACGGAATGTAAACTTGGCTACACATGAACTGAATTACAAAACAGAACAGGGTCTCAAATTGAGAAAAACAACTTATGCTTGCTTATGGGGAAAGGTGAGTTGGGGTGCTGCATAAAACCAGAGATTGAAATTAGCACAGATACCGTTTCATAAGGCAAATATATAATAGACAAGACCTACTCCTTGCTCAACGAAATGGACTCAACAACCCATATTCAACGCTTGGGAAGATACCTGACAAGTAAGAATCTTAAAACCCATGGATTTATATGTCTCCATAAGGAAATCAAGCGTGTGTACAGCGGCCTAAACGCAGCAGTGAACATCCGATAAATCCCATTATCAAAATGAATTTCAAAAACAAAACACAATGACAGTGAAATAGAGAGCAATTCTTAAATAATTCATACAGGGATTGTGATGCAACCTGGAATTACCACATCTACACCCAGAGCTGTGTGAGACATAAGGCTGGACCCTTCGGACTGAAAGCATTGGTGAGGTTCGGTGAGCAAACGCAGACCTCTTGAAGTCATACTGCATGGTACCCATTCCAAGGGTCCCAACTCTCCAGGGTTAAGGGATTCTTCCTTGAGCTAAAACATGCATGGGAAACCCAGAGTATGGTCCACCATGTGATTGGGAAACGTTTTCAAATGCATCTCAGTTTTCGTCCTCTGGTACTCGGGTTCACCATTCCAGACGCTTTACTAACACTCTCCCCACTTGTAGAGTCAGTGCCTTTAACCTCCTGTTTGGCACAGTTTGCAATTTCTGCGCAAGATGAACAGGCATAGGGAGAAGCAATGAGAGACTAGCTGTTGGTGTCTGCACGGGCAAATGGAACGCTCATTTCCCACCAGGAAGAGGAATTAACCAAAGGCTCAGCGTGCCATGCCGGAAACAGATTAGGGCCTGAAGCAATCCTGCGGTTTTGCGGCCAGCTCACAAGAAAACGAGTTGAAGAAAGGGGCTCAGGGGCACTGTAATTCACAAACCTGCAGAGTTTTGAATGACAGCTATCGTCCAAAAATGTACTGAAGTAAGTCTTCAAAGAGGACTTGAAAGCGGGGCAGAATTTCAGGAAAACGATTTCAGGGAGTAGACTGGAATTGCACTTAAAGCATAGGAAAAGAGGCAGAACGTCGACAATGATGCACTTGGCCAAAAAGGGCGTATGCGTTTTTTCCTGAATATATTCAGGAAAAAACGCATACGCCCTTTTTGGCCAACCAAGCAAGCGTGTAAAGGAAATCTGCACTACAATGAAGTCTCACTGCCCCCCGGTCAAAAGGGCCATCTGAAAAAAGTGTAAAATACAGAAAGGCAGGACAGGTCATGGAGAAGAGGGAGCCTTGTTATGCTGATGGGCGGGATGTAAATTGCCAACAGCCACTCTGGAGAAGTGTATGGTGTTTCCTGAAACACGTAGGAAACAAAGCAACACAGCCTATGGCACTTCCACTTATGGTCCTATAGCTTAGGGAAATTAAAATCAAAAACACACAGACACCCCAATGATTGGGACGGCTCTGTTTACAAGTACCTCGTCTACGGTACAAGTTAAATATCCGAGAAAGCAAAAACTGGATGAAGCAGTTGTGGTACGCACGTACAATGGAATATCACTCAGCAATGAAATCTACGTCATCAGGCCCGTAGCGGCATAATTAGTGGATTCAGGTACGATGATTCTACGAGAAATAAGTCACACAGATAAAGAAACATCATAAGATATCACTAATACACGGAATGTAACCTTGGCTACACGTGAACTGAAATACAAAACAGAACAGGGTCTCAAATTTAGTAAACCAACTTATGCTTGCTTATGGGGAAAGGTGAGTTGGGGTGCTGCATAAAACCAGAGATTGAAATTAGCACAGATACCGTTCCATAAGCCAAATATATAATAGACAAGACCTACTCCTTGCTCAACGAAATGGACTCAACACCCCATATTCAACGCCTGGGAAGATACCTGACAAGTAAGAATTTTAAAAACCATGGATTTATATGTCTCCATAAGGAAATCAAGCGTGTGTACAGCGGCCTGAACACAGCAGAGAAAATCCGATAAATCCCATTATCAAAATAAATTTCAAAAACAAAACACAATGACAGTGAAATAGAGAGCAATTCTTAAATAATTCATTCAGGGCTTGTGATGCAACCTGGATTTACCACATCTACACACAGAGCTGCGTGAGACATAATGCTGGACACTTCGGGCTGATAGCATTGGTTAGGTTGGGTGAGCAAATGCAGAGCCTTTGAAGTCATACTGCATGGTACCCATTCCATGGGTCGCAACTCTCCAGGTTTAAGGGATTCTTCCTTCAGCTAAACATGCATGGGAAACCCAGAGTATGGTCCACCGTGTGATTGGGAAACGTTTTCAAGTGCATCTCAGTTTTCATCCCCTGGCACTCGGGTTCACTATTCCAGACGCTTTACTAACACTCTCCCCACTTGGAGAGTCACTGCCTTTATCCTCCTGTTTGGCACAGTTTGCAATTTCTGCGCAAGATGAACAGGAATAGGGAGAACCAATGAGAGACTAGCTGTAGGTGTCTGCACGGGCAAATGGAACGCTCATTTCCCACCAGGAAGAGGAATTAAACAAAAGCTCAGCGTTCCCTGCCAGAAAGAGATTATGGCCTGAAGCAATCCTGCGGTTTTGCGGCCACCTCACAAGAAAGCGAGTTGAAGAATTGAGCTCAGGGGCAGTGTAATTCAGAAACCTGCACAGTTATGAATGACAGCTATCGTCCAAAAATGTATTGAAGTAAGTCTTTGAAGAGGACTTGAAAGCGGGGCAGAATTTCAGGAAAACGATTTCACGGGGTAGACTGGAATTGCACTTAAAGCATAGGAAAAGAGGCAGAATGTCGACAATGATGCACTTGGCCAAAAAGGGCGTATGCGTTTTTTCCTGAATACGTTCAGGAAAAAACGCATACGCCCTTTTTGGCCAACCAAGCAAGCGTGTAAAGGAAATCTGCACTACAATGAAGTCTCACTGCCCCCCAGTCAAAAGGGCCATCTGAAAAATGTGTAAAATCCAGAAAGGCAGGACAGGTCATGGAGAACAGGGAGCCTTGTTATGCTGATGGGCGGGATGTAAATTGCCAACAACCACTCTGGAGAAGTGTATGGTGTTTTCTGAAACAGGTAGGAAACAAAGCAACACAGCCTATGGCACTTCCAGTTATGGTCCTATAGCTTAGGGAAATTAAAATCAAAAACACACAGCCACCCCAAAATTTGGGACGGCTCTGTTTACAACAACCTCGTCTACGGTAGAAGTTAAATATCCCAGAAAGCAAAAAATGCATAAAGATGTTGTGGTACGCACGTACAATGGAATATCACTCAGCAATGAAATCTACGTCATCAGGCCCATTGCGGCATAATGAGTGGATTCAGGTACCATGATTCTACGAGAAATAAGTCACACAGAAAAAGAAACATCATAAGATATCACTAATACACGGAATGTAAACTTGGCTACACATGAACTGAATTACAAAACAGAACAGGGTCTCAAATTGAGAAAAACAACTTATGCTTGCTTATGGGGAAAGGTGAGTTGGGGTGCTGCATAAAACCAGAGATTGAAATTAGCACAGATACCGTTTCATAAGGCAAATATATAATAGACAAGACCTACTCCTTGCTCAACGAAATGGACTCAACAACCCATATTCAACGCTTGGGAAGATACCTGACAAGTAAGAATCTTAAAACCCATGGATTTATATGTCTCCATAAGGAAATCAAGCGTGTGTACAGCGGCCTAAACGCAGCAGTGAACATCCGATAAATCCCATTATCAAAATGAATTTCAAAAACAAAACACAATGACAGTGAAATAGAGAGCAATTCTTAAATAATTCATTCAGGGCTTGTGATGCAACCTGGATTTACCACATCTACACCCAGAGCTGGGTGAGACATAAGGCTGGACCCTTCGGACTGATAGCATTGGTGAGGTTCGGTAAGCAAACGCAGACCCTTTGAAATCATACTGCATGGTACCCATTCCATGGGTCCCAACTCTCCAGGTTTAAGGGATTCTTCCTTCAGCTAAAACATGCATGGGAAACCCACAGTACAGTGCACTGTGTGACCGGGAAACGTTTTCAAATGCATCTCAGTTTTCGTCCCCTGGTACTCGGGTTCATCATTCCAGACGCTTTACTAACACTCTCCCCACTTGGAGAGTCAGTGCCATTAACCTCCTGTTTGGCACAGTTTGCAATTTCTGCGCAAGATGTACAGGAATAGGGAGAACCAATGAGAGACTAGCTGTAGGTGCCTGCACGGGCAAATGGAACGCTCATTTCCGACCAGGAAGAGGAATTAAACAAAGGCTCAGCGTTCCCCCCCGGAAAGAGATTATGGCCTGAAGCAATCCTGCGGTTTTGCGGCCAGCTCACAAGAAAGAGAGTTGAAGAAAGGAGCTCAGGGGCACTGCAATTCACAAACCTGAAGAGTTATGAATGACAGCTATCGTCCAAAAGTGTATTGAAGTAAGTCTTCGAAGAGGACATGAAAGCGGGGCAGAATTTCAGGAAAACGATTTCAAGGGGTAGAATGGAATTGCACTTAAAGCATACGAAAAGAGGCAGAATGTCGACAATGATGCACTTGGCCAAAAAGGGCGTATGCGGTTTTTCCTGAATATATTCAGATAAAAACACATACGCACTTTTTTGCCAATGAAGCAAGTGTTTAAAGGAAATCTGCACTACAATGAAGTCTCACTGCCCCCCGGTCAAAAGGGCCATCTGAAAAAAGTGTAAAATCCAGAAAGGCACGACAGGTCATGGAGAACAGGGAGCCTTGTTATGCTGATGGGCGTGATGTAAATTGCCAACAGCCACTCTGGAGAAGTTTATGGTGTTTCCTGAAACACGTAGGAAACAAAGCAACACAGCCTATGGCACTTCCACTTATGGTCCTATAGCTTAGGGAAATTAAAATCAAAAACACAGCCACCCCAAAGTTTGGGATGGCTCTGTTTACAAGAACCTCGTCTACAGTACAAGTTAAATATCCGAGAAAGCAAAAACTGTATAAAGCAGTTGTGGTACGCACGTACAATGGAATATCACTCAGCAATGAAATCTACGTCATCAGGCCCGTAGCAGCATGAGTGGATTCAGGTACGATGTTTCTACGAGAAATAAGTCACACAGAAAAAGAAACATCATAAGATATCACTAATACACGGAATTTAACTTGGCTACACATGAACTGAATTACAAAACAGAACAGGGTCTCAAATTGAGAAAACCAACTTATGCTTGCTTATGGGGAAAGGTGAGTTGGGGTGCTGCATAAAACCAGAGATTGAAATTAGCACAGATACCGTTCCATAAGCCAAATATATAATAGACAAGACCTACTCCTTGCTCAACGAAATGGACTCAACACCCCATATTCAACGCCTTGCAAGATACCTGACAAGTAAGAATCTTAAAAGCCATGGATTTATATGTCTCCATAAGGGAATCAAGCGAGTGTACAGCGGCCTAAACGCAGCAGTGAAAATCCGATAAATCCCATTATCAAAATTAATTTCAAAAACAAAACACAGAGGGGGGACCTTGAAGATGACGGAAGAGTAAGACGCGGAGATCGTCTTCCTCCCCACGGATACACCAGAAATACATCTACACGCGGAACAACTCCTACAGAACACCTACTGAAGGCTGGCAGAAGACCTCAGACGTCCCAAAAGGCAAGAAACTCCCCACGTACCTGGGTAGGGCAAAAGAAAAAACAGAGACAAAAGAATAAGGACGGCACCTGCGCCAGTAGGAGGGAGCTGTGAAGGAGGAAAAGTTTCCACACACTTGGAAGCCCCTCCGCGGGCGGAGACTGCGGGAGGCGGAGGGGGGGGCTTCGGGACCGAGGAGTAGTGCACAGCGACGGGTGCGGAGGGCAAAGCGGGGAGATTCCCGCACAGAGGATCAGTGCCGACCGGCACTCACCAGCCCGAGAGGCTTGTCTGGTCACATGCCCGGGCGGGCGGGGCTGCGAGCTGAAGCTCGGGTTTCGGTTTTGGATGGAGCGCAGGGAGAGGACTGGGGTTGGCGGCTTGAACATAGCCTGAAGGGGTTAGTGCACCACGACTAGCCGGGAGGGAGTTCGGGGAAAAGCCTGCACCTGCCGAAGAGGCAAGAGACTTTTTCTTCCCTCTTTGTTTCCTGGTGCGCGAGGAGAGGGGTTTAAGAGCGCTGCTTAAAGGAACTCCAGAGACGGGCGCGAGCCGCGGCTAAAAGCGCGAACCCCAGAGACGGGCGCGAGCCGCGGCTAAAAGCGCGAACCCCAGAGACGGGCGCGAGCCGCGGCTAAAAGCGCGGACCCCAGAGACGGGCGGGAGACGCTAGGGCTGCTGCTGCCGCCACCAAGGGGCCTGTGCAGCCCGCCCCTGCCAGGTTCCCGGGAACCTCCACACCCCTCTTCCGCGGAGCCTGTGCAGCCCGCCACTGCCTGGTTCCCGGGAACCAGGGACAACTTCCCCGGGAGAACGCACGGCGGGCCTCAGGCTGGTGCAACGTCACGCCGGCCTCTGCCGCAACGTCACGCCGCCTCTGACGCCGCAGGCCCGCCCCGCACGCAGTGCCCCTCCTTCCCCCCCCTCACCCCCGGCCTGAGTGAGCCTGAGCCCCCGAATTAGCGGCCCCTTTAACCCTTTCCTGTCTGAGCAAAAAACAGACGCCCTCCAGCGACCTACACGCAGAGGCAGGGCCAAATCCAAAGCTGAGCTCCTGTGAGCTGTGAGAACAAAGAGGAGAAAGGGAAATCTCCCCCAGCAGCCTCAGAAGCAGCGGATTAAAGCTCCACAATCAACTTGATATACCCTGCATCTGTGGAATACCTGAATAGACAAGAAATGATCCCAAATTGAAGAGGTGGAATTTAGGAGCGAGATCTATGATTTTTTTCCCTTTTCCTCTTTTTGTGAATGTGTACGTGTATGCTTATGTGTGAGATCTTGTCTGTATACTCTTGCTTCCACCATTTGTCCTAGGGCTCTATCCGTCCATGGTTTTTAAAAAAAAAAATTTTTTTTTCTCAATAATTTTAATTGTAATAACTTTATTATACTTTACCGTCGTTCCTTCTTTCTTTCTTTCTTTCTTTCCGTCCTTCCCTCCTTTAGACAACGAATCACCCCAAATTGAGGAGGTGGTCTCTGAGAGCAAGATTTATGATTTTTCCCCCTTTACCTCTTTTTGTGAAGGTGTATGTGTATGCTTCTGTATAAGATTTTCTCTGTATAGCTTTGCTTCCAACATTTGTCCTAAGGTTCTATCCGTCCCTCTTTTTTTTTTTTTTCTAAATATTTTTTAATTCAATAAATATATTATACTTTATTTTATTTTTACTGTATCTTCTTTCTTTCTGTCTTTTTTCCTTCTTTCCCTCCTTCCTTCCTTCCTTCCTTCCTTCCTCCCTCCCTCCCTCCTTTCTTTCCTTCTTTGCTTCTTTCTTCCTTCCTTCCTTTCCTCCTTTCCTTCTTTCTTTCCTCATACATCTACTAATTCTCTCTACTTTTTCTCCCTTTTATTCTGAGCCGTGTGGATGAAAGGCTCTTGGTGCTCCAGCCAGGAGTCAGGGCTCTGCCTCTGAGGTAGGAGAGCCAACTTCAGGACACTGGTCCAAAGAGACCTCCTAGCTCCACATAATATTAAACGGTGGAAATCTCCCAGTGACCTCCATCTTAACACCAGCACCCAGCTTCACTCAACGACCAGCAAGCCACAGTGCTAGACAACCTATGCCAAACAACTAGCAAAACAGGAACACAACCCCACCCATTAGCAGAGAGGCTGCCTAAAATCATAATAAGGCCACAGACACCCCAAAACACACCACCAGACGTGAACCTGCCCACTAGAGAGACAAGATCCAGCCTCATCCACCACAACACAGGCACTAGTCCCCTCCACCAGGAAGCCTACACAACCCACTGAAACAACCTTAGCCACTGGAGACAGACATCAAAAACAACGGGAACTACGAACGTGCAGCCTGCAAAAAGGAGACCCCAAACACAGTAAGATAAGCAAAATGAGAAGACAGAAAAACACACAGCAGATGAAGGAGCAAGATAAAAATGCACCAGACCTAACAAATGAAGAGGAAATAGGCAGTCTACCTGAAAAAGAATTCAGAATAATGATAGTAAGGATGATCCGAAATCTTGGAAGTAGAATGGACAAAATGCAAGAAGCAGTTAACAAGGACCTAGAAGAAATAAAGGTGAAACAAGCAATGATGAACAACGCAATAAATGAAATTAAAAGTACTCTAGATGGGATCAATAACAGAATAACTGAGGCAGAAGAACGGATAAGTGACCTGGAAGATAAAATAGTGGAAATAACTACTGCAGAGCAGAATAAAGAAAAAAGAATGAAAAGAACTAAGGACAGTCTCAGAGACCTCTGGGACAACATTAAACGCACCAACATTCGAATTATAGGGGTTCCAGAAGAAGAAGAGAAAAAGAAAGGGACTGAGAAAATATTTGAAGAGATTATAGTTGAAAACTTCCCTAATATGGGAAAGGAAATAGTTAATCAAGTCCAGGAAGCACAGAGAGTCCCATACAGGATAAATACAAGGAGAAATACGCCAAGACACATATTAATCAAACTGTCAAAAATTAAATACAAAGAAAGCATATTAAAAGCAGCAAGGGAAAAACAGCAAATAACACACAAGGGAATCCCCATAAGGTTAACAGCTGATCTCTCAGCAGAAACCCTACAAGCCAGAAGGGAGTGGCAGGACATACTGAAAGTGATGAAGGAGAAAAACCTGCAACCAAGGCTACTTTACCCAGCAAGGATCTCATTCAGATTTGATGGAGAAATTAAAACCTTTACAGACAAGCAAAAGCTGAGAGAGTTTAGCACCACCAAACCAGCTTTACAGCAAATGCTAAAGGAACTTCTCTAGACAAGGAACACAAGAGAAGGAAAAGACCTATAATAACGAACCCAAAACAATATAGAAAATGGGAATAGGAACATACATATCGATAATTACCTTAAATGTAAATGGACTAAATGCTCCCACCAAAAGACACAGATTGGCTGAATGGATACAAAAACAAGACCCTTATATATGCTGTCTACAAGAGACCCACTTCAGACCTAGAGACACATACAGACTGAAAATAAGGGGATGGAAAATGATATTCCATGCAAATGGAAACCAAAAGAAAGCTGGAGTAGCAATTCTCATATCAGACAAAATAGACTTTAAAATAAGGACTATTACAAGAGACAAAGAAGGACACTACATAATGATCAAGGGATCGATTCAAGAAGAAGATATAACAATTGTAAATATTTATGCACCCAACATAGGAGCACCTCAATACATAAGGCAAATACTAACAGCCATAAAAGGGGAGATTGACAGTAACACATTCATAGTAGGGGACTTTAACACCCCACTTTCACCCATGGACAGATCATCCAAAATGAAAATAAATAAGGAAACACAAGCTTTAAATGATACATTAAACAAGATGGACTTAATTGATATTTATAGGACACTCCATCCAAAAACAACAGAATACACATTTTTCTCAAGTGCTCATGGAACATTCTCCAGGATAGATCATATCTTGGGTCACAAATCAAGCCTTGGTAAATTTAAGAAAATTGAAATTGTATCAAGTATCTTTTCTGACCACAACGCCATGAGACTAGATATCAATTACAGGAAAAGATCTGTAAAAAATACAAACACATGGAAGCTAAACAATACACTACTTAATAATGAAGTGATCACTGAAGAAATCAAAGAGGAAATAAAAAAATACCTAGAAACAAATGACAATGGAGACACAACGACCCAAAACCTATGGGATGCAGCAAAAGCAGTTCTAAGGGGGAAGTTTATAGCAATACAAGCCCACCTTAAGAAGCAGGAAACATCTCGAATAAACAACCTAACCTTGCACCTCAAGCAATTAGAGAAAGAAGAACAAAAAAACCCCAAAGCTAGCAGAAGGAAAGAAATCATAAAAATCAGATCAGAAATAAATGAAAAAGAAATGAAGGAAACGATAGCAAAGATCAATAAAACTAAAAGCTGGTTCTTTGAGAAGATAAACAAAATAGATAAACCACTAGCCAGACTCATCAAGAAAAAAAGGGAGAAGACTCAAATCAATAGAATTAGAAATGAAAAAGGAGAAGTAACAACTGACACTGCAGAAATAAAAAAAATCATAAGAGATTACTACAAGCAACTCTATGCCAATAAAATGGACAATCTGGAAGAAATGGACAAATTCTTAGAAATGCACAACCTGCCAAGACTGAATCAGGAAGAAATAGAAAATATGAACAGACCAATCACAAGCACTGAAATTGAAACTGTCATTAAAAATCTTCCAACAAACAAAAGCCCAGGACCAGATGGCTTCACAGGTGAATTCTATCAAACGTTTAGAGAAGAGCTAACACCTATCCTTCTCAAACTCTTCCAAAATATAGCAGAGGGAGGAACACTCCCAAATTCCTTCTACGAGGCCACCATCACCTTGATACCAAAACCAGACAAGGATGTCACAAAGAAAGAAAACTACAGGCCAATATCACTGATGAACATAGATGCAAAAATCCTCAACAAAATACTAGCAAACAGAATCCAACAGCACATTAAAAGGATCATACACCATGATCAAGTGGGGTTTATTCCAGGAATGCAAGGATTCTTCAATATACGCAAATCTATCAATGTGATAAACCATATTAACAAATTGAAGGAGAAAAACCATATGATCATCTCAATAGATGCAGAGAAAGCTTTCGACAAAATTCAACACCCATTTATGCTAAAAACCCTGCAGAAAGTAGGCATAGAGGGAACTTTCCTCAACATAATAAAGGCCATATATGACAAGCCCACAGCAAACATCATCCTCAATGGTGAAAAACTGAAAGCATTTCCACTAAGATCAGGAACAAGACAAGGTTGCCCACTCTCACCACTCTTATTCAACATAGTTTTGGAAGTTTTAGCCACAGCAATCAGAGAAGAAAAGGAAATAAAAGGAATCCAAATCGGAAAAGAAGAAGTAAAGCTGTCACTGTTTGCAGATGACATGATACTATACATAGAGAATCCTAAAGATGCTACCAGAAAACTACTAGAGCTAATCAATGAATTTGGTAAAGTAGCAGGATACAAAGTTAATGCACAGAAATCTCTGGCATTCCTATATACTAATGATGAAAAATCTGAAAGTGAAATCAAGAAAACACTTCCATTTACCATTGCAACAAAAAGAATAAAATATCTAGGAATAAACCTACCTAAAGAGACGAAAAACCTGTATGCAGAAAATTATAAGACACTGATAAAAGAAATTAAAGATGATACAAATAGATGGAGAGATATACCATGTTCTTGGATGGGAAGAATCAACATTGTGAAAATGACTCTACTACCCAAAGCAATCTACAGATTCAATGCAATCCCTATCAAACTACCACTGGCATTTTTCACAGAACTAGAACAAAAAATTTCACAATTTGTATGGAAACACAAAAGACCCCGAATAGCCAAAGCAATCTTGAGAACGAGAAAAGGAGCTGGAGGAATCAGGCTCCCTGACTTCAGACTATACTACAAAGCTACAGTAATCAAGACAGTATGGTACTGGCACAAAAACAGAAAGATAGATCAATGGAAGAGGATAGAAAGCCCAGCGATAAACCCACGCACATATGGACACCTTATCTTTGATAAAGGTGGCAGGAATGTACAGTGGAGAAAGGACAGCCTCTTCAATAAATGGTGCTGGGAAAACTGGACAGGTACATGTAAAAGTATGAGATTAGATCACTCCCTAACACCATACACAAAAATAAGCTCAAAATGGATTAAAGACCTAAATGTAAGGCCAGAAACTATCAAACTCTTAGAGGAAAACATAGGCAGAACACTCTATGACATAAATCACAGCAAGATCCTTTCTGACCCACCTCCTAGAGTAATGGAAATAAAAACAAAAATAAACAAATGGGACCTAATGAAACTTCAAAGCTTTTGCACAGCAAAGGAAACCATAATCAAGACCAAAAGACAACCCTCACAATGGGAGAAAATATTTGCAAATGAAGCAACTGACAAAGGATTAATCTCCAAAATTTACAAGCAGCTCATGCAGCTCAATAACAAAAAAACAAACAACCCAATCCAAAAATGGGCAGAAGATCTAAATAGACATTTCTCCAAAGAAGATATACAGAATGCCAACAAACACATGAAAGAATGCTCAACATCATTAATCATTAGAGAAATGCAAATCAAAACTACAATGAGATATCATCTCACACCAGTCAGAATGGCCATCATCAAAAAATCTAGAAACAATAAATGCTGGAGAGGGTGTGGAGAAAAGGGAACACTCTTGCACTGCTGGTGGGAATGTGAATTGGTTCAGCCACTATGGAGAACAGTATGGAGGTTCCTTAAAAAACTACAAATAGAATTACCATATGACCCAGCAATCCCACTACTGGGCATATACCCTGAGAAAACCATAATTCAAAAAGAGTCATGTACCAAAATGTTCATTGCAGCTCTATTTACAATAGCCCGGAGATGGAAACAACCTAAGCGCCCATCATCGGATGAATGGATAAAGAAGATGTGGCACATATATACAATGGAATATTACTCAGCCTTAAAAAGAAATGAAATTGAGCTATTTGTAATGAGATGGATAGACCTAGAGTCTGTCATACAGAGTGAAGTAAGTCAGAAAGAAAAAGACAAATACCGTATGCTAACGCATATATATGGCATTTAAGGGGGAAAAAAATGTCATGAAGAACCTAGGGGTAAGACAGGAATAAAGACGCAGACCTACTGGAGAACGGACTTGAGGATATGGGGAGGGGGAAGGGTGAGCTTTGACAGGGCGAGAGAGAGTCATGGACATATACACACTAACAAACGTAGTAAGGTAGATAGCTAGGGGGAAGCAGCCGCAAGGCACAGGGATATTAGCTCGGTGCTTTGTGACAGCCTGGAGGGGTGGGATAGGGAGAGTGGGAGGCAGGGAGACGCAAGAGGGAAGACATATGGGAACATATGTATATGTATAACTGATTCACTTTATTATAAAGCAGAAACTAACACACAATTGTAAAGAAATTATACCCCAATAAAGATGTTTAAAAAAAAAAAACACAATGACAGTGAAATAGAGAGCAATTATTAAATAATTGATTCAGGGCTTGTGATGCAACCTGGATTTACCACATCTACACCCAGACCTGGGTGAGACATAAGGCTGGACACTTCGGGCTGATAGCATTGGTGAGGTTCACTGAGCAAACGCAGACCCGTTGAAGGCATACTGCCTGGTACCCATTCCATGGGTCCCAACTCTCCATGTTTAAGGGATTCTTCCTTCAGGTAAAACATGCGTGGGAAACCCAGAGTATGGTCCACCGTGTGATTGGGAAACGTTTTCAAATGCATCTCAGTTTTCGTCCCCTAGTACTCGGGTTCACCATTCCAGACGCTTTACTAACACTATCCCCACTTGGAGAGTCAGTGCCTTTAACCTCCTGTTTGGCACAGTTTGCAATTTCTGCGCAAGATGAACAGGAATAGGGAGAACCAATGAGAGACTAGCTGTAGGTGTCTGCACGGGCAAATGGAACGCTCATTTACCACCAGGAAAAGGAATTTACCAAGGGCTCAGCGTGCCCTGCCGGAAACAGTTTAGTCCCTGAAGCAATCCTGCAGTTTTGCGGCCAGCTCACAAGAAAGCGAGTTGAAGAAAGGAGCTCTGGGACACCGTAATTCACAAACCTGCAGAGTTATGAATGACAGCTATCGTCCAAAAATGTACTGAAGTAAGTCTTCGAAGAGGACTTGAATGCGGGGCAGAATTTCAGGAAAACTATTTCAGGGGGCAGACTGGAATTGCACTTACAGCATAGGAAACGAGGCAGAATGTCGACAATGATGCACTTGGCCAAAAAGAGCGTATGCGTTTTTTCCTGAATATATTCAGGAAAAAACGCATATGCCGTTTTTGGACAACCAAGCAAGCGTGTAAAGGAAATCTGCACTACAATGAAGTCTCACTGCCCCCCGGTCAAAAGGGCCATCTGAAAAAAGTGTAAAATCCAGAAAGGCAGGACAGGTCATGGAGAACAGGGAGCCTTGTTATGCTGATGGGCGGGATGTAAATTGCCAACAGCCACTCTGGAGAAGTGTATGGTGTTTCCTGAAACGCCTAAAAAACAAAGCAACGGAGCCTATGGCACTTCCACTTATGGTCCGACAGCTTAGGGAAATTAAAATCAAAAACACAAAGCAACCCCAAAGTTTGGAACGGCTCTGTTTACAAAAACCTCGTCTACGGTACAAGTTAAATATCCGAGAAAGCAAAAAATGGATAAAGAAATTGTGGTACGTACGTACAATGGAATATCACTCAGCAATGAAATCTACGTCATCAGGCCCGTAGCGGCATAATGAGTGGATTCAGGTACGATGATTCTACGAGAAATAAGTCACACAGAAAAAGAAACATCATAAGATATCACTAATACACGGAATGTAAACTTGGCTATACGTGAAATGAATTACAAAACAGGACAGGGTTTCAAATTGAGAAAACCAACTTATGCTTGCTTATGGGGAAAGGTGAGTTATGGTGCTGCATAAAACCAGAGATTGAAATTAGCACAGATACCCTTCCATAAGCCAAATATATAATAGACAAGACCTACTCCTTGCTCAACGAAATGGACTCAACACCACATATTCAACGCCTGGGAAGATACCTGACAATTAAGAATCTTAAAACCCATAGATTTATATGTCTCCATAAGGAAATCAAGCATGTGTACAAAGGCCTAAACGCAGCAGTGAAGATCCGAAAAATCCCATTATCAAAATTAATTTCAAAAACAAAACACAATGACAGTGAAAATGAGAGCAATTCTTAAATAATTGATTCAGGGCTTGTGACGCAACCTGGATTTACCACATCTACACCCAGAGCTGGGTGAGACATAAGGCTGGACACTTCAGGCTGAAAGCATTGGTGAGGTTCGGTGAGCAAACGCAGACACTTTGAAGTCATACTGCATGGTACCCATTCCATGGGTCCCAACTCTCCAGGTTTAAGGGATTCTTCTTCAGTTAAAACATGCATGGGAAACCCAGAGTATGGTCAACCGTGTGATTGGGAAACGTTTTCAAATGCATCTCAGTTTTCGTCCCCTGGTATTCGGGTTCACCATTCCAGACGCTTTACTAACACTCTCCTCACTTGGAGAGTCAGTGCCTTTCACCTCCTGTTTGGCACAGTTTGCAATTTCTGCGCAAGGTGAACAGGAATAGGGAGAACCAATGAGAGACTAGCTGTAGGTGTCTGCACGGGCAAATGGAACACTCATTTCCCACCAGGAAGAGGAATTAACCAAAGGCTCAGCGTGGCCTGCCGGAAACAGATTTGGGCCTGAAGCAATCCTGCGGTTTGGCGGCCAGCTCACAAGGAAGCGAGTTGAAGAAAGGAGCTCAGGGGCACTGTAATTCACAAACATGCAGAGTTATGAATGACAGCTATCGACCAAAATGTACTGAAGTAAGTCTTCGAAGAGGACTTGAAAGCGGGGCAGAATTTCAGGAAAACGATTTCAGGGGGTAGACAGGAATTGCGCTTAAAGCATAGGAACAGAGGCAGAATGTCGACAGTGATACACTTGGCCAAAAAGTGCGTATGCGTTTTTTCCTGAATATATTCAGGAAAAAACGCATACGCCCTTTTTGGCCAACCAAGCAAGCGTGTAAAGAAAATCTGCACTACAATGAAGTCTCATTGCCCCCCGGTCAAAACGGCCATCTGAAAAAAGTGTAAAATCCAGAAAGGCAGGACAGGTCATGGAGAACAGGGAACCTTGTTATGCTGATGGGCGGATGAAAATTGCCAACAGCCACTCTGGAGAAGTGTATCGTGTTTCCTGAAACAGGTAGGAAACAAAGCAACACAGCCTATGGCACTTCCACTTATGGTCCTATAGCTTAGGGAAATTAAAATCAAAAACACACAGCCACCGCAAATTTTCGGACGGCTCTGTTTTCAAGAACCTCGTCTACGGTACAAGTTAAATATCCAAGAAAGCAACAAATGGATAAAGAAATTGTGGTACGCACGTACAATGGAATATCACTCAGCAATGAAATCTAAGTCATCAGGTCCCTAGCGGCATAATGAGTGGATTCAGGTACCATGATTCTACGAGAAATAAGTCACACAGAAAAAGAAACATCATTAGATATCCCTAATACACGGAATGTAAACTTGGCTACACATGAACTGAATTACAAAACAGAACAGGGTCTCAAATTGAGAAAACCATCTTATGATTGCTTACGGGGAAAGGTGAGTTGGGGTGCTGCATAAAACCAGAGATTGAAATTAGCATAGATACCGTTCCATAAGCCAAATATATAATAGACAAGACCTACTCCTTGCTCAACGAAATGGACTCAACACCCCATATTCAACGCCTGGGAAGATACCTGACAAGTAAGAACCTTAAAACCCATGGATTTATATGTCTCCATAAGGAAATCAAGCGTGTGTACAGCGGCCTAAACGCAGCAGTGAAAATCCGATAAATCCCATTATCAAAATAAATTTCAAAAACAAAACGCAATGGCAGTGAAATAGAGAGCAATTCTTAAATAATTCATTAAGGTCTTGGGATTCAACCTGGATTTACCACTTCTACACCCAGAGCTGGGTGAGACATAAGGCTGCACACTTCGGGCTGATAGCATTGGTGAGGTTCGGTGAGCAAACGCAGACCCTTTGAAGTCATACTGCATGGTACCCATTCCATGAGTCCCAACTCTCCAGGTTTAAGGGATTCTTCCTTCAGCTAAAACATGCATGGGAAACCCAGAGTATGGTCCACTGTGTGATTGGGAAACGTTTTCAAATGCATCTCAGTTTTCGCCCCTGGTACTCGGGTTCACCATTCCAGATGCTTTACTAACACTCTCCCCACTTGGAGAGTCAGTGCCTTTAACCTCCTGTTTGGCACAGTTTGGAATTTCTGCGCAAGATGAACAGGAATAGGGAGAACCAATGAGAGATTAGCTGTAGGTGTCTGCACGAACAAATTTAACGCTCATTTCCCACCAGGAAGAGGAATTCACCAAAGGCTCAGCGTGCCCTGACGGAAACAGATTAGGGCCTGAAGCAATCCTGCGGTTTGGCGGCCAGCTCACAAGGAAGCGAGTTGAAGAAAGGAGCTCAGGGGCACTGTAATTCACAAACCTGCAGAGTTATGAATGACAGCTATCGACCAAAATGTACTGAAGTAAGTCTTCGAAGAGGACTTGAAAGCGGGGCAGAATTTCAGGAAAACGATTTCAGGGGGTAGACAGGAATTGCGCTTAAAGCATAGGAACAGAGGCAGAATGTCGACAATGATGCACTTGGCTAAAAAGTGCATATGCGTTTTTTCCTGAATATATTCAGGAAAAAACGCAAACGCACTTTTTGGCCAACCAAGCAAGCGTGTAAATGAAATCGGCACTACAAAGAAGTCTCACTGCCCCCCGGTCAAAAAGGCCACCTGAAAAAAGTGTAAAATCCAGAAAGGCAGGATAGGTCATGGAGAAAAGGGAGCCTTGTTATGCTGATGGGCGGGATGTAAATTGCCAACAGCCACTCTGGAGAAGTGTATGGTGTTTCCTGAAACACGTAGGAAACAAAGCAACACAGCCTATGTCACTTCCACTTATGGTCCTATAGCTTAGGGAAATTAAAATCAAAAAGACACAGCAACCCCAAATTTTGGGACGGTTCTGTTTACAAGAACCTCGTCTACGGTACAAGTTAAATATCCAAGAAATCAAAAAATGGATAAAGAAGTTGTGGTATGCACGTACAGTGGAATATCACTCAGCAATGAAATCTACGTCATCAGGCCCGTAGCGGCATAATGAGTGGATTCAGGTATGATGATTCTACGAGAAATAAGTCACACAGAAAAAGAAACATCATAAGATATCCCTAATACACGGAATGTAAACTTGGCTACACATGTACTGAATTACAAAACAGAACAGGGTCTCAAGTTTAGAAAACCAACTTATGCTTGCTTATGGGGAAAGGTGAGTTTGGGTGCTGCATAAAACCGGAGATTGAAATTAGCACATATACCGTTCCATAAGCCAAATATATAATAGAGAAGACCTACTCCTTGCTCAACGAAATGGACTCAACACCCCATATTCAACGCCTGGGAAGATACCTGACAAGTAAGAATCTTAAAACCCATGGATTTATATGTCTCCATAAGGAAATCAAGCGTGTGTTCAGCGGCCTAAACGCAACAGTGAACATCCGATAAATCCAATTGTCAAAATTAATTTAAAAAACAAAACACAATGACAGTGAAATAGAGAGCAATTCTTAAATAATTCATTCAGGGCTTGTGATGCCACCTGGATTTACCACATCTGCACCCAGAGCTGGGTGAGACAAAAGGCTGGACACTTCACGCTGATAGCATTGGTGAGGTTCGGTGAGCAAATTCAGACCCTTTGAAGTCTTACTGCATGGTACCCATTCCATGGGTCCCAACTCTCCAGGTTTAAGGGATTCTTCCTTCCGTTAAAACATGCATGGGAAACACAGAGTATGGTCCACCTTGTGATTGGGAAACGTTTTCAAATGCATCTCAGTTTTCGTTCCCTGGTACTCGGGTTCACCATTCCAGACGCTTTACTAACACTCTCCCCACTTGGAGAGTCAGTGCCTTTAACCTCCGGTTTGGCACAGTTTGCAATTTCTGCGCAAGATGAACAGGAATAGGGAGAACCAATGAGAGACTAGCTGTAGGTGTCTGCACGGGCAAATGGAACGCTCATTTCCCACCAGGAAGAGGAATAAACCAAAGGCTCACCGTGCCCTGCCAGAAACAGATTAGGGCCTGAAGGAATCCTGCCGTTTTGTGGCCAGCTCACAAGAAAGCGAGTTGAAGAAAGGAGCTCAAGGGCACTGTAATTCACAAAACTGCAGTGTTATGAATGACAGCTATCGTCCAAAAATGTACTGAAGTAAGTCTTCGAAGAGGACTTGAAAGCGGGGCAGAATTTCAGGAAAACGATTTCAGGGGGTAGACTGGAACTGCACGTAAAGCATAGGAAAAGAGGCAGAATGTCGACAATGATACACTTGGCCAAAAAGGGTGTATGCTTTTTTTCCTGAATATATTCAGGAAAAAACGCATACGCCCTTTTTGGCCAACCAAGCAAGCGTGTAAAGAAAATCTGCACTACAATGAAGTTTCACTGCCCCCCGGTCAAAAGGGCCATCTGAAAAATGTGTAAAATCCAGAAAGGCAGGACAGGTCATGGAGAACAGGGAGCCTTGTTATGCTGATGGGCGGATGAAAATTGCCAACAGCCATTCTGGAGATGTGTATCGTGTTTCCTGAAACAGGTAGGAAACAAAGCAACACAGCCTATGGCACTTCCACTTATGGTCCTATAGCTTAGGGAAATTAAAATCAAAGACACACAGCCACCGCAAATTTTCGGACGGCTCTGTTTACAAGAAACTCGTCTACGGTACAAGTTAAATATCCAAGAAAGCAACAAATGGATAAAGAAGTTGTGGTACGCACGTACAATGGAATATCACTCAGCAATGAAATCTAAGTCATCAGGTCCCTAGCGGCATAATGAGTGGATTCAGGTACCATGATTCTACGAGAAATAAGTCACACAGAAAAAGAAACATCATTAGATATCCCTAATACACGGAATGTAAACTTGGCTAAACATGAACTGAATTACAAAACAGAACAGGGTCTCAAATTGAGAAAACCATCTTATGCTTGCTTACGGGAAAAGGTGAGTTGGGGTGCTGCATAAAACCAGAGATTGAAATTAGCACAGATACCGTTCCATAAGCCAAATATATAATAGACAAGACCTACTCCTTGCTCAACGAAATGGACTCAACACCCCATATTCAACGCCTGGGAAGATACCTGACAAGTAAGAACCTTAAAACCCATGGATTTATATGTCTCCATAAAGAAATCAAGAGTGTGTACAGCGGCCTAAATGCAGCAGTGAAAATCCGATAAATCCCAATATCAAAATAAATTTCAAAAACAAAACACAATGACAGTGAAATAGAGAGCAATTCTTAAATAATTCATTAAGGTTTTGTGATGCAACCTGGATTTACCACTTCTACACCCAGAGCTGGGTGAGGCATAAGGCTGTACATTTCGGGCTGATAGCATTGGTGAGGTTCGGTGAGCAAACGCAGACCCTTTGAAGTCATACTTCATGGTACCCATTCCATGAGTCCCAACTCTCCAGGTTTAAGGGATTCTTCCTTCAGCTAAAACATGCATGGGAAACCCAGAGTATGATCCACCGTGTGATTGGGAAACGTTTTCAAATGCATCTCAGTTTTCGCCCCTGGTACTCGGGTTCACCATTCCAGACGCTTTACTAACACTCTCCCCACTTGGAGAGTCAGTGCCTTTAACCTCCTGTTTGGCACAGTTTTGCAATTTCTGCGCAAGGTGAACAGGAATAGGCAGAACCAATGAGAGACTAGATGTAGGTGTCTGCACCGGCAAATGGAACGCTCATTTCCCAACAGGAAGAGGAATTAACCAAAGGCTCAGTGTGCCATGCCATAAAGAGATTATGGCGTGAAGCAATCCTGCGGTTTTGCGGCCAGCTCACAAGAAAGCGAGTTGAAGAAAGGAGCTCAGGGGCAGTGTAATTCAGAAACCTGCAGAGTTATGAATGACAGCTATCGTCCAAAAATGTACTGAAGTAAGTCTTCAAAGAGGACTTGAAAGCGGGGCAGAATTTCAGGAACACGATTTCAGGGGTAGACTGGAATTGCACTTAAAGCATAGGAAAAGAAGCAAAATGTCGACAATGATGCACTTGGCCAAAAAGGGCGTATGCGTTTTTTCCTGAATATATTCAGGAAAAAACGCATACGCACTTTTTGGCCAACTAAGCAAGCGTGTAAAGGAAATCTGCACTACAATGAAGTCTCACTGCCCCCCGGTCAAAAGGGCCATCTGAAAAAATTGTAAAATGCGGAAAGGCAGGACAGGTCATGGAGAACAGGGAGCCTTGTTATGCTGATGGGCGGGATGTAAATTGCCAACAACCACTCTGGAGAAGTGTATGGTGTTTCCAGAGACACGTAGGAAACAAAACAACACAGCCTATGGCACTTCGACTTATGCTCCTATAGCTTAGGGAAATTAAAATCAAAAAGACACAGCCACCCCAAAATTTGGGATGTCTCTGTTTACAAGAACGTCCTCTACGGTACAAGTTAAATATCCGAGAAAGCAAAAAATGGATAAAGGAGTCGTGGTACGCACGTACAGTGGAATATCACTCAGCAATGAAATCTACGTCATCAGGCCCGTAGCGGCATAATGAGTGGATTCAGGTACGATGTTTCTACGAGAAATAAGTCACACAGAAAAAGAAACATCATAAGATATCACTAATCCACGGAATGTAAACTTGGCTACACATGAACTGAATTACAAAACAGAACAGGGTCTCAAATTGAGAAAACCAACTGATGCTTGCTTATGGGGAAAGGTGAGTTGGGGTGCTGCATAAAACCAGAGATTGAAATTAGCACAGATACCGTTCCATAAACCAAATATATAATAGACAAGCCCTACTCCTTGCTCAACGAAATGGACTCAACACCCCATATTCAACTCCTGGGAAGATACCTGACAAGTAAAATCTTAAAACCCATGGATTTATATGTCTCCATAAGGAAATCAAGAGTGTGTACAGTGGCCTAAACGCAGCAATGAAAATCCGATAAATCCCATTATCAAAATAAATTTCAAAAACAAAACACAATGACAGTGAAATAGAGAACAATTCTTATATAATTCATTCAGGGCTTGTGATGCAACCTGGATTTACCACATCTACACACAGAGCTGCGTGAGACATAAGGCCGGACACTTCGGGCTGATAGCATTGGTGAGGTTCGGTGAGCAACGCAGACCCTTTGAAGTCATACTGCATGGTACCCATTCTATGGGTACCCACTCTCCAGGTTTAAGGGATTCTTCCTTCAGCTAAAACATGCATGGGAAACCCAGAATATGGACCACCGTGTGATTGGGAAACGTTTTCAAATGCATCTCAGTTTTCACCCCTGGTACTCGGGTTCACCATTCCAGACGCTTTACTAACACTCTCCCCACTTGGAGAGTCAGTGCCTTTAACCTCCTGTTTGGCACAGTTTGCAATTTCTGCACAAGATGAACAGGAATAGGGAGAACCAATGAGAGACTAGCTCTAGGTGTCTGCACGGGCAAATGGAATGCTCATTTCCCACCAGGAAGAGGAATTAACCGAAGACTCATCGTGCCCTGCCGGAAACAGATTAGGGCCTGAAGCAATCCTGCGGTTTGGCGGCCAGCTCACATGGAAGGGAGTTGCAGAAAGGAGCTCAGGGGCACTGTAATTCACAAACCTGCAGAGTTATGAATGACAGCTATCGTCCAAAATGTACTGAAGTAAGTCTTCGAAGAGGACTTGAAAGCGGGGCAGAATTTCAGGAAAACGATTTCAGGGGGTAGACTGGAATTGCGCTTAAAGCATAGGAATAGAGGCAGAATGTCGACAATGATGCACTTGGCTAAAAAGGGCATATGCGGTTTTTCCTGAATATATTCAGGAAAAAAAGCAAACGCACTTTTTGACCAACCAAGCAAGCGTGTAAATGAAATCGGCACTACAATGAAGTCTCACTGCCCCGTGGTCAAAAGGGCCATCTGAAAAAAGTGTAAAATCCTGAAAGGCAGGAAAGGTCATGGAGAACAGGGAGCCTTGTTATGCGTATGGGCGGGATGTAAATTGCCAACAGCCACTCTGGAGAAGTGTATGGTGTTTCCTGAAACAGGTAGGAAACAAAGCAACACAGCCTATGGTACTTCCACTTATGGTCCTATCGCTTAGGGAAATTAAAATCAAAAAGACTGAGCCACCCCAAAGTTTGGGACGGCACTGTTTACAAGAACCTCGTCTACGGTACAAGTTAAATATCCGAGAAAGCAAAAAATGGATAAAGAAGTTGTGGTACGCACGTACAATGGAATATCACTCAGCAATGAAATCTACGTCATCAGGACCCTAGCGGCATAATGAGTGGATTCAGGTACCATGATTCTACGAGAAATAAGTCACACAGAAAAAGAAACATCATTAGATATCCCTAATACACGGAGTGTAAACTTGGCTACACATGAACTGAATTACAAAACAGAGCAGGGTCTCAAATTGAGAAAACCAACTTATGCTTGCTTAAGGGGAAAGGTGAGTTGGGGTGCTGCATAAAACCAGAGATTGAAATTAGCACAGATACCGTTCCATAAGCCAAATATATAATAGACAAGACCTACTCCTTGCTCAACGAAATGGACTCAACACCCCATATTCAACGCCTGGCAAGATACCTGACAAGTAAGAATCTTAAAACCCATGGATTTATATGTCTCCATAAGGAAATCAAGAGCGTGTTCAGCGACATAAATGCAGCAGTGAAAATCCGATAAATCCCATTATCAAAATAAATTTCAAAACAAAACACAATGACAGTGAAATAGAGAGCAATTCTTAAATAATTCATTAAGGTCTTGTGATGCAACCTGGATTTACCTGTTCTACACCCAGAGCTGGGTGAGACATAAGGCTGGACACTTCGGGCTGATAGCATTGGTGAGGTTCGGTGAGCAAACGCAGACCCTTTGAAGTCATACTTCATGGTACCCATTCCATGAGTCCCAACTCTCAAGGTTTAAGGGATTCTTCCTTCAGCTAAAACATGCATGGGAAACGCAGACTATCGTCCGCCGTGTGATTGGGAAACGTTTTCAAATGCATCTCAGTTTTCGTCCCCTCGTACTCGGTTTTACCATTCCAGACGCTTTACTAACACTCTCCCCACTTGGAGAGTCAGTGCCTTTAACCTCCTGTTTGGCATTGTTTGGAATTTCTGCGCAAGATGAACAGGAATAGGGAGAACCAATGAGAGATTAGCTGTAGGTGTCTGCACGAACAAATTTAACGCTCATTTCCCACCAGGAAGAGCAATTCACCAAAGGCTCAGCATGCCCTGACGGAAACAGATTAGGGCCTGCAGCAATCCTGCGGTTTTGCGGCCAGCTCACAAGAAAGCGAGTTCAGGAAACGAGCTCAGGGGTACTGTAATTCACAAACCTGCAGAGTTATGAATGACAGCTATCGTCCAAAAATGTATTGAAGTAAGTCTTCGAAGAGGACTTGAAAGCGGGGCAAAATTTCAGGAAAACGATTTCAGGGGGTAGACTGGAATTGCACTTAAAGCATAGGAATAGAGGCAGAATGTCGACAATGATGCACTGGCCAAAAAGTGCGTATGCGTTTTTTCCTGAATATATTCAGGAAAAAACGCATACGCCATTTTTGGCCAAGCAAGCAAGCAGGTAAATGAAATCTGCACTACAATGAAGTCTCACTGCCCCCCGGTTAAAAGGGACATCTGAAAAAGTGTAAAATCCAGAAAGGCAGGACAGGTCATGGAGAACAGGGAGCCTTGTTATGCTGATGGGGGGGATGTAAATTGCCAACAGCCACTCTGGAGAAGTGTATGGGGTTTCCTGAAACACGTAGGAAACAAAGCAACAGAGCCTATGGCACTTCCACTTATGATCCTACAGCTTAGGGAAATTAAAATCAAAAACACACAGCCACCCCAAAGTTTGGGACGGCTCTGTTTACAAGAACGTCGTCTACGGTACAAGTTAAATATTCCAGAATGTGAAAAATGGTTAAAGAAGTTGTGGTACGCACGTACAATGGAATATCACTCACCAATGAAATCTATGTCATCAGGCCCGTCGCGGCATATTGAGTGGATCTAGGTACGATGATTCTAAGTGAAATAAGTCACACAGAAAATGAAACATCATAAGATATCACTAATACACGGAATGTAAACTTGGCTACACATGAACTGAATTACAAAACAGAACAGGGTCTCAAATTTAGAACACCAACTTATGCTTGCTTATGGGGAAAGGTGAGGTGGGGTGCTGCATAAAACCAGAGATAGAAATTAGCACACATACCTTTCCATAAGCCAAATATGTAATAGTCAAGACCTACACCTTGCTCAACGAAATGGACTAAACACACCATATTCAACTCCTAGGATTACACATGACTAGTAAGAATCTTCAAACCTATGGATTTATATGTCTCCGTAAGAGAATCAAGTGTGTGTACAGCTGCATGAAGGCAGCAGAGAAAATCCGATAAATCCCATTATCAAAATAAACTACAAAAACAAACACAATGACAGTGAAATAGAGAGCAATTCTTAAATAATTCATTCAGGGCTTGTGATGCAACCTGGATTTACCACATCTACACCTAGAGCTGAGTGAGACATAAGGTTCGACACTTTGGGCTGATAGCATTGGTGAGGTTCGGTGAGAAAATGCAGGCCCTTAGAAGTCATACTGCATGGTACCCATTGCATGGGTCCCACCTCTCCAGGTTTAAGGGATTCTTCCTTCAGGTAAAACACGCATGGGAAACCCAGAATATGGTCCACCGTGTGACCGGGAAACCTTTTTACATGCATCTCAGTTTTCTTCCCCTCATACTCGGTTTTACCATTCCAGACACTTTACTAACTCTTTCCCCAATTGGAGAGTCAGTGCCTTTAACCTCCTGTTTGGCACAGTTTGGAATTTCTGAGCAAGATGAACAGGAATAGGGAGAACCAATGAGAGATTAGCTGTAGGTGTCTGCACGAGCAAATTTAACGCTCATTTCCCATCAGGAAGAGGAATTAGCCAAAGGCTCAACATGCCGTGCCAGAACCAGATTAGGGCCTGAAGCAATCCTGCGGTTTTGCGGCCAGCTCACAAGAAAGCGAGTTGAAGAATGGAGCTCAGGGGCACTGTAATTCACAAACCTGCAGAGTTATAAATGACAGCTATCGTCCAAAAATATATTGAAGTAAGGCTGCAAAGAGGACTTGAACGCGGGGCAGAATTCCAGGAATACGATTTCAGGAGGTAGACGGGAAGTCCTCTGAAAGTATAGGAGAAGAGGCAGAACTTCGACAATGATTCACTTGGTCAAAAAGGGCATATGCGTTACTTCCAGGGCCCTCATTAAAGAGGGTAGGAGGCTCCCAGCATGCTTCAGTGGCCAACAGAGGGCCTACGTCGCCAAGGCGACGTGAGCCATTCAGGCAGGAGTGACCTCACATCAGAGCGCCCACCTCACAGAAGGGTAAGGAACCCAGTCATGATCAGACTCACCAGAGTGCCCACATAAGCAAGGGGCTGGGAATCAGGCACGAGTGTCCTCACACCCGTGGGGCCACATCATCGAAAGTTGAGGTACCCAGCACATGTGGCCTCAAACCAGAAGTCCCACATCACCATGGGTCTCAGAGCGAGGCAGGCAGGATTAACCTCAAAACACATGGCCCATTGTATAAAAAGGTGAGGAATCCAGCAGTTGGAACATCCCAGCAGGCGGCCCAGAGCACCGAGGCTATGGGATCCAGGCAGTGATGAACTCACAACAGAGGGCCCTCATCGTGATACTGTAAGCAACCCAGCCGTTGTGACCTCAGAGCACAAGGCCCACATCCCCATGGGGAAGGGAACCAAGGAGGAGTGTCATCGCACCAGTGGGCACACAACAGAAAATGTGGGGAGCCCAGCAGTTAGGGCCGGATGCCAGAGGGCCCTCATCACTGAGGAGAGGAGGCTCCCAGCAAGCTCCAACTGCTACCAGAGGGCCGACGTCGCCAATGCGGGGTGTGCCAGCCAGGCAGGAGTGACCTCAGAGCAGAGGGCCAACCACACAAATGTGTGAGGAACCCAAAGAGGATCAGACTCTCACCAGAGGGCCCACATCACCAAGGGAATGGAAACCAGGCAGGAGTGTCCTCACACCAGTGGGGCCACATCACCGAAATGTGCGGACCCAGCACACGTGGCCTCAAACTACAGGACACACATCACCAAGGGGCTGGGAGTGAGGCAGGCAGGAGGAGCCTCAAAACAGAGGGCCCATTGCGTAAAAAAGGTGAGGAATCCCGCAGTTGGAACCTCCCAGCAGGCGGCCAGGAGCAGCGAGGCTATGGGATCCAGGCCTGACTGAACTCAAAACAGAGGGCCCTCATCATGAAACTGTGAGCAACCCAGCCGTTGGGACTTTAGAGCAGAAGGCCCACATTCCCATGTGGTTGGGAACTTGGCAGAAGTGTACTCGCACCACAGGGCGCACATCAGAGAATTTTGGGAACCCAGAAATTAGGGCCTGATGCCAGAGGGCCCTCATTACCAAGGGGAGGAGACCCCAAGCAGGCACCAATTCCCTATGGAGGGACCATGTCGCCAAAGTGACGTGCAACAGCCAGGCAGGAGTGACCTCACAGCTGAGGGCCTACCTCACAGAATGGTGAGGAACCCAGCCAGGATTAGACTCTCACCAGAGGGCCCACATCACCAAGGGCATCAGAACCAGGCAGGACTGTCTTCACACCAGGGTGACCACATCATAGAAAGGTGAGGAACCCAGCACATGTGGCCTAAACCAGAGGACCCAGATCTCCAAGGGGTTCGGAGTGAGGCAGGCATGAGTAGCCTCACAACACAGGGTGAATAGAATAAAAAAGCTGAGGAATCCTGCAGTGGGAACCTCCCAGTGGGCGGCCCAGAGCACCGAGTCTATGCGATCCAGGCCACAGTGAACTCACAGCAGAGGGCCCACATCATGAAACTGTGAGCAACCCAGCCGTTTGGACCTCAGAGCAGAAGGCCCACATCACCATGGGGTTGGGAACATGGCACGAGTGTCCTCGCACAACTTAGCACGTATCAGAAAATGTGGGTACCCAGCAGTTAGGGCCTGACGCCAGAGGGCCCTCATCACCGAGGGGAGGAGGCTCCCAGTAGGCTCCAACTGCCACAAGAGGGCCGACATTGCCAAGGCGGGGTGTGCCAGCCAGGCAGGAGTGACCTCACAGCAGAGGGCCCACCTCACAGAAGTGTGAGGAACCCAGCCAGGATCAGACTCTCACCAGAGGGCCCACATCACCAAGGGGATAGGAACCAGGCAGGAGTGTCCTCACACCAGTGGGGCCACATCATCGAAAGGTGAGGGACCCAGCACACGTGGCCTCAAACCAGAGGACACACATCACCAAGGGGCTGGGAGTGAGGCCGGCAGGAGGAGTCTCAAAACAGAGGGCCCATAGAAGGAAAAAGGTGAGGAATCCCGCAGTTGGAACTTCCCCGCAGGTGGCCAGGAGCAGCGAGGCTATGGGATCCATGCTGGAGTGAACTCACACCAGAGGGCCCTCATCAAGAAACTGAGCAACCCACGGTTGGGACCTCAGAGCAGAAGACCCACATTCCCATGGGGTTGGGAACCTGGCAGGAGTGTACTAGCACCACAGGGCGCACAACAGAAAATTTTGGGAGCCCAGGAGTTAGGGTCTGACGCCAGAGGGCCCTCATTACCGAGGGGAGGAGACTCCCAGCAGGCACCAACTCCCAACTGAGGGCCCACGTCGCCAAGGTGACCTGGGCCAGCCAGGCAGGAGTGACCTCACAGCAGAGGGCCTACCTCACAGAAGGGTGAGGAACCCAGCCAGGATAAGACTCTCACCAGAGGGCCCACATCACCAAGGGGATCGGAACAAGGCAGGAGTGTCCTCACACCAGTGGGGCCACATCAGCGAAAGGTGAGGAACCCAGCACATGTGGCCTAAACCAGAGGACCCACATTTCCAAGGTGCTCCGAGTGAGGCAGGCAGGAGTAGCCTAACAACACAGGGCCCACAGAATAAAAAATGTGAGGAATCCAGCAGTTTGAACCTCCCAGCAGGTGGCCCAGAGCATGGAGTCTATGGGATCCAGGCCACAGTGAACTCACAGCAGAGGGCCCACATCATGAAACTGTGAGCAACCCAGCCAGTGGGACCTCAGAGCAGAAGGCCCACATCCCCATGGGGATGGGAACCTCGCAGGAGTGTCCTCGCACAACTTAGCATGTATCAGAAAATGTGGGAACCCAGCAGTTATGGCCTGACGCCAGAGGGCCCTCATCACTGAGGAGAGGAGGCTACCAGCAGGCTCCAAATGCCACCAGAGGGCCGACGTCACCAAGGCAATGGGAGTAAGCCAGGCAGGAGTTACCTCACAGCAGAGGGCCCACCTCACAGAAGTGTGAGGAGCCCAAACAGGATCAGACTCTAACCAGAGCGCCCACATCACCAATGGGATGGAAACCAGGCAGGAGTGTCCTCACACCAGTGGGGC